>NC_060138.1:782936160-783549374 GCF_021461385.2 Schistocerca piceifrons
GTTATGGTTACCAGTACAGGCATAGGCAAACTTAATCTGGATTCTGAAAACGGATGTCATTGCAATTACACAGGCTTTGGTTCAGTTAAGGTTTGTTGGCAGGTAACAATCAGAATTTCAAAGGTTGGTATGGAAATAAATTAGAAGACAATAGGCAAAACAATTTCAAAGGTGGGTATGGAAATAAATTAGAAGACAATAGGCAAAACAATTTGCAAAGACAGAATTAATGGCACCAGCACAGGTAGTTGCACAATGAGAATGGGAATAGAGGTCATAGCACAAAGCTCAGGATTCGCTTAAAGGTGAGGAAGGGTTGGATTTAATAGAGGAAAAAGAAGCATCATGGGGGAGAGGAAAAAGAAGCATCATGGGGGATTGAGATATTTCCGTAACAATGACAGAGATTATGAACAACAGGCTTTATCTCAGGGAAATTTCAGTACATTTGGATGAGGTCTGACGCAGATGGCAATGGACTAATTTAACTGCTACAGATGAACTTGAGTCTAAAACAAAGAATAATAATGAAATAATCAAAGAAAGTAAGATTTGATAGAGCACAAGACAAGGTGTTTAAAAGATAAAAAATATTGTTATGGCCACAAAAAACAAGGTTACTAATGTATTTAAGGCAAGACAGAGACCGTAAATACAAGGAAGAAGGTTGACTCGATGGAGTCTGCTGGACAAAAATGTGTAAGCGAAAACATAAAATCTAAAGGAGCTGACATCTCGTGCATCAGTATGGTGAGAGAGGTGGCCTCTACAGAATTTTACCTTTGTGGTAACCCTTGTGTAAATATATGGAATGAAGAGTTGTTGAGCATTTGTACTTTAGAAAGTTATAATTATAAACAGATAGAGGATGAAAAGTTAAAGAATAAAGGAAGTACAAACAGTGAAAGTCATGATAATTTTATACCTGCAGACAAAAGTATGGACTTATTTTAGGAGTAATTCACAAAGTCAGTTTGCAGTTAGAAAATGAGGAAGGGAAGCTAGTGATGAGGAGAAGGAAGAGCAGTGATGTTATTGGAAAGTAATGAAGAGTATAATAAATATTTTGTTAAAGTCAGTGTTATAAAGAGTAACTCAGGTGGAGAGGATCTGAGCAAGGTCTAAGATAACAGATCTGAGCATCATACTAAGATCTCAGGGGATTTGACACTCTGCTAATTACACTCCTGGAAATGGAAAAAAGAACACATTGACACCGGTGTGTCAGACCCACCATACTTGCTCCGGACACTGCGAGAGGGCTGTACAAGCAATGATCACACGCACGGCACAGCGGACACACCAGGAACCGCGGTGTTGGCCGTCGAATGGCGCTAGCTGCGCAGCATTTGTGCACCGCCGCCGTCAGTGTCAGCCAGTTTGCCGTGGCATACGGAGCTCCATCGCAGTCTTTAACACTGGTAGCATGCCGCGAGAGCGTGGACGTGAACCGTATGTGCAGTTGACGGACTTTGAGCCGAGGGCGTATAGTGGGCATGCGGGAGGCCGGGTGGACGTACCGCCGAATTGCTCAACGCGTGGGGCGTGAGGTCTCCAGAGTACATCGATGTTGTCCCCAGTGGTCGGCGGAAGGTGCACGTGCCCGTCGACCTGGGACCGGACCGCAGCGACGCACGGATGCACGCCAAGACCGTAGGATCCTACGCAGTGCCGTAGGGGACCGCACCGCCACTTCCCAGCAAATTAGGGACACTTGCTCCTGGGGTATCGGCGAGGACCATTCGCAACCGTCTCCATGAAGCTGGGCTACGGTCCCGCACACCGTTAGGCCGTCTTCCGCTCACGCCCCAACATCGTGCAGCCCACCTCCAGTGGTGTCGCGACAGGCGTGAATGGAGGGACGAATGGAGACGTGTCGTCTTCAGCGATGAGAGTCGCTTTTGCCTTGGTGCCAATGATGGTCGTATGCGTGTTTGGCGCCGTGCAGGTGGGCGCCACAATCAGGACTGCATACGACCGAGGCACACAGGGCCAACACCCGGCATCATGGTGTGGGGAGCGATCTCCTACACTGGCCGTACACCACTGGTGATCGTCGAGGGGACACTGAATAGCGCACGGTACATCCAAACCGTCATCGAACCCATCGTTCTACCATTCCTAGACCGGCAAGGGAACTTGCTGTTCCAACAGGACAATGCACGTCCGCACCAGGTGGAAATGGCATGGCAAGCCGTTCCACAGGACTACATCCAGCATCTCTACGATCGTCTCCATGGGAGAATAGCAGCCTGCATTGCTGCGAAAGGTGGATATACACTGTACTAGTGCCGACATTGTGCATGCTCTGTTGCCTGTGTCTATGTGCCTGTGGTTCTGTCAGTGTGATCATGTGATGTATCTGACCCCAGGAATGTGTCAATAAAGTTTCCCCTTCCTGGGACAATGAATTCACGGTGTTCTTATTTCAATTTCCAGGAGTGTACATGCTTGTTGAGTAAAAGGACCTGAGTGCCTAGTCATGTTACTTATCTTTTGTCCTATGTATGATCAGGCATATTCCAGCTGTCCCATCATTCTTTTCGAGCTAATATTTCTGTATCTCTAAAAAGCCATGGTTGAACAACACACTAGAAAGGAGTCTAAATAACGACTATGACAAATATAAGTATGTGAGGCAAAACATAAAATAATGGATGCAAAGAAACATGAAACTGATTAGAATACATGCGAGGTGGAGGGGAGCGAGGGGGCGTGGAGAGAGGGGGAGGGGAGAGGGGGAGGGGGCGAGGGGGAGGTGAGAGGGGGAGGGGAGAGGGGGGATGGCAGAGGGGGGCGAGGGGGATGGCAGAGGGGGGCGAGGGGGATGGCAGAGGGGGGCGAGGGGGATGGCAGAGGAGGGCGAGGGGGAGGGGGGGAGGGGAGAGGGGGAGGGGGGGGGGAGGGGAGAGGGGGAGGGGGCGAGGGGGATGGCAGAGGGGGGCGAGGGGGATGGCAGAGGGGGGCGAGGGGGAGGGGAGAGGGGGAGGGGGCGAGGGGGAGGGGAGAGGGGGAGGGGGCGAGGGGGAAGGTGAGAGGGGGGTGGCAGAGGAGGGCGAGGGGGAGGGGGCGAGGGGGGCGAGGGGGGCGAGGGGGAGGGGGAGAGGGGGAGGGGCCAGGTGGGAGGGGGGAGAGGGGGAGGGGGGAGAGGGGGAGGGGGCGAGTGGGAGGGGGGAGAGGGGGAGGGGGGAGGGGGAGGGGGCGAGTGGGAGGGGGCGAGTGGGAGGGGGTGAGTGGGAGGGGGCGAGTGGGAGGGGGCGAGTGGGAGGGGGCGAGGGGGGCGAGGGGGAGGGGGCGAGGGGGGAGAGGGGGAGGGGGCGGGGGGGGAGAGGGGGAGGGGGCGAGGGGGGAGAGGGGGAGGGGGCGAGGGGGGAGGGGGCGAGGGGGGAGAGGGGGAGGGGGCGAGGAGGGGATGGGGGGTGAGGGGGCGAGGGGGATGGGGGGCGAGGGGGAGGGGGGGCGAGGGGGATGGGGGGTGAGGGGGCGAGGGGGATGGGGGGTGAGGGGGATGGGGGGTGAGGGGGCGAGGGGGAGGGGGCGAGGGGGATGGGGGGTGAGGGGGCGAGGGGGATGGGGGGTGAGGGGGCAAGGGGGAGGGGGATGGGGGGAGAGGGGGCGAGGGGGAGGGGGATGGGGGGAGAGGGGGGGAGGGGGATGGGGGGAGAGGGGGCGAGGGAGAGGGGGCGAGGGGGAGGGGAGAGAGGGGGCGAGGGGGAGGGGAGAGAGGGGGCGAGGGGGAGGGGGGAGAGGGGGCGAGGGGGAGGGGGGAGAGGGGGCGAGGGGAGAGGGGGAGGGGGCGAGGGGAGAGGGGGAGGGGGCGAGGGGGAGGGCGCTAGGGAGTGGGGGAGGGGGCGAGGGGGAGGGGGAGGGGGCGAGGGGGAGGTGGCGAGGGGGAGGGGGCGAGGGGGAGGGGGCGAGGGGGAGGGGGCGAGGGGGAGGGGGAGGGGGCGAGGGGGAGGACGCTAGGGCGCTAGGGAGCGGGGGAGGGGGGCGAGGGGGAGGGCGCTAGGGAGTGGGGGAGGGGGAGTGGGCGAGGGGGAGGGGGCGAGGGGGAGGGGGCGAGGGGGAGGGGGCGAGGGGGCGAGGGGGAGGGGGCGAGGGGGAGGGGGCGAGGGGGCGAGGGGGCGAGGGGGCGAGGGGGAGGGGGCGAGGGGGAGGGGGAGGGGGCGAGGGGGAGGGGGCGAGGGAGAGGGGGCGAGGGGGAGGGGGAGGGGGCGAGGGGGAGGGGGAGGGGGCGAGGGAGAGGGGGCGAGGGGGAGGGGGCGAGGGGGAGGGGGAGAGGGGGAGGGGGAGAGGGGGAGGGGAGAGGGAGAGAGGGAGAGGGGGGAGAGGGAGTGATAGCTTTCAGAAAAGGTTAAACCTGCAGCAGAGCGGACTTTCCAGCCTTGTTGTTTCCGATCCTATTGTATTGGAGGTGCTACAGTTGCTGTGGAATTTCTGATCCATTGGTTTTGCACTGTGGTTTTTCCAACCAGAGCCTCCCCTACTGTTGATTTACACCATTTGTTAATCAACTGGGGATATGTTGTCACCCCTAGGTCAGGTAGTACATTTGCTGACAGCCTTCATTTCCGTGCAGTTGTATGTGCTACTTGAGGAGCTGAGAGAGAAATATTACAACAAATTAAGCAATATCTTATCAAGGATGGTCACCGCTGTTGGGTGCATAGAAAATGTGACTAGTGTAAGAACTGGTTGTGCATGAATTCGGAATGGACTAAGACTATTTAAAACTTTCAAATGGCAGAATCACAACTTAACACCACCAGTCTTGCCCAACTAACAAAACAGATTTAAAGATTGAAACATGCATGCATAACTGCAAGAAGAAAGTTTTTGAAGAGAAGGCAGTGCCTGTTTTCCTAATTTTGAAAGGGTGATGCCAAGATCTTAAAGATAAAGGTTCAGATCTTGTCAAAAATATGATAAATTATGAGAAATCCAAGACTTAGATTTTTAGAGCAAGAACAGGAACTATTGGAATGACCAAGGAGCCTGGCACTAGTTTCATTTAAGCAAAGACATTTTGAAATTAACTAAAGGTAATTTTTTTAATTGGTGGTAGATCTGTTCACGAAAGAATCATGGTGTTTGTGAAGAGCAGAGAAAATGGAATTGTTGTTCTGGATGGGACATCTGACAGTTTGAAACAATTCAAACAGATGTACCCAATACATGCCGACACCAGAACAACAAAAGAGGTGACAAAGGAACTTTGTGTATCTAAATGCTTTTATTGTATATTGATAGCTACTGAGAGGAAATCGTAAACCTTTGAATGTGTCTCAAAATAAACTACAATGTTGTTGTTAAGTTATTGGTTAAATTTTCCATGTTGCCACAGTGCACTGGCAAGTGGTTGGATTATGGGGTGCAGTACAGAGGTTTGCTTGCACATTACAGCATACTGACGACCAGTCTCATGTAGCTATCATCCATTATCAAGCTTCCTAAAAATAAAGGAGCCAAAATCGAAGGTAACTGACACTAATGCTATAATACTACAAGGGCTCTATTTACATAATTGACTTGCTAAAATGTTTCCAAATAATGATGAAGTCACTACTTCTTCACAGATATTTTAAGATCTGTAGATCTTTGAGGGTCACCCCAATCTAAAATTTTAGTAATCATAACATAAAATACAGGGTTGAAAAAGCCTATATGATAACTACATACAGACGTTTTTTGTTCATTTGCAGAAAAGCATAAAATTATGTTGGGGTCTTCAGTCTCGAGAGTGGTCTGATGAAGCTCTCAATTCTACTCAGACAAACTCTACTCGCAGTCTTCTCAATACATAGTTATGCATATTTTAGTACTTCAAAAGTGAAAACTTTCATACTATGGAATTAGGTTTAATGAAGATGAAATTACAGATGATCCTAGTGCAAAATTATTATTCACTCATTGAATTCTTAAAAGATGATGTCTTTGTAGAGTAATAAAACAAATTTTTAATGTTTATTTTTACAGAGCGACTCTTTACACACTATCTGTTACGTTATTTATATTGATGAGTCTCCTGTGCCGTAAATCAATGATTTATTAATGTACAACACTGGATAATAAAATTCTGAATATCTACCACATGTAGTCTTCATTCTACTGTATCAACCCATCATATCTTCACCATTCTTCTGGAGCCCCACATTTCATACACTTCTGTTCTCTTCTGCTCTGAACTGCACTCCCATATTTCACCTTGATGCATTGCCACACTCCAACCACACACTTTCTGAGAATGCTTACTAACATTTAAACTTTTTATTTGATGTCAAATTATTACGCCCTCGCTGAAGGCTTTCTAACACTAGTAGTACGTTGAGTCACACATTAAGGTATGTATAGAAATATTCACTTTGATATTAATACTGGATGTTAATTTCTCTGTGTCAGCTTTAAATTCTGATTTACTTAGTTTATAAGAATAAAGAAAAATATTTTTAAATAACTTATAGTATTATGCTTAACTAGGAATGGGAGTTAGTTGCTCTAAAATATTAAGAAAATTGGGCAAGTTCTTGAAAACCTCAAAGCAAGTTTATAGAAATCCCACTCTCTTTAACACGAAGGCAAATCCAAACATAATTTATTGTCAAAAATGCTCCTTATGGAGAACATTAGTTATATTGATTAAAACTGTATTTTCCATGATGCAAAACTGTTGCACACTTGAATAATCATAGGTCTTTTTTTAAAAAAAAGAGAAAAAAAAGAAACAGAAGATCAATCCTATTTCAAGATACCTTTATGACATTAAATGTGTTACTTTTATTGAATAAACTAACATGTTGCTTTATCTTGTCCTGCATTTTTTCTTCACTTCATTCTAAATTTTGCTTTTATAATTACAACTAGTTGATAGAAACTGTAATATTGAAGAGTTTACACTCCAGCACACTCAGTGAAAATAGGTTCATAAATTACGACTTGAATTTTATTTATAAATGAATAAATATGAATTCCCTACAAAAACAGTGCAATTTATTTCTTGGTGAGCATCAAATGGCACTGCAACTTGTTTTTCTCCTTGTGACTACCACTAAATCCACGATGCAATGTGTGGTGGAGCATACGATCACCTCTTTTATCCCTTCCATTTACAAATGACATATGGGATGATCTACTCTCAGCGAGCCTGAGCATAGTGCTCTGATTTTTTCATTTCTACCTACAATGAATTTTACGCAACTACTTGCATTTCATGACACTTCTTTCTTTAGCAACTTTAAGGTTAATACTCATTCGACCTCTCATCAAATGGTGGTATTCGTAATGTACACTGCAGTTCATCTTTTAAGTTGAAAATATTTTTTTGTAAAGTCAACTTTCCCTACTTCTCACACAACTAGGCTATCACAGTTGCCAAAATAAAATTGTTGCTGCTGTAGTATTCTACCTGTTCTCCACATTTGTGACTAGATTTTTTACACTTACTAATCACTATCACATGCTTTCATCACCCAAAGATTTAATGGAAGAGTTCGGAAACTTGTCACACCCAACTGTTTACTGTCAGGTTTTATGGTAAATACTGTCACTATGCTACTTTACTTTTTATCCAGTTTTCATTGTTCAGCTCAGCAGCAGAAATTTATCACCTTACTTGAATAACAGCATAGTAGTATAGTTTTGTCACATTACCTTTGGGCACAATCTCACTGTATTGCTAAAAGTGAATTAAAACAGAACACCAGTCCTACTTCGAAAACCACAGGTTTCTAGCTCAGAGGACAGAGGATTTTGTCTGGAGTGGGAGGTGTGACACAGGGGGATGGTTGGAAAATAATGGACAGTTGGCTGGTTACCAAGCTGGAAAAACAGTGGAAGATGAAGGAAGTGCCAAGAGAGAAGAAGATCAAAGACAATATGTTATTAAGTGTGTCAGAATTGTTTAAGAGGTGATAGAAGGGAGGGGTGAAATGAGAAGAGAAGGTGGGAGTTACAAGAAGTAAAAAATCTCCTTTTCACTTTTTATTCCCCTTAAAATCTCTGTCACCACGTCCCTAGTATCGTCTCTGAATTGAAGCTAGCACAGTGATTGATAACTTAGCTTTGACCATTATCTCCAGCACTTACACCTTAATATGGTGCTAAAGTACTAACTCTTGATGTAAGTAAATTTTCAGACACATGGTTAAAGGATCTTGTTTGATGTGCCTAAACTATACAATAAACACGCTATTGGCCTTATAAAGTTCATCAACATGTTTCAACGACTAATTTTGTATCATTTATGGTGTCTCAAAAATGGGGCAGTATTACACAGCCAGTAATGGCCACAGAGGTCAAGTGGGTTCCCAGCTTCACCATCAGCTGTTGTCTGCCAGGACACAGAGAGGTCTAAGTATCACTTCTGAGAAAGTTTTTACTGCAAGTTACTCCTAAAAGCAAATAATGACCAGATCATCTTTCTGCACTTATGGCAGTTTTGTTAACTACATTTGGTTTTTAATATTTGTAACTGAATATTAGGCCTCAAGGGACTGGGAAGGTTTTTCTACAACCACTAAATTATTCTTTTTAGATGTGACATTGTTACACTGTCATATTTAAAGTAATTGATTTACAGTGTGTGATTAAAGCAAACGTTGTGAAAAAGTGGAAATTTAATATAAAGGTTTTCAGTTGAATGTGGAGCCAGTTATCTCAACCCTTCGTCTCGTGTAAAATTTCTCACCACCTTGAGTCACACTCTCAGCCACGAGGTGAAATTCGAGGGGGGGGGGGGGGGGGGGGGGGGCTAGAGCTGGTGCAGAAATCCACCACAGCAAGCCTGCACCAAATTCCCACTGCACTGTTGAAACCTTAGACACTAGTGCCATTTGTTACGTAGTTAAGACAACAAAAGATGACATTCTGTGAATGTCAGCAGATGGGGTGTACATTCTGCTGGATAGACCCTGAACAAGCTGAGGTAGTTCCTGCTGGGATAATTTCAAGTTAATAGTTTAATTGTATTAGGAATTTACATCATTTCATGTTAGATAAATATGGTACCCACAATAATTTACTTGATTTTCCTACCATTTACTCTTACAGCCCTTTGAAATGAGTGCTTAAGGTTTATTTTCACATCTCTCACTTTCTAGACAATGATGCATTAAAACCATACAAACTGATGCCTTTCTATCATTCATCATCTAACTTAAGGCAACTCAGTTCCATATAAACCTAAAAAATGTAACAGATGAAGGTTCCAGATAACCACCACAAATTGCAGTTTTAAAAAGTTAAAACTGAATAGAATTAGAAAAAGTTCCTTCAGTTTCACTGAAATTGAAATTATACTACTAATTCATGAAGGGGCTACCCAAGTTTCAACACAGGACCAATAATTATATTTTACACGTTTTCATTGCCCTATAGTTTAAAAAAAATTAATATTTTTGAGAGACAAGAGGAAAAGATAAGAGCTAGATTTGATGGAGCAAGTTATTACTGCTGTTTTTAATTTCAGATAGTAGCTGAAACAGATACTCTTGATACTGTGAGATATATTCAGTGGCAATAAGAGGGATGGAGATAGTTACTTGTACACAGAAGACAAGTGACAAAATACACATTTGATACACAGCAGTTCTGAAGTTCACTGAAGCAATGGAAGGTGTCTAGTGACTACAAAAATATGCAGGTCATTGCCATTTTCAAGAAGGGTCATAGGACATGCACGTGTTTACAAGTTTATGTCAGTGTCAGTTGCGGAACTATGGACATGTGAAATCTCCATAAATAGTTCTGCAAACACATCTTACGAGACTTGGCTCGCTCTGTTCCTCCAAGAGATCCATAGCTAGAGGTAACAGCACTCAGAAAGGTGTTTGACACTATCCCATACTGCCACTTAGAGAGAAAAAAATACAAGGTTACTGAGTATCGGGCCAGATTTGTGCCTGCATTGCTCTTTAGGACTGGTTGCAGATGATGCAATGGTCTGTAAAAAGTATGAATACCAGAAGACAGTACCGATTTGCAAAATAGCACAAAGAAGATTGATTAATGATGCAGGTCCTGGCAATTTACCTTTAACATACATAAATGTAACATATTTCTCATAAACAGGGAAAGAAATGATCTATTGTACAACTACTCTATATCAATGACAAATTGATGGAAGCAGTGTCTACCATAAAATATCTGCAAGTAACTATCCAGAGTGACCTCACGTGTAACAATAATAAAAGCAAATAGGAGGAAAAGTAGATGCCACACAGATTGCTAAGAAGATTAAGGAAATTTAACACATCCATGAAGAAAGAGGCTTACAAGGCATGATGAGAGGCTTTACCCATCAGTTTGACTACTGCAATTTAGAATGTGTGCTTTCAGGGACTAGTCTGACTTCCTGTTACTTCCTCCCACATAAATCTTGGCAAATCCACACATCAGTTGGCTTGTGGAGTGAATGTACATAAAGAAAAATCTGGGACAGGTTCATGCAAATGCTGAATTGGAGCCAAGGCCCTTCAGTATTGTCAAGGGAGATAGTTTTATTAATCTTTCACAACAACTAACCAGCATCAGCGCCATGTATGGCACAATCTATTCACAAGAGACTGCTTTCACCAACAATTGTCTCTCAACATGTGTATGATACTGCGAATCAAGTACTAAGTGAGATTTTGCTTAAAGCAAAGGAAATTCTTCAAAGATGCTTTAACTTACCAAACAAGAAAGTGCTGGTATGTTGATAACAATTTAAAAAAAAACCACACACACACACACACACACACACACACACACACACACACACACAAATATTTAAGCTTTCGCAACCCATGGTTGCTTCATCAGGAAAGAGGGAAAGACAAACGGATGTGGGTTTTAAGGGGGAGGGTAAGGAGTCATTCCAATGCCGGGAGCAGAAAGACTTAGGGGGGAAAAAAAAGGACAGGTATACGCACACACGCAAATGCAAAGAGGTTTGGCAGATATGTCAGTCAAGGTGGACATACAAAGGCAAAGATGCTGAACAACTCACTCATCCTCCACAACCTTTCCAACAACCTCAACCTCCTCTCATTGCACACAGACCCAGTCTCTCCCATCTACTCAATCTCCTACTTCCAGTTCCATTCCCCCCAAAACCTCAAAATTCTAATAAACATAATCTGGAACCACAACACCTTAATTCAGTAGTTAACCTTCCTTCCAAACCTCTCTCCCAATCCGAAACCTCTGTCCTATCCAAAGGCCTCACCTTCAGTCCCACTCCCAGATTCAACCAAACAGCCCTCTTCAAAGATTTACTGTCCTACACTCATACTCTCACCTGTAAGTATCACTTTGCCACGAAGAAAAATGATCCTAATCCTACTCCTAATGATCCAGCTCTCCAAGACACTATACAAATTGAACCACGCCTGGAACAGTTCCGTCCTCCATCACAGTGGGACCCACCTCCTCTTCCTCAAAATCACCTTCTCCAAACCTTCCAGGAATTTTTCACTTCCAGCCTTGCCTCTCAATCTTTCTTGAAAAACCTTAATCCTACTCCCAACATCACCACAGCTGAAGCCCAGGTTATCCGATCCATCGCCATTCTTCCGGCTGACAAGGATTCCACGATCGTGGTTCTTTATCGTAGGGAGTATGAGGCTGAGGGACTGCGTCAGCTTTCAGACAACACTACATACAAAGTTTGCCAAGGTAATCCCATTCCTGATTTCCAGGCGGAGCTGCAAGGAATCCTCAGAACCTTAGGCCCCCTACAAAACATTTCACCTGACTCCATCAACCTCCTGACCCCACAGACACCCCGCACCCCTACCTTCTTCCTAAAATTCACGAACCCAAACGTCCTGGCCGTCCCATTGTAGCTCGTTACCAAGCCCCCACAGAACATATCTCTGCCTATGTAGATCAACACCTTAAATCCATTATATGCAGTCTCCCATCCTTCAAAGACATCAACCACTTTCTCTAGCACCTGGAATCCTTACCCAGTCTGTTACCCCTGGAAACCACCCCTGTAACTATTGATGCCACTTCCTTATACACAAATATCTCATATGACCAGGGCTTCGCTGCGATGGGGCACTTCCTTTCACGCCGATCATCTGCTACCCTACCTAAAACCTCTTTCCTCATTACCTTAGCCAGCTTCATCCCAACCCACAACTACTTCACTTTTGAAGGCCAGACATACCAACAATTAAAGGGAACAGCCATGGGTACCAGGATGGCCCAGGAAGCAGCCTTGGTTACCTAAGCCTGCCAACCCAAAGTTTGGTACAGTTTTATTACCTCTGACAGAAGAACCCCAAAAGTGCCCCACCTGTGACAGGATACTTTCCAGGACTGGATCAGACTGAATGTGGCTCTCCAGCAGGGATACGACTTCCTCAAATCCTGCCCTGAAATGAGATCCATCCTTCATGAAATCCTCCCTCTCCACCAAGAGCGTCTTTCCACCGTCCACCTAACCTTCATAACCTCTTGGTTCATCCCTATGAAATCCCCAAACCACCTTCCCTACCCTCTGGCTCCTACCCTTGTAACCACCGCCGGTGTAAAACGTGTCCCATGCACCCTCCCACCACCACCTACTCTAGTCCTGTGACTTGGAAGGTGTACACGATCAAAAGCAGAGCCACATGTGAAACACACACACAAATATTCAAGCTTTCGCAACCCATGGTTGCTTCATCAGGAAAGAGGGAAGGAGAGGGAAAGATAAAAGGATGTGGGTTTTAAGGGAGAGGGTAAGGAGTCATTCCAATCCCAGGAGCAGAAAAACTTACCTGAGGGGGAAAAAAAGAGGACAGGTATACACTCGCATGCACACACATCCATCTGCACATATACAGACACAGGCAAACATATGTAAATGCAAAGAGGTTGGGCAGAAATGTCAGTCGAGGCGGAAGTACAAAGGCAAAGATGTTGTTGAATGAGGTGAGGTACAAGGGGCGGCAACTTTAAATTAGCGGAGGTTGAGGCCTGGTAGGTAACGGGAAGAGAGAATATATTGAAGGGCAAGTTCTCATCTCTGGAGTTCTGATAGGTTGGTGTCAATGGGAGGTTTCCAGATAATCCGGATGGTGTAACACTGTGCCAAGATGTGCTCGCTATGCAGCAAGGCATGTTTAGCCACAGGGTGATCCTCATTACCAACAAACACTGTCTGCCTGTGTCCATTCATGAGGATGGACATTCCCACATAGAAGGCTTCACAGTGTAGGCGTGTCAGTTGGTAAATCACGTGGGTACTTTCACACGTGGCTCTGCCGTTGATCATGTACACCTTCTGCTTTACAGGATGGAGTAGGTGGTGGTGGTGGTGGTGGTGGGAGGGTGCATGGGTCACGTTTTACACTGGGGGTGGTTAGAAGGGTAGGAGCCAGAGGGTAGGGAAGGTGGTTTGGGGATTTCATAGGGATGAACCAAGAGGTTACGAAGGTTAGGTGGACGGCAGAAAGACACTCTTGGTGGAGTGGGGAGGATTTCATGAAGGATGGATCTCATTTCAGGGCAGGATTTGAGGAAGTCGTATCCCTGCAGGAGAGCCACATTCAGTCTGATCCAGTCCCGGAAAGTATCCAGTCACAAGTGGGGCACTTTGGGGGTGGTTCTGTGGGAGGTTCTGGGTTTGAGGGGATGAGGAACTGGCTCTGGTTATCTGCTTCTGTACCAGGTCAGTAGGGTAGTTGCGGGATGCGAAAGCTGTTTTTGGGTTATTGGTGTAATGGTTCAGGGATTCAGGACTGGAGCAGATTTTTGGGGAAGGGACCGTTTGATATGGAATAGGTGGCAGCTGTCATAATGAAGGTACTGTTGCTTGTTGGTGGGTTTCATGTGAACGGATGTGTGAAGCTGGCCATTGGACAAATGGAGGTCAACGTCGAGGAAAGTGGTATGGGATTTGGAGTGGGACCAGGTGAATCTTACGGAACCAAAGGAGTTTAGGTTGGAGAGGAAATTCTGGAGTTATTCTTCACTGTGAGTCCAGATCATGAAGATGTCATCTATAAATCTGTACTAGACTTTGGGTTGGCAGGCTTTGGTAACCAATGCAGCTTCCTCTAAGCAACCTATAAATAGATTGGCATATGAGGGGGCCATCCTGGTGCTCATGGCTGTTCCATTTCATTGTTGATATTTCTGGCCTCCAGAAGTGAAGAAGTTGTGGGTTAGGATAAAGCTGGCTAAGGTAATGAGGAAAGAGGTTTTAGGCAGGGTAGCAGGTGATCAGCGTGAAGGGAAGTGAGTGCTCCATCGCAGCGAGGCCCTGGACGTGTGGGATATTTGTGTGTAAGGAAGTAGCATAAATGGTTACAAGGACGGTTTCTGGGGGGTAACAGATTGGGTAAGGATTCCAGGTGTTCGAGAAAGTGGTTGGTGTCTGATGAAGGATGGGAGACTGCATATAATGGGTTGAAGGTGTTTGTCTACGTAGGCAGAGATACGTTCTGTGGGGACTTGGTAACCAGCTACAATGGGGCAGCCGGGATGTCAGTTTGTGAGTTTTAGGAAGCAGGTAGAAGGTAGGGGTGCGGGGTGTCTGTGGGGTCAGGAGGTTGATGGAGTCAGGTGAAATGTTTTGTAGGGGACCTAAGGTTCTGAGAATTCCTTGAAGTTCTGCCTGGACGTCAGGAATGGGATTACCTTGGCAAACTTTGTATGTAGTGTTGTCTGAAAGCTGACGCAGTCCCTCAGTCACATACTTATGACGATCAAGTATCATGGTCGTGGAACCCTTGTCAGCTGGAAGAATGATGATGGATCGGTCAGCCTTCAGATAACAGATAGCCTGGGCTTCAGCTCTCGTGATGTTTGGAGTAAGATTAAGGTTTTTCAAGAAATATTGAGAGGCAAGGCTGGAAGTGAGAAATTCCTGGAAGGTTTGGAGAAGGTGATTTTGAGGAAGAGGAGGTGGGTCCCACTGATGGAGGACGGAACTGTTCCAGGTGGGGTTCAATTTGGATAGTGTCTTGGGGAGTTGGATCATTAGGAGTAGGAGTAGGATTATTTTTCTTCGTGGCAAAGTGATATTTCCAGCAGAGTACAAATGTAGGACAGTAAATCTTTGAAGAGGGCTGTTTGGTTGAATCAGAGTAGAGCTGAAGGTGAGGACAGGACAGAGGTTTCGGATTGGGAGAGAGGTTTGGAGGGAAGGTTAACTACTGAATTAGGGTGTTGTGGTTCCAGATTATGTTTATTAGAATTTTGAGGTTTTGGAGGGAGTAGAGTTGGAAGTGTGAGATTGAGTAGATGGGAGAGACTGGGTCTGTGTGCAATGAGAGGAGGACGTCACACACATCCATACCAGAGGCAGGATTCAAAACTGCAACCGTAGCAGCAGCGTGGTTCCAGACTGCAGAGTGAATGAGGAAGAGATACATATACACGTACATACATACATACATATACATCTCTAACAGTTCAATTTAAGTTACATAGCGTAGTTGAAGCGAAAGATCCCACTCCTTTCTCATATAGAAATTATGGAGCTGGCATTCAATTTCCAAATGTACAGATGAGCTTTGAGAGATATTTGAACATGGATTGCTCAGATTATTACTTCAAGAATGTTTTAACTTTGTGGAAGGCTAATCAATGCCTGTGCCTTCCCCATACTCTGAAGTGGCTAAACAAATGCTATGCATTCCCACCAACATCACTGGCAGTGAAAGGCATTTTAGCATGCCAGACTGTCTTATCAGAAGTGCTGCTATCTCAACGTAGATCACAGTGATATGTTGGTAATTCAAAACAATAAGTACAAGCAAATTATTTCTGAAGATAATATACAAGTATAACTCACAGTATCTGTTTAAATAGTCAACTTATATGTATATACACAATTTTGTATTCAGCTGTTACTGTCAGAAATAATAGTCACATAGACGTCATGTACTGTATTGTTATCTTCAGAGATTGCTGCAGTAACTGATTCTATTTCATGACTCATTTATCTCACAGTTTATTTTTCATTTAGAGAGTATTATCTCTTTCACTGAAGAGTTATGAAATAACTGTCAATTGAGTGACACAGAAGAATAAACTTTACTTCTTGGCACACGTCCAACTAACAGAATTGCATTGTTTTCCAATACTACAATTTTTCTAATGAAGATAGCAAGAAAATTCATAGATCAATATATTATGAAGATGAATAATAAATTCATTAAAAATGCATGTGTTGTGTTGTGTTTGTGTGCAGTTTTAATTGCAGGCCACTCTTGGTCATACTTTGTCAGTGTTTAGCTATGAAAATGAGTGCTGCCTCACTCACGAGCACTTGTGCTCAATCCGAGAGCTTCTCACTGCTTGACAACCAAGTCCGGAGCAATCTTCATAATGGCATAACTGAAGACATCTAATGTGTTTGTTCAAGTAATCATCTTAGAAAGGAAAGATACTTTACTGTTACCCTGCAGAATCTAGTCATAGTCCTGCCTCAAACCGTGATTAATTACATGAAGATCAATCAAAATTAATTGTAATTTCTAAAAACATTTATGTTATATGCAACATGGCTAAAGAGGATTGTTATGGAACAGTGCAAGGTAAAGGCATCCTTATGCATAAATAAGTTTGCAGTACATTGTCTTGCATGAACATTCAGCTGTGAACAAGGTCTGTGCCCAAAGGATTCCACAGAATCTGGCAGTCTATATAATAACAGGAGATGAAACTTTGCTTAGTTTTCGCCTCACACATATCAATCAACTGCTAAGTTTCATCATGATCTGAAACCAGGAGGCAGTCAATGAAGCACTCAACAGAATAATAATTGTTTCTCTGGTTGTAATGGATGTGTCATGACCATTGATTTACTGGATTGAGGAACACTTTAATGTTCAACTGCATTTAAAGTTGTTTGCCAGACATCTAGAAACTCAGGAACCTATAAAATACGTCAATTGTTCATCATGACAGGCCAGCTGTATAACAGAACATCAGCCAATTGATTATTTGATAGAAATCACAATGATGAACTGCCTGTTTTCACCAATCTCCACCTCCAATAGCTGTCTAATCCTTCCACACATGTTTATTAGGTACCAATATCAAAGTGGGGAAAATATTTTCGTTATTGGTTGAAATAAATGCAGAAATGTGAGTTTTAAAGGTAAATATTCTGAGAAACAATAAATACTTACATAAAGAAATAGCTGACATCAAAAATATACCTGTATTATAGTGTCATGAAATGCTGTGCTTTGAGCACAGCTGTATGTGCACGTAACAAGGACACTGGCAAGACAGAAGTAAAACAATTAGGAAATAATGTTACGATGTTACAAGATGGACTGGTAAACTGAAGAACAATCGTGGCCCTCAGCAAGTCAGTGAGGAAAGATCACTAATAAAGAAAATTAGATGAAGAGTTGTAATCGTTTGACAAATATTTAGTAGTGTGCTGCTGCTGAAAACTATAGATAAGAATACTTTTGCAAATGTTAGCATGTATCATTTGCATACAATGTGAGAGTGAAATGAAAAATACAACTGGCAAATATCAGTACTGGTATGCTATACAGGGTTATTACAAATGATTGAAGCGATTTCACAGCTCTACAATAACTTTATTATTTGAGATATTTTCACAATGCTTTGCACACACATACAAAAACTCAAAAAGTTTTTTAGGCATTCACAAATGTTTGATATGTGCCCCTTTAGTGATTCGGCAGACATCAAGCCGATAATCAAGTTCTTCCCACACTCGGCGCAGCATGTCCCCATCAATGAGTTTGAAAGCATCGTTGATGCGAGCTCGTAGTTCTGGCACATTTCTTGGTAGAGGAGGTTTAAACACTGAATCTTTCACATAACCCCACAGAAAGAAATCGCATGGGGTTACGTCGGGAGAGCGTGGAGGCCATGACATGAATTGTTGATCATAATCTCCACCACGACCGATCCATCAGTTTTCCAATCTCCTGTTTAAGAAATGCTTCTGCTTTAGCCTTTTCCGTAAGATTTTCCAAACCGTTGGCTGTGGTACGTTTAGCTCCCTGCTTGCTTTAGTCATCGACTTCTGCGGCTATGCGTGAAACTTGCCCGCACGCGTTCAACCGTTTCTTCGCTCACTGCAGGCCGACCTGTTGATTTCCCCTTACAGAGGCATCCAGAAGCTTTAAACTGCGCATACCATCGCCGAATGGAGTTAGCAGTTGGTGGATCTTTGCTGAACTTCGTCCTGAAGTGTCGTTGCACTGTTATGACTGACTGATGTGAGTGCATTTCAAGCACGACATCCGCTTTCTCGGCTCCTGTCGCCATTTTGTCTCACTGCGCTCTCGAGCGCTCTGGCGGCAGAAACCTGAGGTGCGGCTTCAGCCGAACAAAACTTTATGAGTTTTTCTACGTATCTGTAGTGTGTCGTGACCATATGTCAATGAATGGAGCTACAGTGTATTTATGAAATCGCTTCAATCATTTGTAATAGCCCTGTACTTAACCAACTTAAGCACAAGTTACTTTAATGGCAAATAAAAACTTTTTATGAAGATTTTTTTGAACTCCACTAGAAACATTCACATGCAGTAATACTTCTCATGACTAGATGGTTATATTTTGAAATCTACTTTCAAAGTAACTATTGGGATAACCTTCAGACCTGTCAAATTTGTTCATATTTTCACATAGTGTAAATGAAAATCTCCTTCTCATTGACCATCACTTTGTGTTGAACTATTACTATGAAGAATTCCTTAACAACAACTCGAGAGCAACTCAGTAATGACTCGTGTGGATCAAGTTGAATGCAATCCTGAATCTAGTTACTAATCTTCACACTGTTTGAAGTGAATGAATTTTTGAGAGCCTTGATTGCTATCAGAGAAAGTTGGCACTGAATGTGTGATTTATGTATGACTTATTTTGCACAAATTTATGCAAACAAACTAAAAATAAATTCCAGAATGAAATTTTTACTCTGCAGTGGAGTGCGCACTCATGTGAAACTTATTCGCAGATTAAAACTGTGTGCTGGACGGAGACTAAGTGGAGACCTTTGTCTTTTGTGAGCAAGTGCTCTACTGAGCTATCCAAGCACAATTCACAGCTTGTCTTGACAAACTAATTCTGCCAGCAAAGAAATTGACACAATATGATAAAATACTTTTTTCAGGGACTATATACAGATTACAAATTCTTACTGGTTCAGGGCACACATTGATACACAGCAAATGCAATAAATAAAACTTATTTTATTTCACTAGTGCAAGTGTTAGATGAAAAACCCAATATCCTTAACTGATCAAAACAACAAGAACTGCACATACCCTGAACGTACTTTGAGATACAAAATGTAAGCTTAACTTACAACCAATCGTTGGTTGGTAGATTCATGTTGCTCTGAGATTCCTGTTTGGTAAGTTAAGTTACCTCCAACACAGAAAATCACAACAATGCTGGTTTCAAATAGAGATTCAAATATGATATCTATAATAAATACTGTCAGTTGGCTGGACGATTCCTTTCTGGGACAACATTTTTAATAGTGTTAACACACTCTTTAAAGCAATGCATTATTGCTGTTTTTGAATGTATTTTGGGAACTATGAAATCAGCAACTACAGCAAGGGTTATCACAATGATGCACCTGCTAACACAACCACAGTGACGAACCAACACATTTTAGCAGCAACATTAATTTTATGAACAATTTTTAACTAAAAAATTGTCCAGTCTTTTGTATTCTGCTGACAGCTTTCCTGATTCAAAAATCAAATACACTTTTAGTTATAACAACAATTGAAAAGTTGTATTGGCAACAGAGCAAGAAACACAAATGTGTTAACTAAGTTTGGAACCTGATGTTCCAACTCTTAGAACTGTGGGAGAGAATTTAAATGAAGGGAAAGATTTGGGAAACTTACATATGCTAATAAATTGTGAGCTACTACATACAAAACAGGTTAGAGTTTGATTCAGAGTGGTGACAGGAAATCTATTAATTTCCTGTCCTTCAGAAATGTAACTGATTCCATGTGCACTACATATATATCACAAGAACAGTTTATTCTTTATAGAGTTTATTAACAAACTACGAATGGCTGCATTGGCTATTCTTTCATTACTTTAGAATGACATCTACTGCTGAAAGATGTTGCTGTTTGGATGGAGCACTATTACATGCTACAGTGTGTTTTTAAACTGCAGTTGTAGTCATACTTTGAAACAAACCTGTATTACAATTAAGATCGTTGACAATGAAACAAAAACAGAAAATCAAGAATTTTACCTTTATTGGCCAAATTTTAATTACAGTCCATAAAGCAAAAAAGCTGATATATTTATATATAATATATATAATATATTTTTTTCTATGAATTAAAGAGTATGTGGAGTGAAAGAGGGAGGGTATGCCATATAGTAATATAATTCTATGAGTATTTGCAATTCTAAAACACAGTCAACTGTTAACAGGGATTTGGTAAAGGAATGGGGGGAGAGAGATGTAAGATGTATATTCTACCCCAAGAATTGTTGGCAGGTTGGTTGAGGCAACATTAACTGCCAAATCATCCCCTGATATGCTTCATGGAGTCCAAAATGCCATCTGCAGAAAGGGCAAGCACCTCTTCCAGTTGCAGAATGAAAAACACACATCTCCATATAATACACATTTTCATGCTGCACCACACATTCAATCTTTATTCACATGCTGTGACACTTTAAATTATATTTTAATAAAATCTTAATATACAGCTATGGCTACACTAACAAGCTGATGTGGTAGGGAAGAAATAAGGACAATTCACATTTATTTAAAGTATAAACATTCTATATGCAGCTTTCATGCTGTACCAAGCTGCCTCAAAACTCACTGAACCAAAAATGTCATGATTCACTCTTTAGTGACACTGAGGTTTATAAGCATGTATTACCCTGTACAGTTTATCAGTCATTCCTAAGGTACCAAAAAGTGAAACAAACAGTACTATTTGGTTACACACTGTACAGAGAAAAACAAGCTCTTACCATCTCGTTGCTCAGTCATTTATCATTTTTTAATCTTATGTGCTCTTGTACTGTATGTGTGTATAAAAGTGTCCACTGCTTGTCTGGTCCCAAGAATCTAAAACCATCCTTCACAGTTGCACTTCCAGGGATGCCATATTTGGTTGTTTCACCACAAAGAGCATTGCCCCTCCCCACTTGTTTGCAGACTTTGTGAAACCTGCACATTAAGTGTCTTCATGCGAACATTTAACGAGGAGGAATAGTAGCTCACTTCATTCTCAAAATAAAATGGTTCTTACAGCTAACATACATTTATATATGCAATTTTGTTTCAGAATCTGGGATCACTTGACCACATAACAATCACTCACAAATTTATTCAGGTGTGTGATGTCAATAGCAGCAGTCAAGGACCTTCAAATGCTGTAGTGTACATAAAAGACATACCACTACAGCTTGATATAATAGTTACAATGAAAGGAAATTAAGGGGAAAATGATTCTCTATCTACTTACAGTATTTTCACTTTATTCTGGGCATCTCTGTCTTTCACATCATTCTTCTCTACTCAAAATTTAATGCCTTAAATCTTGTGCTGGCCAGCTCAGTCTAGAATCTCACCTTTTCCATTAAATGTAATTGTAAAATCTTGAGCCAACAGAAAAGGCTTCTTTTCACCAGAACCCTCTCCTTGACTAAAATCTATGATTCTACAAACACAATTATGTTGAAAAGTCTTCAAAATATCCAGATGGTATAGTGGAATGAATATTGGAATACTTTGTATCGTAGTAAACACATCTCAAAAAGTTGAAGAGGAAAACAAATCCATATTTCATAACTTTAAACAATAACTGTCATTAGTATTTCTCTTAATACACACAACTGTATAGAAAAACTTCCATAAAAAGCTACACAAATAACTCTCGAATTTTTTAAAAATTCTTATAAAATGGTTTTACAATTCTTTAATTTGTGTTGCACATGAACATAAAAAGCTCTTGTCTCATCGACTGCAAGCTGGTTGGCCGGCGGCCGAGGAGAGTTTTGATGCAGTGAGCTAAGCTGGGTCACACAACACACTTAGACACCAAATAAAGGACTTGGGAGGGACAGGGAAGGTTTTCTTATCACACTCTTCACTTTGATTCTTTTTCTTCTTTCTGCTTGTTCTCCTCTACATCTTTTTCAACTTCTTTCTCTTCTTTTTCAGACTGAAACAGAATTACCATTTCCATAAATGTGTGTAATACTGGATAGACAACCACAAAGTAATAAATAAAACAAACCTGCGTGATTAATTTTAACATATGGACTGTATATCAGTTGCCACTTTGATGGTGAAAATGTGAGCAAAATGAAAGAACTTTTGAGGCTGTGATTGCCAGAGATAGCGGGTAGTACATTGTGTAAGGAAGATTCAAGTGTAGAGATACTTTTAATAATCTTGAGGATAGTTTGGGAGGCTACAGTGCAACAGCTTCATAAATCTGATTGAATAATAATTCCAGCATTTCAAAACTTTTTCACATACAGTATTTGGTGATGACTGCTGGTTTAAGAATCTTGCTCTCCTCCAATGCATCATGAAATACAGTATCATATCCTGAACATTAACACTAGACCAACAGAAGATTTGTAAAATGATTATCATTCCTTTTTCTTAAATTTAGCATCAATTTTTTGTTCATTTATGAAAGGTTATAACTTTTCATACTTTTTCTTTCCTTTATGACGATGTGTTAGGATTTACAACATTTTTGACAGTTCATTCAACATACCTAGAATGGCAGACAGGGTCAGTTTGACACCACTGTAATATCCAAGTTTATGTAGATAAACCAACAATGAAGCTGCAAATACCAGCAATAATGCACAGTTCTTGCTACTCATTATTCAATTATGGCAGATGCACATTCCAATATGACAGTTCAGATCACTTCATTCACATGACTCTTTGGCAGTTTAAGACTTTTTGAACACGTCTCAGAAGTGTTGACTTTCCTGATTAAGAAACGTTAGATCTCCGAGAACTCCAACATTAAATTTGAAATTGACTTCACTGATTAAGGTGAGTGTTCGTATCCGAGACAAGTGAAGATAAGACACTGAATGAAGATGGGTTAGGGGAGGGGGCAGGAGGATTCAGATTCTAATCTATGTAAATCCTTACAGCAGACCCAACTGAATGCCTCTACAATGATGGTTACTAGGGATGGAATCAAGTGAGAGATTGCCAAAGTTTGATCTTGTGGCAGAATGTTGGTTACAAATATTGTAAAGCAGGAGGAGGTACTACTACTACTAACACTATCTGCCAACTAGTAGACAACTTGCCGATGCTTTCCACATGATGTTTGGCCCTGCAGTGCTACCTCTCAAAGAAACACACAATCAAATGCTCGAGAAGTGCTAGAAAACAATCACTGGACTGTGTCACTTTACCTGGAAAAATTTCTAGCCAATATATATGCTTGTGGTGTCATTTGTACAGAATAATGTGTGCGTGGCTGATCTTTAGTCACCTTCTTCGAAGCCTACTATTATGAATAGTGGTCGTACTTCACGAACTTCTCAGGTTTCTCAGTTCTGATTAACTATGAACCCAAGCTGTATACCTACCAGCCAAAAAATTCACTCTTATCTAAAATTTGGGGGAAATTCAGTGGAAAACACTTTTTCTACCTGTCCTGTAGAAAACAACTATAGATAAGCAACTCCTGACCAAGCAAATCAAGATGCAGTTTCACTGAATTCATGTTTGACAAAGCTGACAAATATGATCTCAAATTCCACAATGCTGAGGATGTGCTTAAATGTTTACTAAATGAAGTTTCCCCGTACCTCAGGAAAGAGGAAATGCACAGAAGAAATCACTACATGACATGATTCTGCATCTGATGGAGGAGCTATTTCTGAATCAAGAAAGAAACTTGACAGACCTCTCTTCAGACAGCACAGAGGAAACTTTAATTGGTACAGTGATTGTCTGTTACGAGATCCCTGAAGAGGCAAGGAAGCCAATGTTTAAATACACCAATACTTTATCATGTCAGAAAGGCAACACAGACTGCATCATGACTACAGCATGGAAAGAAGAAGAATGTCATTCTCCCGAGAACACTGCATGCTGAAGTAGGTGAAACCATAAAAATCTACAATGGAATTAACTATGGAGTAGACATGGTTGATCAAATGACCAATGAATATACTATCAGGGTTGCATGTAGGAAAATGATGACATGTCTTCTGCATCATCCTGACATGGCGGCAATAATGCATGCATCACTTGCAAAAAGTCTATAACAAGAAATGACTAAAGGAGAAGTTCACATTCTAGTTGGCAAATGAACTTGTGGAAATAAAGAAGCAGGGAGTACAGAAAAGAGTCAGACCATCCACTGCAAAAGCAGCAGGACCATGACCAGAAGCAACTCTGTTCAGTGCCAGAAAGCTGCGTGCGGAGAACATGCGTGTGAAACAAAAGTCACCTGCACAAAGTGCACTAGTAGAATACAATGGCTTTAGTAGAATGTCCATGTGTTAATAACATATGTGAGAGTAAGATGGGCAATATATACTAAGTATACCTAGAAGGTTCTACAAATAGCTGTATATTGAAGTCTACAGTTAGAAAACTTGTTAGCATGAGCAAAGAAATTGGTAAGTACATGTGTATTAATTATCTTGCATAATTGTTATGTAGCTAGTGAAAGGTAGAGATTAACATGCACTAAATTAAGGTATTAGTGTAAATAAAATATGAAAATATTTGATGCAGGGTCCAGATGCCCCCTTTCCTCCCATTTTAGGACTGTCGAAAATCTGTTCTAGTGTTTACCTTTATTGTTGTACTCTAATATGAAGATTAATCTTTCAGCCTTACCCAATTGGCCTTAATTTCTTATACGGTTCAAGCAAGCACAACTGACTTCTACGACATTAGCTAATTAGCAGGTATGGAAGTATGAAACTGGAATTTCCCTTTATATGGTGCTACCCATCAGTGTAGAGCCCGTGAGACTACTACTGCTGTGCCATCTGCTTCCTGCAACAGCTGACTAAGAATGTCAACTCACAGTAGCCCGAGTTCCACACATCAGTTTCTGTTTCAAACCCATAAACATGTCTAGTTTTGCGTCTACAAACTATGATTAGCAGACAGTATTGGTTTTCTGTTATTTGAAGAACAATGCTGCCAAATTGCATCTAATTCTTGCTGAAGCTTTCAATGAAACTGCTTTTGGGAAAAAACAGTGTTTTGAGTGGTTCAAAAAATTCAGAAGTAGTGATTTAGATGTGAGAAATGGCGAACACAGGAAACCATCGAAAAAATTCCAAGACAACTAATTGTAGGCCTTATTGGATGATGATGATAGACTCAACAGGAACTCGTGGAACAATTTTGCGAGATGCAGAAAGCCGTTTCTGCACTTTTCCCATAGCTTTCAACTGACGAGAAAGTGGGAAAATGGATTATGTATGAACTGAATGAAAGACAACAAGCAAATCAAAAGGCCAATTGTGAAATGCTACTTGCCAGATACGAAAGAGAGTCGTTTCTCCATTGAATAGTGACAGGTGATGAAAAATGGATATATTTTGAGAATCCTAAGTGTTTTAAGTCATGGGTGAATCCAGGCAGACCAGCGACATCCACTAGAAGACCGAATCGCTTTGGAAAGAAGACAATACCTGTGTTTGGTGAGATCAGGAGGGTGTCATCTATTATGAGCTGCTAAAACCTGTTAAAACCATTAACACTGATCACTATCAACAGCAAATGAGATTTAAATCAAACATTATGTGAAACAATTGAAATATGGAAAAAGGCAACACAAAGTCATATCGCTCCATGATAATGCTCCATCACACACACACCAAAACAGGTTAGGGAAATGATCAAGGCATTCAGTTTGGAAATACTAGGGCATTCGGCTCATTCTCCAAACTTGGCCCCCTCCAATTATAAACTATTTACATCACTGGGACGCACTCTTGCTGAACAACACTTCAACTCATATGAAAATTTAAAAAAATTGCTCACTAACTGGTTCACTTCAAAAGAAGAACTTTTTTGGCATGGTATTCATAGCCTGCAATACAGATGGGAGAAATATGTAAACAGCACTGGAGATTATTTTGAATGAAATACTGTTTATCAGTTTTAAAGAACAAACATGTAATTATTGAAACCAAATTCAGGTTTCGTACTTTTACACCTGGTAAACATGATAGTTAATACATTTTGTATGTGCTTTAACAACTTATATTTGTTCATATTAACAATACACGAGAACAACAGGTTTTTCGGAAATGAGATACCAGTATCTATGGATGCACCACATTACTCACTATTGTATTGCAAAAATTTTGTGAAAAAAGTACTCTGCTAATCTTCAAGCATTTTTAAGTACTGTAGAACCTCTGTTCCACTAGGCAATGTTACAGTGCGAACTTCTGCAGTAGAAGATAATGTTCTATCTTTACTGACAATATTTGCTGTGTATCCAGCTCTGGGCCCCTTTGGTATATATTTCTTTTGAGACTGAATTTACATTCTTTGAATTCAAAAACTCAAATTAACATTTTATATTTGGTAATTTTTGCAAATACAATATAATGTTTATGATCTAGGTGACAAAACAAATTAGACAGCTACAGACAGTAGATGAAACAAGGATCTACTTGATGACAACCTCATAAAATTTGCTCCTGTGAGAATATGAAGGAGTTGACAACTAATTAAATATGAAGTAGTATATTTAATACACACTTTTTTGGATGTACATTACAGTTCCACAAAATTAACATTGGACACAAAATAGGAAGACTTGCTGTTATTTATGGCATACTGAACAGAGACTTAGGAACTTTTGTATAGGAAGCAATCTCAAAAAACCAATTTGGATTCACACTGTGTAAAGGGAGAGTGGTGTGGGTTCTAACAACAAAAAAGGTTCAAAGTGGAGGGGAAAAGGGGGGACAGGGAGTATACAAATAAAATGAAACTGCAGAAATGAGAACAGATTGACATTAAAAAGTTGAGGAATATGTCATGGATTATACTAAAAGGCGAACAGTGGTGGGCCATGTTCCAGTTCCACAAACTTATGTGTTGACTGAGGCATGAAATGTGTGTTTAGGAGGTTATGCAGAAAGGGGGTAGGGGGACGGGCAGGGGGCAGCCAATATCAATATCAGTACACGATTTAATACACTACATGCGCTAGTACATGTAGTAACAACATATAATCTGTATTCATAACAATGGAGAAAAGAGAAATATGTTAGCTAATTTTTAGGTGTTAATACAATATTCTAAAATCCAAAACAAGAAATGAAGCTGCCTCATTTTATGCAGGAGAAATGGAAAATGTTAACCTACTACTACTACTACTACTACTACTACTACTACTACTACTACTACTACTACTACTACCACCACTACTGCTACTACAACAACAACATTAAATCTGATGTCAAAATTAATATTCATCTTTTAAAGGCTAGTATTTACACTGTACCTTTTCTTTCTCAATCTCTTTTTCAATCTCTTTATCACCCTCCTTGTCACCTTCCTTCTCATCTTTCTCCTTTTTCTTTTCCTCTTCCTTTCCTTTGCTCTCTTTCTCTTCTGGTGGAGGTTTAGGCAGGTGAGAGTTCAGATCTAGAGTTTTGCAGATCTCTTCCCAGTCAGGGAAGCACCTGCGTTCAGAAATTAAATTTATAAAATTATGCACAGTTTCTCACAAAGTATACTTCAGTTATCCTCGTAGTAATATTCTAAACCCAAGAATGAATGTTATTAGCCAATAGTTTTGTCAAATTTCTTCCATTAACACAAACACATATCTGAAGTATAATATATATATATATATATATATTCCTTAACATGACGGACATATTACCTTTCTTTCATTCTGTTCACATGGCCTACAAGGTTTGCACAGTTCTCTTGCATGTAGTCTCTTAGCGAATACTGAACCTCCTTTTCAATGAAATATATCTGAGCCAAGCTTGAAAATGCTACAACATCCAACTGAAAAATATAAAGGCAAAATCAAATTAAATACGAATCTTTAATCATAGCATTTGTGAAAGTCAAGTAACAAGCAAGTTTTTTTTAAACAAAAATGTAAAGAAAAATTACCGTCGTCGGCTCATCTCCGAAGAAGAAAGGTTTGTCTGCCAACATATCTGACAGTACTTTGAGATCATTTTGACCAAATTCAATTATTTCCTCAGGCTTGTGTACACCAATTCCCTGAGCTTTCACTTTCTTGGCTCCCTGAAACATGGAAACATTTATTTTTATATAAACTGTCAACAATGTACTCAGATGTAACTAAGTTTATGTTTGTTTAACTTTACCTTGCGGGCAAATGTGAACTTGAAGAAGAAGTTTAATATTCCATTAGGGATTTTTGAGCCAAGGGCATGCTGCAGGTTTACTTTATATCCCTTGATAACATTATCTGGGTATTTTGTCCTCCACCACGCAACCACCCTGTAACATTTTAATTTGTTATGACATTCTTACTTTGTGATTGTGTGCCATGTGATGATACCTTACATCATTATTTAATGAATGAATGAACATTTAGTACATAGAGAGAAAGAATAATAGTAACAGAGTATCTTTCCAACTTTATTACAAATTGTCCTAATAGATGTGTCTAAAATTTCCTCAATGCAAAAGTAAGTCAATTCAAGGTAACTTTCAATTTTTTTTAACCTTTCATTTGTCCACCCTATTGCCACAAATATGGTAGAATAAAATATACAATGTGTCTTCATTTCTTGAGATGGTATCAAAGAGAGAAAAATATTACCTGTATAGAGCTGAAGTACAAGAAATAAGAATGCTTCAGAGCAAACATGTATACATGGGTTGGACGAAACAAGAATTCAAATAACTCCCATAGTTTTTTGGATAAATATTTAAAAATCACTAAAATAGAAAATTATTTATAATCTGAATTAATGGCTAGTAACTGAATTAAACTAAGATAATATCTGTTGGCGAGACAGGTTTATATGCTTATCACTTCATAATAGCAAAGACAATGTTTTCAATTTATTCCCATTCTGGCCAAAATTGTTACATTTGAGACACACTCAGCTCGTCTAACTATGCAACATAGTGACTGGTTTACTATACTTTTTGTAATAGGGCCTGCAATTGACAACTAAGCATCCATAAAACCAGAATATTTATTACTATTTGAGTATTTCTCACCAAGTTTCCTTAAAGAAAACTGATCCAGTATCACTCTGGATGGAAGTGTCAAAGTTTTAACATTTTGGCATCGAGCCAAGCTGTCATCAGTGATAATGTACCAAGGTGCTATTTCTGCATGGGAGCAGGGGCATTGCTGCAAACTCTTCTGAGTGTGGGTCCATGTGTGCTCTGCCAGGACTCCACGTGGTGTTGCTTGTGGTAGTTTAGACAGTGTCTAAAGCAACTTTCACTGCACTTAACTGGTTTTACTTATTTTATTTTATTTTATTTTAGAAGCAAATGAAAGGCCATTTTGCCTTGAGAAATTTGTAATTACACCAACTTCATTAGAAAGTGGAATACAGAAATAATTCCATGTTATGCAGCAGGCTGTAACATTACTAGAACTAAACCGACACACTAAATGGTGCTGAAAATGTTTAGGTCATGAACTGGATCACATTAATATTGGCATGAGCAGACTACTCTACATCTCCAACAGGTCTATTCAACAAATTAAACCAGGGCCACACAGCATTGTTTCACCCATAGACAAAATTAATGTGAACGTTCAACCACATATGAACTTACATCTTTACATATACTCAGCTTCTGTGACTAATGAACAGGCATTTTACACTTACCAAACTAAATGATTCTCAATCATTGAGATCATTGCATGAGAGACATTCTTCTGATCATTTGTCAGACCTGCATCCAAGTCTTTCCCAAATCTTTGTCCCAGCTCTTTTAGGATGATGGTACTGTCAGCAATTTCTTCACCATTCAGCTCTACAAATGGCAGCTGTCCCTTTTTCGACCGGAACTTCATTTTGTGATCAACATTCTGGAAAAGAAAAATATCTTACATCAGGACACTTATTTACATCCTTACAGTTAATTAGATAAAAAGAGCCTGTGTTCACCAAGTGTGTGGCAAAAACAAGAGACCTGAATAGGATTAATGAGTTTAATACAACATGATGGATGGGCAGTGTTTGAAGGCAAAGTGACGCACTGAATGAATGAATCACCCATGTGTGTTTCAGAAGACTGAAGTTTAGAATTTGGTAAGTTTGTTCTTTCAGGCATATATTTTAAAAGTATAATGTTTGTACATTTAATGTTATATTTCCTTTATCTCTTGTGTGTTCTTGAAAAGCTCATGCTTTTAGATGATTCACATTAATTGCAGAGGCATCGATCTTCACTTAAGTCTCCAAAATCCTCCTTCCATGAAAAGGATAGTTTACTGTGACCCTCTATGGAATTTTACTTCTACAACAGCAGTTTAAGTGGCACACTATATTTTCCTGAAGGTACTGTAATGTTGCCAGATTGATTACTAAGACCACTTTTTGTAATTATTTCATACATCAGTCCTATGAAGTTTATCACAGTTTTTGTCTGTTCCATCAAAAATTCAGCACCTAAAGAAGCTTATACTCAGCATCTTCATTTTATCAAACTAAACCGTAATTTTCTGCAAAGTGGTTAGTATTTCAACTGTGGAATCAGCTGTTTCCATCTTAATACAAATTCCATTCCCCACAAAAGCAGTTTTTTCATTACTCTAACAGTCTGCAAGCAGTTATAGCATTCACTGAGTAAATGCAATGCCAAAAATAACCAAGCTAACTGGGAAATTAAAGCTGACAGTCAGGAGTGAATCTTTGGGTTTCCCAAGTGATATTACTAAAATTGGTACAGAACAGATCCACAAAGCTTTCTTTTCCCAGTATTCATCTTTCACTTTACAAACAATGAATGTTTACATATCCTTCTGGGCTAGTACTCAAAAAGTTATGGCAGAAACTGACCGCATACTAGGAAAACCCCAAAGGCTTTGTGGTTCTACTACTTTCCAATACTTCATCTCCCACGGATGCTAATCCAACAAGATATCCAAGCAGGAGAACAATACTGGCATATTTCAGGGTTGAACCAAGTTGTGGCAGCTTCTTCAGTTGTTTAATATTGATCACAATGGGCAGTGTTTGATAAGATATAACTGTGCTCACCTGAAGTACCAATGTTAATGTTGTGACTTGGTTCAGATAATTTATAAGCAGTAAAGAGAGTTTTTCATAACTTCTCAGCTTACAGTTACAAAATGCCGTTACTACAGCTTACAGTACCTAATCTTTGAGGGGAGGAGAATTCAAAAGTTTTGTAGTTATGGTAAAATAGTTTTAAGGTTTAGTGACCATTATGAGTACATTTGCTACTAGTCAGTATCCACTAAACACACTTCAAGTCTTGAAACTTATGTGTCACTGTATCAGGGCAGGCTGTAAGTTTGGTTTGTAAAATTTTTCTGGTTACACCCATATTGGCGTTAACATGTTCTCTGAAAGTCTTGCTTCCAGCAGGAACGAGAAAACTTGCGAGTACAGTTGTGTGTTAGAGCCAGAGATTATCATGGTAATTCTGTACCATGTATTTGTGAATTATTTGCTTGTTACTTGTTAACACTCCACTTAAGTTTGAAGGAAACAGATTTATGTTAACTTCACCCCAGCAGTCACTAATTTGTTGTAGAACACCTCTGTGTGTCACGACTTATTTCAGGCACCTCCATATTTTCCCTTCGCCGTACTTCTTGCATCCTCGTCCGTAACATTTTTCTGATGTGTCATTTCATAACGGGGGCAGCGACTAACTAAATTGGAATGCTTGTGACAAACAGAAGACAAATCGTAACGCCTATACTACTACAGGCAAGAGGTTAGAAATTTACTCTAGCCTCCTGGAGTACTCGAGTCCAGTGATCGCGAAGGGTAGTGCACGCACGATCGAGTAGTTCCGTCGGCTTGTGCTGCTGCGCGAAATCTCGCCGGGACGTGGCAGAGTGGGGCGGGATGTTGAGGGCTGGGGGAAGGCGGCTGCTCGCGCCCGGGCAACGGCCGCAGCCCGTGCTGCGCTCGTATTGATCGTGCTGGCCGCGCCCGCCCAGACGACGAGCAGACGGCAGGCTCGGGAACAATGCTAGCCGGCGCTGGCGCTCCAGCAACAGCCGCGGGCACGCGCGCGCTCTACTGTTTCCATCGACGGCGGGTTTTCCGCACATTTGCACGCCATATTTTTCGCAAACAGAACAAGTAGGTTCGTTCTGAATCCGTTTTGAAGGGAAAACTGGGGCATAGTAAGTAATTGCGACCGCATCAACCAGTTATTTGGAATGGAGTGCTTTAAACGCGAAACGGTATGTTCTAGGTGACTAGTCCATCACCGACACACAATTTTGTGCTACAGAGTAATGCGATATTAATATTAGTGACTTAGCGGATAACAGTTTCAGTATTTCGCACAAGGCATCGTTCGTTATGTGGCTGTATAAGCTGATAATTTTATGAATAGCCAGACCTATCACGTCAAGATATCAGCCGCATGCAATAATCGTTAGCTAAATGTAATTAAATAAAAGGTATGCTCGGCGAATTTGATGGAAGTAGCAGTCTGAATTATCAGTAAGTCTATGAAATTTAACACCTAAATAATCATCTTGTGGTGCAGTTCTTCTTGTCTCCGTGCTTGCTGAGAAAATGGGATGAGAAGTTCCGCCTTATGCAAGACACCTTTTTTCTATTGTTTCACCCATACATGTTTCAGCACTTTTGTGCTATTGTCAGTGGGTCCTGTTTTTTATTTTTAACTGTAAATCTGTTAACATATTAACATTTGTGTTGTTTACAACATTATGTAGACTTTGCATTTATAACTTGATTGGCAAAAAGTGGGTGTAAGCATATGGACAATAACATCATGTAAGGTATGTTAACTAATGCTTACATCCACTTTTCACCAATTAAGTTATAAATGCAACTTGTACATAATGTTGTAAACAACACAAATGTTAACATATTAACAGATTTACAGTTAAAAATAAAAAATAGAACCCCCTGACGATAGCACAAAAGTGCTGAAACATGTTTGGGTGAAACAAAACATAAAAAGGTGTCTTGCATAAGGCGGAACTTCTCATCCCACTAACACCGAAAACGCTGTTTTAGGTCAAACGTAGCTGGGACTGCTGAAATGTGTGCATCAGTGTCACAAAATACTGACAAGGGCATCGATTGCGTACAAAGGGCAAGGCAAACTATCAGATTTCTCGCGCTGAAGACGGTGATAAAAAGCGTCGAACATGTCAACTGACTCAGGATAAGAACTGTGTCTATGAAATCTAACTACAAAATCCCGAAAACTTTTTCTGGATGGAATCGATAAATGATGTGAAACCCCCTAAATCGACGTATCTGTGAAGTCTGTAGATGCGGAATTATTAAGAACTGGGACAAGAGTAAAATGTGCTGCCATCCTTGGGCGGAAATGGATGAAAAAGTCATACAACAGGCAGCACATACGGTCATTCAGTTTGCAGTCCTACGTAGAGCGCGATGCTCCTGTTTACAAAGGGATGATTGAATGCTTGTAAGATGCTGTTGCCGCCAAATTTATCTGATCAGCTAAGTACAGTTTTCTGATGGAATTCAGGCCGATCAGGTAATATACGACATTTTTTCCATGCCGTCAATGTTACTGTTATGTTTGGTTCTCAGTTGCAGAACTTCAGGAGGTTAACTTTTCTTTCTGTTCCGAAGGGCAATCAGACAGTGTCAAAAAATATCCTGCTGGAGTTTCATTTAAGTTTCATGCTGACAAAATGCTTCAAAGAAACGGGACGCCAGATTGCTCTGTCCCTACAGTATAACTGGACTCGCGTATTAGGTTTTATCGATATTTTATTTTATTTTGTTGCTCATGACAGCGTCGTACATCATACGCTACAGTCACGATAATTCGTGGATGAACGACCCCTTCTTTCCCGACATTGAAGGGTCCGCGATTAATATTTGTTTTTCTAATTAATATTTGTTTTTCTAATTAATTGCTGCTCTCTCAAATGTGGAAAGAAAGTAATACTCTATCGGTGTATGAATCTCGTGAACACATTTGTATGTATTTTTAGTTTCATTGCTTAGTATATCGTGTGCCTGAGCTTCCATTCGCGTCAACTCTCAAGTAAACACGCCATAACTCATCTGCTCTTCCTTTTTTACAGTGAAATAATACTGTACGTAAATTTCAGTCTGCTTCGTCTTTTTATCAAGAACTAGCATCGCACGCTTTCACTGTATTTGTAAGTTTTGAGTTCACACAATGAATGATTTCAGTTACAAAAGAATAACGATTTTCCAAACATCCAGGAAGAACGACCTGAAAAAAAATTTGAACTTTGAGAATGTGAAGAGCGAAGTGATTACGATTGCAGAAAGCTGTGCGAATACATAGGTCCTTTTCTGTGATACGAAGTTGAATTACACGAAGTTCATGCAATTAAGAGCCACCAAAATAGCAACTTGGAAGCAAGAGTCAAATTCCTCATCGAAGTCTAATTTCGCATTAATCAACTTGGGAGTTCAGATTCCCTGACGACGCTTTCGTGCGCACACGAAACAAAGAAAAAATTGCATGAAATCTGTAAAACAGAAGATGGGACGCCACCAGTGCTGTCGCTAGCCTAGGATTTGGTTCATTGGTAACTTCATTTGGAGAGCGATTATTAATGTCGCTGGTTGTAACTTCTGAACAGTTTCATTTCGCATCATGTTTGTCCAAGTTTACATTGCATAGTTTATCACTTCTTGTGAGTTTTAGCTTTTTTTAACAGCATCCAACACGATGAGCAGAGTAAAAACAAGGTACACAAAATACGAGTAGGACACCTGGTGAAGGCAAAAGTACTTTTGAAGCCGAAATTTAGTAAAATTTTCCTAAGCGTAAAATCGCCATTTAAACGCCCAGGTAGTGGTAACAATCAGGTGAAATTTTGACGTTATTTAATGAGAGTTGAAGGCGGTGCAGTGCGTGGTGACTGATCACCGAGCCAGCAGTGGAAGCGGTACTGGTCTGACTTGTGAAGGTAGCATGGAGCACCCAAAATTTGGTAAAGATAAGACACAGCAGTGACAGGTGAAATCAGGAAGAGTGCTGTGGAATTCTAACAATAGGAATGGGGTCACTAAGAATCCGGCACCGTTTACTTGTATGACCTGATTTGTCTCAATACGCGCACCCCGCAGCACGTACGTTTAGCACCTTTGCTTAGCTGAAGAGCCACGGCCTCCACAAAGGTGTCAGACATTCCAGGCAGCTGGTGGCCGGACGTGTACCGCTTTCCCAGGCTGGCACGCGCGGCATACTGACACAGCTCGCGGCCAACAGCAGTCACGAACCCCGCCAGTCACGCACCCTCTGCTCCAAACATAGAACTCCCATACCCCTTTCTGTTCCACCGCTCCTCACGTCACTTTTTTTAAGCTGTCGGCCTTCACCGATTCGATTCCGCGGTTTGTCCTTGTCTGTCAGCTTTTCCCTGTCTGCCTACACCACCACACACACTTTACTGTTCATCATTGCCAGACGCTTCACATTTTACCCTCTGCAGTTGTGTATGGTAACTCAATTCCTTAGCATATGCCCACCACTCTACTTTTTCTGATATCTTTCTCCGCGGTCTGCTTTCTCTTCCAGTACTACATTTTGGACTGCAACAATTTCCGTCTAGTACTATAATTTCAGATGCTTGTACACATCAATCAAAAGTAACAGTATCACAAAATGTGGGGTGGGGCAATGTGGCCGCTTCTCCTTGACCAGTGCCAACAATATGGCTGCAACGACAGCAGCATTGTATTTGTTCTGGATGCAGTCACTCATAGCCGATGGCATTGCAGTATTGAGTTTGCTTATGAGGATGATGAAAACCTTTAAACTTTTCTGCGTGTTTTCTAAAGTGGTTTCCGATGTTCTGTCGCGTAAAAAAGTTCACAGAGAAATGAAATTTATTCCACTCGTGTGATGTGCGAGTGTGGGTAAATGAATTTATAATCTGAGAAATGGACAGATATGTGGAATATGGAACTTTGGATCGGTCCAGGGAGCGTGTTCGGATAGCTTAGGTGGTAGGTGACCTCTTGTGATAAATAGGAAATCCGGATTAGAGCGCCGGTTCAGTACAAATTTTCATATGTCGCTTTAGGTAGTGGATCTGTGCCTAATAATTAAGACGAATAAGTTTGAAAACTTTAGTTCGTCGTCAAACATCTGCATCAGCGCCTAACAAAACTGGAACGAAAAAATTTTCATTTGACGCCCATTTTGAAGAAGCAACGAGAACTGCTTTCTTATTTTTTATACACGAGGGTTGGAACTTTAATAGTGGCAACCATTTATTTACAGCTCGTACAAAAGAGATACATGTTTCGAAGTTTTCCTGACCTTCGAAGTAGTCTCCAGCATTGTGTACAACCCGTTGCCAGCGATGTGGAAGTCGTAGGATACTCTTAGCAGTGCCAGTTGTGTTGACAGTTCGAGCGGCGCGGTCTATTGCCCGACGAATTTGTGGCAGCTCTGAAGCTAATGCCATGAAGTGTATCCTTCAGTTTGGAAATCTGAGTTGAACTCACGAGGGCTCAAGTCAGGGGAGTGCAGCAGGTGGCATAGCACTTAGCAGACCCAAAACAAACAAATCGGTAACAGCTTGCACTGTACCGTGCTTGAGCATTGTCCTGCAAAATCATGGTCAGGTCCTGCAGAAAGTGTCATCACTTCTGTCTCTAAGCTGGTCGTAGGTTGTGTTCCAAAAATGAACAATTTAGAGACAGAAGTTATGACACTTTCTGCAGGACCTGACCATGGTTTTGCAGGACAATGCTCAAGCACGGTACAGTGCAAGCTGTTACCGATTTGTTTTACTGATAGGGCTGTGCTATATCACCTACTGCACTCCCCAAGCCCTCGTGAGTTCAACTCAATTTCTAAACTGAAGGGAACACTTCACAGCCTTCACAGCATTCGCTTCAGAACTGCTACAAATTCGTTGGGCAATAGACAGCGCCGCTCGTACTGTGAAGTACAAACTTTTTGTACCGGGGGTTCCAATGCTGCACATCAGACTCATCGCGTCATATCTGCGTGACCAGACTTCTCACGTTCGTGCCGAAGACGGCATCTCAACAAATAGGCCTACCTGTACGGGGGTGCTGCAGGGGTCGGTTCTCGGCCCTCCTGCTGTACTCGCCGTATACATCCGATGTACCACGCACAGACAGGGTATACCTCGCAATATATGCGGATGGCATCTCACACACTACGCGCGTTCCGTAAGGATTAACGTCGTTCGTTCGCCGCCGCTTACAGGAGGCATGCGACGTCCTGAGAGCCTGAACTACGAAATGTGACCTTAAGTTCAATGTCACCAACAGAGAGGCTGTCGTAATAACGCGAAGTAGAGTGCCCATGGACTTTCAGCCGCTGCAAATCGTGGGAGGCCCCGTCCCCTGGTCTCGCACGGCTAAATATCTAGAGTAACTCTCGATAGGCACCTCACCTGGAAGCCGCATATCCATGAGGTCTGGGGAAAAGCGCATGCACGCCTGAAGGCACTGTATCCCCTACTAAATGCAGAATCAACGCTTCCTCCACACTGCGGAATTACACTGTATCCGGAACAGATCCGGCCAGTGCTACAATACGCGTCTGCAGTCTGGGGGAATGCAGCCGATACACACACACGTCGGCTCCAAGAGGGAGCTCTGCAACTCATCTTGCATTTACCGCGGGAATGCTTGACTAGAGCCTTGCGTGAGGAATCAGGCATCGACATGACAAGGGATCGCATGAGAGACTGCCCGACGGTTCTATGAAGCTACGGGAGTGTGAGTATACAAACGCATCAGTGCTCCAGACGCAAAGAGGGCAAACAACAGTTCGGTCAAAGTAAACATACTTAGAAGGAATAACAGGAAAAGTTACACAAAACAGCCTGCAGGAAGACAGTAAGGACTGTCCTTTTAGGAGAACAGGTGACAGCTGCAGTATTTTTTTTCCTTTTTTTTCGTGCGCACAGGCGGCATTATCAGAAACGTCGTTGACCAGAAATGCCGATTGACCGTTTCTCTGCCTTAGAGGATGAGCACCTTGTCGAGTTGGTATACGAAAAGCATATTTTGTCGAACATGACCAATGCCGACTTGAGAAACAAAATGCAAAAGGGCTTAATTTGGGCTAAACTGAAGGAAAATAATGTAACGTGAGGAGAAATGTCTTAGAATATGTCCAATGTAGTCTGATTACGTCCAGTGTCATACATTTTTAGATATATGTGTAGATAGCCTGTAAGAACAGTTTTACTGAGGTGTGTTATTGTGATCATTACTATGAACAACGATTAAAATTCAATCCAATGAAGTAATGAGTGAATTCGCTCCTCATGAATCCTTCAGCTTTGGCGTAGCCGGCGACACCTCCAAAGGCTATGTTGTTATGCAGTTCATTAGTTTCTGATAAGTCTGCGTTATGAAGCATTGGGAACTGTCAGTCCTCCGGATCGTCGTGCAACTGTTTTGTTAGTAAAATGATACGCTTTGACCCCCACAAAAATTGTGAACGGAAAAATTTGTCTTACAAATTTCGGATATTGATGTGCTAAAAATTCCAGGTCATACGTGATATTTTAATTTATTAGTTCACTGTTGTTGACTATTGTCCAGGAAGTTTGCACACGTTCTCGAGGTGTGCTGCTGAAACCAACTATAAAATTATGTTGTACAACAGTTTAGTAGATTTGGCGTGATAAATATTGAGAGCGCGAAAAAAACCAACTGTTCTTAGAAGCTTAAATTTTTCTCTATTCCAATGGCACAAAATTTTGATTGAATTGGAAGTGTCAGAAGTTAATTCTCGTATCACTATCATGTACAGTTGTCAAATTATAAGAAACGCCCTGTGCCCAGTAAATTTTTCACGCAGCGTCCTGCGGGCCGCAGGATAAATTTCCGCACCTAGCAAAACGTAGCTTTATTCCAAGAGTGCGTGTGTGTCAGTTAAAGCGCTGTTACTGCTTCACTACAGTGGACGGACACCCAATAGGAATGAAACGGATTATTGGATGGTGTGCGACTGCGGTACTCAGTGTGGGAAGTTAGCGTCGTTGTGCAGCTCATTACAGTTGCGGTAAATTCGAGCAGCGTGGCGGGAACTTGCCCCCGTAATGGCGCAGTGTGGACGGCGCGCAGTTTGGGACGGGTGCCCGCGGGCCCGGCGCGACGCGAGAGCCAATTACAGTGGAGAGTAGCAGCTAACGGCGCCGCTTTGGAGCCCAGCTCTGCTCTCCACAGCCGCAGGCAGCCGCCAACGGCTCGCAGCGTCCGGCTGGCGGCCTACCAGTCAGGCGCCAGCACCTCAACATTCGCGCATCGAAACTATTATCTGTCGTATCGCCCGGCGCAACACAGCTGATTGCCCCTTGTAGCTATCTGATGTGCCTAAGAAATTTATGTAGATGAAACAATGCTACATCAATCTCCGTACTTAGTTTCCAAGCAAAACTAACTTCCCACGTAAAAAACCAAGGATTCGCGACAGTTCTCCGCTAAGCAACCTCTCATTAGATTTGATATCGCAGCTTAATAAACTGATTGCTCTCTATTGCCCACAGTTGCTGTGGTGGTACTTTGCAGTTACGTAAAACAGCACGTATTTGGAAAACTTTGCTGTAAAAATGTAGTCGCCGGCTAGTCTGGTGCATTTCAGGCTATACAATGCTGTGTACCAAATGTGAGTAAACTTACGAATTTTTTTTTTTTTTCTTCTGGAAGGAGAGCCGCAACACTTTCCGGTGTCGAGTAAATACCGGACATTTTAAGTTGTCCGCGACGTGCCACAAGCGAGGCTGTTGTCGCCTGCTGTGTGTCGTCTTGTTTGCCGTATCGCTAGTGTGGCTGCAGGAGCGTCGCACAGGTAATCGTCGAGTCGCGCGACTTTTATTGCATCGTATCATAGCATACCGTATTGCCTCCTACAGAACCGCACCAAGGTGGCGCGCTCAGCTGCAAGCTTGTCAAGCATGCATGGTCAAGTACCCCGTGCAAGCATTCCCGTGACTGACAGTACCGTAGTTTCGTCCACGTATTCAATACTGTAAGCTGCTGTTGCTTCTTTGATCTTGAATTGGGTAAGCTATGGGAGGCATGCTAATGTGCACATACCAAATGTGTACCGACTATAGCTCTTCGTGCACCACGGTCTCCACATCTCTTGCGATTTTAGGTCCTGCACTGATTGTCTGCCACTTCGTTCTTCGGCAGTCAGACTTATTGGACAACATTGGAAACTACTTCGCCATTCTAACCACTGGGTGATATGATGCGCTGATGGTGTACACTTCCGCCAATGCGTTGTACCCAACCGAATACAAAAGAAAAATACCGCACTATACTCTGTCAATGGGCTGCTTCATTCTGGCTTGTTTTGATGCCTTCTAGCAAACGAAACAATATTTCCAAGGACGTAATTTACACTTCATGACTGCCGTAAAATCATAAAATTCTGCGGCACAGCCTGCATAAAACTTGCTTCTTGTAAAATAACCACACCAAGCTGTTGGTCTATATTTGATTACTCAGCACTATAAAATAAAAATTTCAGATCGGTGTTTTTCAAGAAAAAGCCTTATGCATACTCTTACTAGTGAGAGCAGGAAGTTGCCGTCAAACGCCTGCATTCGGCTGCTGCAGCCGGCTCTAAGTAAGGCCTGAATGTTAATTTCGTGGGGCTGTCCGGAGCTCGTTACATATTGCAGCCGTACAGCAGTCCTCTGGTGTAAGACAGAATTCGTGTGACGGTTGTGTTTTAGAAGTCGCATGTAAGTGGTCTTTCGTGATCAACCAAGCTGCTTTTCCAATACTGAAAGGCCACGGGAATCTACATTGCTTTCTTTGGTCTGGGCGTGGAATATTGTTTTTCTCTGTGAGATGTGGTTTAGTGAGCATGGACGTGGTCGGCACAGAGGCCTCACAGCAGAGCTTGTAACCAGTAGATAGCTGCCGATTATGAATAAAATGATGCAGTTAGGTTTGATCGAAGCCGGTAAGTTTCATTTGCTTCTGCGGAAACAAAGAACAGTGTTTTTGTGTATGGTGGCCAACTTTCTTTGAACTGTATTCCAGTTTTTTGTGAATATTACCGGCAGAAACTGCTAAGAGCCGGCTGGAAGACGTGTGTGAACTGTTAGCTATGTGCAATTTTCCACTTCAGTGATCGGATATCTCGATCTTTCTAAGGTAATTCGATGGTGAGCCGTGCACCGGCTTATACTGATGAGTTATGAGTGTGTTAAAAGATCTTGTTATTTCGTCGTTGGGTGACTGATTTCACCGCGTCGCGGTAAGGGGTACGCGAAGAGGCGGCTAAAGAAATTTAGCGCTGGATGCTCCTGCTCGAGGTTTGTCTCGCTCAGTACACTGCCTGGTGTTGACTGTGCCTGAAAGCTGGAGCCGTCTGCTACCAACTGATGAATCGTACTCAAGTGTTAATACCCCTGTGTAGGATGGGGCGTACCGTGAGGAAGTGTGTCATTTAGCAGTAATCGTCCCTGTATGTGTTGCGTCGTAATCGATCTAAGGTTACCCCCAGGTGGGCCTTAAAACTTGACTACCGGATACTGGAATTTCATCGGAGTAGCTGAACTGTTGAATCTGGTAAGCCTACACTTGTTAAACTTTAAGTATGGTTTTGATTCGTTTGAGACCCGTTCTCCTCTGACCCTGGCTGCGCACTGGCGACCTGAAATATAGTAACAGTATTAGAGGCTGTCAAGCGTCATATAAGAGGTTCTTAACGTGGTGAGGCAAACTTTTGCTTTGCTACTTCTCTAGAAACTCAGATTTAAGACCTCGAGCCAAATCTCTCGTGGTGTTGCCTGAAGTTCTCTTGTATACAGGAATTTGTTACACATGTGTACTACGATATTAATGCGAAGTAATGTTTAGCCTGTAATTATTTTCGGCAAGAATTTCGTGTTCCATGGCCTGTTGACTGGGTGTCTTCCTTTCATGTAACGACGTATAGGGACTCTCCCTCTGTTGTAAAGTGGCCGATTAGCGCGAGTTGCCTTAATTTGTGATCTACACACACGTGTACGAATTAGACCTCGATCGATGTCAATATTCCTGTAACTGCAGTAAGTTTAACCGATTCTTGCAACTTTTTCCATAACTTTAAGATTTGATTACTATCATTAAATTGGGCCAAATTTCCTTTGTTAATGTCTTCGGTAAAGGAAATAATTGTGGAAGAACTTTACTTTTCCGGAGCCCAGTACTCTTACCGCTCCGTGATCCATGCACTGCAACACTAACTGGTGCAGTGTTTTATTGACTTTGAAGTAATGGAAAACTTAACCCTGTCGCTCAAGTCAAAGCGAGGCTGCTGAGCTGTGGTTAGGCATTTGTTTGCGTACCTGTGCAGGGTTTGCTAATGAACGTTTACGACCTATACCTCGCGTAAAGTCTCGCTTGGAGCACATTGCGAAGACCACGCTAATTCCGGGCGTAGCCGCGATTACGACGACAGAGTAGCTCCGAGGACACACGAGATGAGCGTTTCAAATGGCTGCCATACTTCTTTCGTACTGCGGTAAGCAAGCACGAGATGGGCACGCTGTCTCTGGGCGCAGAGTTCCCACGGCAGCGCCGTTCACTTTTTACGACGCGCTGCTGGGGACACGTGGAGCTGCGCGAGACCGCCACGTGCGGCGCTGCCGTGCTGTATCGACCGCCGCCCCTACCAGCTACAGCGGTCCCGGCAGTGTAGCTCTCGCCATCCAAGCCGCCCTTTCTCTGGTTTGTAACCATTCCCACTCTTTCGGCAAAAACTGATTGTCTTAATTACCACCACCTAGCCCCTCGGCCTCCCCCTGCTCAAACACACAGTATTGAGAACTTCCGTTAGGAAAAAAAAACACTGTTTTACAAATATTTTCAAATCTCAAATATTAGAAAAAATAAAAACCGAAGTGCTATATGTTTACAGATAGTTAGTGCATTAGGAATTTAACAAAACTGCATTTTGACAAAATATCTGAAAAATGACGATGCCTAATGCACTGAGTTTAATAGAGTGGTAACACTCGTAAAAATGAGCGAATCTGATGACAGCTGTCGTTTAGGAAAACGGAGAGAAATTTCAAAAACCTTAGGACGCACAGACAGTGAACAAAAATAAAGCAAAAATTGAAACAAACTAAGAAAGTAGTTATTTATTGCTTATTTAGCCTGACTAAATTTGAGCAGGAGCAACATGTGCCAATTATATTACAAAACAATCTTAACATCAACAATAATAAACAGCATTAAGAATTGCTATTAGTTTAGTACATTTCAAGCCGTGTTTAGTATTGTCAGAAGAGGAAAGTGTAATGAAATAAAACTGAAATGACAATGTTGATAAACCACTGAAGACAAAAGGAAGGCAAACGTTTTGGGGGAGAGCGTGCTGTTGAGAGCTGAAGAAGAAGAGAGACCTGTTCTGACAAGTGGACCATTATCTGTCTTTTGAAGTTTTGAAGGAATTCAATTTCTCTAATATTTTGAGGAAGGTCGTTACAAAGTAGAGTTTTTGATACAGAAAATTAGAGAACGTGGCTGTGTTATGTTGTAGCACAGAGAGGATATTACTTCATCAAGCAGTGTTTCTATTGCGCTATTCAGATAGTGTAAGAGTTCGAGAAAAATAGTGCATCCATTGCGAAGATATTGCAAACACAGGATACGATCGTCTTCACACTTACCGGCACGTAGCCGTATTAATTGATCCTGGGCAGGAAATAGTGTACGTCAGAAATTTATATTACAGAAATATTCATCGCATTTCCGGCCGGCGTGTGCTCATACTTATTTCTGGCAACAAGTAAAATATCTGTGACCGCCACAGCATTATCAGATGCAGAGCTTTGACATGTTGCATAAAGCACTGATTTCTTAAGTCACACGAGCTGACGAGAAGGTCATGTTGCGTCTTGTACGAAGCACAGTATTTCTTCCATTCTGATGTGAAAACCGTCACATCTTTTCACTGTAAATTTACAGAAGTTATGTTTGAATTAACTTTACTATTTTCCAATTCTATGAAGAAAGACGAATATATTTAGACTGTTCGAGATACAATAAAATTAGGACTGAGTACATCAGATATAGCACAGCCGCACCGATTTAATTTCCATGTTAACTGCAATCCATGTAAGAGTGTATGAAGAACCTGAGTAACTTACTAATCGGAACATGCTATTGAGACACTATGTAGTCACAATTTTTAAAATTCAGGTTGGGACCGTCCGAAATTTAGTGGACGAAATGATATAGCGATCAAATTTGCGTCTACAAGAGACTTTCACTGTTAGCTATGCCTAGAACATGAATCAGCAGAATGAAATGGCAAAAATTTTCTGCCGCTTCTCTTTATGTTTCTCCTGTCATTCCACCGATGTCATACGCAGTATCTCTTACCTCAACAACATAGTTTTTTCTTTTATGTATAGCCCTCGCGCGTTGTACACGTGAATCGCTTCCATGTCGCGGAAGATTTTCGTAATGCAGATAGCGAGGCCGACAGTTAATTGAAACTCTAAAAGTTATGTTGCTGTTATCTGCTACTTCCCATACTCCACTGGAACTCTTACTGCGCCAGGTTGCCACCACTGCGAAACAGCGTTTGGTGCAGAACGGTTTAGCCACAGGTAGAGGAAGGTGTGTCGTAGCAGAGCAGTCGTATGTTTTCACGCGCACTTCGCGAAGAGATTTTCCAGGCCAGTATTCTAACGATGGTGATCAGTATATTATCCTCCCTCCCCCCCTCCTCCAACTTTCGTTTTTCTCACCGCTTCAAGTACGTAGAAGGGCGTCAAGGGGGCATTTCCGTGCTGGTAGCGATACGAGGACAGGACAGGTCCCCAGACACAGGTGTTGTAAACCTGCGCAGCGAGGACGAGAGGGGGGCTGGCTAATCAGCGGGAAAGCAGGCGCCGTAGGGCGCGGCTGCCATCTATGCTGTCGCCACCGCCAGCCGCACAACTCACCCGCCCCCACTCCCCTCCCCCCCCCCACGTGTTTTTTCGGTTCTCCGGTTCCCATATTACCCCACTCTCTCTAACGAACTTCTAATCGACACACCTAATCGTTTGGCCGTTAGAATTACATTTTATCTTCACTCGTCACAAGTGTAGGAGCCATTACGAGTCATTTAGCAAGGATGCCTTAACATTCCTACAGAAAGATTATGACGGTCTTTCACAATATATAGAAGATGTAACAGAAAAATAACGATTAACTTCGAGGGGGTGTAGAGGGCCAGGAGGAACAAATATAGGACAGGAATTCACGTCGGAGGAAGCAATCTAACCACGGTACAGCATGTCTAAGTTAGAGGGACCAATTACTCTCCAGTGCCTGCCGCTAACCCACTCCGTAGGCAGCAAGTTTTAGTTTGTATGCTGACGTACAGCAAGAGGCACTTCACGCAGTTGGCATGACAGTATTCAAACCGTCAGAAGCATAGAACGCGTCGACACTGAACACCACCGCTTGCGTCGATCTTAGTAATTTCGACGCTTTATAGAGTTGTTGGATTAAGTTTCCAGAGAAGTGCCTATACTTTGTGTGTCCCTCAGGACACACACTACAACACCTCTAAGCCTGTCGATATCTTTTTGCTACACGCTCCTTTAATAATATGCAAGTAATAGTATTATCCGCGCCTCCTAATACTCTTTATTACGTACTCTTTTCAGTCTATCTCGCTTGGTTGTATGGTAAAACCTTGTAGGGCAAGCACAGCATTACAAATACACACATCCCACAGGTGTAACGCTTATTCAAATAGGTATATCGAAATGAACGTACGTTGTTCTCTGTATTGCCATACTATTCATCCGATTGTGATCGACTGTAATTGTGCGGGGTGTAAGAAACACCTACCGCTCATAGGTGGTGGGGGAAGAAAGGGAGCATCATGAGAGTGACTCGAACGTATGGAGAATTTTCAATTTAATTTTGCGCATACATGACTTATTTGTATAAAAATATTGTAGGAGTAAGATATCCCAACCATAAGTAGGAGTGGAAGTGAGAAAACGTGACTTAAGTATACGGTAACTGCAAATCCGTAGTTTTCGGTGTAAATGACGTTGCACCCCTTTGGTTGGGAATAGAAAATGGATGTATGCATTGCAACGCGTGCAGAGCAAAGTTTTTTAATAAATGACATTCGCAACCAGGAAGTATATTTTTAAACGGAGCAACGAAACAGCAGCACTGTTCTTTTCCGCATTCCCGGAACATTTCTAAAGCAACGTACACAAATGTTATTAGCTTCCACCACTTGCCTTGAATCCCTGTCTTACAATTTACCGAACTGGCTCCTAGAAGAACTGTGATACCTCAATCTGCCAAACAGATTTACTCTGCATTTTGCATACTCTCAAGGCACCGACCGCGCGGCGTCGTGTTCAAGGTTCAGGCGTGCGCTTTGTTAACTTTAAGCACCACTCATCAACCTTCTGATGTTTTATCTATGAATTCGGCTTTCAGCAAGGCAACACGAAAATTTTACGAGATATTTAACATTTTCACATCCTCCCGTTCAATACCGCAACGAAAACATAGGATTAATTTTATATACAAGTTTGATATGCTTCATATTTTACTAAGAGCGAGTATGTCCTTGGCGGCTCATTCATTTGTCTGATTCCAAGCGACGAAATTACTCTGTTTATAACAGAACGGAACCGTATTTAACAACTAAGTAAATTAACACGTTATCAATTTGGGCGCCATAATCTATTACCATCTGAATCTCTGGACGAATAGCGCGAATGGAGTTTCACAAAATCGCTACTAGTTGGATCCATACTGATTCTCAGGCACATTTTCAAGATGAAACGTGTGTGTACAGAGATACAACTTCTTACTTTACAACAGATTGCCATCATCGACATAGGGCCCTCTATACCAATATGTGCAAACATCCTTCCCGAAAATGGCAAAGACGTGCGCCTGTTTTCAATCGTTTAGAACTGTTTCTCTAGTGACAAAAGGTTGCTAGACTGGGAGAAAGTTCTTTCGCATGAAGATAAGGAGAAGCTGTCAACCCGAACGTTTATTTGCAAAACAGTATCAGGTAAGATGTATCGGACGTGGTACGCTCTTGCCGAGCCGGTTGTGGATAATAGAGTTGTTCGGGACAACTCTCCCTCGCCCCTCTGCCGGAGATGAATAAAGAAATAAGTTGCAGAATGAACTCTTCGCATCGAGTGAAGATTGAATTCAGAACGTTTATTTGTAACGCACCGATCCATATGTACTTGCGACACAAAATAGAAAAGGTGTTCCTCACCTTCAGTGTGTTTTTCTCGTTGTTACCATCTTCAATCCGAAGACCGCTTTGGTGCAGTTCTCCATTCTCGTCTACCCAGTTTAAGTTTCGAGTATCCACTGCAACCTATTTCCTTTTTAACCTTTTTACTGTAGCCAATGACTTGGCAGGCTCTGCTAGTTTTATGCCGCAGGAAGTGTCCAGTCAATCTGTCAATTATTTAAGTCATGCTATCAATTCCATTTCGTCTCCTGCCGTTTCAATACCTCTTGGCTAGGAAAACGATTGAACTATCTTATCAGCATTCTTCTGTAGTACTACATTTTGAAAGCTTCTATTCTCTTCTTGTCTGAACTGATTATCGTCCACGTTTCACTTCAGCACAAGGCTACACTGCAGACAAATATCTTCAGACAATACTTCGCTGTCAGATTTGTCGTTTTCCGAAGATAGTTACTACCAATCAGATTTTCTATTTTTACTTCCGCCATCGTCAGTTAATTTGTTGTCAAATAGAGCCATCTATTGGGATTTGACGATCATTTAAACGCATTAATCTACAATAATCCACGTCAGTGAACTCGAGAACTGGAAGATTTGTAACTGCGATCTTTCCATCACAGCGCAAAATTTGCGTGCGATGGGGGAGAACAATCTCGTTTATAGTGCATCGCATCTCATGTCTGCTCATCAATTTGTTCGTGAACAACACCGACTATTCGTATCCTGTATCGTTACTGGTGACGAAGAGTGGTGTCTTAGTGCTAACGTAAAGGAAAGAAAGGAAGCAAGGAATGACTCAACCCAGACGAAGTAGCAACTCCCCGTATAAAGACCTGCGCGTTTCGACGGAAGCTAAGTTATGTTTCTGGCGGAACAGCGACGGTGAGGTGTACTGCGAATTGCTTCCCCGAGGTGTAAACATCGCTGCTATCATTTATTATTATCAACAACTGACGTCTTGCAGACGCGATCCAACAACAATCAATAAGACTGCCTGAAGTGACGCTACTCCACGATAACGCCCGCTCATGTTCTGCTAGACTAACAACCACTACACAGAAATTGGGAAATCATTCGGCTGCTCTTGCACCCTCAAATTTTCACACTAACAAACTTCAAGGAACTTCCTTTCTGGATGAAAGTGCGCTCCGAACATGGCTAGTCGAGTTCTTCGCCTGAAAACCACCGGAATTCTACAGTCGCGGATTCAAAAAGTTACCCCAACGTTGACAGACTCGTAAATAATGAAGGGGAATAAATTACTGATTAAGTCTTCTGTATATCTGATTCTCCAGTCTCTCCCGGCGTATTTCTTGCTCAAAGTCCACGGGTGTACTGCCGGTAAATTGTGTCCGACGGGCACAATAATTCGGCTATAAGACATGTCGCCATCGTCAGGTGCTCTGACGAACTGGGCTCCTAAGGGCAGGCGGCCGTCCGTCTTAAATCCCCTCCCCTCGCGAGGCGTTCTCTCCGCGGTCCACGACCGCCCGTCAGCGGTCGCTGAGACGCTGGCGTCGGCGTCTGTGGCGGCGTCGGTGTAATTGCCTCGTCCGCGCTAGTCGCCCGTTCGTTTCCATCGCTGAGCGTCTTTTTTCAATTAGACTCACTGCTGGCTCCCATGCCCTGCTGAGGTTGTAGCCGCAATCCCGGTTGATGAGTCCGTCCCATGTACGAATTTCGATAGCCTCTCTAACGATGCTGTCCCAGTAGTTCGTCACCGCACCTGACGATGGCGACATGTCTGATCGCCGAAATATTGTGCCCGTTTGACACTATGGACCGGCAGTACCCCCGTAGACTGTTCGAGCGATTCTGTATATCCGTTTAACTTGTGGAAAAACGTTACAAACTTGTGCACAAACCAATTAATTCCCTGCGCATTACCTGATTAAATGCACTGTCCATTCACACAACTTTTACGTCCTTTGCCGTCAGACAATCACAAGGTCACTGGCAAATGTCTTCTGCCTGAACTTTAATTACTTTACCAGATTTATCCTTAACAGCTTGCTCAATGCACAGATTAAATAATTCGGTGAGAGCTTACAACCTTGTTTCACTCCCTTACTTCGGTTATTTTAACCGCAGTCCGGTTTTTCTGCAAGTTGCAGATAAGCTTTCGCGTCATGTATTTTATCAAGCGTATATCCAATAGTGTATTCCAGCGAAGATTGTTAATAGTTTTCAAGTTTACGAATATGTATCTTTTACCTATCCTCTAAGATTAGGCTTAGTATTTGATCTCTCGCTTCTACAAGTCTCCGAACGCAAAGTCCTCAGTGTTAGCTTCTACCACTCTCTGCGCTACAGAGAAGTTTTATAGTTGATTCACAGTTACGGGAATTATTCGTGTGTGACTTCAGCGTTGGTGCTGTAATGTGAAAGTAGTAGTGGGTTAATTGGTCCGGAGAGAAGAGCGGAGTGGAGGCAGGATGTGACCGGCTGGTGGTGGCTCGTTACTGCCCAGGCGACGCCGGGGGCGGCTTAATTGAGCGGCCCCAGCCCTGCCGCGCCCGGCCGCCACCCGTTGCTATGGCGACTGCCGCACAGGCCGTTCACCCTGCCGCCACTGACATAATGCCACGCTGCTCCACTCGCAAGCGCCGCGTCCGCATTGCACACACTGGCTCCACTTTTATCATCTTTCACTGTTTTCCCTACTATTTTTACCACCTATTACACTCCTGGAAATTGAAATAAGAACACCGTGAATTCATTGTCCCAGGAAGGGGAAACTATATTGACACATTCCTGGGGTCAGATACATCACATGATCACACTGACAGAACCACAGGCACATAGACACAGGCAACAGAGCATGCACAATGTCGGCACTAGTACAGTGTATATCCACCTTTCGCAGCAATGCAGGCTGCTATTCTCCCATGGAGACGATCGTAGAGATGCTGGATGTAGTCCTGTGGAACGGCTTGCCATGCCATTTCCACCTGGCGCCTCAGTTGGACCAGCGTTCGTGCTGGACGTGCAGACCGCGTGAGACGACGCTTCATCCAGTCCCAAACATGCTCAATGGGGGACAGATCCGGAGATCTTGCTGGCCAGGGTAGTTGACTTACACCTTCTAGAGCACGTTGGGTGGCACGGGATACATGCGGACGTGCATTGTCCTGTTGGAACAGCAAGTTCCCTTGCCGGTCTAGGAATGGTAGAACGATGGGTTCGATGACGGTTTGGATGTACCGTGCACTATTCAGTGTCCCCTCGACGATCACCAGTGGTGTACAGCCAGTGTAGGAGATCGCTCCCCACACCATGATGCCGGGTGTTGGCCCTGTGTGCCTCGGTCGTATGCAGTCCTGATTGTGGCGCTCACCTGCACGGCGCCAAACACGCATACGACCATCATTGGCACCAAGGCAGAAGCGACTCTCATCGCTGAAGACGACACGTCTCCATTCGTCCCTCCATTCACGCCTGTCGCGACACCACTGGAGGCGGGCTGCACGATGTTGGGGCGTGAGCGGAAGACGGCCTAACGGTTTGCGGGACCGTAGCCCAGCTTCATGGAGACGGTTGCGAATGGTCCTCGCCGATACCCCAGGAGCAACAGTGTCCCTAATTTGCTGGGAAGTGGCGGTGCGGTCCCCTACGGCACTGCGTAGGATCCTACGGTCTTGGCGTGCATCCGTGCGTCGCTGCGGTCAGGTCCCAGGTCGACGGGCACGTGCACCTTCCGCCGACCACTGGCGACAACATCGATGTACTGTGGAGACCTCACGCCCCACGTGTTGAGCAATTCGGCGGTACGTCCACCCGGCCTCCCGCATGCCCACTATACGCCCTCGCTCAAAGTCCGTCAACTGCACATACGGTTCACGTCCACGCTGTCGCGGCATGCTACCAGTGTTAAAGACTGCGATGGAGCTCCGTATGCCACGGCAAACTGGCTGACACTGACGGCGGCGGTGCACAAATGCTGCGCAGCTAGCGCCATTCGACGGCCAACACCGCGGTTCCTGGTGTGTCCGCTGTGCCGTGCGTGTGATCATTGCTTGTACAGCCCTCTCGCAGTGTCCGGAGCAAGTATGGTGGGTCTGACACACCGGTGTCAATGTGTTCTTTTTTCCATTTCCAGGAGTGTACTTTTACCATAAATGGCATGATCTCTTCAAGTAATACATATATGTTTACCATGTTAGTCACTTATTTTTGGGTTCCGTGCCTCAGTTGGTAGGAACGGAACCCTTAGAGGGTCTCTGTGTCCTTACATCAGACTTAAGATCTCTTTTTCTCAGCAACTGGCAGATGAATTGAAATTTGCCACATCGGATGGTATACGGTCCCCGTCGGTGTAAATAGTTTAAGCTAAGCCAATGCACTCTAAACATATGGCCATTTACGTCTTATTTTGATACTTGCAAAATTCACTCATCGAAACACGTAACTAACTTCCTGTTTAAAATTACGAAATTTGGCAAGCAGCGACGTTTCACTGTGCAACTGAAATAAAAATTCCGAAAATTATTAATCTGTAATCATATTACTTTAAACAAAATACTCGCATGATACCCAAGTGTGTGTGGGTTTATTAGACCACTTTTCCTCAGGAATTATATTAGCAAATGCGAAATTACACAACATTTGAACTTAAAATTAAAACATTCTGTAAAGTCTCAATTCTCGGGATGAGTTATCTATATACGTAAGTTTGTACAAAACCATCAGAGCGGGAGTCCTACTCGTGCTTAGCCAATTTAGATGACTAAATCATGACCCTCAGACTGAGAATGACTTACTTTCTTGGTATTACTCCTGAGGACAGTTTCTTTCACAGCAGCAATCCCAATGAATACTAAGTTTATTTAGTCTTTTTTTTCAGAAACAGCACTCTTACAGTTAAATATCTAAACTGACACTGTGCTTATATAAGTACAGTTTCATAATCACGACAACGTGGAAGCTAGAAAAAATTTCAAATGAAATGCGCCAAATATTAGCTTTATTGCCGACAGACAGCTTTACGCTGCAAGAAAATTAACTCCGTGGCTAAGCTAAAATTTCACCGAAACACGTATGGGTGGAAAAGAAAAATGTATGCTGAAGGAAAAGGCCTTTTCCAAAAGGAATTATGCAAGAGTAATGTGTTCATACAGGTAACGTACAACCAAACAAATGATGCGCACTGCTACTTCCTGTACTTGCGCTCCGCTGTACATGAGGTGTGACATTTTGTATGAACATGACAATACAGACCTTTCTGGTGTCATAAAAAATCTCTGTACACAGTAAAGAAGCACTGAGGCATTCTGCCTGCTGCTGTGGAAAGTTATTTGAGCAGTGCAATAATGCAGTATACGTAACTATGGTAGTCTCCAGCTGAGGATGGTGTGTGCAGTCTGAACGCTTTGTGATCCAACAAACAAATTGACTGAACACTTATATTTACACGTTTTCCTCTACAAATTCAGTTCACTAGGAAATGACAGCGCATCTTCCGTCGCCACATCTTTCCTCCTTATAAGTCTTCTACTCAATTTCTCTCTCGTCTCTAGCGACCGATGTATTACTGCAGTATTTATTGAATCTTAGGAACCATCGGAGGATTACCTGTTCAATGTGGAACTATCATATAAATCAAATTTGCAGAAGGAAGTTGCTACACAGACTTACAACCAATGGGAGATGCTATCAGACAGCCAGTAACAATCACTGAAATTATGACACAAATTTTGAATGCACACAAAGTACGAGTTAAGGAACATTGCTATCAACACACCTTGTGAAGTTGCTTCACTTTGATAATTTCGAGAATATGCACAGGGAAATATACAGTCCTCTACTAGAGTAGAGTAGGAAGGACAGAAAACTATGATACACTATGTGGCTGACGGAGTTCATATTTCATGTAGATGAAGATTGTCTATTTGTTATCCTTACGTTAGAGACAGAACAACGTTGCACTTTACAGACACCTATGCAAATATGTAACAATATTGTTTCCTAGAATTGCCATGGCGCTGACTACGCTACAGATAAGCTGTTTGGTCTTCAAAGATTACCAGAGAAAGTTCTGGCTGTTGTAACATTGAGGAAGAATGGAGAAGAGTATCCACTATCGGTGTTTTTCTGTTTACTAGATAGACCAGTATCATAGCAGTTGCCACCTCCCAATCAGCAGAAACCACATGATCACGTGACGCCAATATTCGTTCTCTTAAGAATCACCTGTCATGGCCTTCGCTCGTTCCCATAGCATTACATAGTTTTCTTGATGCACGGCACTTTTTAACGCCTGCCTAATACCGCTGATCTTTGAACAAAGTGCTTCACCTGCTATCCAGGCACCACAGCCTTAGACTACCGGGAGAAAGAGCAGGTTTCATTATCTTTAACTATTTTTCATCATCCTCGCCTGCCTTATCCGACTGGAAAGTTAACTTACGTCTTTTCGGTTTCTCGAAATGGTTTGATTTCGGTACACATGTGAAAAAGATTACTCAGTATCTGTTCTGTCAGTTTTCACCGCAGAATGACCCCAATTTTACCTTTTACTCCCCGCTCATTATCGAAATCACACCATCTGATAACTTCTCGAATTTTTCTTTATTTTCAGAAGGCCATAACCCGATTTTGCTTCAGGAACCAAAAATCTCTTATCAAGCACATTGTTTTACTGCTCCCTTATGCACAGTTTCTTTAGCTTTTGTGGGGTGTGCTTTTATTCATCTGAGCTACAACTGCTTTGGCTGAAACTACAGCAATCTCCTGCTGATCCTGGTTTACGCTGACACGAGACTTTTTTACTGTATTTACTAAATAAGCTGCATGTGTTCTTTAGCTCATTGGGAAAGAGCTAGGCAATCCTGCATACGGGCAGTTCATTAAATCGAACATTTTATTTACAGAACTGCAGAGACATCAAAATGGAGAGTGACATAATGCCAATATCGGTACGTCTCCGGCTGCCCAGGGCAACGACATTTAAAACTCTGGCGTCTGTCCTCCCCGACGCAGCGTTCATTGTTTAAACACCCGCACGCGCAGTGCGCCTTGCGTAGGCAGACCACGCAATCACGCACTTCCGGTAGTTGCGTAGACGCGCCTCGTGCAGTCGTCACGTCCTGTGCCGAGACGCGGGAGTTTTGTGTACGTACACAGGCGACGCATTTCTTACTATCTTTGAAACTGTAATTTCCCGCTGGGCGACGGTATTTTCAATGAAGACCTCTCAGAAAGAAAGTTACATTCTTTAAACTTTTCCATAATGGACAGTGGACTAAAGAACGGGCGTTGTAGGAAAGAAGGAGTCTAGGGCAGATTGGTCTCGAGGTGTTAGCATATCATGTTTCACGAATGACAATACTTTGCTCACAGGATATAAAATGAGTTATTTGGCACTAACTTTACGAACCTGTGGCATCTTAATTTCCATAAGCTACGCAGAAACTAAATGAGCCTTAGAAAACTGAAGTTATTTTGGAAACCTCAGGCCCCGTCATTCACAAACTAATCTTTAAACACGCTATATACGTCTCTATTAACCGGTCAAACAACTCGACTTACCACTTGACAGACGTTATTCAATATTTCGAATTGGTGACTACTCCGATGTAAATTTCCTTTAAGAGGCCAATCCAATTGAGTCTTCTAACCTTTCCCTAACGAAATAACTTCAGTATATCCATTGTTTGTAAGAATGCTGCTGTTCTCTCTCTCTATTTCTCAAACTTCACCCAAGTGAATACACGACGCATTTCATTCTAAAGGCACTACTCTTCAATCTATGCACCTGGCCTGATTTTTCAAATGGAGGCACACCGTTCCTTACGCCATACTGTTTTACGATCAGTCTTCTGCAGCCTCTATAAAAAGCCAAAGCCACAAAATTGAAATATATGCAATTTAATGTAAGACCGTACACAATCGAGATCTTAAGATGACAGTTGAAAAAGTAAAGGTAACTGTTTTCCTACGGTCTCATCAATCTACATTAAATGTGTTTTTCCGAGTAAGAGAAAACACACTCAAAACAGTCTAGCGATACAAAACTGTTTGGGTATTAAAAACAAAAATTACTGCTTTGCCAAAGTTGTCCCAAGCAACTACGTACTTGTTGACGTAACTGAACTGATAACTGTAAGAGCCAGCATTTCACGCCAAAGCAGCTAGTGTCCCTCGGTAAATGGTTAAATTTCCTGATTTCGATGGTTTCAACTCTATGGCGGATACTGGTAAACTGGCCCAGGTGTTGGGGGCAAGTTCAAATAATAAAGAAACACTAGGATAAAGGAAAACAGGTGACCTTTCACAGACGACGGATCTGGTGCATGAATGTAAACGTTTAATCTGAAAACCACACTAAACTGTCAGTGTGCAAGACGCTACTTTTCAACTATATCTCTACCGTACCACATACTAACAGAGCGTAGCAAAAATTACCTTTCTTGTCTCTTCCTCCGAGTACCATTACGAAAATTCTTCCCTAAGTGGAGAAAACTTTTCCATTAGGAAGTAGTAACTTAAAATTTCATAATAAAGACCTGACCGCAATGAAGCTTTTGTTTAAATGTCATCCTAATTCACCATATCCGCGACACTTTACCTTCGTTCCATCATAAAACCCGTTCTTTAAGCTCCTCTCAATGTTGTCTGGTAATTTGTTCTGGTAGGGAGCTCAACCAGAGACTTTTACCAGAGTCTTAGGATCTTCGACGATTCGTCAGGTTACCTTCCATTAGTAAAGTGGGTTCACTCAGCGACTGTCATGCGATTTATAAATTATAAAGCGCACCAATCAGTCTTTTTGCAGGTTTTATTACGCAGATCCAGATTTCGGCTAGTGCCTAGCCATTATCAATGCACTATTTTTTAATCTCGATGCATGTTAGTTCCCTGTTTATCGGGCGTCAGTCACAGTTCTTTGAATCTTCGACCATTGCTTTGATGCAGCTCTGTGCTAGTGCATCCCGTGCAATCTGCTTCTTTGCCTTCCTACTGAAGCTTAATTTCATTTTAACCTGCTTACTGCATTGACTGCCTTGGCTGTCTACAGCCTTTACCCCTCGCAGCGCTCTCTGATACTGAATTTAAGCTTCCGTGACGCCTTACTATGTTTTATCAAACCGCGTCTTCTTTCAGCCAGTTGTTCCACAACTCGATGCAGTTCCAAAAAAAAAAAAAATGCTCCAAATGGCTCTAAGCACTATGCGACTTAACATCTGAGGTATCAGTCCCCAAGAACTTAGAACTACTTAAACCAAACTAACCTAAGGACATCACACATCCATGCCCAAAGCAGGATTCGAACCAGCGACTGTAGCAGCAGCGCGTTTCCAGACAAGCGCCTAGAACCGTTCGGCCACAGCGGCCGACGATGCAGTACCTCCTGATTAGTTGTTCGTTCTATCCATCTAACATTCAGCATTGTTCCGTAGCACCACACTTCAAATGCAGCGATTTTCTTATCGGACCCCCAAGAAATACCTTCGAAATGGACTTCCTGACAAATTATATTCGAAAGTAACAAATTTCTATGTTTCAAATATGATTTTCTTGCTACTGCAAGTCTGCAACTTATATCCGCCTATTTCGGCCATCAGGTATTTTGGTTCCCTAATTTTACTTTTTGTTGATAACTTATAATCCCTTTCACGGATACTATCTATACCGTCCAACTACTCTTCCCATTACTTTACGGTCTGACAGAACTACGTCATCGGCAAAACTCGAAGTTTTTATTTCCTCTCTCCTAAACTACTGCCTTCCTTTCATGTTCGACTTCTCGACACGAATAGAGAATTTAAATGAAGTTAATCTCTGAAGTACAGCCGCAACGGTGTGATGAGCTTTTGGCAGCAGAGGCAAGTTTTCTGTTTGTACGTTGCCAGCCAGCGCAGTGTAACGTGACTAGCGCCGCTGTCAGGTCGTCGTCCGCGTGCTAGGGTGAGCAGCGGTGAGTGTGGGCGCGGCACGCCGGGGTGTGAACAGGGTAACGCGGGGCCCGCCGCTACCGTGCCGGCGCCGGCGCTCCACAAGCGCGTCACTGTGCGCACCCGAGGTGTGAAGAGCAGCCCAGAGGAGGGGAGCGCACGCACGCAGGCGCGCCTCCCCGCGTCAATAGCCGCCTTCACGCCCCACACAGACACCATCACCGCCGCAGCCGCCGACGCCGACGTTCGCAGAACTCATTTTCGCAACTTGTACGACCACTTTCTCAATAATGTTGCACTAAGTCGTTACGCATGTTGCCCCGCATGGACGCATATATCATTTTTTTGAGCCTTAAATACTTTTTGATCGTAGTCCCATTTCATCTGACCATTTAGGTCAGTGCACTTTTCCACCATTTTCCACTGAGTGGAGCCATCTTCTGAGAGCAGTTTACCAAGTGCCAAACACCTATTTAGGAGTGCCAAACACCTATTTAGGAGTGCCAAACACCTATTTAGGAGTGCCAAACACCTATTTAGGAGTGCCAAACACCTATTTAGGAGTGCCAAACACCTATTTAGGAGTGCCAAACACCTATTTAGGAGTGCCAAACACCTATTTAGGAGTGCCAAACACCTATTTAGGAGTGCCAAACACCTATTTAGGAGTGCCAAACACCTATTTAGGAGTGCCAAACACCTATTTAGGAGTGCCAGTCCCTTTTCATTGGATTCCACCCACATACTGCTTCACAAGTGGAAATGCATGGATGTAAGAAATAGGATGAAACTTACAAAAATCTTTGTATCCCTCAAGCTTTCTCCTTGTCGAAGCACTTTTCTGAGCAGGTCCCCAGTACCACAGAGTTCCTGTATCTACCCCAAACTACCCTATGGTGAGAAGCGGTAGGTACTTAGCGTACCATTGGTACTACTCCTCTACCAATCGCGAGTTATCCGCGAGAAAACAGTCTAACGTTAAAAACGGTGCTTAATGACGCTGAAACAACGAGTTACTAAGAACCGTCGCTTTAGACTGCGAAGCTCTCTCGCTAATTCCTTCGGTCATTCTGATTTTTGTGCTCGTAATTGTCAGGAAACACGAGTATCGGAAACAGCTTACCAGATTCTTACCGAAGATCTTAGCGTGTGCGTCTGAGCCCTCTGCCCCAGCAGTTTTTCTGGCCCTTTGCGCTAGACCAAATGTAGAAACATTGGAAATTTCAGTTACGCAGATGAGGCAGAGCTGAATTCTTGGAGCATGTTATGTGCTCATTCACCACAATGCCGAGGAGTTTCACTGACACTTCAATTTTTAGCCTGCAGGCCTGTTCGTACTCTTTTTTGCAAGGAACAGTTTGACACCATTTAACATTTACAGGCAGCAATCTGTCATTTCCAATGATCACCAGGTGGGCAGCAGTTCACCGATTGCTTTATCTGTACTAATGTATCTCTCGAGGTAGCGTTCATTTCCAGTGTCGTGGGCAGTATGTACACAGAGTGAAATTAACTACGACAAAATTGTGGAGGTTGTTCAAGGATAATGTCAGCATTTTGGTGGCTCCGTACAGAGCAACTGCATCTTATTTGATTCCTTACCCCAAATATGCGCACAACAGTAAATATCGATAGCATGCCCCTATGTCCCTCGTTTGGCGTTTTACTCTGTCATCAAGCTCACATTCAGTCAGAACGGTTCTGTTCAACTGCTTTTGCAGCAGCGTTTATCGTCCGTTGACTGTGATACACTGCCGTATGGATAGGTTTAGTTGTTCAGAATTCTGCAAAGCGCACCTCCCGCGTGGGTTCACTGAATTCAAGGGAAGAGTGGTACAGGGATGCTACGCTTTTTTCCCACGTGCAGCAATCACATCAAATTTTTCTATCTGAGACTGCACGACTGATTTGTGCTGCACGTTTTGGTGATTGCGTATTACAGGCAGTTCAGTGTTGTGAAGGTCTTGTCAAAGGAATGAAGGGAACTAGGGCAACAGATCGAATAAAACAATTACATTTCTACTACAACGAGTCACTGGAGACCATGGGTCCCTTACATCAAAAAATCTTGCACGAACACTTTGGCTAGTAAAATTACTTAAGTCTTGGTTTTCAGGCCGATCACTACACAGCAAGAATACTGATTATTCGAAGTGTGTGTGTGTTTTCGGATACGGTGACGCGTAGGTTGCCACTAGGAAGAGGCCGTGACCCGCTAGCTGCCCTCGACCGCCATTAGTGGACGTCTCAACCGGACACCGGGAACCCAGCTCCTCTCATCTTCAGCCTACCGCTCTCTCCCACCTACTTATTTCTGGAACGTCCACTATACTCCATTCCTCAAGACGCAGAAAGGAAGGTGTTGAACTCGTTTAAACACGAAAAGTGAGGGTCACCAACTTATGAACTGGTTGCATCTTAGTTTCTAGGGTTCAATATAGCTGTGACTTTCTTTTCTACGCCGAGCTCACGTAAATTGTTTGGAGTATCAGTTGCTCCGCAGTTTCTGATGAACCATCAAATTATTCCACAATACCCGGAACAATTACTGTAGCTTTGCAGAGTGTAATGAATGACCTTTACTGTTTTTTTTTCCCTCTTCATTCTCTACTCGGAATGTTAGAACGAGCTATCAGAAATTGGCAACGTAAAGCGTAGCCTTTATCAGCCGTATACCAAGCGAATTGCTAGTGGAGCAGAGGATATCCCAGTCGAGAGAATGTGGCCAGGAAATTCCAGTTCTGGCATTTGCTTTACAACCAAGGGACATCACACGATACTCTAATAGAAACTGGAGAATTCACGATTTCGACAGTTTAATTGGAGGGAAAACCGACCAAAGCATGGTCTTATGGAGTCAGTTTGACAATTTTCAGTTTTTTCGGATGTTCCTAAGTAGAAAATAAGATCTTCAAATGGCTCAAAAAACTTCGAAAACGCTTTTGGTATAGAGCTATTCTATCGAATTTTGCATTTGATGAACATTTACAACCAAATAATGCTAATAGAACCTGAAAAATTGGCAAGGACTATTAGTTTGTAACAGAAGCTTCCATCGCTCTAGTGTTCACAGGTAATTAACTAACGAACGCCTTGCAATATTCGTATCACACTTTCATGCTTACCGTCAATGTAGCCATGAAGTAAGATTTCTTTGTATGAAGTGGTACAGAGTCCTGTCTACAAACTACAACGCATTGTAACTTCCTATACACATTTCTGAACACTGAATCTAGCGTACAGTCTTAGTTCAAACATGAACTAAAATTCGCTAACGTTTATTAACAGCAGATATAGCCTGCCGGACAGTTTCGTAAAATTGAGGACACCGTTCGTTGCGTCACATCCACGGCACATTTAACATTTGACTACGCATCTCCGCGGGGTTTATTTTTGACGCTGTTCGCTCTATATTGCGGCTGAGCATGCGGGAACTTATTTGAAGACAGTCTTCACCTGCTTGCTTCGTCAGCTTGCATCATACGATATTTTTTATGGTGTTACACGAACACATTGCTTCTCAATTAATGGAAGCGGCAAGGCCTTGAGAATTAGTAACGGGGCTGTTAGCTCCTCAAGTACGAGGTTTTAATTTCAATGCTTGGAAGTACAAGTTTAGCGGTAACGGATACTTCAATGGCAGTTACAGGCTCCGCATGGTTTAAAAAATGGTTCAAATGGCTGAGCACTATGGGACTCAACTGCTGAGGTCATTAGTCCCCTAGAACTCAGAACTAGTTAAACCCAACTAACCTAAGGACATCACACACATCCATGCCCGAGACAGGATTCGAACCTGCGACCGTAGCGGTCTCGCGGTTCCAAACTGCAGCGCCAGAACCGCGCGGCCACTTCGGTTTAGAGAAACTCTTTTTCACACTGGAGCAGGTTTTATATCTGGCAAGGTAGGATCAACTCTGTCTCAGCACTCATTCGTACTCACAGTCGTTACGTCTGTTCAGTTCTTACAGTGAAAGAATAGCGACTGACAAATATCGTCGTCGATCTGGCAGTCTTAACTGCACCGCCCGGCAATCTGTTTCGCAAGTTCCTTGTGTTGTGACAGGCTGCAGTTTCGAGTCCGTGGAAACCAGAAGTACTGTCTTCCGGGTATCGCATCATCGGGACGTTCGTCTGGTGACGAGGAAGCTGCGGCCGAGAGATATGACAGGCACTTCCTGCCAGCTCTAACATCCCGCGCCTGCTGCACTATCGGCTGGGTCGTCAACACCACTATCTTATACGCTCGTCTGTCACTTATGATTCAGTGCACCGCTTCATTCAGACGAATGCGCCACATCCTATTTATCAAAGAGTCGTTCCATGACAGGATGAGCCGACAGCTTCCTGTTAGCGTGAACATCCTAAACTTCAAACAACGGGGTCATCGTGGACGGCATCCAGTGGCGTTTGCAGAAACTGCAGACGCCCAATTTCTCGTATTCGGTACGACGACGTAAGAGGAAAAGTCTTATTGGTACAGACACCACAGATATCAATTTTTATGTCAATTTCATGTAGTTTCAATAAAATTCTAGCAAGGATCGACTATCTGCAGAACGATTCTGATTAGAGAGCTTTTTACAGTCGCGTGGTACGTTCACTTTAATCGATGAACGTCAATGGAAATTCAGAGGTGGTAAATTTTTTTTAATAAGCAACAATCCATCTTAAGTCACATAGCTTCCACTGGACGAAAACATGGAGACACTGCACAATATTTTATCATCGGACCTTTTTTTATTTATTATGGTGTTTAAATTCGAATCATTTCAGCGACGCTCAGAAAACGTAAATCAATTCTACAATCGTGATAAAACTACATTAAATCTTAAATATTTCGGCATGTTCTGTATAAAGAATTAACTACAACAATGATTATGCAATTTGGATGATTCATTTGCCGCATACTGACCAGAAGCAAACGACAAAACTTGTTTGCAGGGCTTAAAACCCAGCCGATTTTTTTTAAGCCGGGTTATTAATGAACGTGAGAAGTGAATCTGCCATTCCAACCAGACGATATGGGCTGTCACATCTGAACTTATTACCACATTTTACCTGTCAACTCAACTTTTTCTTTAATCCTACTTGTTGATATTTATCGTAACACACAGTATTTTACATGAAGGACGAAGTTCACATTTCGAAACGCACAACACTCCAAAGTTGCAATGCTTCCTTTTTCATTGCTTCTTTGATCAATGATAAGCCGAAGTGAACAAGGCAAACGCAAAATTTTCGCTTTTTGCGGTGGCTCATTTAGCATAAAGAGTGGTCCCATTTAGTAACCAAAAGTAAGGAACAACCATATATATACACACACACACTAGAGAAAAGTTTGTTTTACTGAAAATTTTGTGAACGCAGTCCACCCAAATCTCAGTATTTTTCATTCACATAGGCCCGCTCGCCATTTTAATGCACTCCAATTCCTCTTCTTCGCCTCTATATGAAGGTAACTGCTAACAATGTCTTCACACTTAGCTGACGGAAGTCACGGGATAGCGGTATGCAGATAGCGGTAGTACCGCGTACACGAGGTATAAAAGCCTTTGGGCTGAGCTCTTATTTGTACTCAGGTGATTCATGTCAAAAGGTTTCCGATGTGGCTATGGCCGCACGACGGGAATTGACAGCCTTAGAACGCGGAATGGTAACTGGAGCTACACCCATGGTACATACCACTTCGGAAACCGTAAAGCAATTCAATATCCCGAGATCCACAGTGTTAAGTGTATGCCGAGGATACAGATTACTTCTTATCATGCACAACGCACTGGCCGACTGCCTTCGCTTAACGACCGAGAGTAACGGCGTCTGCAGATAACACTGCGTTAAATAACCACAGAAATCAATTACAGAGGTACGATGAACGTTTCTGTTACGACAGTGCGGCGAAATTTGGCGTTAATGAGCCAAGGCAACAGACGACCGGAGAGAAAGCCTTGGTTAACAGTACGACATTGCCAGTAGCGCGTCATGACCGCTTTACCGTATCTGTTGGACCCTAGACGACTGGAAAACTGTAGTCTGGTCTGATGAGATTAATTCAGTAGGTAAGCGCTGACGGTAGGGTTCGAGCGAAGCGCAGGCCCCACGAGGCCATGGACTCAAATTGCCAACAAGGCATTGTGCAAGCTGGTGTTGGCTTCATAATTGTGGGAGTTATGTTTACATGGAATGGACTGAGTGCCAGTTATGTCTGGCTACTTTGAGAACATTTGCAGCCATTCATGGACTGCATGTTCCAACAAATATGGAATTTTTATAAATGACAGTGCACCATGTCACCGGGCCACAATTGTTCGTGACTGGTTTGGAGAACATTCTGGGCAGTTCGAGCGAGTGGTTTTGCCAGCCACATTGCCTGAAATGAATCCCACTGAACATTTTTTGGACAATCTAGATGTCAGTTCGTGCACACAATCCTGAACTGGCAACAGTTTCGCAATTATTGACGGCTGTAGAGGTAGCATGGCTTAATATTCCTGCAGAGGACTTTCAATGATTAGTCGAGTCTATGCCACGTCGAGTTGCTGCACTACGGCGAGCAAAATGAGGTCAGATACGGTATCAGGAGACATTGAATGACTTCTGTCACTTCAGTGTATAAACAGACCGGAAGGTAGTTCGGAAGGAGAGAGTTGTGAGCGGGCGACATTTCGTACCGCGGACACCGCAAACACTAGCCGCCTTCGTGTAACATCGCTCCCCCACCAAACAGCGAATTATCTCACTGTGATTGCCTTAGTTCCCCTTATAACGTCGCTTCGTGGAACTCTCACGAAGTTCAGACTGACGCAGAGGCGTGACGCGTTGCCGTGATAATTCCGGGAATTTGTGGTAAACAGCCGCGATTGCCATGAGAACTACTTCCAAACACGGACTTCTCACTAAGAGCGCTCTGCTATCCTGCGCTGCGTCAACTGCACAGACAACTTCTAGGCGTTCGCTAAATGCCTGAGGTGCTCGATTCCTCCATGTTCAGTCTCCGAAACAAACATACGCCTACTTATGTCACGTCGTGAGCATAGGTACGATTGAAAACTTTTTCGATAGTATTATTGAAGTTCTTAAGACATCTTCCCTCTCTCGTCAGTGAGTGGAAGGAAAGCTTAACTCAGTAAATCGCCAGGTGATTTTAGGCCGATCAGCATATTACCTACATCTCAATACTGATTACAGTGTTCCTGATCACCTGAAATATTTCTTCGGAAGTTCCACGATAAATATCGATCAGGTTTTCGAAACCACCGAAGTACAGCAACTGAATCAGTCTGACAAACTTGCCAAGGACAGACCCGACGCGACTATTTTAAGACTGCTTGATTTCAGAAATATTTTTGGTAAGTTTATTTCAATCTTTCTTATTAAAATGAGTTCTCAAACAGCGTGTCTCGACACCTATCTGAACATAGCATGCCAACGAGGCACCTGTTGGTCGGAGACAGCATGCAAAAATGTGCTCCGATGACCCTTATGGTTCTTTCTTTGGTCCATTGTTTTTCTCTTTGGATATCAATTGTGTTTTTACTGTGATTCAATCTTTTAGGCACTATACTGTGAATGTATGCACGATGATTTGTGGGGCGCTCGACTGCGCAGTCATCAGCGCCCGTAAAAAGAGCGAATGTTTACACAGTCCAATTGTTGCACAATCCAACCTAGCCACTGTCACGAATGATGGATGATATGATACAATGAAGACAAACACCCAGAAGTTTAATTTCTTTACCTGTTTTAGGAATCTAGCGCCCTTTTTCAGAAGACTCTACAGAAAAACTCTAAATAGATGAATACAAATCCTGTATGGTTTTCAAGACAATCTCCTACCCTTCATACAAAGTAGTGGCAAGTTCAGGTATGCAGGCTGAGCCATCTCGTGCAACCCTCTCTCCAAAGCAGACCAAGACAATAATAGATCCGGACGTCGCTGTTTCTATTACAGCCTTTAGAACAAATAACCCCGTAACCCGCGCCTTATGCAAAACCACTCTGGATTCAACTGGAGGTTAAAGCTTTATCTTCTATTATCGGCGTGGCTTCGCAGCCTACGGTATTCTCATCCCTTTCGATTTCCGCTTTCTTCTTCCTGTTTCATCTGCTAAACTCACCCCATTATTTCGCGCTCTTTCACTGGCCTATTTTGACTTCAGACTGATTCCTTTTGTACGGCTGTGTTACCTTCGTGTCACATGTAACCACTTACATTCGGCCCGAAAGTAATGAGGTAATTGCTTTATTTCAGCAAGACAGTGTTAAATTCCAAATATTCATTAGTATAAATATCGTCATCGTGAATTGCGTATGTGGCATACCAGCTTCCATGTTTACTCACTAAGGAAGCCTGCTTCGACGTACGATGAAATAAATTAGTAAATGTATCCTACCAATCAAAATAAGCACCTGTTCGTCGCAGGGTTGAGAAAAACCCCTGTATTTTTAAGTCCAACCCATTCGATAAAATTGCGTTTTTATGGGTTTTGGGGCTTTTTCGTTTTGACGATTAAATAGTTAAGTCTAAATTCATACGATTAATCTCCTCTGAACACTAACCCATACTTACGACTGTTCTATTAGTGCCTTACTTCTTGCGCTGCCAGCACTGCATCCATTGAGAAGCTTCACCTACTGGCTTGTTTGGTCTAAATTAAGACGCAGTTAAGGAGAGAAGAGACCTGAGAAATTTGTGGTCTATAAATTTCTGCACGGTACTGAAAGGGGGAAATTGTCACCACGATTTTACGTGAAGTTAAAGCTTTTCCAGAAGTGTAAATGTTATTTAACTGCGTTTCTTACATTGCAACAAAACTTAAAATTCATTTAACAATAAATAGTTGCTTTTAATAAATATGACTAATCTGTTTAGGGATTACTGTGTAAGATTTATGTTAATAAAATTATCATAATTAAATCTACTTGGGTTTATTGTTTTTTGGCGACTAATTTCTTTAGAACCCCGCAAGATTTTGTTGGGTGGTTTCAAATTCTAGCAACCTTGATACTTCGGCAATTATAAACTGAAAATTCAATACTGAACATTACGTAATACTTCTTTCAAGTATTCATGTGAATATCCCGCGGGAAGGAATACTTAAGATGTAAAATATTGCTACTAATAGAATTCTTCATTCACTTCTGCAATGTGAACTGAACTTCATGAAATTTAATTTCCACAACTTTTTTTCTGTTTACACTATGTAGCGCAAATTGTGAACATCCTGCAGGCATTCGGCTCCTACGTTTTTCGTTTTTGTTGACACGAGGTTAACGTAAGCCTCTTTTTCGGCACGAGAAGTATTCGAACCAATTGTCATTCTTGGATGAGTAACGGGGAGGAAGAGTAAAGTGTTGCAAAAGGACAAGAGTGCAATATTTATAGTGTTGATTCTATTGGAAATGCATCGTTGTTTAGATTAGTCGTACGTGGAAGATTAGATGTTCGTAAAATAGCTACTTGCAGCCAGCATACAAATATCCTAAACGCGTGAAAGTTTATGGGTATATTTTAAATGATGATGTTGTTGTTGTTGTCGTCGTCTTCAGTCCTGAGACTGGTTTGATGCAGCTCTCCATGCTACTCTATTCTGTGCAAGCTGCTTCATCTCCCAGTACTTACTGCAGCTTACATCCTTCTGAATGTGCTTAGTGTATTCATCTCTTGGTCTCCCTCTACGATTTTTACCCTCCACGCTGCCCTCCAATGTTAAATTTGTGATCCCTTGATGCCTCAGAACATGTCCTACCAACAGGTCCCTTCTTGTCGAGCTGTGCCACAAACTCTTCTCCGCAAATCTATTCAATGCCTCATTAGTTATGTGATCTATCCATCTAATCTTCAGCATTCTTCTGTAGCACCACATTTCGAAAGCTTCTATTCTCTTCTTGTCCAAACTATTTATCGTCCATGTTTCACTTCCATACATGGCTACACGCCATACAAATACTTTCGGAAACGACTCCCTGACAAATCTATACTCGATGTTAAATTTCTCTTCTTCAGAAACGCTTTTCTTGCCATTGCCAGACTACATTTTATATCCTCTCTACTTCGACCATCATCAGTTATTTTGCTCCCCAAATAGCAAAACTCCTTTTCTACTTTAAGTGTCTCATTTCCTAATCCAATTCCTTCAGCATCACCCGATTTAATTCGACTACATTCCATTATCCTCGTTTTGTCTTTGTTGATTTTCATCTTATACCCTCCTTTCAAGACACTGTCCATTTAGTTCAACTGCTCTTCCAAGTCCTTTGCTGTCTCTGACAGAATTACAATGTCATCGGCGCACCTCAACGTTTTTATTTCTTATCCGTGGATTTTAATACCTACTCCGAATTTTTCTTTTGTTTCCTTTACTGCTTGCTTAATATACAGTTTGAATAACATGGGGAGATAGGGTTGGGGGGGGGGGGGGGGGGGGGTAGAAGCCCACCGTGTGGTTGCGTTAAGATTTGATCACACTGTATATTCAAACAGAGTGAAATGATGAAGTCAAAGTGAATTAAATATGGTAGTTTTAAAGAATATAACATCAATAATTGAACAACATCGGGGAGAGGCTACAACCCTGTCTCACTCCCTTCCCAACCACTGCTTCCCTTTCATGTCCCTCGACTCTTGTAACTGCCATCTGATTTCTGTACACATTGTAAATAGCCTTTCACTCCCTGTATTTTAGCCCTGCCAACTTCAGAATTTGAAAGAGTATTCCAGTCAACATTGTCAGAAGCTTTCTCTAAGTCTACAAATGCTAGAAACGTGGGTTTGCCTTTCCTTAATCTTTCTTCTAAGTCGTAAGGTCAGTATTGCCTCACGTGTTCCAACATTTCTACGGAATCCAAACTGATCTTCCCCGAGGTCGGCTTCTACTAGTTTTTCCATTCGTCTGCAAAGAATTCGCGATAGTATTTTGCAGCTGTGGCTTATTAAACTGATTGTTCGGTAATTTTCACATGTCAGCACCTGCTTTCTTTGGGATCGGAATTATTATATTCTTCTTGAAGTCTGAGGGTATTTCGCCTGTCTCGTACATCTTGCTCACCAGATGGTAGAGGTTTGTCAGGACTAGCTCTCCCAAGGCCGTCAGTAGTTCCAATGGAATGTTGCCTACTCCCGGGGCCTTGTTTCGACTCAGGTCTCTCAGTGCTCTGTCAAACTCTTCACGCAGTATCGTATCTCCCATTTCATCTTCATCTACATCTACATCTACATCCTCTTTCCGTAATATTGTCCTCAAGTACATCGCCCTTGTATAAACCCTCTATATACTCCTTCCACCTTTCTGGTTTCCCTTCTTTGCTTGGAACTGGGTTTCTATCAACGCTCATGATATTCATTCAAGTGGTTCTCTTTTCTCCAAAGGTCTCTTTAAATGTGAATACACATACTTCTGAATTATTTTGGCTGAGGCTCAGATCGTGAAGCAACCAGGTAATTAAAACATATCAAATGTATTCGTAACTGCGAGTAAGGACTACCATCAACTGTAAAAATCCTTAAGGCACAACAAGGTGAAGAGGGAAGAAAGTAACCTGCGGTCTCCTGTGGGGTACACGCCACAGCGGGAGGCTCTCCCCCCACAACCATCTTTAACACGAAGTGGTAGAGTATTACAGGTTCGTGTGAAATCCGCTCTCGCTCACGAAATGCAACACTTCGGTAGTGGCTGTCCTGTCATCCACAAGCGTATGAGGTGGCGAGGTAGGTAAGCTGAGAGCGGGCCGCAGAATGGCTAGAAGAGCTCTCTCAACAAGTACATGCTCTATAGTCGGTAGACTACCGTAGCTGCAATGAGGAGGATCATCCTGACGCAGAGGGATCTTGTGGGTGAGGCTGTTACGGTCGATGCATAGTCGGTAGAACAAAATGGCATCTTTCCGAGAGGCCTGAAAAGGTGTGCGCTACACCTTAGTGGACTCTAATCGCTCTCAACTTGTTTCAGGTCGTAGTAGCCGAAGCAGTGGGGAGAGACATTTGTCTATTTGGGGGATCTACAAGACACGCACCCCGGAACATTTACAAGTCCTATGTTGTAGACAATCGGGTCCAAACTAAATATAATCCTAAACAGGCTGCAGAATTGACTCATCAACCAATTGATTAGACCTACACACTTAAGAATCTGTCCGGTGTATCAGGGAAAGCTTTACTAATTATTTCAGATTCAGTTCTATACATAATCGTGGAATAAGAGCCAGTTTAGTCTTTTATTAACACAGTAAAAACAAATTCAAAGCAGGGTTTCATATCTGGGAATAAAATCGTGTAAGAAACTGCGAAAGGAAATGAAAAGGATTACTAAAATGCAACTGCTTAAATGGGCAGTTTAAACATCATGAGCAAAACATGGAATTAAAGATTAGAAGACTCAATACAGGCTACTAATGAAAGTAAACTACAATACCCTGCCCCGATACGCGACCGACCAATACTACGCGACCAATACGTAATCATGCTTTACTGCTTTCGCAAGGGAGTTTCGTGTCAAGATGTAAAATTAACGATCGCAATGTCTTGTCAGAGTTCAACATCTCACTCATGAGAGATGTTGACTCAGTTTTCCAAATGGACTGCCGAGCACAGTTTAAGTATGTGCGAGCAAGAGTCAGCATTCTGAACAGATTGGTGTTGGAAAGAGAAGCGCAGTAGCATCTTTACAATCGAGGAGTCACCAGTGGGTGTCTAACATATGCAGCGATGAAGAATAAAATTTTTTGTATTACGAGTTGCCTAAAGCAAATTGTGTTTAAATCAAGGTACACTGTACAATATGGACAAACCGAATAAGTACAGCTGTTAGGGCACTGATATTCGGAAGGATGGAGTTGCGAAATTCATTCGGATTTAGGTTTTCAGTAGTTTCCTGAATCACTTAGGGAAATGATGGGACGGTTCCTTAATCAAGGCCACAGCCGACCAAGTTTACTATCCTCATAGACCAATTGTCCTATCCTCAAATGATGTTATGAATTCCGTTTATTTTGAGCTACTGTTTGTATTATATTAGGTGGACAATTTCCATATCATTGTGATATGAACCTTAAATGTAGATAAAATAAATCTGTGTGCGTGTGCGTGACGTCTCCGAACGACTGGTTCGATTTCAACCGAACTTTGTACACACATCCCTTACTGTCAGCTAACAATCACAGAGTAAGAATGACCTACTTCTAACAGTTCAAGAGAAACGACGTCATGAACTGAGATGCGTGAAGAAAATGCTGCATCATGCATGAAGTTTTAGTACGTTTATTATTGAGGCTTTCAGGCGTTTTGGCTAGAATTGCGTACATTAATGTTATTGTATTTTAGCTGCAACACAAACAGTTATCCCTAATCGAAGCCTCATGTACACAATCGTGGATGTTCAATTTTTTCACCATGCCGAAGTACTGCCACCTGTTGGACAGCTATAAAATTATGAACAAGTGAATGTAGCAGTACGCAGCCAGAATACACGGAAGTGGTTGGTTAGTTATTAATAAATATTTTTCATGGTAATGACTCAACGATCAGTTTGTTAGAACAGTGAATATTTCAAAATTTTAGCCGTTCAAAAGAAGCCATGTGTAGAAAGTTATTTTCAACACAGCTGTGTATTAACTTGCCTCTAAAACAATTAAAAATGAAACGAAATTAGAGCATACAGAAAAATTTTTATACCTCCAGAAAAATTCAGGTCTGAAAGAGTTAAGACATTCCTGCAATCGACTCAACTTTCAGAAATCCCTAACGCCTGTCAGCGCTTTTGACAACTACCAACTACGAAACGCAAACTCCTGTAGGCGGAAAAAATAGCCGTTTATGTAGCTGTGAAGAGTTGTTTACAAAATCGCTTAGTAGACATGCCACGCAGCAGTGCCCAGCAGATAGTGTCTGGGATCATCTCTCACCAAGTCTACAGATAAGGTTTCGTTTCTCATACGAAATTGGTAAAAATGAACATCCCGGTAATGCCTGGTTTGTCAGCTAGTAAAATAAATACAAGTCTAACTTCCATATCTGCAATCTAGTTCAGTGGCAACACCGTCGACTGCAGGAAACACCCATTGCCACGCTGAAACTATCAGAGTTCTGTGAACTTTGTTTATAAATCTGTCTGTGTTCCGCCTGTTTGGAATCTTGCAACTTTGGGGATATCTACCTGATATGTAAATTCCTGAAGGACGGCGGTACCGGTGAGAGTTGTCGGTGTTTGCGTACGGCCGGTGTGTGAGGAGTTGGCACAGCCGACCGCCGGCTTTAATTAAAACACGCGCACTGATTGCCAGGTGTCGACACATTCCACAAATAGACCGGCCCAGCACTACCTGACACTCCCTCCAGACCCCCGTGCCACAGCAACCCATGTCGCACAAACTTTAGAGTCAACAAATTAATTTTCAGCGATCTTCCTCTACTTTATGTGCTTTTTTGAAATTTTTGTCAGGCTTTACTTCGGTACTAATTATCTTTTATACTTTACACGATAACTCTGAGGAACCGATTCGTACTAACAAAGTCTCGTTCAAGTCACGTGCTGTAAATTTAATTGGTTGAAGACTTGTGTTACCGTCTGTCACCAAGAAACAACGTAAGCCTAAGGGAAGGGAGTATTCAAAAATTCCTACTACTTTTACTGCCTGAAGTATTCTGAGCCATCCACATTATGGATACTTCGATTAACGCTTGCATTTATCAGAGTAATGAAGTCCACTAACTCTTCGCCACAATCTTGTAGCTTGTCCACGAACTGGCGTAATCAGCAGCTCAATTTTCGATTTCTCAGTGATAGAGAGTTAGTTTTAAGCGTTGCTTCCGGCTCAGTAAGTGCAACAACGATATTCAGTGTTCCCACTCTTCTTAAACAAAAACAAAGCTACACTGTGATCAAAAGTATCCAGACACCCCAGAAACATACTTATTCATATTAGGTGCGTTGTGCTGCCACCTACTGCCAGGTACTCCATATCAGCGACCGCAGTAGTCAGAGTAGAATGAGGCGCTTCGCGGAACTCGCGGACTTCGAACATGATCAGGTGACTGGGTGTCTTGTGTCATACGTCTGTAGGCGAGATTTCCACACTCCTAAACGTCCCTAGGTCACTGTTTCCTATTTGATAGTGAAGTGGAAACGAAGGGACACGTACAGCACAAAAAGCTTACAGGGCGACCACGTCTATTGACTGACAGACCGCCGATAGTTCAGGACCTCGTAATATGTAATAGGTCGACATCTATCCAGACCATCACACAGGAATTCCAAACTGTATCAAGATCCACTGCAAATAATTGACGGTAAGGCGGGAGGTGAGAAAACCTGGATTTCATGGACGAGCGGCTGCTCACGGACACACATCACGCCGCTAAATGCCAAACGGTGCCCCGCTTGGAGTAAGGAGTGTAAACACTGGACGATTTAACAGTGGAAAAACGTTGTGTGGAGTGGCAAATCACGGTACACAATGTGGCGATCCGATGGCAGGGTGTGGGTATGACGAATGCCCGGTGAACGCCATCTGTCAGCGTGTGTAGTGCCAACAGTAAAATTCGGAGGCGATGGTTTTATGGTGTGGTGGTGGTTTTCATGGAGGGGCTTGCACCGTTTGTTGTTTTGCGTAGCACTATAGCACTATCACAGCACAGGCCTCCATTGATGTTTTAAGCACCTTCTTGCTTCCCACTATTTAAGAGAAATTCGGAGATGGCGACTGTATCTTAACACATTCGTAATGCATGGCCTGTGGCGGAGAGGTTACACGACAATAACATTCCTGTAGTGCACTTGCCTGCACAGAGTCCTGACCTGAATCTTATAGAATACCTTTGGAATGTTTTGGAACGCCGACGTTGTGCCAGATCTCACCGACCGAAGTGGATACCTCTCCTCTGTGCAGCAGTCGGTGAAGAATGTGTGCCAGTCCTCAAGAAACCGCCCAGCACCTGATTGAACGTACGATTGCGAAAGTGGAAGCTGTCATCAAGGCTAAGGGTGGGCAACGCCGTATTGAATTCGAACATTACCGATGGAGGACGCAACGAACTTTTAAGTCCTCTTTAGCCAGCTGTCCAGATACTTTTGATCACAGTGTGTGATAGTACTCCGACATGTGGAACATGTCGTGTTCTTAATTCTGTAAGTATTTGTAGTATATCTTACCTCAATCGCGCCTAGGGAACCTTACTTGCTTGTAAATCAATTTCTTACCTGAAACAGAAAGAAAATAATATGTAGGACGAATGGCGCAATATTAAGTTTAACACAGATTTGAAACTAATCTGACAATTATCAGATATCGTTACGAATTAGCCTCGTATCCGGATATGTTACATAAGGTCAAATCCGATGTGGAACAGCTGGCAACCACCAGATAATCGAAATTCATACATACAGGAAATTGGTGAAAGAATTTCTTCACGAAACGAGAAGGAAACATAATGGCGCACCCAACGACTGCCAATTGTAAGTAGCGTCCGCAAGCACGGTCTGCACAGCAGCTCCCGGACGTCTGATATAGGTTGTGGTAAATCTCACAATAAGCTGAATAAGTTTTCCAGTGTGACGCTCCGCAACATTGCTTAAACTAAGCGAATTCAACGAAACATCAAAATGATGTTCAAGAAGAACAGATGAAGTGAAATTATTAATACACTTACCACACAAGGGGCATCATAATGGAAACGTGCTGTGACGGTCATGAACTGAACACTTGTCACTGATAGCGTCAGTCGAGAGAAAACTAACAGGGAAAACAGTATTCGTTGTGTTTTAACTGTCTAGAATATACAGATATAAAACTATTAACTCAACACGGCGATACTAGAAAACTCAGGTGCCATCAGTGACAAAGAAGCACTTCTTCTTCTTCTTCTACTTCTACTTCTACTACTACTATTATTTCGGAAGTACTGTCACTTCGTACGTAACCCTGTCAGGAGCAACGTTCTCCCCATCGAAGGCTACCATTCCCTCCTCTGTGTGTACTCAGTTTGATGTACAATATCAGCTATTAGAAACTTCCTGGCTGATTAAAACTGTGTGCCGGACCAAGACTAACTCGGGACCTTTGCCTTTCGCGGGCAAGTGCCCTACCACCTGAGCTGCGAGAACGGGGCGTGAGTCGTGCTTGGGTAGCTCAGGTGGTAGAGCACTTGCCCGCGAAAAGCAAAGGTCCCGAGTTCGAGTCTCGGTCCGGCACACAGTTTTAATCAGCCAGGAAGTTTCGTATCAGCGCACACTCCGGTGCAAAGTGAAAATCTCATTCTGGAATCAGCTATTCGTTTTGCAAATACAAACCACTTTCTCTTGCTGCAGTGTGTATTTCTTCTACGTGAGTTTTGCCATTTACTTTAAGGCATCGTCAGTGGAATAGCTCTTCGCGTTTTTTGTTGGTATCTGCGTTTCCTCACATCTGGTCACATATTTGAGTACGCACTATTATTTCGCTTACGAAACATAAGCATGTTTTCATGTTATGAACTTTTGCTTCATAATAGAAACAAGGAGAATACAGTCGTTGCGAATGTCAAGCACAGTTTTCGTGAAATATCTAGGACTAGTGACAGAAGCCAAGTAGTGCTCCACAGCAGTTAGGGCAAAGAATTATGAAGGAAAGTTCATTACATGAAAACATGCTTATGTTTCGTAAGTTATGCTACAGTACGACCAACACGTGACCAGATGAATGGAAACGCAAATAATACCAACCAAAAACGCGAAGAACTAATCCACTGACGATTCCTTGAAGTGAATGAAGCATCTGGAAGCAGTACATGAACAGTGCAGAAAGAGAAGACTGTTTTTATTTAAGAAACGAATATTTGAGCTTTCTGTGGGTGATGGCCACACACAGCATTAAAATACTAGCTTTATACGGAAGATCTTACCATTCGCCCGTGTTTTGTCCAATTCTCGTACGCCGCTTAAATGCCCTCACCAATCAAACGCACAGCTAACAGCCACAGCTACAGAAGACACAGTGGAGGTATGGATCTAGCAGGACTGGTGTTGTGGAGTGTACAGGAGGAGATGGTCACACACAGCGTGGACTTCCGGCGGGGCGGCTTTCCAGTTGGCTGGACAGCGGTGGCTGGTGGAGGGCTGGGCGGACTTCCTGCACGTGCGCCACACACCTCACAACAGCCTTCACATTCTTGTTCAACTGTGCGGAAGTTTGTGTCCTTCAGTCCGAAGACAGGTCTGAAACTGTTCACCATGTCAGTCTATCCTACATCCAGTCTCTCGATCTCTGCATAACTGCAGCAACTGACACCCATTTCCACAAAACACTCCCAGGAAGTGCAGAAACTTAGCCTGCGCAAAACTGACAATTAGGACTTATTAGGAAAACAGCAGGTACATCCAGTTCAAAATGCTTACCGTTGGCGAACTTATTTCTCCCTCACCTCCCTAGTCTTACCTCCCTTACCACACAATTTCTTGCTGCCTTATGATATATCGCATGAACATCCCTTCTTCAATATAATTTTGTCAATCTCTTATTTGATGCAGCGTCTCAGTTATCGTATATTCCCACCTTCAGCATTCTTCTGCAGCACCATATTTTAAATGCTTGTCTTAATTTCGTATCTTCCAGGTTTCACCTTTCTTATAAGGTCAAGAAGCTTCAAAAAGCTCTAACGCCTAATTTTTTTATTCGATGTTAATAAATTTCCCTTTTTTCAGAAATACTTTTCTTTCTAGTGTCAGTCTGCATTTTATATCTTTTACTTCTGTCGACAGTTATTTGAACAGCGTACGTCACCTACTTATTTCCTACTACAATTCAGCATCATTAGATGCAGTCATTTCTCCATCTTTTACTTTCGTTGATATTTGCTATTCATCTGATAATCTGTTTAAATGATTTCCCAATTGATTTCTTGTCTGAAACGGCAATCTCATCAGCAAACCCCAAGGATTTTATTTCTCTTCTCTGAACTTCATTCCCCTAACCTTAATTATCCTTGGTTTACTTTACTGCTGGCTAAACTTACAGATTGGGCATGGTTGTAATCTTTCCCATTTTTGTTACTCTTTTCTGAACAACTGCCTCCCTTTGGTTTCAGTTTTTTTAACATCGCTCACTTTATTCCTGTTACCATCAGTTTTTCCCTCGAAATCATCCTAAGTTGAAGGAAAATGTACAAATGCTATAAAGTGACGCATTTCCTTAACCTGTGGTCTCAGATAATCGAAACTCCCGACTGATACCCTCTTAACATGGCGACACAGAGCAATAACGAGGCAATATGAAGAGATGACCTGATAGATGAAGTGCGTCTACTTCTAAATCAAATTTCCATTTCCCTCTACTTCAAAAATAATTTAGCACATTGTCTTACCGCATACTTCTACATTGTAGACGAGAATTTTAATGAATTCAACAGAACGTTTCATTTCCAGTTAAGGAAAATCACACATGCGACTATTTTTTCATTTAGCTAGCCTTGCAGCAATATAGCACAAAAATAGTGTGTGGTTTAAGTCACATCAGGGGGCAATACATTCTTTTCAGAAATTGCAAATAGAAGCTGCGGATTTACCTTCGCGAGACCACCTTTCACAAGCTAGCAGGTTGATACGACTGTGCAGCAGGCTGGGTAGTGTCGAGATGGAGGCCTGGAAACTTTTATGACTTGTGGAAACCAATAATAAGAGGCAAACACGAAGCAAAGTTCAGGTCTGTGCAATGTGACTACTTCACGCATGCGACTATTTCAAATAACTGGGAGACATACTCCGTGTGTATGCTGACAACATTAAGGCTGTTACTTTAAATTGTTCTGATGATTGAAAATGAACACAAATAATAGGCCGATAAGAGTGGTTTTGTAACTAGCGAAGAGGGCCTTGTGTTGATGCGTCACAGAGGACGGGATAGTAAGTCAATCCGTGTTTCCGATGCCGATGTTCAGCGGACCGAAAAGAAAATGTGGCGTAACTAACAATTGCTGCGAGATAAATACTGCGAAAAATTATAAAAATATAACGCCCATGTCGTATTTCCATTTCTCAGCGATTATGCTTACTTGCAGCTGCATTTAAAGCATCAATGTAATACAACAGATTAATCTTATTTATAAGCCTTTTTCAGTTGATATTAGAAAAATCCATTCTTCGTGTAATGGAATGGACTGATGTTGCCACATTACTGTACCTACGCCAAGCATGGTTGTGATGCGACAATTTTGTTTGCAAAGCGCCAGGTGAAAGTTATGACAACACTGACTCCATCTGCTAGAAAGGCGATTTTCGTAAATGGATTTTGCATGCTGTAGGTAGTCTTCAGCGGCCGATTACGTTACAAAGGAGCTTACACCTAAGCTGCTAACGTGGCTGGCAATTACCACACCAGTGGCACCGCTCAAATTCTGCTCTCTGGTTTACTCTCAGGAGCTCCCCTAGGAAAAGCTAGCTCTCCATGGCTACCGGAAGAACTTTTTACATTATTACTGCACACGTTCACCCAGCTAAATCATACAATTCAACTCTGGAAGCCACCGCAGAGTACAAGGCGGAGTGTACCTCGCTCGTTTACTACTAATTATTGCATTTCCTTCTTGAAAGTAGAGGAGAAATGATTGGCTGTTTACCTCTGACTGAACTCTATAGACACTATCTTTGTTAACAAGATATTTGCATAAACGTTTGAGAGGTGGAACAACTTACGTGACCCATGGAAACGTCGTACCTCAGCGGACCTTGGTCCTTGGAAGGCGGCCTTTGTCTGGCATTGTGCGAACTACGCGAGTTTTACGAATTTGGCGCGCTTGCGTTTTACCAGGATCTATCAGAATAAAGTGACTGACATTTTAGCATGGAAGAGGGGTAGGCGGTGAGTCTGCCGTTACGCACAATCGCACTGTCTCCGGTAACAGAAGTTGGGCACTTCCGTACTGAGTATGTTGATGTTCCCTTTTAATCGGGTGTCATGAGTTCGCTTTCGAAGATTGTAAGAGCTCTGTCGTCTTCCTACTCGATAGCTTCTGCCATAGGCCGGATCTTAACATGGAGCTCTCCATGCACTTTTGTTATTTGTTATCCTCTTCGTTTTCTCGTAATTGTTTTCTATCCTTCTACTATCCATTGTCTGGTCACCTGCTCCTCCAAGCATACATCAATATATAATCTTTTGTCATCCAACATCCAAGCCAATTGTGTTTCCCCTTCCCGATTACCTTAAAAATTTGTCTCTTTCCACTCTTCTCAACCTCATTTCTGACTATCCATTTTATTCCTCCCATCCTCCAAATCTGCAACTCAATACTTCCGTTGCTTACTGCTGTTTACTCAGTGTCCACGTCTTTGCTCCGTATAATTCCACGCTTCAAATAAAGCACTTCGACAGTTTCTTCCTAACGCACCTGTCCCTGTGTCAACATAGCAGCCGCCTCTTATTAACTGCCTCCTTGACGACTGCTACGCACATTTTTATCTTATTGCATCTAGTGTCTTCAGTTACTACGCTTCCTAGATATCCGGAAAAAGTAACTTTCTATGTCTTCCAACCTAACTTTTTAATTTCTCTCACTTTTCTTATACTTATCACAATGCACCGTCATTCCGAACTCCTCACAGCTCTGATTCAATGCCGACTGGTTCTACTTCAACATGCGGCTGTTAACATCCATCTAAACATAGCGAAAGGGAGTTTAACACCTGTCGCTCGAAATCATTAGCTACTTCCGCGCTGTTCTTTAGTCTCTTATATAGAAATTTAAGTGGGTATCTACATATTTGTAAAATCAATTCTTATTTTTGTTCTACCAAGCCCATCCAATTGAACGTTTCCCGTAATTAACGTTTCTCACGCAAAGCTCGGCACGGATTACAATCGCGACACTTTTTTCGAACAACTTTCAGAACAACTTAACGATCTAGTTATGAAGCAAGCAGTTAGGCGACGGGCTGTGGCAGACGCAGCCGCTGGGGCAGCGGTCCGGCAAGAAATGTGGCAAGGCGGCGGCCGGCTGCCCGCGGTAACCCAACGCTGGGCCGGGAAGGTCACGCGGGGGACACGGGACAGCCGCAGCTCTAAGGCCTGCCGGGCGGCTTCCAGCGTTACTCGAACCCTGCCACCCCCCCCCCCCCCCCTACAAGACCTGCACGCTCATCTATTTCTCAAAATTAATTACTAGATATCGTGTTGCAGTACGCACTGATTTGACGAACACTAGATAGTGATATTCACATATACAGACAGCGATAGTATCGCGTACACGAGATAAAAGAAGGGCAGAGCAGTGGTGCTGTCATTTGCACTCGGGTGATTCATGTGAAGAGGTTTTCGACGTGATTATGGCCGCACGACGGGAATACATAGACTTTTAACACGGAATCGTAGTTGGAGCTAGACACATGGGATATCCCATTTCGGAAATCTCTAGGGAATTCAAGAGTGTAAGCCGACCGCGGTGACCGTGCGGTTCTAGGCGCTGCAGTCCGGAACCGCGGGACTGCTACGGTCGCAGGTTCGAATCCCGCCTCGGGCATGGATGTGTGTGATGTCCATAGGTTAGTTAGGTTTAAATAGTTCCAAGTTCTAAGGGACTGATAACCTAAGATGTTAAGTCCCATAGTGCTCAGAGCTACTTGAACCAATTCAAGAGAGTGCTGACAGTACCAGATTTAAGGCATTACCTCTCACCACAGATAACGCAGTGGCTGACGGTCTTGACTTTACGACCGAGACCAGAATCGTTTGTTTACGGTTGTCAGTGCTAAAAGACAAGCAAGACTGAAATAACCCAAAAAACTGTGTGGACCGTGCAACGAACGTACACTCATGGAAATGGAAAAAGAACACATTGACACCGGTGTGTCAGACCCACCATACTTGCTCCGGACACTGCGAGAGGGCTGTACAAGCAATGATCACACGCACGGCACAGCGGACACACCAGGAACCGCGGTGTTGGCCGTCGAATGGCGCTAGCTGCGCAGCATTTGTGCACCGCCGCCGTCAGTGTCAGCCAGTTTGCCGTGGCATACGGAGCTCCATCGCAGTCTTTAACACTGGTAGCATGCCGCGACAGCGTGGACGTGAACCGTATGTGCAGTTGACGGACTTTGAGCGAGGGCGTATAGTGGGCATGCGGGAGGCCGGGTGGACGTACCGCAGAATTGCTCAACACGTGGGGCATGAGGTCTCCACAGTACATCGATGTTGTCGCCAGTGGTCGGCGGAAGGTGCACGTGCCCGTCGACCTGGGACCGGACCGCAGCGACGCACGGATGCACGCCAAGACCGTAGGATCCTACGCAGTGCCGTAGGGGACCGCACCGCCACTTCCCAGCAAATTAGGGACACTGTTGCTCCTGGGGTATCGGCGAGGACCATTCGCAACCGTCTCCATGAAGCTGGGCTACGGTCCCGCACACCGTTAGGCCGTCTTCCGCTCACGCCCCAACATCGTGCAGCCCGCCTCCAGTGGTGTCGCGACAGGCGTGAATGGAGGGACGAATGGAGACGTGTCGTCTTCAGCGATGAGAGTCGCTTCTGCCTTGGTGCCAATGATGGTCGTATGCGTGTTTGGCGCCGTGCAGGTGAGCGCCACAATCAGGACTGCATACGACCGAGGCACACAGGGCCAACACCCGGCATCATGGTGTGGGGAGCGATCTCCTACACTGGCCGTACACCACTGGTGATCGTCGAGGGGACGCTGAATAGTGCACGGTACATCCAAACCATCATCGAACCCATCGTTCTACCATTCCTAGACCGGCAAGGGAACTTGCTGTTCCAACAGGACAATGCACGTCCGCATGTATCCCGTGCCACCCAACGTGCTCTAGAAGGTGTAAGTCAACTACCCTGGCCAGCAAGATCTCCGGATCTGTCCCCCATTGAGCATGTTTGGGACTGGATGAAGCGTCGTCTCACGCGGTCTGCACGTCAAGCACGAACGCTGGTCCAACTGAGGCGCCAGGTGGAAATGGCATGGCAAGCCGTTCCACAGGACTACATCCAGCATCTCTACGATCGTCTCCATGGGAGAATAGCAGCCTGCATTGCTGCGAAAGGTGGATATACACTGTACTAGTGCCGACATTGTGCATGCTTTGTTGCCTGTGTCTATGTGCCTGTGGTTCTGTCAGTGTGATGATGTGATGTATCAGACCCCAGGAATGTGTCAAAGTTTCCCCTTCCTGGGACAATGAATTCACGGTGTTCTTATTTCAATTTCCAGGAGTGTATAAGAGATCGGCAAAATCTCGCGTTATGGGCTATGGTGGCGAGTACATTTACTAACAGCATAACATCGACTGCAGCGTCTCTCGTGGGCTCGTGCCCATATAGGCTGGAGCATGGACGACTGGACAACCGTGCCTTGATTATAGAAGCCCCGAATCCAGTTGGTAAGAGACCCCACAAAGAAGATGTGGTCTGTCTTTATACTGAATGGACAGGATCCTCTGATCCACCTGAACGGCTCGCAGACCGAAAATTGTTACATTCGGCTACTTTGAGACTATCTACAGCGATTCGTGGACTACATGTTCCCAAACAACTATGAAATTTTTTTATGGATGACAAATCTCCATGTCATCGGGCCACAGTTGTTCGCGACTGTTTTTAGAACATTGTGGACAGTTCGAGGAATGACTTTGGCTTCCAGATAGCCCGACTTCAACCCCATGGGACATTTATGGGACATAATTTATGTCAGCTGGTGTGCAAAATATTGCACCGGCAACGCTTCATCAATTATGGACGCTATCGAGATAGCGTGGCTCAATGTTTCTGCAGGGGACTTCAAACAACTTGTTGAGTGCATGCCACGCGGAGCTGCCGCAATACGCCGTGCAAACGGTCCGAAACGATATTACAAGGCATCCCATGACGTTTGTCACTTCTGTATATCTAACTGATACTGTGCCCAATGGAGAACGTGCCTGTCACCCTGATAAAAATGCACCCTGCTCCCGGAGAACTGCTCATTTTCCACCTCATTGGACGCAAGGCACCGAGTGCACCTAATGCCCATTTGACTTAACCTTCAACGTGAAGGATTTTCGTACCTTCACTTGGGCCTACTCTTTAACGTGAAGATGAGCCAGGATGATTGTTTAAACGTTATCGCTGTCAAAGTGTTGACCTTTTATTTCTCTGTTCATCACTCCTGTCTCCCAAGGTGACAACTGATCTTCAAATGCGTACGCTCACGTTCCTGGTTTGTCGAACACTCAAGAGCCGTACCGCACCTCGATTCGCATGCTTAATCCTTTATTCGCGTGCCTAACCGTTTGAGCGACTGGTTTCTTTCGCGGCCCACCATTTTATACATTTTCTTCTCCAGCCTTAGTGCTTTTAGCATGAAACCACCGATGCTACGGAAACTCTGAATCAGAACTTTCGCAGTATCTGTGGCTTCATGCTGAACACGCTGATGCTCGAGAACAAAATAAAATGGTTGAGTGCAGCAGAAACCACCAGGGCTCAAAGAGTTGAATCTCACAATCCAATAGAAAAATGTCGAATTATTTCGAACAGCCGGTGAAACTTAGCACTCAGCCCTTACTCAGTTTTGTATCTCGAAGATGATATCAATGGACGGCTTCAACTTAAGATGACAACTGAACAAACTTGTGGACACACTACCTCAGCCAATTGAGGCCATCAAAGCTACAATCGCTGTTAGACGTTATTTGCGTGACGTCTTCTGAGGAGGGGTCCGCTGAATTGGTACGCCGTGCTTATTAGAAATTTTACACTGCTATTACCTTCCTTCCAACGCCGCCTTTACTGTATGAACTAGGTAGCTGCCAAATTTTCAGCGCGAATTCAGAAATTCCATCCGGCGATGGTAGTGGTTTTAACACCTACGTTTAAAAGATTTTCCTTTGATGCCATCCAATGCCCAGCCACAACGATCCCGCAAGACAATGACGCATCCTTGTCATTAGTGTTCTGACAGCAGCCATGTGCCAGTATTAGCTTATTTGGACCATCTCAATGTGTCATTCCGCCATGCATTAAGCGCTAACACCTGAAGAATCTTATCTGAAATGGGCAGACAGCTCGCATAGGAACGTAAATTATTTCCATGCTTGCAAGACGACAAATTACACGTCCTGGTAAAAGTTACGTGTTGAAGTACCCAACAATGTTTCTTAAAGTTGTAATTTCCTCAGTGAATTCTTTCGTATATTACATTTCGTATTTTTATAACCTTAGGTTTTCTAAAAAATATACAAGGTTAATCAAAAAGATTGACAATTTGTGTTTCACGACCGGTGGGACATGAACAGTATATCGCAGGAAAGCTTGATTTCCAAAGTTTTGTTTCGTTAACTAGCTGCATGAACGGCCGCTAGGGTATTCGCGCCAATAGACAGTTGTAAGTACTAAGCGGAGTAACTTAGTTTGACATGTTTGAATAATGGCTTTTTCCTTAACAGGACTTAACTTTTCCAACAGGATGGGGCTCCGCCATAATAGCACCGTCATGCCCGAGAATTTTCAAGTCAATCCCTTTCTCGGCGATGGCTAGTTCGCATGGGGGCGATGGATAGGTCGCATGGGAAATCAGGACCTAGCTCTACACTTCTGGCCACCAAAATGATCTGATCTCACGCCCTGTGATTTTCTCGCGGGGCTGTCTAGCGGAGCCTGTATACTTGCCACCTTCATCGACAACTCTGGCCGAACTGCGGCATCTTGTCACTGCTGTGGCGATCTCCGAAGCACGAGACATGCTTCTTCGCATGTGAAACAAGTTTGGCTACCGCTTAGATGTTTGCCGTGCAGCAGACGGGAAAGATATTGTGCAATTTATACACGATGACATGCCCATCACATTGGCCTAATCTTTAATAACCCTGACGTTGTCAACTCTTACTCATTGGAGCTGATACCTTCCAGTGTGAACTCTATCTCCCGCTCCTTCCACCATTAAATTTTTTTATGTACACCGATAAGGAAGTAAAAATTTGAAATGACAACCAGTTTACGAATTTCGATATTTAGGGCAGTTTAAGAGGAAGGGGCACAGGAAGATAAATAATCGAACTGTTCCTTTGTTTCCATAAATCTGATTGCTAGAATCGTTTCTTTATTAAAAATAAGATCTATTTCAATGCCATCCTTCTCCCGTAATTTCTTTAAGGAAAGTCTCTTTCAAACTAACCTTTCGATTTGTACCATCACCAATTTGGGCTTATGGTAATGAAGATTCAATAAGAAAACCGTTCAGAAATTTAGTTTTCAGCGAGCCAAGGAGAATTTCATGTTGAGCGTTACAAGCGGACAAAGGAAAAACAAATATATCAGCCAACAGATTGGCCTGCAACATAGTAGTGATCTAAACGAAAAAATGCTGATGTTGGTGGGACGTTCACGCAGTCGAATGAATGCTACATGAACCAAGGACGTTCTGTGCTAACTTTCAAGAAATAAGGCCAACACAACATAATGGAGGGTGGGCAAACGAAATTTGGAAACTTAGTACATCAATGCATATAGGAAACAAATGCATAAGGGGGAAGAAGGGGAGCGGATTTACGAGGGCTGATGATTCTCCAGTATGTCGCATGATCCTGTGTCGCAAAATTACTCTAAAAAGCAAAGTGTGGATTTCGAATGACTGGAGAAACATCGAAGCTGTTGCAACAGTTCCAATTCGTATCTGAGGGTGGGTACTAAAGGGAAAGTACTTTTTCAACTAAACCTATGTATTTGACTCTTGCCCAATTTGAAATAAGATCACAAGCTGTCATCGGTGCTTTTGTGGACAGCAGATCAAGACTTAGCTTCGACATTTATGAATCTTTAAGCCTGCATATAAACCGTGCTTGTTCATCATTATGCAGACTTCTGGCCTGAAGACTATGGCGTTCATAACAAGGTCCGATTTAAAAACCATTTAACTGTCTTTAAATTTTGAAACCCTGGACTATCTTCTTCACTTCGCCTTCGCAATGTCTGACGTGACTAGCCTACGAAACAGCATTAAGTGGATGGAAAGAAACGACACTTTCGTCCTTCGTCCGCCCAAGGGCGAGGAAGAGGCCGCTTTTACACAACAGACTTTCTTGTCAAGATCAACTACTCATACAAACTAAGCATAGATGACGCCACTTACTATCAGGAAACTCATTTCCCCTGTTCAGTTGAAGGAACTGACAGCTTGCCCTGACCCATCACGGTGACTGACGTATTACATCACGGCATGACACCGTGGAACAGTCGGCGGTTCAGCATCGATATCGCTTAGTAGTAACAGATCATCTCCTTTATTTGTTTTCGAGACAAAATGCAAAGGTTCCTTGAAGACTGGAGGTAGTCCCCTATCTCTTAGAAACTTTCTCCTACAAGGGAGACCAAATGTCTTAAGTTTGTTTCCAATACCTGGACAAAGCGAGCCTACACAATATTAACGTAAACGTTTAGTGAAAAATGTTTCAACAGTGGAACATCAACTTTACTGAACGAGATAATTAGTTTTCTAAGTTACTCGAAGTTATTTGGCACTTAGAAAGCAAAGACAGGAAACAAAACAAAAACATTTTTACTGCATTCTGAATATTGATATAACAGCAGTAGCTAATGTTAGTAATGTTTGGGCGTTACTTTAACTTGTCAGCTATTGATACGAACTTTGTCAAAAACATCCACTACGCATTTTACTTTGGTCATTAATAAACCATATCGTCACTGTTAGCCAACGGCCTTTTCGCAGTGGTAACGCCGGTTCCCGTCATATCACTTAAATTAAGCGCTGTCGGGCTTGGCTAACACTTGGATGGGTGACCGGGTCTGTCGAGCTAATTGATTGAGAAATATCGGACCCAGTCTCGGGAAGTGACAACAGCCAGGAGAACTGTGCGCTGACAACCTGCCCTCGCCGCTCCTGGCTTTTCGTTTTCGTTGTTGTGTCCTAATAAGATGATTTACTGCCACTGCCAGAGCAATAGCTCCAAAAACAAGTGTCTCCTCCATGTGCAAACTGTTATATATATACTAAATTTTATACGTCTGTGTAACGAAGAGTCGTAATATAAAACCGTTGAGTCTAATTCAGAATAGTAGTAACCTACATAAGAGAATGAATCAATAAATAATGATAAAAACAGTTTCTTATTGAATAGGAACCTTAAGCACACGAAGATTTTGAACGAATGACGTTCCAATAGGTCACACGACGCCCCTTGTGTTTCGCGGGTGTAGAACGAACGACTTCACAAGACATCAGGAAGTTCTGTTTGCGTTTCGCGCGTTATTACCGTCTACTGCGCATGTGCGCCAGGTATATCCCGCGTATATGGTGTAATAGGTCTACGTGAACCAGTACGTAGTTACAGATATCCCCGCTTGGGGTGCTTTTGCCTAGGTGTACGGATTAGGCGCATTGTGAAATAAGGGCTTTTGTAATGGGTGGAGGCCGTTTCGAACCAGGTAAGACAATGGGAAAGCTAACGGCACGCACAAAGTCTGTCGCGCTCGCACGTGGCCTCCGCCTCCAGCTGTGCGATGCGCCAGCGCTCGTCAGCTCGGCGCCTGCGGCCGTGGCCCGGTGAGGTGCGTGGAGTCCCTGGCCGTGGCCGTGAGTCACACCGCGCCGTGTTACGTAAGCGCCTTGGCCGTGGCGGGTTCTCACGCGGCGGTGCGGGCGATGCTATCGGCCCACAATGGCGGCCGCGCGTTCGTTAGGCGGCTCCCATTGTGCCTGCCAATTGGGCGGACACCGACCGGTGCGTGCGCCGGCCGCCCGTCTCATTGGGTTAATACGGGCCGGAGCCGGGGGCGCGCATCCGGGCCCGCCGTGCCGCACCAATTGGGAGGGTAATTGCTTAACGGAGCCACACCCCACCCGCATTCCAGCCGGTGGCACCCCCGAGGAGTCACACCGCTGACCCAGACACTTTCACATCATCTCGCCTAAGTTGATTAGCTGCGGCAGCAGCCCCCGATCTGTATCAGTGCTCGCGGCTATGCTCTTCAGTCTGAAGCAGCTCCCCACGTTCGTATATCCTATGCATGCCTCGATCTCTCTAACTACATCTGCGTTCATTTCAACTTGCTGTGTCGTCCGAACAAGAGACAGACAGGCAAAAGCAACACAGACGCAAAGATGCGAGCTGGTTCCATAGACTTGCCACTTGCGCGAGTTCCACCAGCGCCGCGGGCGGCGCTGATAATGAAGATATCGACTTCGCCTCGGCCAACCGGCGGCCGAGTACAATCCTCCAATGACCGGACGACAACGGACGGAAGCCTTCTCTGAAGATAGAAGAAGCAGCTCTCGCCCACTGGGGTTATAGATCGCCCACGGCTGACAGACAAGGAACATCGTTTTGTGAACTCTTAGAAGTTCACACAGTTGTAATTGCATTTGCTGTGTATTGTGAAGTTTACCTACGATTATTTGAACTTACCCATTGAGGCCTTTTTTGTCTCAATGTAAGAAATATAAGTAAATCTTTTAGCACGTATGTGACTTACTAATTTGTTGGAGTGTTTTAGAATCTTCGTTTCCCTATCCTGCTACCTCACCCTGTGGCATAGCTGTGTAATAGTGGCAGGAAGAAATTGTCTTAGCGGTATTCTGCACCAGAAGCCGTTTCACGAACTCCCAAAGTGTCTACCGTAACAACTGTGGCAACTGCCTCCACAACAGTAGCGACGAGGCCTTTAGAGAACTGGCGACGGGATTTACAAAACTTTTTTGCTTTATTCATCACTGCCTGCCTCTACAATTTTTACACTCTACGCTATCATTGTTTACTAAACTGACCATTCCTTCATGCCTCAGGATAGGTCCTATCAATCCTGGATTTCAGTCAAGTTCTGTCAGTACTTTCTTCTACACCATTTTGATTCATTCGTCATCAGTTACTCTGTCTACTCGTCGACTCTTAAGCAGTCTTCTGTAGCACCACACGTCAGACAATGAACGGCTTCTGAACTGCTTATATCTGCCTTTCATTTTCATACAATGCTACTACACTCCAGCTACATACAGTCAAGAAATTACTTCCTAGCAAATTTATATTCAGTAATATTAACAGATCCTTTTTTCAAATTTTTCTTCGTATTGCCACTATTTTATATCTTCTCGATGTCGGCCGTCATCACTTCTCTGCCTTAATAGCAAAACTCATCCACCACTTTTAGTAGCATTTCCCAATCTCAGCACCTGATTTACTTCGACTGAATTCTGTTATCCATGCTTTACTTTTGTTGATATTCATCTTCCATCATTCCTTTTAACTGCTCTTCCAAGTCCTTTGCCTTTTGATGTTTTAAAACAGATGAACTGAAAACAATAACGACTAGTTCACATTCCAGCAAGTAACAGAAAAACGTAATGGAATATAATAGTTGGGAAGAAATTACAAAGTCGACTTAATATGCAGACTTGAGACTACGTAGTGGAGAGTGCACTATTGTTTGCTGCAATATTGGACTGTAAGAAAGCCGAGAAAACAAAATGGGTTATTTCACATTTTAACTTTATACTTACTGAAGTATGCTTAATCTGAGCAAATTACTTTCATTTACAACAATTTTGAGCACATTCAAATTAACAAATATCAGCTTCACTTACTTGTAGAAATGCTGACTAAATGATAAAATGCCGGACTATGGAACCAAACCTTTTGAGTTCGAATCCCAATACCTTACTACTGTCATTTCACCTCTGATATATTATTTAAAAAAAAAAAAAAAAGCTTGGTTGCAAAGCTGTTTGGATACCACTTGGAACTCTAGATCTATCTACAAAGGACTAGGGAAGACAATTTAATCTGACAAAATTAAATGATTGCGGTTGGTACCAATTGGCGGTTCCCAAATCTGTTATCGTCAGCATTGGGTGTAAACCATGACTTTTGTGCTTATTTTGTATGTGACAGACCATTTGAGATTTTTAATTATAAATAACTAGCGCATAAACTATAAATTATGACTTCCTTTCAATAAAATATGGAGCAGTAAAATTTACTATGATTTAGTAACAGTGTAACATTTCCCACTTTAGTGTTCTAGAGTTAAGAGTCAGAAAAAGGCAAGAGAGTTTCCAATAGAAACATGCGTGATAAAGCACCAAACTTCGGTCGATAGTTTTATTGTGGATATTCATTTTAAATTGTCACTCAGATGACTAGAACGGCGCCTGGACCAAATGAGATACCTGTAAGATTCCACGTAGATTAAGCCGAACAACTATCACCTTTTAACAGCAGTTCATCCGAAGTCGTTTGAGCAATGAAGTGCTGGTTTTCAAGAAGGGTCGTCGGAAAGATGCACAATTTTAGGTCCGCATAGCCGACACCAATCGGTATGAGAATTGTGGAACATTTTAAAACTAAGACATGACGTTCTAGAGAACGAAAATTTAGTTTGTAAAAATACAACATCGATTCTTCAAGAAGACACCTTCGTAAACACAGCTAGCACTCTTCATCCATTAAATCCAGAGCGCCGTAAATAAAGGAGCCTTAGTTGATGCCGTGATCGTTTACTTCCGAAAGGTATTCTAAACAGTTTCATTGTTTCATTTTGTAGTTTAATAAACGAAATATGATATTACTAAGTATCATAGTCCGTTTCGTGGTGGTTTCGTAACTTCCTAGGTGACAAAACTCTGATTTTACTATTAAAGCAACGAAATTGACAGAGGTAATTTAGGCAGTGTCGCATGGGAGTTTTACGGGCTCTTACCATTTAAAATGTACACATCTTATCTAGTGGATAAGATCGGAAGCTCCATGAAGCTGTTCGCGGACAACGCCGTTCTGTATTGAGAGTTTGCAACGCCAGGAGACTAATGAACTGCCAGAGGACCTGCACAGGCCCTGTTACTGGTGCAAGGACTCAAAGTTCTGCCTAAATGTAAGTGCAGAATATGAATAAGCGAAGAAGCCCGTTAGTGTTAGACTGCGCTATTAGCGAAAAACCACGGGAAACAGTAACACTAAGGCACCTAGGAGCAGCCCCTTGTAGTGACCGATGGAATGTAATGAGCAGTAAGTAGTAACCGTAGCAGAAGTTGGTTCCAGGCTGAGACTCATTGCGACAAAATTTATTTCATCGACTAAAGAAGTCGATTCCGAAACACGAGACCGGTTCTTGAATATTGTTCCATAGTCTGGGACGTTTATCAGATTAATGGCAGTGTCCGATGAAGAACGGCGAGTTTCGCGTTTATTAGCATTACGGAGACACTTTAACGCCCGTAATAGTCGTTAGAAGAGCCGAATTGTGTATCAGAGACAAAAATACTGCTGAAGTTTTAAGAGCATACATTCAGAAAGGCTGGCAGCATATTTCCTCCCACAATACCTCGCGAAATGATCACGACGATAATTAGAAACAAAATCATACGGATGTTTACCACTAGTCGTTCTTCGGATGCAAGGGGAATCAAATCCTGATACCAGAAGTATTCTCCTCCTCCTCCTCCTCCTCCTCCTCCTCCTCCTCCTCCTCCTCCTCCTCCTCCCCCCCCCCCCCCCACATACACACACGTATGATTGTATGTAACAGCACTGAAGATCTATTACTTTTAACTAACTAATGCATAACCCATAAATGACTTTCTTTGAACAACAATTTGTAGAATTTGCGATGGCTTAGTATAAAACAACGTACCATTTTCCCTCTTTTGTTGTAGAATTAAATAACTATCGTGATGGGTTGGAATTTTGAGAAAAACACGCGAGATTTGTAGTTAAATCGGTCGATACGATTATACACGATCAGTAAATTCGAGACTGTTACTGCACGTAGAAGTTGTATTATCACGCGAAAATCTAACAATCCACTTTCTTCTCTTCCTTGCCTCCTCCCCTTCTAAATACCAGTCGACACAGAACCGAACTCCCATCTAGCACAGAGAGGCATCAACTATTTATCCTGTAAATTATCAGAATGGAATGGGAACCAAGCAAATAATAGTTGGCCAAAGTATTTCTGTCATACAGCGTAGAGTATTCAGACTAGTATAAAAAACCCGAGCCTCTTTACAGTCAAATGCTCTCCAGTTCGATCTGTGGAGGACAGGTCTCACTGGCAGAGCAATCTGCAGGTGTGCTGAATACCGGCAGGTGTGCAAGGCAAATTGCTCTTAATGAAAGCAGCTGCCAACAAGCAGTTGCCTGATGTTCCAGTGCGTCATCGGCTTTGCTACTCCTACTACAGCAGTACCATGACTGCTAGCGAAAAGCAGATGTTGGAACACACAGAGGCAGTATTATTACAGGTGCGTAACCTATTTGAGTATTCACCAATCAGTTCTAGCCGTACGACTTTAATTTAGAGAATATGAAGTATTTAAGTGAAATTCAAGACACTAACGGCATTCCTTTTCATCACAAATAACCACTCAAAAGCGAGTACTTAACGAGGATCTGTAACATGGAGACACACTAATTTAATATGGCTGAGAAATTTTTCGATGCAGGCATTGCAAGTATACCAGCTATCATGAGAATTATCACTGCGTCTCTCAACATTTTATTTAGTTTAAATACAGTAATATAAAAAGGGGGTTACTACACACTGTGCGCAGCTGTAATCCTTTTGCGTATGCGTCCATTGTTTGCTAACAATTGTCTACAGTTTCCTCCTGATCAGTTTACACCTCATGATGAACCCAACGACTTCCCATGCAGAACCGGTCTTTGGTCCCGTTTAGCACGATTATTTTTAAGGTCAGCCCCCACGACATGCGTCTTGGCACTGTGCTTCCGACAGGAATTTCACACAGCTTCAGTGCACCATAGGAAGTGGAATTTATTCCTAGTAGTTAGGGAAGAGCATTCGTGCGTTTCCATTTACTTCCCTGTCGATCCTTTCAGGCAGCTAGCAAACACTGCTGTATTTTCCCTGTATAAATGTTTAGGCATCAGTCGTGTTTCCATTACGAACTATCACACCATGCCAGCGCTGAGTTACAAAGGATAAACTTATGTTAAGAAGCACTTTTTCCTGACAATATTACAACCTGAACGAAGTCTTCCACGATGTATCTGCTTTTTACGGAGAATCATTTTCCTTGACAATTAATAAACATTTCAAGCAGTCAGTAAATAGTTTGAGAAACCGTCGAGCGTTCATAAATGTATTAGATAGAGAAGGAATCTCAGTGTTATGATAGCGAAGTAAGTAGATACGACACTAGTGATTCGGACGGACCGTAAACACATTCTTCGCGTACTTCAGCTGAATGGCCGATTTTTTCCACCGTCTTCCGCAGACCCTGCAGCTGATGTAAGGTGCACTGTGGTTTCTCTGATGTTGGGCCATTAAGCCGTGCTGTTGGTACTAGTGCGAGGCGGTCGTCGTCTGTCTCAGCTGCCAGTTGTGAGACGCGGGAAGCAGAGCGTGACGGGCCGTTACCAGACTGCCGTGTCTGCTCGTCTCTTCCCTACCGCTACGGCACGCCACGCCGCCTTACGCTACGCTGGTACGCTGGTAGCCGTAACGGCGCACCACCTCTTAACTCTTCCAGCTGACGCCGAGCACATAACGGCAAACAGCGTTCCTCATATGCTACACGACGCGCTCAACATTTTCCAGTTTAATGTTCACCGTTTGCTGATGAGAAGAGGTAGTCGAAGATTCAATTATTTACAAAATTTCCAATACAGTGATAGTGAGGTTCGACAACCGGGAGAAGACTGGCAATTATGGAATTAGCTGCATTCCTATGTCATCTTGAACGAAAACCTGACGCTCCGAATATAATGAGTTCAAACGTCATGACGTTTCTGAACGAAAACTAGCTTCTCCCAAAGAATTATCACGGATTCGCGGGGGAGGGAGGGGGGGGGAGCACTTTTGCTAAAGAAAAGCAAGAGAGCAGTAAGACTCCGCCTTCCTGACTTTCTCGAAGGCTTTAAGCACTGTACCTCACTGTAAAGTACTAACCAAAGTACAGTCATACAGAGGTTCTTCGCAACTGTATGGCTGGCTCGAGCAACATTCGACTAGTAGAACCCAGTACGTTGCACCCGGCAGCGAGCGTACCACAGAAACACCGGGCGCGTCACAAGGAAGCTTAATCTAATTTTTTCATATACAATTTATTAGACAGGACAGCAGTAGCAGCACCACTTTAAAATTATTTGCTGACAATACCGTTGTGCACAGAAAGCACCGCTGTTGGACAATCCAAAAAATTACAGGAAGATTTGGACTAAAACTTCACTTGTATAATGACCAGCAGCTGTGTAAATGTAGATAAAGGTGACAATGCCAACGAACGGAGAACGTATGGTAACATTACACGACTAGCGTTTGAAAGAAGTCTTGCCCGTGTTCCATACGAAATTATGGGTAGTTTTAGTACTAAGAAGCGATAGGAAATGAGACGATCACAAAATCTGTGCTACTAAAGGCTAATTCTGCGAAGAGGTCTGGGGAAGCACGGAGCATCTGTAAAGGAAATAGTCACAGGCGCTGGGGCGACCAATTCCTTTGCTCCACCGTGGAGCCACTAATTGCATTACACAGATCGGTCGCCTAACGGAAAATCTCGGCGGATGTAAATGCCCCAGGTATCAGGACGGCGGCCAGCCGCACGAGATGGATGCAGACTGCAGGAGGAGCAGTGGCGGTCGCAGGGAGGCAGCTGTGTGTGTCTTTGTTGGGCCGGCCGGGCGGCCGCGCCGGGCACAAGGCCAGCAGCCTCAAGGCCGCTCCAAGGCCACGACACCGCCACGCCAACTCTGCAAGCCTCTGCTCCTTTGCTGCCTCCGCCCTCTCTGCCAAACTAACTGCCCCTTAGGTGCTGGACTGCACCCACACCAGTCGTAACCCCACTGACTACAAATGGTGCATCGAGAAGACATTAAACCCTCGAGACTTGCAACTTTATCAGGACGAATGGCTGTTCGTTACCGTATATTTGTTTCTAGCATTTCTCACAAATGAACATACACTGAGGTGACGAAAATCCTGAGATACCTCCTAATGGGACTCAAGGCATTCGAAGTTCTCTGCAGAAAGAGCCATGCTGCCTCTATAGCCGTCCATAATGGCGAAAGTGTTGCCGGTGCAGGATTTTGTGCTCGAACTGCCTTATGTCCCATAGATAATGGTTCTATGGGATTCATATCAGGCGATCTGGATGGCCAAATAATTTGCTCGAATTGTCCAGAATGCTGTCCAAACCAATCGCAAAGAACAGTGGCCCGGTGACAGTGATTTGTCAACCATAAAAATTCCATTGTTTGGGAACATGAAGTCCATTAATGGCTGCAAATGGACTCCCGGTAGCCGAACATAATTTCGAGTCAATGATCCGTTCAGTTGGACCACAGGATACAGTTCATTCCATGTGAAGACAGTCCACACCATTATGGAGCCACCAACAGCTTTCACAGCTTGACAGCGGGGATCAATGGTTTTTGGGGTCTGTGCCACACTCAAACCCTACCATCAACTCTCACCAAGGGAAATTGGGGCTCTTCTGACCAGGGCAGAGTTCTACAGTCGTCTAGGGTCCAACCTATATGTGCACTAGCCCACGAGAGGCGCTGGAAATGTGAGCAAAGCCACTCGCTTCCGTCTTCTACTGTCATAATCCCTAAATGCCAATTTTGCCGCACTTAATGGATACGTTCGTCAAACATCCCACATTGATTTCTGCGGTTATCCTACGTAAACTTGCTTGTCTATTAGCACTGACATCTCCATGCAAACGCGACTGCTCTCGGCCGTGAACTAAAAGTCCGTAAGTCGTTGCGTTCGTTGTACGTGCTGCGAGGTAATGCCTAGATTTGGTATTTTTAGTACTCTTGACACTATGTGTCTGAATATTGAATCCCCTAACAATTTCCGAAATGCAATGTCCCAAACGTCTAGTTCCAACTACTATGCCGTGTTCGGAGTATTAATTCCCGTCGTGCGACCATATCCCGTTGAAAATCTTTCCGCGTGAATATCTGTAGTACAAATAACAGCTCCGCCAATTCACTGCCCTCTTCTATCTTGTGTACGTGATACCACAGGCATCTGTACATGTTCGTATCGCTAATCCATTACTTGTAAGCTGAGATAGTATCACCGACAGGTACTGCGAATATTTATGCGCAACTATCCGAACTATTGTCACGTAAGTAGCATGTTGAGCGCCCCCTACTGCATCTGTTTTAAACGTACTTATGAGTAAGAACCAAGACCAAAGTAATCACGTTAGTAAAACAAGTCTACCTCCTTTATTGTACCTGGCCGCGCCCCATTCTAATATTCCTTTCTAGCAAGGCAGACTAGTTAAGTGTGTCACTGATTCTGTTCCAAGTATCTTATTTTCCTTTTCGGAAACCAGCATTCAACTCCGTGATGTCACGTGCACTAATTCAGGACGAACTGTAGTTAGAACACTTGCAACCCCGACTGAATATTAGCGTTACCAGGCACTAATCACGGAGGTTCTTTGCTGTACCTGGAACCACCTCACGTAAGCTAGTTATTTTCATTTCTCTAGTTATTGTGCTGATAACCGTACGGCCCTACCGTTTGCTTATCTTAGAACCTCCACTGTGTGGGTTGTGTACAAAGACAAAGAACTATTGTCACACTTATCTTTACATTTGCCATCCTCCGTTGTTCGTTCTAGCTGAACATTAGGAAGAATTTTTCTGTTGGTAGACATTTATTTGGTTGCGAAGTCATGCGTCTATTCCATTTAACAGTTCGTTTCGCCACGATACATTTGTTTGTTTGATAGTACAGGGCGATTTAAAAAGAATACCACAACTTTAAAAATGTGTATTTAATGAAAGAAACATAATATAACCTTCTGTTATACATCATTACAAAGAGTATTTAAAAAGGTTTTTTCCACTCAAAAACAAGTTCAGAGATGTTCAATATGGCCCCCTCCAGACACACTAGCAATATCAACCCGATACTCCAACTCGTTCCACACTCTCTGTAGCATATCAGGCGTAACAGTTTGGATAGCTGCTGCTATTTCTCGTTTCAAATCATCAATGGTGGCTGGGAGAGGTGGCCGAAACACCATATCCTTAACATACCCCCATAAGAAAAAATCGCAGGGGGTAAGATCAGGTCTTCTTGGAGGCCAGTGATGAAGTGCTCTGTCACGAGCTGCCTGGCGGCCGATCCATCGCCTCGGGTAGTTGACGTTCAGGTAGTTACGGACAGATAAGTGCCAATGTGGTGGCGCTCCATCCTGCTGAAATATGAATTATTGTGCTTCTTGTTCGAGCTGAGCGAACAAATGCTTGCTGGATGCGTGCTACATTTTCATCACTCGTTCTCGGCCGTCCACAACTTTTCCATTTGCACGAACACCCATTCTCTGTAAACTGTTTATAGCAACGTTTAATACACCACCTATCAGGAGGTTTAACGCCATACTTCGTTCGAAATGCACGCTGAACAACTGTCGTCGATTCACTTCTGCCGTACTCAATAACACAAAAAGCTTTCTGTTGAGCGGTCGCCATCTTAGCATCAACTAACGCTGACGCCTAGTCAACAGCGCCTCAAGCGAACAAATGTATAACTAAATGAAACTTTATAGCTCCCTTAATTCGCCGACAGATAGTGCTTAGCTCTGCCTTTTGTCGTTGCAGAGTTTTAAATTCCTAAAGTTGTGGTATTCTTTTTGAATCACCCTGTATAATGACGCTGTCATAATAACCTGGCTGACTTTCTTTAGTTATCGCTTGTCGGTGGATCGTATGTGCAGTTCATATCAACCACCATATCCATACTGTGACATTGATGACTGAGGGTACTTTTATTCTGCGTTCCGAGGTTTCTTCCCGCTCCATTCAGAAATAGGGCGCGGGAAGAAGAATCCATAGACGCTTCTGCACGCACTGTAATTGCCTAATCTCCGTGGCTTCTAAGGCAGAGATACTTAGCAGGCTCCTATACTTGTTTCTTTTTGGAACTTTACAAATAGGCTTTCGCTGGGTAGTGCATATGTTTGTTCAAGCGGTTGTCAGCACAGGCTTGTCAGTGACGCTTTCCTGTGGTCCAAGGAGTACTGTCCAATAGCGCAATCTTTTACGTACGTTGAGTATTCCTAGCAGTCCTACCTGGTATGGTTTCCATGCGCTTGGGCAACATTCTCTGATGGGTCGCAGAAGTGCTTTACAAGCGCTCTTTGCATTTTTCCCAGTATATTGCAAATCAACGCAAGTCTGCCATTTGGCCTATAACAGTGTCTTATTCCATTTCAGATCGCAGAGAATTCAATATTCATCTTCGGCGGGTTAGCCGCAGTAATTACCGAAGACTAAATAAATGCCACTTGGCACTGTTGCCTAGGAAATCCAGCCGAATGGATTCATCAGTCTAGCACAATGAATGCTGTTCCTCCGTGCACAGTGGCTCTTCCCCTCTCTAATATTGAGTTGTGACGTATCTAGAGCGTTGGAAAGTGTAGTGGATGCGTGTGTAGTGTAGCGATACGTTTGTGTTTTATTGTGAGATTAGGGAAATTGTGAAACCCTATGCCAGCTTGTGATGAAAAGCACGACGAGTACGCTGAGTTTTATGTCTCCCTCCCACGGACGGATCTCACCAAGTGTCACTTGTTGACACAGGAAGAGTAGTTTGGAATTTGATCCAGTTCAGAATTTCTCACCAAGTGTTCTCCCCTTGTTAACTCATTGTTAAAATCGGTTCCAACATCAGGCTTCGAACCAGCTTAGCTCAGATCAGATTGTAGCACCGCCGTACAGGCGTATAACAGCGACGTCGGCGGCTACGGTGGCTAGACCGTTGTATGCGTCATCCATTACAAACGCTATCGTGGTACTAACTAACCCTGCACTCTTCGTTTGGGAGCAAACTAAGAACAGGAGTCAGACGCGGCCGAGTGCCCGACACGAGTAAAAAGGAGCAGCGTCCGGCGAACGATTATGTTGCCAGTGTGAACAACCAAGTGATAGCCAGCCAGGCAGAGCAGAGTTTTTTGCCCCGCTTGCGAGTCGTTTATTTTGCGACCTTGGCGTAAAGGTTCATTTGCGCACGGCGCGGTGAGAGCAACGTGCGCGGACAAAGCGCCGTGTCGAGTTTCAGTGAAAGGCGGCGGCGGTGGCGGAGGCGGACCACGTGTGATGGCGGAGGCGCTGCCACGGCCGGAGCTAGAGGCGCGGGCCTCCCTCGCAGCCCAGCCGCAGCGGCCACCGCCGGCGACGTTGCCACGTGGCCGCACCACCGGCGGGACAACGCCCCAGCCCCACGCCGCACGGCGGCACCGGCCAGCTGCCGCGCCCCACACCACATCCGATGTCCTCCACTTACACAAACCTAATCTAACACTGTTCAAATAAAACGCGAATGCGGCCGGATGACGTCTTTGACAACCAGCGGTAATTCCAAAATACCCTCTCAGTTTCACGCGTACAAACACAGTAAGCACTAGAGCCACCAAGCAATCTAAGATGGTCAACGTCAAAAGTTGATAGTGTATGTTGGTAACCAACAGGTGGGGCACCATTACTGTTCCTCTTGTGCAAAAAAGGACAGTTAATGCTCCCGTCTGTTGGTTATTAATATTCAATTGAGAACTTCCGGGATTGGTCGTTTGATGCCCGCGCGCTGATCATTTTATACGCTGGGATAAATTTAGTTCGCACAGGAGCTAGGAGCTATGCCACGGTTAAAAAAGTATCTAAAGTCGTGTCGCATCGCTGCACTGACGAGTCCAGTTAATTGGTGAGGACAGGCGGATCCATCGTCAATAGCATCTCCGTTAGCAGTCTGCAAGTCACTTTTTGGTGTTGTAGAAGTTACTTCTAGTCCATCTCCCTGCCGTTTCCCCGCCCCTCCGCAAAATTCTACCCTCTTCCAGTCGCGAATGGCACACGAAATTATTTGATGGACACCAGTTGACCCTAACTTCGGATTTTTTGCGGCCACTTCACGAGATGTACATTGGGTGACGTTATACTCCATTACACTGCCGTACTGAATTTTATCTTTAGATGACTAAATAGGATCGCATCACAACTTGTCCACCACTTTTCGAAATCTGTATCATATGTAAGGGGACGATCAGAAAGTTTCTGTTCGAAGACCGCACAGTCCAAAATCTGTAGTCACACAAAAGCGCAGTGAGCATTGAGGCAATCCAACGGCGTACCAGGTTGACGATATACGTTTAGTGGATCGCCGTGTCCTGTTGCGTGAAGTAGTCCGTAACTGCTTGCTGCACATTATCGTCCGTCAGCAATATGCGACCCTTCGAGGCAGTGAACTACCAAAGGCGTGATAATCGGATGGGGAGAGTTCAGCACTCTCGAGCGGCTGTCCTGAGTGTTCCACTTGAGTTGGCCTAACTTCTGCATTACGACATTCGCGATATGACAACACGCGTTATGACGCAGCAGCACCCCTTGTCGCACCATTCCACAACTGGTTCTCGACAGACGTGCTCCCCATACTCATTCTTCATTCTCTGATGGATGTCTACTGGTGTTTGTCCTTCGCCAGCCAAGAAAATGACAGCACGTTTGTCCTACTTGGAATTATTTGGTAATAGCGTCGCCATAGTTCACCTTTTCGCACTTACCGCATGCACGTTTGAAAGACACGAACACCACAGTCTCTTGCCTACATGTCGGTGCTCATGTACCCACTTCGCAGTCTACGTTGCATATACGCTGCAGCAACGCCCTCAAACGGAAACTTTTTTACCACCTCTTATACGCACACAGTCCCCTGCACATCGCACAGACATGGACTGGGAAGACATGGAATTTACAACGCGCAGTGGCAGATTTTAGTAATCGTCCACCGCGCGCTCCAGAAGCGAAATGAACTCTTCTAAATCTTAATATGTGGTACTACACTAATACATAGTCTCACATACAGCAAAGTCTACCAGTCTGGATGAATGATTTCTTTGAAATATCACATTCAGTATCTCGTCCAGAAATTTAATGTTATTATCTTCACTGTAAGAACGTCCACTATGACAAACGCGAAAGCTTGTCTGCTTAGTTTCACTTCCTTGCGTACTGTGATTTTCTGAGGTACCTGTGCATTCACTAAGGATATTCTTACACAAGAGATGGCGATCAGGCTGATCTACCATGTCAGTTTGCGAATTCGTTTAGGCCTTTCAGGTGAGGAATTCAAACTGCCATCCCTGTACATATACTCCACCACGCTATCTGTTGCCAATGTTGACTCATTCACAAGGAACTGCCTGCCACATTCCACTCTGAATACAAGACAGGAAAACTATCTTCACTTTGATCTTTCCTTAATCACTGTACACAATGGTGTGCACTATTCAGCAGGTGTTTTCAATAAGTTTCTAGGAGAACTGATTGAGATGGTTATGGGACTGAACAGTTAGGTCATCAATCCCGCGATTCAATAGTTAACATGCGTAAGATCGAGGCATCCACCAAAAGTGGGCGGATCCAGTCATAGGGGTCGAACTATAACGCGGGGAAGCTAAACACAGTAGAAGACATAAATAGGGTAGGCCAAACAAACTGGAAAAACAGAGGGATAATGGAGTGGCCTTTGCAAGGGGGCGTGGTCATGGGTCCCTGATCCAGGAAACAGGAAGAGGGCACCCAGCCACAACCACTCTGCTCCAAGAATAAAACAAAACCTTGTAACTGTAAATAAAAACCATTTTCACGAAGGAAACTGTGGACCAGCTGAACCATCTGTGAATAATATCCGAATATTAAAGACGAAGAATTTGGACGGGTATACTTAATATGAAGCACCAAAAGAAAGGGACATTCCATCAATCTATGGGATACCGTCTGTCTGGCCCCACTATCACATTGTGGTGGTGGTTCGTTACTCAAGACGAAAGAATGAGTGAGTGAGCCTGGCATGACCAATGCGTACACGGCGCAAGACAGTGGACTCCTCCCGAGAGGAGCGGATGGAAGAGCGCGAAACTGCAGTAGACCCCTTGATTGTGCGGAATTTATTACTGTGAGAAGTAGGGCACCAAATGTCATTCCACTTTTGCACAAAAAGATATTTGATGTGTATCCGCATATCTGCATCTGGAATCGTGGAAGGGTGTAAGTATTTGCTTCTCTAGCACAACGATCAGCCAGTTCACTCCCTGGGAGACGTAAAAGCGTATCCTGCATTGTCTATCGTTTTAGACCCCGCAGTGTAGAATGTGGTAGCACACCATGGAACTCTTAAGGATGGAAAGTACAAGACGCCGGAATATCATAGGACCTTAGGACGCTGGAATAGGTCGGTCCTGATCTGTGGTCTAGGTACCATCGAAGGCAGCCCCCACCCGAGGGTGGCACAGAAAAACTGAAAACCGTGCTGAATCTTTAGTATTCAAATCCATGCTGAAAGGTTTTCTTCTGGCACCCTCCTCTTGCCGTCGTAGAGATTTTCTCTGATGTTATCCGACAGCAATTTAGTAAATATTTATTTACAGAATGCTGATTAGAAAATGTATGAACTGTGTAACGCCTCGTTCGATAACGAGGTAGTGTTGCCGCGCACGATCCACGGAATTTGATAAACTGTCACGCTTTCCAGTCTTGGAAGATATAGATTTAAATCCCTGGAACAGAATAGAACATACAATAAACTGTTTTATGAATGAGATATTTAAGGTAACTGCTGCGACTTGCATAAGGTGATAGTTTCAAGCCACAACCAAGTGCTGAAAACATCTAATGGCAAATTGCTGGCCGCTTGTCTTTAGACAGCTGCAGTATAGACCAGTTTTCAGTGTCATGGTGCTCTACATTAATTTTAATTGGACGTGAAATTTAAGCATATTCAGTTACTAAGGGAAAGATGCTTATACAAGTCGTAAAACTGCATGTTTGACATGAGGCGGTCATCGAGATTTAGACTGTCGTTTCGCTTCATTCGTAGAAGGCATGTGTAAGAAGGGATCCGTGGAAAAGGACTATTTCCTTTTCAGTGTTTATATAACCCGTGCTTTGTGTTCTGTCTGAAGTAATCTCGTCGATGGGATGATAAATCTTACGGTTTCTTCCTTTCTCGAACGTTTGAGTGCAATGTAAGTACAGTAGAACTGAAGAAGAAACCTTGTGCAGCGGTTATACCTGTATGACTGGTCAACACAGCAGCATAAAATCTTGTTGGGAGTACAGATTGCTTCAAGTGAGTTACAGGAAGCTGCGCTTGACTCAAACTTCTCTTCGTCACTTAGCTCTGAATGCCTTGACCATTAATGCTCACGATTACTATTACTGCGGACTGAGTAAATGCTGGGACTCTCCTGTACAGTTTGAGAGGAAACAATCGTTTGTATAACTGATCAACAGTTCAGACACTCCGTGACATCAACTGCGGAGGCGTCTAAAGAGAAAGTGCTGGTGTTAGGTAATACAAGATCGCATGACAGTCACCTAGGAAACAGTCTGGGAGCGTATTCTCCCATCTACGTCCATTCATATTCTAGCCCACATTCTATCTGATCTCTACGCAGCGATCTCCGAACAAACTCCACAGATATCAAACACTTTTTAGCTCGACTTTACGGCGTACACCGCAAACAAGAACTTTGCTCCAGAACGACAATGTGCAAGCGTTGCTATTGTCAGACTACCGAGATGAATAATTACAAATTCATGTTTGTAAACTATTCAGGTAAAACAAAAACTTATCACAGGGTTAAACAATACGTAATCTTGCATCCACCTAAAAATTTTCCAGAGTAGCTATACTGTCTTACGTCAACAGTGAACATGTTGTAAAAATGTTTTACTGTGTATTTCACGTCAGGGCATTCAGACGAAATTAAGTTTCAACTTACGCTTAAAAAGAACTAATTCAGTTACCCAGTATTTTACTCGATGTTTCAGTGGTAAACTGCCAGACAACAGATGTAAAGGAATCTGGTTTGATACCTGGTCAGCCCTACGATTTTTATTTTTCTATATCTTTCATATCTGGCAATATCTATTAATTAAAAATGCCGATATGCAACGTGGTTAGGAATCCACGTGAACTGAAGGTGGTCGTGTAACTGGCTGGGTACGTCAGATCAAACGTCGCCAATAAACCTTCAGGTTGATGATAGGTTTGCTTTACTTTTGATATTGTACTATTCCCGTTTTTTCTTTCTTGATAACTAGAACCAGGTAATGAGACCATTTGAGTGATTTGAAGCTGAAATATGTAATTAAATTTTGATTGCCGAAATGAAGAGATTGCTGACAAACCTTGCAGATAACCTGGACGAGACTCAAGGTTTGAGCCGCGTGTCCACTAGTGAGGCAACCCGGTGGTCTGTGGCTGTGGAGCGGCGCAGCGGATGTGTGCCGCGGAGCGCTGAGCGGCGTTTCCGCGCCCCTGGGACCACCGGCGCCGCCACAACTCTCTCAGCTGGCATGCAACACGCCTACATCTCAGCTCGGCTCAGCTCCCTTGCTGTACAAGAGCCTCGAGGCTGTATGGGAACAAGGTCAGAAACGCTGGGCCTCTACACGCGTTGATACAAACACCGCTGCTGTATGGTCGACAATGACTGCGCCCTAATTGCACTTGCACGCCGTGTTAAAATTCTGTGGTCTGCCGCGCAGAAAATTTTTTTACATTGAAGACAGTCAAAGTCCATGCAGGTTCAAGAGACTCCATTCAAACCAGTCTCGAGTTCTATCACTGCAGAGGGTGTCCTGAAAGATGCCGTCAGTATTCTGCCAGCCTTGTTGCTGCAATTATCAGTCTGAAGACTACTTTGATGAACAAGAGAACAGTATACAGCTGCAAATCCTTTCCTACCTGCGTGACTACGAAACCTTGTACCTATTCGAAATGAAAGTGGTGTCAAGCCTGTGCAATGCTGCTCTTCCTGCCCTCCCCGCGGTCCCAATTTCCCTCGGTTAGCAATCTGACTCATTTATGCTTCAGAGGATGTCTTGTCTTCTGCTGTCCGGGGTTCCCATGTTTGCCTCATTAAATGAATGTACTACACCTTCATGAATACACTAAGCATATTCAGAAAGATGTAGGTTGCAGTAAGTACTGGGAGATGAAAAAGCTTGCACAGGATGGAGTAGCATGGAGAGCTGGACAAACCAGTCCCAGGAATGACGACGACGACGACGACGACGACGACGACCAACTGCACCACCTGCTGCCCAGTCTCTAAGGGTGGTCGTCCGGCTAGTCCTGCCCCTGTGATGATCAATGTTTACAAATTTTAGCTAATCTTTGAGGAGCCATTATCCCACATGATCCAAATTATTTTTCTTCAACCAATTATTTCGAACAATAGAGCACAGCAATCAGTCGTCCTTTGCTTCCAGGTTTTATTAGGCAAATCTGGATTTCATGGCATCAATGCACGTTTTAGTCCGTTCGTCCCCTGTTCGGGCGTCTCTGTCACCGTTCGTTTAGGACTACTGCACAATGAAGATAGGCTTTGCAGAGAAAACCTAAACTAAACCCTTTGGTACTTTCTTATCGGTTCAGGTTGAATTGTATCCTTTTTCTAATCCTATCAAAGGTTTTCGACAAGTCAGCGAAGCACAAGTAGGCTGGGATATTTAAGTATGTCTTTCTCCACAATCTGTCAAAGCGAGAATAGCATCTGTAGTGCCCCCGTTTTCCTGAATCCTTGCCGTTGTTCTGCTGTTGACCTAGCTTTTCCTGTATTCGATGTGTGTCAAAGCTCATTTTCCTTAATTCGATGAAGCACTTCAATAATTACTAGATCTACCCAGCCAAGTTTCGGCCTTCTGTTACATCCCACTATAAATTATCTTCTGATCACAACTACACTCCTGGAAATGGAAAAAAGAACACATTGACACCGGTGTGTCAGACCCACCATACTTGCTCCGGACACTGCGAGAGGGCTGTACAAGCAATGATCACACGCACGGCACAGCGGACACACCAGGAACCGCGGTGTTGGCCGTCGAATGGCGCTAGCTGCGCAGCATTTGTGCACCGCCGCCGTCAGTGTCAGCCAGTTTGCCGTGGCATACGGAGCTCCATCGCAGTCTTTAACACTGGTAGCATGCCGCGACAGCGTGGACGTGAACCGTATGTGCAGTTGACGGACTTTGAGCGAGGGCGTATAGTGGGCATGCAGGGGGCCGGGTGGACGTACCGCCGAATTGCTCACGCCCCAACATCGTGCAGCCCCCCTCCAGTGGTGTCGCGACAGGCGTGAATGGAGGGACGAATGGAGACGTGTCGTCTTCAGCGATGAGAGTCGCTTCTGCCTTGGTGCCAATGATGGTCGTATGCGTGTTTGGCGCCGTGCAGGTGGGCGCCACAATCAGGACTGCATACGACCGAGGCACACAGGACCAACACCCGGCATCATGGTGTGGGGAGCGATCTCCTACACTGGCCGTACACCACTGGTGATCGTCGAGGGGACACTGAATAGTGCACGGTACATCCAAACCGTCATCGAACCCATCGTTCTACCATTCCTAGACCGGCAAGGGAACTTGCTGTTCCAACAGGACAATGCACGTCCGCATGTATCCCGTGCCACCCAACGTGCTCTAGAAGGTGTAAGTCAACTACCCTGGCCAGCAAGATCTCCGGATCTGTCCCCCATTGAGCATGTTTGGGACTGGATGAAGCGTCGTCTCACGCGGTCTGCACGTCCAGCACGAACGCTGGTCCAACTGAGGCGCCAGGTGGAAATGGCATGGCAAGCCGTTCCACAGGACTACATCCAGCATCTCTACGATCGTCTCCATGGGAGAATAGCAGCCTGCATTGCTGCGAAAGGTGGATATACACTGTACTAGTGCCGACATTGTGCATGCTCTGTTGCCTGTGTCTATGTGCCTGTGGTTCTGTCAGTGTGATCATGTGATGTATCTGACCCCAGGAGTGTCAAAGTTTCCCCTTCCTGGGACAATGAATTCACGGTGTTCTTATTTCAATTTCCAGGAGTGTATTTACCCTTTACTTTTCACTTCCACATTAGCATACATTCCAGAGAACTAACTTCAGCGAAGACTGACTAGCGTACTTTTCAAGTTTCACCTGCTAGTGCCATTTGTGCCATAGTTATTTTGCTAGTCAAATAACTAAACTCATCTACTACTACTTGGATCCTATTTCCTAATCGATTCCCAAGCATCAAACTATTTAGCTTTGCCGCATTCCATTACCGGTTTTCGTTGTTAATCTACATCATTCAACTCTTTTGAAGAGGCTATGCATTTTGTTCCTCTCAAGCCATGGATATTTCCGCGGTGGGTTGACATGCGACTCAACGACACGCCTAGCTTAGCGTAGGTGCAATCACAGCGGGGGGAAAGTTGGACAGGGAAGACGGAACTATGGTGAGAGAGAGAGAGAGAGAGAGAGAGAGAGAGAGAGAGAGAGCGCGCGCGCAACATTTTCGGAAGTTTTAGAGAGGCAGCAATTTGGATGAATCATTTGGCCTTTTAACATTCTGTAACATGGCCTTCCTACTAGATAGAATTTTCCGACTATCTGCAGTTTTGTTGTAAGCATGAAATAAATCTTCGAACTTTATTACAACAGAAACACATTCCGGTGTTTGTTGTTTGACGGAATTACGACCTCATAAGCTAATGGCTATTTCTTCTGCTTCAATAATTCCCTTTCCAAAATTCCCCTTTGTTTCCTTTACCGCTTAATGTGCAGGTCGGATAACTAGGGCGAGAGGCTGCAACCTTGCCTCATTCCATCCTCAACTACTGCTCCCCTTTCACGTTCTTTGAAATGACTGCAATCTCGTTTCTGTACAAATTGTAGATAGCGTTTCTGTCCTTGTTATGTCTCGTAACTTCACAACGAGTTTATTTCTATTTACTTTGTCTAAAACATTTTATAATGCTAGAAATGAATTTCTTTCTACATGTCTGTAGTGGTAGTAGTAGTAGGAGTAGGAAGGATTGCCTCACGTGTTATGTTTTTCTCATTTTTTCGGAACCCGAAGTGATCTGTTCGAGGTTGGGCATTACTCATTCCGCTCTACAGGTAACTTTTGTGTGTTTTCGAATGATTACTTTTTGAACTAGTGATATGGTAAACCACATGTCAGTACGTCACGTCTTCGGTATTGAAGGTATTCTACGTATCACTTTCCACAACATTCGGTACTTAATGTCCTTCCTGAGGCAGCGATTTCACATTACGAATATCTGCAGCAAACTGCTTTCCATTAAAGAAGTATTCCGTATTACAGACAATCCACGCTTCTCGATGTATGTCGTTATTTGACAAAGTAGCAGTTTTACACCTATCTAGGTGATTCGTAAGAACTTCAGGAATGTTTCTGCTCGATTAATGAAGACTCAGTGCGACTGGGGCCGTTGAACGTAACAAGTTGTGGAAAGTAACGTCCTGTTCTTCCACATGACAGAAGGTGCTAAATAGCGTTACCCGACAGTGGAGCGACGTGCGGGCCCGCTGCCTGTGACAAATCTGTGCGCTATTTCCACGTGCGCGCTGCCTGTGAGCAGGAGCCGTTAGCATCATCAGTGAGCGCCAGGTGCGTGGAATGCAGCCGGCGTGCATGGGCCGTTACCCCGTCTGGGCCGGTGTGGTCTGGTCCCGGCGCACAGGCGCTGCACCGGGCCGTCCTTAAGGTCAGGCGCGGACGTTTCCCTTGCGGCGACCGCCAGCTGGCATCGTCATCGCGTCCCATGCAGCCCAAAATGTCAACAACCTGACGCTGCCAACAGTCTCTCTCGTCAGTCATGAGGGGGAACAGTTTCACTTTAAGCTCAGACATCGGCGATGGTACTTCATAAACTTTTCGTAGCGACGCCGCTTAAATCTGAACCTGCGGAACTGCTTCACCTGTACCGCCTTTTGAACACAGTGGCGCTATTCCTTCCCTGAAATCTGCAAACAAATTCATCCCCGTCTTTATTTGACGGTCTATCAAAGCCGAAGATGATTCATAACGGAACTTCACTTTTAACTTTTAAGAAATCAGCGATTGAATGCAAGCGTGGCCGTGTTTCTGAATATAACCAATTTAAGCGCGTCTCGGAAATGCAGATCGTTTAAGTGTAAGATTTTGGACGATCAGTGACTAAAGGTGTAGGAAACATTCCATTCCAGAAACATGTCAGATGAAAGACTCCTTTCGCATAACTAGGCCCACGGAAGCCTTACTGAATGTGGAAGCCTAAGGGGACGTAGATTAATTACGCGAGGGGTTTTCTAAAATGTGGACGCCTTTCATGATATTTCATGATATGTGGTGCAGACCTCCCACCCCCTCACGTGGGATTTACCCCGGAATCGGGTAAAATCAGTAGAAACTAATTAAAAAATAGGTTTAAACATTGATTGCAGCACCTTAGTAACACTGTTTTACTTATAAAGCGCATTAGAAAGTTTGACAAGTGATTAGAAACACTGTTGAACATGCCAACCGTAAGTAGTATTCAGAGAGATGGACAAAGGAATCACTAAGAATTTTTCTCAGTGAACTTCCAGCTTACTTTCCTTCCACAAATAACTTCTTGCTTGCGCGCTTTTAGACTCGTCGACACTGCTTAACATACCAGTGTCAAAGTTTTGAAACAAATTCATGCTGATCACAATGGCATGGACTTTATACGCTGTTCACAATATCACAACTGAAAACTAACTCCCGGTGTCTTAGACCGGTGCGGCAGTGAGTCCCCCGAACGGAATCTGTCACTCGTGCGGCAGTTGTTTCAAATCGGGGAATCCCAGGTTTGCACATGTTTGCGGCGTTCAGTTAAGTTAGGTCACGAACACAGGCACTGCAGTATTGCCTAGGTTCCGGATTAAATCTGTAGAACAAAATGTTATTCGTTATGACAGTGTATACTTTGACTAGAAAAGTTGAGCTGAGATTTTCATTGCCGCCCAACCGACCCTCTCACTTTCAATAAGATTTGGTGAGGCTTCGAAGGACCCTCCCCACTCTCCATTTTGAGCTCATTACATGAGTTTGTGGAGCGCTCAACTGCACAGTTATCAGCGCCCGCACAAATTCCCAGTTTTTTCACAGTCCAGCCTCGCCACTTTCCCGAATGATGAAATGATGAGGACAACACGAAAATCCTGTCCCCAGGCTCAGAAAATCTCCCATCCGGCCGGGAATCGAACCCCGTGATCCAGAGGCAGCAACGCTAGCCACTAGACCATGTAATTAATGGACATATTTGCTGAACGCTTATCAGAAAGTGGGATCGAGAATAAGTTTTCCAACAGTGTTCAGTTTGAAGAATAAACGTGCAGAATTTCTGCGTCAATTTGTTAGTGTCGATGATAATGAGAGGCTACAACTTTATGTCAGATGAGAAAGCTTGTGATTTTGCACCAAAATGACGTCGATTGTTGAGTGACAGGATACGGCTCATGTTTTGTGATAGTTTCTAGCTACTTTCCAATAGGATGAGACTGGCGAATATATATTAGAGTTTTTTGCCGTGTGAGTACTACAATTTCCGTTTGTCAGCTGACAGGCACATTAAGAGCGAAGTTTCAGCATGGTAGCTGCCCCCGTTATTCGGACTGACGCTCCGGGACTCTGCAGGTAGTCAGTGACCAAATACGGAACCAGATTCCCTTACGAGCCACTCCCGTTATGTCGCGCGAGCATTACCACCTGCTGCTCAGGGGGCGTGGGCCGCGCCGTTACTGCACGCAGGAAATCCTGCTTTCAGCCATAGGCGTAAACGGAATGACAAGTCCAATTTCGTACTCAATGGCACTCTTACTGAAATTTCATACAATAAACCATTATTCGTACTTACGCGTCTTCATGCCTTTGACACTCAGACGTCGTAATCCTTTATGGCAAGGTGTTGCCATTTGGCAACAAATTCACGTAAGGAAACCACTCGTGTGTGCATGATCTTGCCTACTTCTTACATTATAATTTGTGTATTAGGCCATACCTCTAGATATTTTTCCACTGAAATAGATTTCCTAGAATAAAATCATGAAATAGTGGGTTAAAGATTCCCCGCAGTGGCGGTGAACAATGTTGCGGAAGTTGAGATTTGCACAATATTTTAGCTTTCTTCCCATAAACTAAAAACATTCTGTGTTCCGTATTTCGCAAAAAATTACTGAAGAGCGGTGACCTGTATAGCTTTGTGCGGTCATCTTTTTAGCTGTTTGTTGACTGGTAAACGTTGTGGTCCTTTGGACAGCAGGTCATGAGTTCTACACTTCGAGTGGCTGTTATCCAGAGATTGTGCTCTGTGAATGGACAAAATATAACGAACAATGATCTAGGTTTTTTTACGTTAGGTACTGTAGCACGGCGGCATATGTACATCAAAAGTGATAATACTGCTCAAATTATATCCAGGAACTGTTTAGTAGCACCAGTTACTCCTGATGGAGTGAACCCTGCATTAAGTCGTACGACGTTTTATGCACCCTACTAGCACAGAGCGGCCTGTCAAACACCTTTTCCAGGTTGAACTACATACGTTGCTTTGGGACAGATAGTGGTTTCAAGCAGCACACTGAAGTGAGTGAGAATTCAAATAGAAAGATCGACCCTCCTGGCACAGTATGTTTGCCACTTCAGCACTTTACGCCATGCCCTGCACTATTTAGTTCAGCTGCTTAAACTTAAGTGTGTCACTCCTCAAGCACAACTTTTTTCAAGCATACGAAGCCTATTTTACATCATAGTGAGGCGGTTTTTAGTTCGCTCGAATGTTTATCAATTACGATAACACTAAAGCATCCGAGACTTCAAGGAGTTCTCTCCAGTTAACACTACTTATTCTTATTGTATGCAAGGTCCGCCTGTAATGCAAAACTTTTCAATATAGACCCATAGGTGTTTTAGTACCTTTGTGCCATCGACAGTGGGTTTCTTTCATTCAAATTAATTTCACATTACGCGGTTACGCAGGCCCCTCTGTACATTACGTACCGATAGCTTGCCATCTGCAAGTTCAGCTTTGACAAATGTTACACGTCTTACAATTTTTTTTAAATAACAATTTTCACTTTCCTAAGTAAGTTTTTTGGGAAAGTGAAAAGTTATTTCCAAACGAGCATTTTGTGAAGTATATGTAACATTTGTGCGTGGCTCAGTAACTCATGAGAACGCAAATGATTTGACTAAGCTCAACTTGCATACGACAAGCTATCAGTACATCATAATGGACAGAGGGTCCAGTGTGACTATATTGTAAAATTAAGTCTTGCACTCAAGAAAAATTCTGACGATGGCACGAGGGTGCTGAAACACGTTTGGGTAGCATGAGAAACATTACATGACTGACCTTACATACGATGCTGTCATCTGTAAACACGGCGAATACAAGAGTAGCAAATCCAAATGAATACTTGTTACTTTACATTATATATTAAATAACAAAAGAATTTCTTGGATTTGCTGCTCTTGTATTCGTGTTTACAGATGACAGCATCGGATATAAGATCCGCCATGTAATTTTTTTTCATGTTACCCAACATCTACCACTCTTATTCGAAGTTACAGCAACTTGTCCAACGACGCGGTAGAAAAAACTATTTCTTCCTGGACAATACAGTTACGTCTTTTTATTTGGCATCCAATTACGGTTAGTGTCAGATAAAGCACTGAAAGGAAGCACCGTTGTGAGAGCCTCACTTTACCCAGTGGGAACTGGTAATCTTCCATCGGAACTGACGCCCAGCCTTCACTGGATCCCAGTGTAGCAGCCAAATGCAGTAATGAAGCGAGATAATGCAGATTTATCGTCTCACCGGTCAAGGCGTTCCGTGCCTAATGCAGAGAGCAAACCGCCACACCACCGCTTCCAATACTATCTTCCACGTCTGTTTTGGCAACAGAAACTCACTGCTTCCTTCGACGAATTCCTCTGAGCCCTTCAGCTGAATAAAACTGAAGCAACGATCTTGTGAACGGCTTCAGCATTTTAATGAAGTTCGGGTACTGCCGCCTTAATTGAAATACCGAATACAAACGCAGTTCCGCCACCAGGGCGCTTTATCTGTGCGGGGTAAGTTCACTCAATTCTTCTCGCGCGCCTTACTCCGACATTCAGAAGCAGAGGCCTCAAGAGCTGCCCCCGCACTGTCTCTTCATAATTAAGCCCGCGCTTATTTTCAGAAGATGCCACTTCTTTAACACCGTTAGCTGGCCCGGACTGCTGAGGGTCATTAAAAATGCATATTTTAATCACGACAGATACTGCAGGCCCCTGTGAAAGCCAGCGCTTGCCCTACGCACTACGATGAACTAAGCGCATAGGGAAAAGCGAAGGGATTAAAAAAGCTAAACTAAGCAAAGCTGAGACAGTATTCCCTCTGAAGGAACAACTATTCCGAACGCTGTGCGCATCAAGGTCCACGAACTACCTTTCAAATATCAAAATGAGTTTAGTGAAAACTGTTAGTCTCCCATCAGTCAACATTTTGAACCTCTAACATGCAGGTTTTTCCAGGTCGGTTGACTGGTTTCTCATATCCGCAGTATTTCCAACAATCCACGGATTAGTGGCAACCAAGACCAGTCTTCTTTTAGACACCTTAAACCCTTACAGGTATGATACGAAATGTTACTTCTAGCACACGTCAAATATTCGAAAGTGTCGAAAATACAAATCTTAAGGCTGCGAAGATCAATCGGAAGAGCAATCTCACGTGCTATTCCAAAGACAATCCACATATGTCAGCTTTGTAGTGTGCTGATTCTGAAACCACGTATTCTGGAGCAGTAAGACTTAACTATGTGAAAGGAATGTCGATCATAATTTATGATGAGTACAGTTCTGCATTCCGCCGGCTTTTTACGGGTGTGAAGTTTGGACTTCAAAACCAAAAAAATTGGAGTACCCCATTCACACTCCTCCAAAGGAACCATGACTTAGGTATCTTACGGAATGGGGTGTGATACTGGACGCCTCTCCCGGAAATCCTGGTCATGCAGCTTAGCCCCAGGTCTAGGTTTGGTTTAAAAGTGAGAGTTGGTTTATAGTTGGTAAAGCCAACGAATGCGAACACCAAATAAAGTAGGTTGCGGTAACAGTCTGAACTATAGGGTAGCGTGACGTTTACTCCCGTCCCCAAAACTAAAGACTAAACGCACTTTTGATTGTTAAAACTGCAGGAAATTCCGAACACATTAGGTAACGGCCAAGGCTCCGACCACTATTTTCATGCGTATTATGTACACATCTTAAATTACGAAAAGTTTAAAGGGGATGCGCAACTTTTAGCGAAAGTTTAACGGTACCTATTGTGCATTCACAAGATGCATTTTTTTCCCCGCAACATTAAAATACACAGGTGAACTTCCGTATCCTCAAGTATTGCACTTTAAATGTTCCCAATGTCAACTTTTAACCATCTCAACTTCGAACACACTTCATTTGCCTATCAACCTTAGACACACACAACCAAGTCTTCATCAAGAATTACAGGACAAAAAATTCTGGAGTATGGAAGGTCTTTAACAACGGGTGAACGGAATTTTCATTATTCAGTAACAGTACTTCACATTTCTGCATCGGCTCTTTCAAATCGCCTAACTACTTCAATGACGTTGAAATATTCAGCCTGCACACCTCAGAGACTAGAACATATCACTTCTGTTGCATTGACACTGTTCACCTGGCCAGAAGTACTGGCTAGTCGATAAAATTGTATCCTCTTTAACGTTTAAGTGCGATTTCTATGATTACTGATACTTCGTACTAGTTATCTAAAACTCACGGTGACAAACCAAAGAAAATCTCATTTTGATGTTGTGAAGGGATACAAGTTGAGAATTTGTGAACTAGGTTTTTGCCCTGAGACAAATCGCAATTAAAAATAGCATTCACGAAAAAGTAGCAGTCTCAAATCACTGATATCGGCGACACAGTTTAGCACGTTCCTAGTGATCTGAAGTGCGCCGTGGGAGACTGCGAGGAAGATAAACCCCATTCCTCGGACAGCGCGGAGATGTGACAACAGGGTGGCGGAAACAACCCTTGGAACGTGTCACGACCTGTCTACACGCGCGCAATTCACGGCTGTTACGCATCCCTTGGTCTGATCTGGAATTTCCGGCTTTTTCTGTGGCCCCCTAAACACGGCTTTTTCTGTGGCCCCCTAAACACGGCTTTTTCTGTGGCCCCCTAAACACGGCTTTTTCTGTGGCCCCCTAAACACGGCAGCCGTGTGAGAGCAATGTTTGGACAGTGTTCGTCGCGCTTGTAAAACGCGTCTTACCGAATATTACTATACCTCGATATTTAGCTGTGCACGATCTCTGCGCCCAAGATTTTTTAAATTTTTAGATTTATCGATTTGTAATTGTGGATTAACATTGTGCCACACAGTCAGCCGTAACATATCCAAAACTAATTAAAATACCGTATTAGAATTATTAAAGTTAGAACCATAAAATTACAGAATGAAAGCATGCAGCCCAACAAAGAAAACCGGCACGAAGTACCAAACATGAATTTCGAACGCTACGCGTAGTACAGTTTTTATAATACGTGTGTTTACAAAAATCAAATTTAATTTAAAAAGTGAAACTTTTGAATATGCATTGAAAATGTCGGCCTTATCTTCATGACTATGCAAAGGGAACGGAAGCGTTGTCACTGGATGCCTTTACAATAAAGCGAAAGGCATGTGGTGACTATAGTACGCTATGGAAGCAAAAAAGTTAAACGTTTTAAGATTATCAAGTATGTCAAGCCTTTCAGTTAGCACTCGCTGGTACAAAGCTGCTGAGTTAGATCAGAGATACACATCCCGTACATTTCTGGTGTGTGTGTGTGTGTGTGTGTGTGTGTGTGTGTGTGTGTGTGTGTGTGTGTGTGAAACTAACATCTACTTCACGAGACAGATGGAACAACGCCAGGTTTCTGCCATTAAGTACTAGCGAAACGGTGCTATTTGAGTTTTCTGGTTTTTCTGATCTACTCCGGAAATAAGCATCGATTTTAACAATTGAGCGATTTTGTGCTAACATTGCTCATGGAGTGCAGTTATTGTCATAGTTCCCAACTGTATTCGTTTGAATAGTCTGCTACGTGAAATCTTGAGGTTGGACCATTGCACCGGTATCTATAGTTCTACCTGCGCATCGTTTCACAAGAGTCAGAATTCCGTTAAGCTACATTGAGTTATTTACTGCAACACTTTCACAGGTCTTTTGAGAAAGCATTTAATTTTCAGACGATTCCTCAAACATATGCATGAAATGTGTTATGCTGTTACATTAAACGACATTCAGTTCTATCCGATTGTTATACAGAATAATAGTCTACGTTTATGATCATTAAATCTAGTGCACATACTGAAACATCAAGATATGGAGCGGACTATGTTAGAAAACAAATTGCGTAAATTGCTCTAGTGAGTGAGAACATAATGTAGGTAATCTTATGGAGTATGGTAAGCGGCGCTTGAATAATTTGACTGCTAGGTCTGGAGCCAGAAATTTCAGTGCTTTATGTTATCAGCAATAATGAAATAAAACTATGATAGTACTAATATACCTTGCTTTTTAGCGTGTCGCCCAGGGAAAAGGCCGTTTCCGAGGGAATTAAAAGCTACATTTAAGAGATTGAAACTTGTGCATAGTTATTTTGTTTTCATAGCGATGAAAGTGCGAATGAAACATGTGACTGCAATTACATGCTTCTTGTCTGCTCCCCTGAACTGGTGGTTATTCGTTTGCTTTAGAAGTACAGACGAAAATAAAAATTTGAAGGCTCAGTTTCCGCCAAATACCAAAAGCTTCAATTGAAACATTTTGTGTGTGTGTGTGTGTGTGTGTGTGTGTGTGTGTGTGTTGAAATGAATTATTGCTTTCCACATACAGTACAACCAAATGCCACAGTTGATGTCACTAATTTATGTGCAGCTAAATGAAAACGATAGAATTTATTATATCAAAAGTAATCGCTTTAATACATTTTTCCCATTGTGGGGACAAGATGGTAAATGTGTCACGCGGAGTCTTTGCAGAAACTGAAGCGCCCCGTAACGTCAAAACGTCCATGAATGTTTAGTGACGGCATCGTTCTGCCACAGTATGACGCCGAGCCGAGGTTTGGGACCTGCTGTACATCATCCACACTGCCGCGATCTCTCTATGCGATTTCCATATGGTATTTCTGGAGCCCTGAAAGAAGACATTTGTGGCCGCAGATTTGCTTCTGACGAAGTGGTGCACGCCCGGGTACAGTAATAGTTCTGTAAGCAACGGCGAACATTCTTCCACGATGGAATTGGCCGTCTCGTCTCCGTGGGATAAATGTATTAATTTTGGCGATTACTTTTGAAATAGTTTACCTTTTTTCTATCTGTCGCTTTGGACAGCCTCTTACAATAAAAACGCTTAGTGAAAATGTGCACGACAAAAAATACTTTTATTGACCGCCTGCAGACAGCACACCTGTCGGCTGATCGAGATACTGGTTTCAATATATTGAAGTCATGCCTAGACCATCATATATGGTCGAAGGTTCAGTTTATATTAAAAGCCGCCATGCTTTAATTTCGTCAGCTTCTGCGGCTAACACTTTGCGGCTAACACTTTCACTTTCACAGCCAATCCATTGTGCATACAACTGGTGTGGCTGTTTCTAACGAGGCAAATACCTGATTTCTTTTAGTCCAGACGGCCATCAAGTTCATAAACGCGACTCAACGATAAAGATACTTCATACACTTTGCCACACAGCCAGCGAAGCAACTATAGACAAGAGCTGTTTGTAAAACTAATTTATTGCGGTAATTCTGATAGAAAGTAACAGCAATCAGCCGCTTAATACCATTATTTAACAGAAACAGGTAGTGAAGTTACCAGTTTTGAACAAACTATTTCCTTCTCAGATGGCTGTTTAAGTTTATAATTACATTTAGCTTTGACTGCACATGCTATGTTGGCAGTTTTCGTTGTGGCGAAAGTTCCTTGGAGTGGTGTTGCCCTACAGCAAATAAAACCGGACAAGCTCGAATAAGACTCACTGAGGGTTCTGTACGCACTTATGTATATAGATAATTTTGTGCCCCTCAGTGGCTTGGTGCAAGTCTTTCTACTGGACGACACTTCGTTGACTTGCGTGTGTCTGTATCCCAGTTATTCAAGGGGGGGAAAGGATTTTACAGTTCAACTTTGAACCCGAACCAGATATTTCTGGCGACTTCACGTAGTTGAGGTCTGACGGCTGCGTTAAAACGAAGACTGAAAAATCTTGCTGCTACCGAGATGCGACACCACGACCTCTATTACGAGGCAAGAGCTTTACCAATGGACGACTTGTCTTTACATTTATACAGGTAGTTCATTCATAGGTTTCGAGTTTACGAATATCGTTGTGACATGTAAGGTCGTTATCTTTTGACTGTATTGACTTAAAAGCTGAAATGCTTTACACCGCCAAGGGACTGCAGACCTTGCTGCCTGAAATTTGAACTGTACACCTCAACCGGTTCCTGAGAAAAACGGGTCTTAACAGGCATGGAAGATCAGTTTGCATTCCGGAGAAATGTATTGGCACGCGGGGCAATACTGATCCCACGACTTATCTTGGAAGATTGGTTGAGGAAAGGCAAACCTACGTTTATATAAAGTTTGTAGGATTTGAGAAAACTTGACTGGAATACTGACATTCTGGACGTAGCGGGGGGAAAATACAGGATCCAAAACGCTATTTACAATTTGTATGGAAACAAGATGGCAGTTTTAAGCGTCGAGGGGCCATGAAAGGGAAACAGTGGTTCAGCAGGAATTTAGACAGTTGTAGCGTATCGGTGATATTCAACCTGTGCACTGAACAAGGAGTAAGGAGTAAAGCAAATCGGAAAAAAAATTTGTAGGATTTAAAAGTCCAGGGCGAAGAAATAAAAACTGTTTGCTGATGACATTTTAATTCTGTCAGACTGCAAAGGACTTGGAAATAGCAGTTGAATGGAATAGGCAGTGTCTTGAAAAGAGGATATAAGATGGACATCAACAAACACAAAACAAGGATGATGGCATGTAGTCGAATTAAATCAGGTGATGCTGAGGGAATTAGATTAGGAAATGAGAAAGTAGATGAGTTTTGCTATTTGGGCGATAATGATGGCCGAAGTAGAGAGGATATAAAATGTTGACTGGCAGTGACCACAAAATCGTTTCTGAAGAGATATTTGTTATGTAATACAGATTTAAGTGTCAGTCTCTTCTGACACTAGTGGTATGGAGTGTAGTCATGTACCAGAGACACAAGAAGGGAGCAGAAGCTTTTGAAACGTGATGCTACAGAAGACTGCTGAAGATTACGTCGGCAGATCACGTATTTAGTGAGGAGATTCTGAACAGAATCGGGGAGAAAAATGTGGCACAGCCTGATTAGAAGGGGAACCGATTGGTAGGACACATTCTGAGACTTCAAGGGATCGCCAAGTGTGTGTGTGTGTGTGTGTGTGTGTGTGTGTGTGTGTGTGTGTGTGGGGGGGGGGGGGTAAAAATCTTAGATCAAGATATGAATACATTAAGCAGTTTCGGAACGACGCAGGCTGCGATAGTTATTGGGTGACGATGCTTGCACAGGATGAGTAGCATGAAGAGCTGCATCAAACCAGTCTTCGGACTGAACAACAAGAATCTGTGTGTTTACAGCCACCGTCTACATGCGATTTTCGACCAAATGACAATACCTTGGAGTTACTTCAATCTGATTTTCAGTGCATTTTGCTGGCCACTGGAAAGTGGAGATGTTCTTTCCAACCCATGTCCCGGTTCTGCTATCATGGTCAAATCTCGGCAGAGAGAATCCGCGGGACGAACTGATGCGGCCGAGAGATGGTGCTTGTGTGTATGGGCGGACGCGTGATCGGGGCCCGGTGTGTGTGCCGTGCGGCAGCGAGATGTGGCAACGGGGGCCGCGCGCCCTCCCACCACAAAGGCAGCTGCCGGCGCATCTGGCGCTGCCCTGCCCGACCCAGCCGGGCACACCAACCCTCTCCTCTACGTCCGCGTCGCATTTACACTGCTAACACCATACACACGCGTGCACTCAAATTCTTCGAGATTTTTGAGTAGCGATTTCAGTCCGACGGTCTGAAAACTGGCTACTGTGCGTACAACAATGAGCAACTGAAGGTTCTCTTACCAGAAGGCTCCTTTCGTTTCCTAAGTGTGTTTCAACTAAACTACAATCGCGAACTTTCTTTTTCGATCACAAAAATTGGTAACATTCGTCCCATAACTGATTTAATAGCTAAGTAATGCACGTCCATGTAATAGTTCAGAATGTGTGTACTCTGCCCCATAAACGAAATTTCACTTCCACGCGTCTGTTTACAGATCCGGAGTTAAGAGACTTCATTTGCACTTCGGTAAGTCTAAAATATCTACATAAAGAGCGTGGGAAAAGACTCTTGATTTAGAAGCCTAATCAAATCAATATATTGGAAAAAAGTTTTTGTAGAGCGTTGTGTTACAATCCTTATGTCTCTTATCTAATGAGCAAGGCAAGTGCATGTCGCACGCGTAGCATGTTCTGCCTCAATACTGCCCAGGTCTCACATGGGGATCATCGTATTTTCACTTTGGAAAACAGGTTGTTGGAGACTTGGTCCCAGTTCACGAACTGGTAACCTCAGAACGTGCGAAAATTTTCGAACCGTCTCTAAGCTCAGTTCTGTAAGATTGTTACTTTGTTCCCCTTCCCTGCTTAAATCTTCAGCCTTACGTGTTTTGCTGAGTTAGATTATCGCCTTTTTTGTTTCTTGTTGACACTGACATGTGTTGGGATTTCCAACACCGCACCTCGTGAATTACGTACCTGTTTTCCTCATAGTACGATCTATGTTCACAAGAACGAGTCAGTTTAACGGTCCAAGATTTGATGAAATCTAGTCGTCGTTGGATAGCGGAAGATTTCAGTGATAAATCCATAAAAACGAGAAAGACTTACTACAGCCAGTGAGCACATTTCAGCTCGTGAACAGGACCATTCTGGGGAAGAACTTCAGGGCAGCTGTAATGGGGACCTTGTTTCTGCAGTGCAATAGAAGTGCTGGTTAAAAATCACGTGTTCTCGGTGGTGGTAAACAAAAATAAAGGCCGCAGCGATGAACATTAATTTTCCAGACTTTTTGTACTTACCGAGGGCAATTGTGTGCAAGTGTAAACGCTGAAAGTTTTATGCGAAAATTTACGTTATAGAGAGACATTTTTTCAGAACACAAAATTCAGCGCTCTGTGTGCACTACACAAAAAACCACACCAAAGCATGTGATTTTCTTTGATGAAAAGTAAATTATAGCACGTTTTATTCGTGCAAAAATGAGTATTTCATATAAATTAAATTTCAACTGAATTGCACCTTGAAACACTGTTTAAACATAAAGGGTCTCAAATACCCCACCTCACAACATATGTTACACTCCAGTCACATCTTCCGTTAAAGGTTACGAATCTATCCACTGACTTTGTAGTTTTCTATTACTCGCCAAATTTTTCGGTTCTACACTAAATTTCTGTTATCTAACCATTGTGGCTGTAAAGTAGTTTTAATGGTGGTAAATAAAACGTCCCACCCTGCCAAATCCGCAGTTGGTGTGTCGCTGCTAAGTCAGTAGTGGGAACTAACGCTACTTTTAAATGCAAGAAATCATGAACTGAAGTTCAATGTAAATTTTTATCAAAACTGTCATTTTGGGACATACTCTGAACTACTACTTTTCAGAGCTAGTGCCGATGAATGGAAAGTAAGTGCACAGAAGTCTGTTCCAACTACAAATCAAGTTTCGGGTGCGTTGCCTGGATGGTTCTGCGGCCATTTTATTATTTCATATTTAGCAATGATGTGAAGGGAGGTCCACTTCCGCTACGTCGTCGAAATTACGTATTAACTTACCTGACATCTCCGTTGACCAGCTAAGCGAACCTTCACAGGTAGAAATTCCGCCCCGCGACATGTACAACAGTCATCTGGTATATAGACTGCATAGCATATGTTTACCTCACTGGCGGAGACACTTCGACATTTTCGCCTACACCCAACCGCATTCAGAACCTTGAGTCATAAGAACGCAGCGTGCTTCCCATAGTGATGTATGGTTTTATATAGTGGTCACTGTTTCAAACTCATCTTTTCATTTCATTCTGACTAGGTGCACCTCAATCGTAAAATTCTACTTACCCTTTTCTCGCGGCCACTAGCTACGAAGTCAAAAGCCGTATCCGATTTCCAGTAGTTCACGTAATCTCATCACACGAAGTATTAGACATCCTCTTGAAAATGCAGGCTGGCCGCTTTTGAGCGCTGCAGTTATAGAACGGATACCAGAGTAAGTGACCCACCACCGCATAAGTCAGTAATGGTAGTGGCGTCTATGCCGTTTGGAATAATCGCAAATGTGGAGGTACGACAATTGCAGAACGGCACCGTGATGATGCTTGTAGGTGCATGTGAACACGGCTTGAATGAGAGTGCCTGATTTGTATGTGTACAAAACGCGTACTGCCCATCGAATCTACGGGGAATTGTGTGCCACTTCGTACATTGTTCATGTGTAAACATCCAGTCTAGTATCACTGCCGTAAACAAACCACAACAGGACCGTGACACGGTTAGGCAGTCGCTGGCGGCTGCGACTAAGCCAGTGTGTGTAAATATAGCGGTGTTAACGTTTACGTTCGGCACGTGACCTCGTGGCCGCCTGCGTGCCATTGCGTCTCTCTCTCTCTCTCTCTCTCTCTCTCTCTCTCTCTCCACCAAAAATTAGTTACCTCATGATATACTATCACCTCTGGCCTTGATTCAACGAGAGCAAACAGCCAGTATTTACCAATGCACAACAGCCTCGTCACCAAACTGCAACAGATTACATCGTCAATAGCATACAGATCAAGTTTTATTGATGATTTAAGCGTGGCTAAGAAGCTGGAGGTTTGTTCTATTGGTAAAAACGTTTCTATATTTAGTGTATAATTCGCAGGTTATACAACCTATTTAAGAGCCAGCCTTCAAAGCCAGCTCATGGGCAATTTTGAGACTGCTACTGCTTCCTGTAATTGTATGTAGCTTAGTTCTACGTTTAGTTTTGTATGAGAGTACTGGCAGTTCTATCTTGCATACTTGTTATTTGGAAGATATTTTCTTCTCTTTCAAGCCTTTTTAATTTCGCGCGATCGAGATTTGTGCGAGCTTTTTCAATTCTGTTTGAGCTGAAACTGTTGCCTCATACGCGTAGTACAGATACAGTTCATATATTTTGTCCCCCTACAAGGCATGGCTTTTGACTTGACACTTCCCCAAAGCATGTTTGTATTGAAACTTTTAGGGGTGGGCCAAAAACCACCTGTCTTGCCGACCACAGTGATTGATAAGCCGCTGTTTTTACAGTAGCTTTACAGTATCTGGCAAAATTTCTGTCACAACAAATTCACAAGTAGCAATTAAAAGTAACTTAACATTCAACGCTATATGCCGTCTCATGGTCAAGGTCCATACTTCATTCTACGAATTTTGTGCCTGTGATCGAAGGAATGATCGAAGAAGCTAATTCGCTATGATAAAAATTTTACATTGATGTTTTACCTGGCAGCAGCACTGGTATGTTTGGCTAAAGAGTGATACTGGACGCTCCCCGCCCCCGTTCCCGCTCCCTCTTCCACTGAAATATTTGTTGTGTAGCGTAGTCCTAGATCTAGGCTAGGTTGAAAGCTGATAATTCCATTAAAGAGTTGGTGAGCGAACTAATCTGAATGTCAAAAACACTGACATACCGGGTAGCCCAATGTTTACGCTCGCCCCATATTTAAACAAAGATGACGCACTTATGCTCATAAAAACTGCCAAGTAAATTCAGAAAACCAATTAGGTGATGGCCAATACTTAGACGCTTATTTTCGTGCGTGTTAACACATCTTATAGAAACTACGAAAAGTTGAAGGGAGATCCGCTACGTAACTGGTAGTATATTCACGAGTTGGATTTTTCAATACTACAACACAGGTGAACTTTTGTATGTTCAAGTGTTGCAGTTAAACTATTCCCGAAGTGAACTTTTACTGGCAGATATGTACTTCCCACTATTTTCACTTGCAAATTTTCAACCGTAACACATAACCAAGTCTGTAAAAAACTATATGGCGGAAATTTGGAGCCATCAGTTTTAACGAGACGAATTTATAATTCAGTCTATGTATTTCATATTTATCATCCCTTTTAAATCGCTGAACGACTTGTCCCTTTCAAATGTGAATTTCACGCTTTACAGGCGGGGACATATCAGGGCGTTAACACATTCACTTGACAAATGCGAGTTAGATATACTTTCGAGTGTCCGTTTGTTGCTACTTGCAACTAATAACAGCGTAACATCTAAGGTGATGAATGACGGAAATCGCATTTCAACATTCCGGGGAAACTAATAGTGCGATTTTGAACTGTTACAAACCGCAACTAAAAATAGGAGTTACGCAAAGGTAGCAATCACACTGACTCAGGAAAGTCACTGCTTAGCCCACCCTAGAAGCTTTTGAATGGAGCTCGTTTCCTGCCACAGGAATGCAGGTAGCGGGGAGGAGGCGTTATCGGCTGGAACTGGTCCGGAATCCAGCCTATGCGCCCCCCTGCAGGCTCACGGCCCCTCCTGAGGTAATCTCGGGCAACGCGTCGTATCTGTTGGCTCTTCTACCCGTCACGCCCCTCCTAATCCATCGGCAAACACCACTTCCACCAATGTTTGCCCTCGTTACAGGTAATCCCTCTATAGCATACTGGAATGCAACGCTTCCATCCCATCTATGGTTGAGACTGATTCTTCTCACATTTCACACATCTGAAACTATAGCAGACATGCCCCACAGGGTTTTCTCCTTAAACAAAACCGCTGCCATCAGCTCAAAACTGATTCAACACCGCTCTGACTTTCTAGGATTGTTCCTACTGAGAGTTGACCCAGCTTTCATTCTATGAACTGATATCCTTTGAAAGTTGTTTCCGAAACGTGTATCGACACATCCGTACTCCGCAAACTACCGTACCACTGCTACTCATTCCCTTTTTTGTTCCACTGGAAAATTAAGCGAAGGAAAAATTGTTTATGACTCTATAAGAATCCTAATTTATCCCGTCTGCGCGGTCCTCCTGGGTTATGCATGTTTGTGGCAGTTTATTCTGCAGTCAGTCGCAAACGCCAGTTCTATAGCTTTCCTTAGTAGTCCAAAACTGAGACACTGCTGGTTTGAAACTTCCTTGTGGGCAAGTGCTCTACTCTCCAGGAAGATTCGAATCAGCTTCCACTCCGCTGCAGAGTGAAAATTCATTCTGAAAACAATACTCCAGGCAGTGGGTGAATCGACACGCCGCAGTATCCTTTGTCCCACGAGTCCTAGTCTTGAGAAACGTATGCAAAAGAATTTGTAAAGTTTAAAAAAGTAGAAATAAGGCTGTGAGGGTGTATCGTGAGTCGTGCTTTATAGCTCAGTCTAGCGCACTAGCCCGCAGAAGGTAAGAGGTTCGAATACCGGCCTCTGGTAGTGTTTCAACTTGCCATCAGTTTCTTTCTCAATAGTGTTTCGCCAACAGAATGTCTTCTCTGCTAGGAATCTCGTTTATTTTTCCAAGCATTTCCGCTACGTTGTCCTGATCGAATCTACCGGTAACATATCTACCAGCACACCTCAATCCGTTCGACGTCGCCCTTTAGCCTGAGCTTTGAGCGATCTCAAACACTCTACAAATACTCAAAAATGGGTCGTATTAGTGTCCTGTACGCAGCGTTTTGCTGTAGATGAGCAACACTTTCCTAGAATTCTTTCAATAAACCAGAGTCGATCATTCACCTTCCCTACAACCGACGTTATGTGCGCAGTCCACTTTATGTCTCTTTGTAACGTTACGCCTAAATATTTAATCGAGGTGATAAGCACAAAAGATCATTTGGTAGTGTTGAGAGAAGTGATTGATAAATGTAACAGGATCGAGAGAAGACTGAACCCTAAACCTTTAGTTTTGTGTCGTTTACACGCCGAGCCACCGAGCCCCAGGGGAGTTAGAAATAGTGCGAAAAATTGTTGGCAGATTTAAGGAAAACACAAATTTGCGTTTGATTTAAAGGCATTAGAGAATGTTACTATTTAGCTTTGTCAATTTACACAGTTCAGCGCTATGCGTCGTTCCTTAGTTGTTAAATGGCGTGAACGTCTACCAACATTAAGAAAAACTGAATGTTGAGTTTTCTTGCTCCGAGACCGCACGAGTATCCCTAAACTTAATTCCATACTAGGGGAACTAATGACAGTCTTTCAGTGTAGCGTTTACTGCCACTGCTTGCACTTTTGTCAGTACTAATCCACTTTCTTTTATCTTCTGCTGTCCATTTTCGTGCGCGTGCGCGCGTGCCCCCCTATAGATCGTTAGTATTTACCTAATTTCGTCCAAATGTTCCGCGTGTTTGTACACTTGCGTTGCGTCTTAAATGTTTTTGCTGTTGTATTTTCTAACGTCTTCCACTCAGTGTTTCCCTTTTCCTGATTTTTCTTTTGTATTTATCCCGGAGTTTCTGATGCATGTGCATTCTGGCCGAATTACTGTTCCGTAATGGAGTTTTGCCTTTAAAAACTTTCCTACGAGCTCTTGTTAAATCTTTTATTGGGAAGTCTGACACAGAACTCGCCAGACCATCATATGTGGAACGCAATCTTTTATCCGTCTCTTGGGGGGGGGGGGGGGGGGGGGGGGAAGTACCGTGTGAGGCGGCCGGAATGAATGAGACTGTGGTGACCGAGACGGCTGACGTCGCTTCCGCCGTGAAGTCAGCTTCCGGCGCTTCCTCGTTGAGATGAGGAACCGGCCGCTGCGGCGCTTCCTGCTAGCTGACCAGCCGCGGCCAGCTTCGACCCTCTGCTACGTAGGATCTGCGGGAGACGTCCGTGGTAATAAATTCCATAGAACCGAAAGCTGTTCTGCTCCGACAGATGTTAACGTTAAAATTGGATGGCGTTGGTAACCATTTCTCTTACGTTGGACTTCTTGCTCAGTAACATACGACAAAACCTGCTTCATCTAACAAGGAGACGGCACGACCGTGGGTTCGGGTATTTGTCCGATATTTTGTATGGTGAAAGAGGACCCCTATCACCTCACGTGGTTGAAATATTAGGACGCACTACCCAGAAAATCCCATGAAAAATCTATCCAAAGTTTCTTAAGTGCCTTGTGAGTGTAAAACGTTAGTACACTACCGAGTCGCCGTCTGGCCTCTGTGTTTAGGGCTCTGATTCTTACGCCAGAGGTCTCGTGTTCGATTCCTCCTCTGGCACTTTTTCCTTCTGTCATTTTCTTTGGTTATTCCACCAATTATTCAGAAAGTTTCCCAAACCTACATTATCTTTAACAAATTAGTTACACTATTGAATAAAAATTTTGTCCAACAACACAATTCATGGCGGTGGGTTTTCCATTTTTCATTGTAAAGTATATGAGGAGAAACATTGCCTTTTTAATCAGAATGAAAGTCGAATCAATTTTTATACATATGATAATTATAAACAAGAAACGCAGTGGTAATTATCGTAAAAACAAACAAAGCCATAATTTTTGCGACATCTTTGGCAACATATAAAAGCGGATTTTTTAGAATCACAGGCCGTTAGCAAAAAATCTGTACAAAAACATGCCCCATTAACATTTACGAAGATATTTCGAGTTTGACAATTTTGAGGCAAACCGGGCACATTAAATCATGTCTCGGAATATTGGTGACGATAACTGGTGGTGAATTATAGAATGAATTTTTATACAATCTTCCCAGGAATTAATTACAAGATTCTCTTGTAACAATGCGCTGCAATTTTGCAAGCAACAGAAGAAAAAAGTGCCGGAGGAGGAATCGAACCCGAGACCTCTGGCGTAAGGGTCCGAGTGCTAACCATGTAGGCCAGACGGCGGCACGACGCTGGACTAACATTTTATCCTCATAAGGCACTTAAGAAACTTTGGATAGATTTTTCTCGGGATTTTCCGGGTAGTGCGTCCTAATATTTTAACCACGTGAGGTGTTAGCGGTCCTCTTTAACCACACGAAATTTCGGACAAATCCCCGACCCCATGGTCGTGCCGTCTCCTTGTAAGTAGACTATAAATTTTCCGAATAGCGTTCTTCCAAATGAATGTAATGCAATGCAATACCACGGCATCACAAAATTCTTGGCTTTTGAGTGGTTTATTGCAAACGAATATGAAGTCCTTTGTCACTTAACTCGGAAACTGAAATCAAACACTTTTCCAGATTCAAGTGAAGCGTTGTTCCAAAACTGCAAGCACTGATGTTCACTTCGAGAAAGCGTATAAATCGTAACGAACGATTGACTATTTTAGGTGTCTAACGACTGACGTAGGCGTATCTGCAGAATGAAAAAGCTTTGGACTACGCGACTGCAGCATTTTTTAACGTGCACTAAATGCAAATGCGGAAAAGAATTAACTGGTTTTGCGCGAGGTTACGGAAGGTTAAGTCTAATCCTCGGGAAAAGTTATGACCAGTGATTGCTGGAGCGGACAAGGAATTTTTCATTACGCAAATAAGGTTGCTACAATGAAAACATTTTAAAAACCATAATGCTTCACTACGCATGATCGTACCGCTAGCTGCATACTCTCATAGGATGGAACAATGTTGCTGAAAACAAGCCTCCTGTAAGAAGTGGATGAGAAAATGAGAGTTCCATTTTGAAAGACTAGGTGCTGGCCAGTCCAATGAAATCATTGTGGCAGTCTAACATGTAGTTTGTGAACGTTCCCTTGCGTTACTTTAGGGACAGAAATTAACCCGCAACAACACTACTGTATGAAGTCCATCTAAGATGTTTAGATGGGAAGGTTCATTTTCCCCTACAACAATCACCAGACTCAAATTTTCACATTTCGTATCTAAGCGTGGTTTGTGCCGGCTTGAGAAAGCTATCTGAAGACCAAGCGATCTACGGAACAAGCAAAAACGTGCATGTAAATTTTTCTCTAAAATTTTATTTTTCTAAATTTATCGTCTCCGAGGCTAATTTCTGGGAAAAGATGAGTCCACGTCCATAATACAGTGTTGTGTGGCTGCGTACCAGTTTTTTTAATATCAATTTTAGAACTCTAGCAACTTTCTTAAATTTGTACTATACATAGCTATCTTTATTTCACAAAAATTTAAATGTGACAATGATGCACTTTCAAAACTTTTTCCATAGGAAGGTTTGTTCAACGTACAGCCTCTGTAGCAAATTTCACTTTATCTGCAATTGCTGAGCAGGAAACTTTTTCACTGAATTGAAGTTGCAGTAAATGCAGAAAAGTGAGTTTATTAGCATTTATGCCAAAAACAAGTACTTTACTGCTGGCCATAACCATACATTTGGTGTTTTTGGTCTCCACGTAGCTTAGTCTGACCCTCCTAACGCGCCCTTTTGGCAATATCCTTCACTGACATTTCAGAGGTAAGAATGCGCACATCATGAGTCTTGTTCACTAGGTTTTCAGTGAAGCAACCTATAACAGGTTTTAGTCTCAAGGTCCTGAAACAGTTTTACCATCAATGAACACCGGTGAATCATCATGAGGAAATTGTCTTCTGGCGTCTCTTCTGAATGAGGTTATTAAAGCTTTCGTTCGGGGTGTGTGCATTTCTTTGATGAGTGAGTAGTCGCATCGAATATGGGGCCTCAGCCTTCCGTACCTTACAGATCTCTTATCTGTTGGTAGAAAATATCACAATCAATGACGGTCGTGTAGGAAAGTGGGGCGTGGACAGCGCATTGATTGAAAGAAAATGGTTTTTAAATCATTTGACGCACGACTCAAACTCTGAAAGACGACTAGTCACCAATGAATTTTTGTACAACGAATATATATATATATCTCTCTCTCTCTCTCTCTCTCTCTCTCTCTCTCTCTCTCTCTCTCTCTCTCTCTCTCTCTCTCTCCCCCCCCCAAGCACACGCTGAGATCAGCGGTAGGAAAGGTTTGTGGCCCCTATGCGGTACCAGGGAAGCGCTCCTGCGGGTAAATGGAGCAGGGCGTCAATTAGGAGGGCTGGGAGTGGGCTGGACCGCCCCCTTGCTGATTATGGGCAGGCAGCTGCATTCCTCAGGGGTGCGCGCCGATGCCCAAGCAAGGACTGCGCTATTACCTATTTGTGCAGCAACTGTGTGGCGGCATTAGCAGAATAAGGGTACTTACGCTACAGCAGAGCCGCAGGACACGCACTCACCTGAAACAACAGAATAACGTACTGAACTATTCAGGTAGCATTATGAAGAAATCAATTTACACGCTGAGCTTTATTCGAGCCTTTTCCATTCCTTGTTTCGTGACTGATCAAGGTTCAGTTTCAACTGACGCTCACAGCAATAGCATTTTAAAACAAGACCAAATTTACGAACTATACTTTGGCGTTATGAATACGAAATATTTGCGGTTGGTTTCAGCGCCACAGCCCCATTCTCAGCTTATTTTTGTAAACAACCAAGCTGCACCTGTAGTCAGCGCTACTTGCAAAGAATGGAACACACAGTACTATCTGTGTAGTAGTAGAACTTTTAAAAACGTCGTTCCACAGAAGCGTAAATAACTTCTTCGAAAATGTAAAATAATAGAGATGTTCATTAGAATCAAATCTCATTGCATTTGTAACAAAACTGGCACAGAATTTTAGAATGTATTATACAGGGTGTAAAGAAAAAGTATGGCCAAACTTTCAGGTAACATTCTTCACAAGAATAAAGTTTATTATACGAACATTGTCTGGAAATACCAAATACTTTATTTCCAAGTTAGAGCGCATTTTCTACTTCTCTTCAGACTGAAAATCATGGGAAACGCACGGAAACAACTTCCAACATTTCATGTTATGTTCAATTTATCCTCTTGGTTAAATTTAGTTAGAATGTACAATTCTTAGGTTCACCAGCAGTGTTTGTTGTTCCAGTTTAACGAAGGTAATGTCATGAGATTAGCCCTATTGCTCTGCTAGCATCGAACGAGTACCATGAACTGTGATGTACTGATCACGATCTTTGTTTCCGGTACAGTGCTATGGAAGAGTACTCCAATGCGGAGCTGGTAGATGACCATTTGCTATACTGATTACCAGATAATAGCTCAAAGTTTGTACCTCGAGATATTTACGTAACTACAGTTGCCAGACTGGAAGGTGTGTCAAGCAATCTTGCATCTTGGAGCATTGGACTTAAGTCTACTACAGCCGACTGGATAAGACCTGAAAGAACGAGTACATCTCAAATGATGAAACTTTTGCCGTTATCAACCATAGTGTCAGCGAAATCAACCAGGTCCAACAAGTAATGTTGACCACATGACTTGCCAGTGGTACATCAGAACCTCTACCGCATGCGTACCATGTACTGCATGTGCAAGCATTATCAACAGTGAAATTTCCTACACGGGTACACTTCTACGAATGGTTTAACACTGTGTCAACCCTCACTGTAGTGGACGTTTTAGAGGCAAACGGGCTGTTCGCGGGCGAGGCTTCGTTTAGAAGTAGATTATTATGGTGGGTTATAACTGCTCACACGAACGCCGTATGATTATCATGTCTAAAATATACAATACGTTGCAAGGGTAAGCATTTCGCTTTTTAAATTCAGATGGACGTTAGTACCCAAGGTGACGTGATTAGAAACTCTGATTAGGAAGGCTTTTCACTGGAAAGGCACAATACATTTTAGTTCGACGTTTCATGTTTTAAGCAAGTTCTGTTCGAACAACCTTCTCGTGAAAGAAGAATACCACCGTCATATCTGATGGATTAATAAACAGCCTTGAACTATGTTCATGTTCTGGTATAAATCATGTATTAAAGATATGCATCTACTGAGTCATTGTGTGAGCCTGATGGCAGACTTAAGAACGGTATAGAATAGATTTTTCTCTGTCCGTTGTTCTGTTTCACAACTGTCTACAAGCTACACATTTTTTTCTATGCAGGTGTATGTATAAAGTACAGTGAACTGATTTTTTGTAGGAGTTACAGTCCACTAATTTAAGTATACCATCTGACAAATTGGCTAGGTGACCACTTAAACCTAACGCACAACCACTCTGCAATCCTGTGCAGACAAATTAACTCTAGTAGCGTTGGTTCCTTCTTTAAAAAAGCTTCCATGTGTCACAGTATTTCTGGTTTCATTTATGATCCGTACAAGTAAGATTAAAGTCTTACTCTATGTAAATATATTTCTCAAGTTTGCCAGTAGCTGAAACGCGAGAGGAAATTGAAAATTTTTGATCCGGACACACGAAGTTTAACCGACAGCTTCATTCCATTTTGTTTTCAGGCAATGTATTTAAGTTCCCAAGCTTTTTCGAAGAGGAAGTTTTGATATATGAAAATCGAAGCTGTCTAGTTGCTTGTAAGTAACCACTAGTCAGGGACTAGGCCTATTCCAAGCTATCGACTGCTGCCTACAAGACAGTGCGTGGAGCGATCTTTGGTCGTGGGACATATGATTATGTCTCAAATTATTCTAGTCGTCGTAGGCAGTGAATGAATCCTGGTGGTGCCGCTACTTCTTTATTCAAGCAGCTTCTCGTTTCGTATCGAGGACTGAAGACATCACACCATACTCCCCTAACTCGAAAATATGCGAGGTGGTACCGGAAATGGAATCATGTTCGTTCCTCAACGGAGGCAGCGACGCAGTAAATTAACAAAAATTTAATTCCAACAGTATTGCAAGGAACTTCGAAAATTTATTTCGGGTGCAGAAGCCAAAGTCTTGTTGGAAACTGAGTACGCGAAGTGCTGAGCACATGCGCACCTTTTTTTAACTCTCCGTGCACACACTGGACTGAGCTGCAAGCCGGTCTCGCCAGTGTGTTCCGGTATTGCTGTTCCAGGAAACGACATTCCGAGACGTCGGTCGTCGCCAGCTGTTTCCGCCGCCACAAGGCGATGTTTGAGGAGCCTCGGCGATAGGAATTTTCTGCCGATACGAGCAAAGGCGACGAGACAAAGGGCAAGCGTGCGGCGGGCTGGCCGGCCCGCCACAGAATCTGTTTGTCGGAGGAAGCCGAGATAGGGCTTTATTTAGAGTCTGAGCGGAGACGAGACGAGATAGCCGGGGAACACAGCGGCGCGGCGAGGCGGCCAGGATCAAGGGCGCCGAAGCCTTAGCGGACCGAGTCGTGCCGTACATGACAAGACAGGACATGACACGACGCAGCTGCCTTGCATTACACTCTGCCTTCCCCGTTAAACTTCGCGGAAGTTGGCCAGGCATGCGGCAGGACTACTCTGCTTCAATGCCCGTCCCTTACTCCCAACAGCGTTCGGTTTAGCCACGTTGCTTAACTGCGTATTTACCTGACATACCAATTGGCAGAACACTTAGAAGGTGCAACAGGTCTACCAAAGAGACTGCTTACACTACGCTTATCCGCCCTATTCTGGAGTACTGCTGTGCGGTGTGGGATCGAAAAAGTGGTCTATTGGGCGAGCGTGGTGGATTAAAGACCAAACTTCTGCAACGTTTCATTGAGTGGGTGTTTTGACACTTTTTGATCCTCCTGCCTGATCGGACAACCTCTGCGGTCCCCTTGGTGCAATTAGACAGAAGACCATGTGCCGGCACTATTTACCCTCTCCCTTCACTTCATAACCTCGACAATATACTGTACAAGCACTCGTCAGTCACCCACATGACACAGATATACACTACACTTCGGAAGAGGTCAGAGGAAAGCAACAGAAAACATCTCTAGTATGACCTTGCCTAAAACGGCGATACAGGATTCGTGCATCTGCTCAATACGACTACTTTGATCTTTCAAAATCCCTAGGAAAGCTCTTAGCGTCAAAGGATGACTAGCCAGCCAAGAATTCGCATTTTGAAGTAACTTACCAACTTGCCTTGACAATGGCTACGAGCTTTCCAGTACAATATACTGTAAGCCAATATTCTGCCTCCCTATTCCACAACCGATGCTACACATTACATCTTCCACGTATCATTTGAACGAATCTTTTATCGAAATTCTGCAGAACGGGTCAGTCTGTAGGACATGCATACCTGATTAATGTTAAATGTTAACACATGTTCAGTCCTACTGATTTAACTACAGTTTTGATAGACTATGAGTTATAAAATAGAAATTCGTCCATGGGACAGAAATCGTTCCAGAGAAATGACTACAGGTTAGACTTAAAACTCGCTTTTGCTACCTGTCGGACTGTCACTGGACATGTGATAAATTTCCATTGCTGCGCATTTAACACCTTTCTGAGTCACTGACAACTTTAAGGGTAATAAAGGCAATTTTTTCCTTTAGTGTGAACATATGGATATCACTATTCTGAACTTGTGCTGGATGACTACGAATTTCGTTAGAATTGCAGTAAAAACCCAGCTCCTTTACGCGGTGCCTACGTGACAGAAGTGGGCGAAAATCATTCTTACTGCTCGCTTCTGTCGAATGAGTACTCTGAGCGATGAATTGTCCCAGCAAATTATTTCGTAAGAGATAAGAAGTAAATTGTATCAGGAGGTTGATTCGCTTGTTTCCAAGACAAGTCTATACGCAGATCGGAATTAGGTGGAAACAGAGTGGCTCAGTTATATGACTCCAGTTCAAGTTTTCATAAACATGTACGCCACAAAAAGTTTTAGCATTCTACCCTGTTTACTAACCTGTTCATGTGCTACATCAATTATTTGTGTACACAATGAATATAATGCGTTTCCTCAAAATTTAGGGGGATCCATTTTATAAGAACCACTTTATTCTTTTCTAATGTTTTCCATTATCTTTTATTGCTCTCTAACGAGGTTTATTTATAACATTACTATCATCTGCAAATATTACTCATTCTGCTTGTCTAATGTTTATAGGAAGGTCATGCACATGAATAGGAGTGGACACAAAATTTAACCCTGTGGGACTGATCTCTCCAGTCACCTGGCTTTTATTACCACGTACTGGGCTTTAACCGTCTGAGCTAGTCAGGGACAACACATGGTCCACCCTCACAGCTTCACTTCTGCTTTTATTGTATCTCCCTTACTTTCCGAATTTCGCAGAAGTTCTCTTGCACACTTTGCGGATCTAGCACTGCTGGGAAGTGGTAAGATTTCTTTCTGGAAAGAAGGCACTAGATTGTGGTTAAGCCAATTCTCGAATTCCTTTCTTCCGAGAGTGCTAGTCTCAAGGTATGCGGGAGACCTGATTTCGAAGGGAGGGGGGAGGAGAGATGTGGGTGGAGGGAGTAAGGCTGTGAGGACAGACCTGAGTAATGTCGATGAAAGCATTTCCCGCGAAAGCTGAAGTTCAGGGTTACAGTCACACGGTTTTAATTTGCCAGTAAGTTTCCAAACAGCGCTCAGTGCGCTAGCGCTTGCTACCCCTGTATTTCGCAAAAATAATTTAGAATTTATACTAGTGTTCACCGCTGATACTCATGGTGTTAATCTGTGTAGTTTATGTGTTCTCAGAGAAACTGGAAAATATTACTTTCACATTATTGCTATCAATATTATCGATCTTATAGATACCTGCGTTTGCATGGCGTTGACAGCCTGGGTGCGAGGCAGTGATGTGAGCACGGTATTTCCGTGGGAAAGGGTGTGCAATGGCGAGGTCGCAGTGGGGGTCTGGAGCTGAAGGTCACGCGACGCACAGGGTTTTTGCGAAGCGGCAGATGTGGCGACAGGATTTATGGGGGAGCAACTGTCGCGACGCCTCCAGCCTGTGGCCACGTTGCAGCCGTCAACTAATGGCCTAGTGGCCTACGATTCGCTGTCTGCCATACCGTCGAAAATCTGCAGCTTCGACATAACCTAGTTTCTTGAAAGCATCTTCCCATCTTGTTTAGCATTGAAGGTTTCGACTTGGTCTTTCAGTTGTTACTTTAGTGCTGTCCCACACGTAGTTACCACACATTCGGCATACTTACCACGGAGGAGTTAATGAATATGCTATTGCTCCACGACGTCAGCACCTGAAGGAACGACACCAGGAACAGGAAATGGGGGGCGGGGGCAGGGGGCGCACCGCTTAGAGCCATCAAACCGATCCCGACGGTTTGGACGACCTCCTCACGCCCTTCCCGGCGAGAGGTCATTTTGGCCAGGTTGCGGATTGGGTTTTGCCGATTTAGCCACCGCTATCTTGTTCGGTGACCCCGCCCCGCAATGCCCTGTGGTCATCCATTGACGGTGCGCTATGTTTTATTGTCCTGTTCCCGTTTTATTCACTCTCGTGTTGTCCTATGTCTGCCGTCTACCTTACAGGAACTTTTAGCTGATGACGCTCGAGCAGCTGCTCGTGTCCGTTTTATTACACTGACGGACTTGTCCAAAAAGATCTAACTTATTTTGTTTCTCTGTGTCTTTGTAACTACTTTCTGATGTTGCCCCCTTGCGTATTTCTACGCTATTAGTGCACTAACGTTTGTGACTGGGCGGTAATGACCTTAGTAGTTTAGCGCCCTGAACACAAAAAACGCCCCCAAAAACAAGCTTAATGATGTCGCTCAAAACTGGAGAGGCAGGCAATGTCAAAGACATCCTTCGTGGGGGACGTTTCCCTGCGTATCAAGAACGTGATCACAAAGTGAAAGCTACATTTCAACGCAGCCCTAAGAATCCTTTTTACATAGAAAGTGAAAATGGTTCACTCACCGCAGCGGAACGATTGTCTACCGCTGTGTTCCTTAGATGCTGACAATGACCAAGAACAAACTCCTATTTTTAGATTATATAAAGTTCCACATTTCCGGACATGTGATTCGCCAAATCATATCGGGCATCAGAAACCAACAACGCATGTTAGCACAGACATGACAGCCCCAAGTTTAATGTCCTAACGCACAGTAGTGTCATAGGCCCGTCTTTCTTCAGAGGAAGAAACAGGAAATGCCCAAGTGGGCGTGTTTCAACAATTCCTGCTACCACAGACCGAAGAGCTGCCATTATCCGTCTTCCAGCACCATGGTGCGGCCCCACATTGGAGTTTGTATGAGATGTGTTGAATGACGTTTACTGAAAGGGGCATGGATGATTATGGTCGAATTGCACGGCATCTGCACTCTCGCTGTGTTATGCCGTTAGATTTCTTTTATTAGGCATTGCTTCTTTGATTCGCGGACGAAGCGTAGCAATCAGAGCTGCTGATCTTACAATGCCGATCCGTGCATGGGCAGAACTAATATCACCATGATACTCTGCGAGCAGCGAGTGGGGCGCACACGGAAATTCTGGCATAACAAAAAACAGAGCTGCTAAAAGTTTCACAACAAGCCGCATTGCTCTAATAATTTGCAAAGCACTTTGTGAAACGCTAGCTGGACTTCATAGACAATGTACTTCCTAGTAACTATGTTTGGGGTAACTTTCAATTGTTTATCATTTCTCAAACTTAGACCATACACAATCCCCACGTTAAGTCTCCTACCCACTGTTGTAATCACTTGGGTACGACATTCTTTCGTCTTCAGTAATTTGTTATAATTCGGTAACAAAATAGCTGTCATTTACTGTAGTATGTGAGTGCCTAAATCAAGGACAGGTTGTGTGTACCGCACCAGTAAAAACCTATTTCGATAGAACCGCTCTTCATTTACAGCAGCTCTGAGCGGGTGTTGTAACATCTGAGTGCAAATAATGTGTCCGAGACAAATTGAAAAACTTGCCCTTTTTCATCCCCAAAAATAATTCACGTGCTCGCTGGCTTCGCACTGGACAATCATCTGCTCCGCAAACCTTTCGCGGCGAACTGAAGGTTTTGCAGGATAGAAGATAATAGCTTTCGAAATGTGGTGCTACAGAAGAATGCTGAAGATTAGATGGGTAGATCACATAACTAATGAGGAGGTATTGAATAGAATTGGGGAGAAGAGGAGTTTGTGGCACAACTTGACAAGAAGGGACCGGTTGGTAGGACATGTTTTGAGGCCTCAAGGGATTACCAATTTAGTATTGGAGGGCAGCGTGGAGGGTAAAAATCGTAGAGGGAGAGCAAGAGATGAATACACCAAGCAGATTCATAAGGACGTAGGTTGCAGTAGGTACTGGGAGATGAAGCTTGCACAGGATATAGTAGCATGGAGAGCTGCATCAAACCAGTCTCAGGACTGAAGACCACAACACCAATTCTATAAATTTTTTCACAGCATTGATTGGAAATCTTCAAGCTATTGTCAAGGTCAATGGTGGAGCACCAACTTAGCTATAGGCCCGAAAGTTCAACTTTATAGTGACGTGCCATGTAACAGTTTCATTAGGTGTATTTTCTCGTTTTAAGCACTGTTCATGAATTCCTGCGTTGGTGAAATGCCTGAAAGTCCAACCTTCAGACTGCTTTCACACGAAACGCCAAAGGAAGTCTTGTCTGAAGCCATTTATTTCTTTTTAATCTTTTACCATTTACACGTGCTCACTCAATTCAAAGCTTAGTATGCTACATACCAAGAAGATGCTGCCCGCAGGACTTAATATACCGGAAATTGTTTTTAATATCCGACATACTTAAATTTCCTTACATCTACCAATTTGTCATTTCTGGAGTATTTACTTTGGGCAGATACGATCATCAAATTTATTTCTTATGGCACCCCTGAAAATGTCAGCAAATGTGGTAGGATACCAGACCATCAGCGGTCGTTGATCGCCAGGCAACGGCACTGTTCTGAGAAACATTCTGGACCGCGGCGGCACGCGGCGGTGTTTACTGCAGCTCGGCGCTACCGGCTTGCAGCGGCTCGGTCACCTCGCCTCACCTGGCCAGCTGCACGCAACAACAATGTTTGCCCTGGCCGGCGGCTCTTTGGGCGCGCAAACAGCGCTCTGCACACAGCTCCGGGCCGCGCCGTGTCAACAGCCCCCACCCTGCCCCAAGTCGTGGCGTGGCCCGCGTACCAACGCTTTGTTCCGTCCTCCGCGAATACCAGCTGCGGCCCCGTAACAGTTTACAGTCGACACCAGACAGTTGAGGGGAAAGTCGCCAGATACTGCAAGACTGTCTCATCGTTTTACAACAAGTTCGTCATTTCTGTGCGGTAGCTTCTCGTCGTGGAATATGTTTCGTTTCTTGTTCGGCCTACCGTAACAGGAAAGTAGTTGGTACAGACGGAGATGCCAGCGCAATTCCTTCGGATACTGTTCCGACGCGATGAAATTGTGTATACACGCAGGCTGAAGCCACGAGTCAAAATATTTAGCTAGCCTGGATTCGGAACTATCTCTTACTACACAGATGCGCTAACCACGGCGCCACCGCGACGCAGGGGCTTGGCGGAACTGCACGGGCTACCTTAGCACGCCTCGATCCTCAATCCAAATTCCCATTCACGCCTCAACCCACTTCGTATTCCCCTAAGCTCTAAAATAATTGCAGAGTCTCTCAAACTGTTTTGGAATAGCACCTCAGCGTCTAACGAAATACGGGTTCGAAACCCAGCGCCGGTACCAATTTTCATTCGCCGCATCAGTCTGCATTATACATCTCACATACTTCAAACTTTAAAGTATCTTAAAGCATGTTTCATTTCATGATTTTTTTTGGTTCACAGCTGATTAAGCTCACTTAACGGTAATCGTGTCAGTGCCTTTTACGGCGCTAGGCGGTCATACTTATGAAATGATTTTATCGTTAACGGCAGCATAATTTTTAAATGTGACAAAGTACTAGTGCCATACCAACAATGATAGCGTTATGTTTAAACTTGTTATAACATGTCCAAGAAGGGTGATTCTTCAGTATTTCTCTGAAAATGTTCCGGAAAAAGTAAGCTATGAAACGTTTACTAGCGACTCGTGTCAGTAACCGCAAAGTTTACAATGTTATGCAACTAGATGAGTTTTTTATCTTAACAGGGTGAAACATTCAACCTTTGACTTGAAAAGCGCTAGAGGACATTAAAACTAATTTAGTAAATCCGTAGGTTCATAGTTAGCAATGGGCATATTTGGGGGCCGGAAGCCTCTACGAATTATGACCCTATTCATTTAAATTCAAATTATCCATCAGTTCGACAATAGCTCGACAGTCTGAAAAATTTTTCCCTCTGATAAAATACAGTTTTATAAACACGTTTAAAGACACTTTAAACTGTCGGGCTTAGCGTTTTTCCTTTGAGTACCCAATTTTGAAACTTTCAAATTTCTTAACAATAGTACACTGTTGGGAACGGGGGTGGAGTGTAATGGCGGGTACAGTCCATGTAGTGCAGTTACCTTCGCCCCTCGGTCCACCATATGCCGCTGTTGCTACCCCGACTGAAGTGCCCCTGCAATTATCAAAACCTATCTCTCCCTTCCCTCCGTTTCTCACTTTCATTTCGGGTCAATCAGGGCCATCGTCAATCGCAAATTGCGTTCCAGAATGAGTTATTAGCCCTATGGAGTGCCGTGCTCTGCAATTGCGGACCTTTACGATTTAACACTGCGCGTCGGACCGAGTGTAGTCCCCGCATGCCTACATTCCGGACCCGGTGCTACCGACCACGCCATTCCTATAGAAGCAAAGCTCGTTGCTGGACTAAAAACTCTGGACTAAAAGCTTGCCGTAACGGCATCGGCGCACTTGTTTATAACCTGACTTGATAGGCTAACATCCCTCAGGTTACGATTACTACAAGGTATGCATCAGTGCACTTGGGCAGGAGGAAAGCACAGGGAAGTTTAATCTTAGTCTGTGCGTGAGGGCTAAGTTGGTAGCAGCAATTCCTCCAAATTTCAGATGTTCGGCGTAAATTTAGCTGTCTGATTGCATGAAGGCTTTTGCTACAGCATCCCATACTTGTGGTAAGGCTCAATGAATTCCGCTACTGCCTCATGACTGGTGGCTTAGAAAATCCGTCACAGGCATGTGTAGTTACAGGAATCTGAGAAACTATTTGGCAACGTCTCCGATGCACGTTGGCAAGCACTACCGAAACCGTCGGGAAAACACAGGGACACATTTGAGCAACGGTAATGTTACATTAACCAGCGCACGTAACAAATACGTCAGCCAGAAATTTATTACAAAGGGTGGGCGGGGCAGTAATGCCTCATCACTTTCTTCGATCCTTTACAGTAGTATCGTTTACGTCTCTAAACAAATGACTAACATTTGTGCAAGCGTGACAAACCATTTGACAATTACTTTTAACTTCTCTGTACAATACAAATCTACTTTAGTAAGGTATCATCGCAAAACCCCGTACTGTGCACCAGTTACAGGTTGAAACATCCTGGCGGATTAAAACTGTGCCGGACCGAGATTAGAACACGGGACGTTTGCCTTTCCTGGGCAAGTGGTCCACCGACGAGCTACCCAAGTACGACTCATGACCCGTTGCCACGGCTTTACTTCCGCCAGTACCTTATCTCCTACCTTCCAGATTTTACAGATGACCTTCAGAGATGTACTAGCGGAAGGAAAGCTAAGAGGCCGAGTTGTGCTTGCGTAGCTCAGTCGGCAGAGCATTTCGCCGCGCAAGGCAAAGCCCTCGAGTTAGAGTGTCGGTACGGCAGAAAGTATTAATCTAACGGGAAGTTCCCTATCAGGGCACTCTCCGCTGCAGAATGGAAACTTCATTACGGCATCTGCAGGTTGCCAATCTAACGGCTTCGAGGAGCCACAAAAATTTAATTTTCTCAATTCATAGTAATTACGACCGAATTGAAAAATTTAGAATGGTCTCAATGTCATTAAGAGGTATAATCTTGTTACTAGTTTAACACAATAAGACAAGTATTAGTTAGAAAATTGTGTCAGACAAATACTCCGACTTTATTCATCCAGAATGAGAGCACTTTGCTACTCCTAACAAACTTTAGACAATTTCAAATCTTTTACCTAACTTTCTCGATGACACCCACGCAAAATAGAAGTTTATAGCTTACTACATTTTCGCTGTTCACGCAGTATAATTTCAGCATCAGGCATGAGATTTTAATTTCATTCTTCTCTACTAGTAACTGTTTGCAACAGTTTGCAGACACACTCGACATACCACTGAATGTACTGCAAAATTTTATTATTGTACGGCAGTTCAGGAGTTACGTCGTCAAAAACATACGTGAAAACTGGCTTTTGCTTAAAATGGAACGCAAATTACCCGTACTAACATCCAGTCTTCATAGCTAGAGCACTTAGCGACTGCGAACCGTGCACAGGCAGGGTGACGACTCCAGCGAGCGACCAAATGGTGTAAATTGCCCGGAAGATGAGCCCATCGCTGGTTGAAACCGGTTGGCAGCAAAATAATGCGTTTGTGACTCATTTTTAGTAACAAACTAAGCATTTCAAACCTTTCTTAAATTTGTCGGTTACATGCTTAATGTCAAATATTTAACATGAACTTATTTGTATGGTGGACGTCTGAAGATGTTTTATAATCGGGGTTTACTGGTGCTACCTATTCTGCCTATCGGAGTTAGCCAAAGCGAGATCTTATTTTCATTGCTGCATTTCCTGATTTATGAAACGCATCTTTACAACAACCACGTCTGTGAGTCTTAGTAATCGTTAGTATAAAGCAGCGTTTTAGACAAAAGGCATTCACGTACACTTTGTCCAGGCCAGAGTCTACAGAACATTTCAGTACATATTGAGCTTTGTAACTTCATTTGTTCAAAATTGTACACAGAATCCTTTTTTTGCATCTTGGTACAGTTCAATGTGGGCACTGTTTGTGGCTCTACAGGTATCGAAACGGTACTCCATTTCTCGCAACATGTTCATACGCATGAGAAGTGTTCTAGCCTCTACTGGGCTTAGGTACTTAAACGATCAATATCTGTATCCTTCGTCCGGTAAATTATGTCTTTGATAAACCTCCAAACATTGAAATTCAGCTATCAGACGGAGAGCGAATGGGTCAGGGCATGGGACCACGCCCTTCCAATCGAACGCTCTGGAAACGTCTCACGGAGAAATATGGTAACATCCCCATGATAGCGGGGTGGGTGGGGAACTGTGGTGCCACAGTTCACAGGCAGGTCGAGATAGGTGTGCCGCGTCACTCGCGCGCAAGCGCCGTGCGACTCAGCGCTGTTCATGAAACTGAGTGACTATCGATTGCTTAAACATCAAATGTCGAGTTCTTCCGTTAAAAGGATTTATTTGTTATGTCTCTAGCCAGAACACACTACAATTCCGCGGTGGAAGCAAGCAGGACTGAGGTAAGCAGAGAGGTAAGTTTGGCCATCGTGTGGTGGGTTTTGAGGCGGTGACTGGCGGCGTGGAGTGCAGTGTCGGTGGCGCTCCGGAGGCGGCGCGGCATTGAAAATCGATGCCAGCGACACGCGCCCGCAAACAAAGGCCGAGGCGATCGCGCCAGCTGCCGCGTCTACAACACGACTGTACTTCACTGTACTGCTCTACCACTCCAGCTGTTTGCTTGCTCGCAAATACTGGAGAGATTACAAATGCTTCACACGTTCAACCAACCGCTTGGGTTTTACACTGTCCGACAGGATATCTACATCTACATTTATTCTCTGCAAGCCACCCAACGGTGTGTGGCGGAGGGCACTTTACTTGCCACTGCCATTGCCTCCTTTTTCTGTTCCAGTCGCGTATGGTTCGCGGGAAGAACGACTGCCGGAAAGCCATGTGCGCGCTCGAATCTCTCTAATTTTACATTCGTGATCTCCTCGGGAGGTATAAGTAGGGGGAAGCAATATATTCGATACCTCATCCAGAAACGCACCCTCTCGAAACCTGGCGAGCAAGCTACACTGCTATGTAGAGCGCCTCTCTTACAGAGTCTGCCACTTGAGTTTGCTAAACATTTCCGTAACGCTATCACGCTTACCAAATAACCCTGTGACGAAACGCGCCGCTCTTCTTTGGATCTTTCCTATCTCCTCCGTCAACCCGACCTGGTACGGATCCCACACAGATGAGCAATACTGAAGTATAGGTCGAACGAGTGATTTGTAAGCCGCCACCTTTGTTGATGGACTACATTTTGTAAGGACTCTCCCAATGAATCTCAACCTGGCACCCGCCTTAACAATTTTATATAATCATTCCACTTCAAATCGTTCCGCACGCATACTCCCAGATATTTTACAGAAGTAACTGCTACCAGTGTTTATTCCGCTATCGTAATCATACAATAAAGGATCCTTCTTTCTATGTATTCGCAATACATTAAATTTGTCTATGTTAAGGGTCAGTTGCCACATTGTTGATCTACGGATATCTGTGCATATAGGACCAAGAGAAGAGCACTAACTCCGTCTGAAGAGCCATAGATATCCGTAGAGCAATATCGTAAATTTGAGACTGCGATATGAGAAATTTGGCTTTTTTTAACAAAATGGCTGTCTTTTCGTTGAAAGCCGAAAGAACACACCGAACAACTGACGCGTGTTCAAGGTGACAGAAGTAATGTGCCGTGGCGTGCAGAAAGGAAACATTTTTAATCGTATCATTTTTGTAATATTACGTAGAGAATCTTAATGGATGTATTAGGGTTAACTAAATATTTTTCTTAGAGAAAACTGCAGCCGAATGCACACTGAGAAAGCTGTTGTCCAGCAGCAAGAAACGAGGTCGTAAATCTGTAATAGGTATTTTAAGAAATAAGCGTTTGATCTTCGTTTTAACTTGCTTGGAAAGTAGTGAAACAGAGGTGGGAAATCCATAAAAAATCCCTTCATACGTTAACACGTGAACACAGTGCATTGGTGAAGGGCGTTTTGATGTGAAAGGTTAAGGGCACCATTGTGACCCAAAGGAACTGGTTTCAAATCCCCACTGGCTCAGCCAGATATCGATATTTTGAAGTTTTGTCGATTCCGTAAATGACATATGGTAAATGGTACGATGGTCACTTATAACATTCGAATTATGATTAAGTCATGGTTCTTGCCTCCTGTCCTCGCCTTCCCCCCCCCCCCCCCCAGTCTGCCCTCTGTTACGCGTGGGCGAGCCGCGACGACAGCAGGTTAGCTCGGCTGGTCAGTCCGGAAGTGCACTTAGAATTTCCGCGGTTCACAGGTTTTTTGTTTCTGCGACGCGTAGGAGTGCTACACTGAATTCGCAAGTCTGAAAATTTACAGGAGATATTTCACTGTAATCAGCTTGATATCCACAGAATCTTAAACACCGCCTGTGGGCTACGGTAACAATAGGAGCTGGCAGGAGATTTTGAGGAATCACCTCAGGCAAAATTACACACGAAATACTTAAATCGTGTGGCCAGAAGAAGTTTTGAACAGTGTACTCGAGTAAACAACTACTCAACCACTGCACTGCGTTGGTTACCAATACTGCTTGCTGAAATTGATACTAATCTACAGCTTTCAATGGGTGCGATAACTAGAGATTTCAGGGGCTGACTTAACGTTGTATGCGGCGAGACAGCATACAGGCTAGTTGGCTAGATAGCCGAGCGTCCGGCTGTGACCCGGAGGACGCACCAGGCAAGAAGCGGCGTGGCGTGACCGGCGCAGCAGCTGCTCAGCCTGCGGCATCCGTCGCCCACCCGCTGCTGCGCCGATCAGCCGCTCTGACGTCACATCCTGCCGGCCACCGCGGCCTCCGCTATGTGCTATGACCCCGGCCTCTGCCGGAGCTGCCACACATCGGAATGTGCAAATGTATGTAGCGAGTACCCACAAAACTCCATTCCTTTCCTGATCCAACACATCCGCCCAATAGACGCAGTTTCTCCGCACCATCAATTTATTACCTCAAAAGTCAAGAACTCTTCAATGCACGTTTTATTCGCAAGGATCACGTCTCCATTTCCTTATGTACACGTTGGTGAAGATTACTGTCTAACAGTAAATTACCTAGAAACATTTGTTTGCGCTTTACAATGTGTACGACAAGCATTCTCGACGTCCTTTACTTCTGGGAGGATCCACACTGTCGTTTAGCGAACAAAATACTAACAGTCAAACAGATCAGATATCACTGGACTGGACTTCTTCGCAAATAGACTTCAACACTTCGTTCTTGACGGAACAAAACTGATAGAAGCAAAAGTAAGGTCAGGAGCAAAAGGCAGTTTTCATAGACCCATTACCACCTACAATTAATAACACCGTGGCTTAAGTCAGCAGCTCACTGATGTTCGTCAACGTGGCTGTTTACAAAAAGTTTGACGCCTAAGAAACATACGCAATAAACAGCTGCAGAGGATCTGCGATTGGTGCAGGGACTGGAAATTCACCCAAAACGAGACTAAATTGAACGTGCTACCATAAATTCATCTATGTATACTGTCGAAATTTCGAGAGCGTATGTTCCCAGTAGATACGGGCAACGCATTACTTCCACGTAATTCTCAGGAAATGACCACGAGGGAAAAGAAACTGCAATAGCGTGCAAAAACTTGGGGACAAAGTGATCTCTGGACCATACATATAATTGCTACAGTATACACCGAGGTGTTGGAAGTCATGGTATACCACCTAGCATTGTGTCGGTTTCTTTTGCTCGGCGTAGTACAACAACTCTACATGGTATAGATTCAAGTCGATGGAAGTCCCATACAGAAATACTGAGCCATGATGCCTCTAGCCGGCCTCAATTGCGGAAGTGTTGCCGGTTCAGGATTATCTGCACGAGCTGACGTCTATTGTGTCGCATAAATGTTCGATGGGATTCATGTCGGGCAACTTGGGTTGGCAAATCCTCTTCTAATTGTCCAGAATGTTCTTCAAAGCAATCGCGACAATTGTGGCCTTGTGACATGGCACATTGTCATCCACAAAAATCCACTGTGTAGAAGTAGTCCTCTAATAGCTGCAAATGGTTCAAGTAGCCGAACATAACTATTTCCAGGCAACGATCCGTTCAGTTGGACCAGAAGGCCCAGGCCACAACATCATGGAGCCGGCAACAGCATGCACGATGATTTGGTGATAAGTTGGGTACATAGCCGCTACTCTCGTATCCTTACAATGAAGGCCTTTCACGACCGGGTGTTTCAGCTGCCGAGAATTCTTCCGGCTTGTATGGCCGTGGTCCATTGAACCCTTCTGTCCCTGACGTTTCGACCAAAGCTACGTTGGACATCTTCGGAGGTGCTCCTGGTTGTGCTACGTCTTGCCGACTCTTCTAACTAGTCGACGGTTTTCTAGTCGTCTAGGGTCCATCAGATATGGTGACGAGCCACGGAGAGGCGATGTTCTGTTAGCAAAGGCACTCCTCGGTCTTCTGCTGCCACAGCCCATTAACGCCCAACTTCGCCACACTGGCCAAAAGCATATGTTCGTCGTACGTCCCACGTTCATTTCTGGGACATTTCACACAGTATTGATTGTCTGTTACCACTGCCAACTCTACACAAATGCTGCTCAGTCGTTAAGCGAAGGCCTTGGTGAGAGTTGCTGCCTGAAACTTGGTATTCTCGGCGCACCGTTGACACTGGATATCTGAACAGTTGTCTACGATTTCCGAAAGGAAATCGTAAGCGTTCAGCTCAAACATCGATCACCTGCAAGTGACTGTCCAATCAATGCACTGTCCTCACATCTTTTATATGCAATAATACCCTCATCTGTGTAAGTGCATATGGCTATCCTACGATTTATTTCCTCACTGTAGTACAGAAGGTACTAGCAAGAACTACGAAATGAGACTAACAGAAATGACACTTATTCAAAGACAATTACCTTGAAGTCACCGCAAAGGGCGAGAGATGCTGTGTATGATCACCATTAACAGCAGTGCATGCTCTGCAACGTGCTCCTGAGCTGGCAGTAATTCTGGTGAGGGTTACTGTGGTAGGGTGTTCCATTCCTCCACCAGCGCACTTAATAGTACGTCTCTCCAAGGCACCACGCGTGTGTTCGATGGTATTTAGTTAGGCGAACAGGCAGGTCAGTTCATTCGCCGAGTATAATCTCGTTCCAAGAAGTACACCTGCACTGTTTGATGCTGTCGCACATGTCATCCACGAAAATGAAGTCAGGGTAGAATGCACCCCTGGAAAGGCTCACGTGGTGAAGGACTACAGTTTCACAAAAAGATTGACCATTGAGTGTAGGATGTTGAAAGATTTTGAAGTTAGGACGCCTATGCAACTTAATGCATCCCCACACCATAACACCTGGAGCAACAACTAAGTTGACTTACGTTGTTGGGTGCATTACGTGTTCCAACCATTAACCCTATGACTGTACATATAGTACCACTATTCCATCTGCTATCATCCGAGAACAGCACGCGGCTTCGCTTCTCGCTGGCAAAGCCCATATGGTTTTCGAGCAATTGCAAATGGTGTTACCGATGTTCATATGTCAACGCAAAGCACTGGTCGTCGGCCAAACCTCACCTCGTGCTGTCGCCTTGCTGCTGGGGAACTTTAGATTGCATTCCTGTTTAATGTCACTGCAATGGCACCGACAGTGACATGGTTCTCTGTTTTGCTTTTGCACAATGTAGCGGTCATCTGCTGCTGTAACTGTCTCGTCAAGCGTCTCTCCCTGTGTAATGCTGTGAGGAATACCCACAGTCCTCATACTATTCACACTTCCGTCATCTTTCCAGTGGCCCGATGGTTCTTCCCCGTATAAAGTCATTGCTACGTGACCGTTTTCTGGAAACGGTCACAATATGTGCAAATTCATAATGATAGACTGAGTACGTAATTAACGCCGAAGACTATGAAACAGCAGTACGATACAAGTAATTGTCGGTAATTGGCTAATGTAACGTTGCTCTTCATTTACTCTTTATTCGGATTTGCATACTTTTAACTGAGATGCCGACAGTGGGTCCACCGCCACGTTTTAAGCCGTTTCACCAGAGGCGGCGTCAGGAAAAGGCAAGGTTCATTAGCCCATGGTCAGGCAGTTCTTTGTGACTCCACCCTGGCGCGTCTAAAGCTTGACACAGATAGGACCTGTGGCGCGACCTCTAACTCGAGAAGAGGTGTTTTCACAGAAAGCACTATTGTGCACAAAAGCAAAGTTTTCCAGACAGCATCCGACCCCACACACAAACATCTCGAAAATGGAATTGGGACGCGCAGTTTTGGGTATTTGAAGACACGAAACACCGCTGGATGTATTGATTCTGCAAAAAAATATACGAACATCAAGAAAATGAAGCGACTTTGCGTAAAATGGAAGAACGAAGATTATCTTTTAACCAAGCACAAGAGAATTTTTATCTGTCGGCGCTGTGAAGATCTGGAGCACAGCCAATCTTAATTTAATAAGAAACGCAAGACGCAGCAATGTGGGAAAGTTTCCTTGTATACACTGGAGGAGAAGTCGCTTAATCATGTACTTCAAATGAACCTCCAAAATCGTCCTTGCCGAGTGCCGCCATCAGAACTCAAGTATAGAGAGCAAATTTCGGACTGATTTGCCCTTGGTGAGGTTGCTGGTGCAGCCAGTAACTGATTTTGGAGCCACTTCAGCCGCCACCTACGTCACTATGACCAGCTCGAGCCGCAATTTCTAGGCGTTGCGTAGAGATACTAAAGTCGTTTTCTAACATATTGATCACTTTAAGCTTCCCTATGAAAACTTACGATTTCGAATCGATGGACAATCTTTGCATCCCGACCACAGGTACATTTTCCTCACTAGTACTAACTACTTTCATTTAACGTCACGACAATCACTGCGCACTTTGCCATTACCGTTTACTTGTGCTATTGGCTTTCCCCCTATTTCATATATGCAAAGGCCTTATATATTAATATTGTCACTATTTGTTTTGTTAATTTTACCGGTATAAAGGTAATGATTCGTGTCGCCTTTAGCAGTCTTAAATTTCCTCATTTTGGAGGGCACCCTAATTTTTGCGAAGCCTGCCACGTTTACAATTCGTTTCAATCCGGGTCACTGCAGCATCCAAATATCTCTGGGCCATATTGCAATAACCACCACCACCACCACAATGCCTCGTTGATTGGCACCCATTTCCCGCTCCTTCAGCTGCCTTGTGTTATGGGTTCAGCCCCGTTTGGTGCTCTAGTCGCGCTGCCCTCACGGCTTATGACATCCAGCTTTCTGTGCACTGCTGTGAGGCCTCTGGCAGCAGGCTTCCAAACTTTCAGTCATTTCCAACGAATAGTTAATGTTGCTTTATATTGTTCGTCCGTAAGTCTTGCAGAGCAGTATGTATCTCATACGGAGGCTTACAAATAATCCTTCCTATGCACCATTCGCGAACAAACTGGAGGAGGGGGTAGGGGGGGAGGGCTGCATGTACCTTCCACCACACGAAGTAAGGTGGCTTATTAAGTATGAATGTTCACCGCCTCTAGACCTTAGAATGTCAACAGGCGGTTCTTTTTTTGTGGGGTTTAAGGCGCTCGACTACTAATGTCATTAGCGCCCAGTCACAAATGTAAGTGCACATATAATCCGGTAAAACAAGGGGGGACACCAGAAAGTTCTTACAAAGACGCAGATAAATAATTAGAAGAGTTGGATGTCTTTGGACAAGTCCGTCAAAGTAATAAAACGAAGAACACGAGCAGCTGCTCGAGCGTCATCAGCTAAAATTTCCTGTAAGGTAGATGGCAGACAGGACAACACGGGATTGATTAAAACGGGGACAACAATAAAACATGACCTCTCGCCGAGATCATGTGAAACTCAGCTCGCCCTATTTGCCCAAGAAATTTACAGTGCCATAGACAATGGCGAGCAGATTGATGCCGTATTCCTGGACTTCAGGAAGGCATTTGATACGGTTCCGCACTTACGTTTAGTGAAAAAAATACGAGCTTACGGAATATCGGACCAGGTTTGTGATTGGATTCAGGATTTCCTAGAAGAAAGAACACAACATGTCATTCTTAACGGTTCAAAATCTGCAGATGTAGAGGTAATTTCGGGAGTACCGCAAGGAAGCGTGATAGGACCTTTACTGTTTACAATATACATAAATGACTTAGTTGACAACATCGGTAGCTCCGTGAGGCTATTTGCAGACGACACGGTTGTCTACAAGAAAGTAGCAACATCAGAAGACTCGTACGTACTCCAGGAAGACCTGCAGAGGATTAATGCATGGTGCGACAGCTGGCAGCTTTCCCTAAACGTAGATAAATGTAGTACAATGCGCATACATAGGGGCAGAAATCCATTCCAGTACGATTATGCCATAGGTGGTAAATCATTGGAAGCGGTAACGACCGTAAAATACTTAGGAGTTACTATCCGGAGCGATCTGAAGTGGAATGATCACATAAAACAAATAGTGGGAAAAGCAGGCGCCAGGTTGAGATTCTTAGAAGAATTCTAAGAAAATGTGACTCATCGACGAAAGAAGTAGCTTACAAAACGCTTGTTCGTCCGATTCTTGAGTATTGTTCATCAGTATGGGACCCTTACCAGGTTGGATTAATAGAAGAGAGACATGATCCAGCGAAAAGCAGCGCGATTCGTCATGGGGACATGTAGTCAGCGCGAGAGCGTTACGGAGATGTTGAACAAGCTCCAGTGGCGGACACTTCAAGAAAGGCGTTACGCAATACGGAGAGGTTTATTATCGAAATTACGAGAGAGCACATTCCGGGAAGAGATGGGCAACATATTACTACCGCCCACATATATCTCGCGTAATGATCACAACGAAAAGATCCGAGAAATTAGAGCAAATACGGAGACTTACAAGCAGTCGTTCTTCCCACGCACAATTCGTGAATGGAACAGGGAAGGGGGGGGGGGGATCAGATAGTGGTATAATAAGTACCCTCCGCCACACACCGTAAGGTGGCTCGCGGAGTATAGATGTAGATGTAGAGATGGTCGGGAGGAGGTTGTCCAAGCTGCTGGGAACGGTTTTATGGCCCGGAGCTTATTTTCTTGAAGTGACGACCAAGTATCCCACCATAATGACAAGCCTCTTACAAACAACCCCACTAATGTCAGACAATGGGACACAAAGGGAGGCTGGTCGCGGCTGGAGGACTGCAGCCTTGGCCGCAGCATCAGCAGCCTCATTCCCAGGCACTCCTACATGGCCTGGAACCCACATAAAGCTAACAGGAGAGCCATCATCAGCAAAAGATTGGAGGGATTGCTGGATCCGTTGCACCACGGGATGGACCGGATATGGAGCTCCAAGGCTCTGAAGAGCACTGAGTGAATCAGAGCAGAGTACATACGGAGAATAGCGGTGGCGGCGGACATACTGAACGGCCTGATTGAGAGCAAAAAGCTCGGCCGTAAAGCTGGAACACTGGTCGAGGAGCCGGTATTTAAATGTGACGTCCTCGACGACAAAGGCACAGCCGACACCATCGTCAGTTTTGGAGCCATCAGTGTAAATAAAGGTGTTACTGGCGAGTGCCGCGCACAAAGTTCGACAAACCGTGAGCAATACACTGCATCTGGAGTACCCTCATTCGGGAGCGAGCTGAGGTCAAGATGAATGTGAACCGGAGCCTGGAGCCAAGGTGGTGTCGGGCTCTCACCCTCTCTGAAGGTGATCAGGCGGTTCGACATACAAATTGTTACAACGGGGTGCGACCACAAAAAGACGGCGGGTGAGAAGGGAGGAAGCGGGAATGAGTCGCTGCCGGGAAGTTGGGAGCTGCCTGAGAAAGCGGCGAACACTGGGCGAGAGGAAATGAGGTGCGCCTCGCCAACGGTGCGTAGCCAAGCGTGCAGGAAATTAAGGGCCCAGCTCAAGGGGAACGGACAGGGCCGCCATCAACACCTCTAGTACAAGCCGTTTGCTCCGGTGCACCGCACGCCAGGCTCACGCTGGCGATGGCTACGGGCCACTCCGCGACCGGTCGAAACCAATCACGTCATGCTATTTGCCTGCCGCTTCTCTACAGACAGATTCGAGTCAATAGCAAGTACACTCCATGACCGTGGACACACACACACACACACACACACACACACACACACACACACACACACACACACACACACACACAACCATGCCTACCAGCTATTCCTAAGTTGTTTTCTCTTTCGCGGAGAAAAAAAGAGGCATGTAATGCAGTGCCACACATTTTAGTTCTCGGAATTTTTCTCTAGCTAATTTTAAGTGAAATTTTCATCTGACTTCATGTTATCACACCACTCAATTCGTGAAAACCATGTAACTGCATTTTTAATGCTTCCGATCATACCCAAAGCACAGTTGTACCTTTGCACTAGAAAATTTTCCAACGCTGTGCTTGCGCGTACTTTTCTGGAGCAAAAACAGTTCCTCTGTATATATTCCGTTTTCTCTTAAGACTTAACCTGGTTTACGTTTAGTTCCACCTTATACGGTTTTCACAATACATAGAACTGCCAGTTCATTGTTTGGAATCACAGCTTCCTGCAGTTCAATTTTAGAAACGTGCACCTCATTGCCAAGTTTTAAGTGGAAAGAAAAATGGCAAAACGTGTGAATATGCGGGTTTATCAAATAAGTGAACGAATCACTGGCTTTTACAGTTCCATTCAACACCGCGACAGTTTCAAGCATTTTAAATTTATGTAGTGATTAATGTGGTTTTCTACATCAAGCGTCGCACTTCCCTCAGGACAGATTTTCCACCCAACAAAGCAAACTGCAATTCCTCAAAAATATTCGGAAATACTCGTCACGTGCACCTACAGATGGGACCTCTACCTTCCGAATCTCTATGGCAATGCATCCTAGTGGTTTGCATTAAGCCCGAAGATTCAGCACAAGTTTCAAGCACGTTTATTCAAAGCCAAAACCTCTCGTACAGTAACATCGTTAAGTGCTTTTGAAACGTACCACATAAAACACGAAATAGCACCCTTTCTTGGGCGCTACAGTAATAGTGCGTTGGTTCTATGTACCATGAAAATCTGAACCCTGATCAAACTGCCAAAGCCAAACCTCTAACGGACACACAAAACCCTTTGTTCGTAGTTTCCTGTTGTGTGACTAGGCCATTAATGAAACGATATTTCTCATTCCTCGGCCTTAAATACACATCCTTTTTCACCAGTATCTCGTACTAAGCGTTTAGATGCAAGCCAATATTTTTGAAGAGCGAAAATTTTTCTTGCTGTTTGGTCCTTCAATGCTACAGTTACAACCTGACATTCAGTGTCTTAATGAACTACACCCTCCCTACACATATGGAGTAAAGTGCCTACATGTCAAAACGTCGCAGAATTTAAGGGTCTCCCGCAAACGCTTCAAGAAAATAGCAAGATATATATGCTGTAAGAAATTTAAGGCATCCTCGTGAACCTTCGGCTAGCCATAGCAAATTTAGCCCACTCTACGGGGTAATTTATTTTTCGGTGCTTTGTTCCTCTGTGCACATCATGAATGATTTAATAGCTTATTTCGGACGGCCTGCGTCCGTTTCTATATATTTATACCGAAATTAAGGGGGTGATTGAGGCAAGTTGACATCTTACGTCCACATATGTGCCTAGCGATTATATCCGAATGTCTTCAATGTAACAATTTTTACTTTCTGGACACGGACAAAATATTAACGTTCGAAATTTACTCTGCTTCTGACTATCAATCTCGGCAACGGGTGACAATTGTGTAAAAGCTCGTTAAAACTGATTTTGCGATTAACGAATGTAAGCAAGGAGTTTTTATTTCTGCACCTAACAGCTCCCATGAAAAAGCGTTAGATGCTTGAAAATCGAGCTGAACAACCTTGCGTGACCTCTACAGAAATAACGGTCCACTGACTGCACCGCGTGCTTCCTGTGTCACTACTGTCGAGGTGTCTAGTGTAGTAACCATCGCAGTCACACCGACCCATGTTATACGGCTGCAATCCTTTGAGGGCATGGAATTCCTTTGGCGTGATGCATACCCACAGGAGCACGTCACGCCACTCTTCTTTAAGCTGCAGAAACAGGTTACAATTCCCGGACCAGTTCCTTGGACGATGAGTAAATACTGCCGGAGCTGTGTCCAGACGCCGAGCTCATGCGTTAGGCGTAATAGCGTGAGGCAAAGAGTTGCGAGAAGCCGAATTCACACCACTGACGCAACAGATGCAAGCTGTGATAACTTGTAGTTATCTCCACGCACGCGGCGTACTTTAAATGAATGATCCGTTGACTTCTTGGAACAGTGACTAACGGCGGAGCTGCTACATCCATACTCCGCAAGCGACCTGACTGTGTGGCGGAGGGTACCTTGAGTACCTCTATCGGTTCTCCCTTCTATTCCAGTCTCGTATTGTTCGTGGAAAGAAAGATTGTCGGTATGCCTGTGTGGGCTCTAATCTATCTGATTTTATCATGATGATCTCTTCGCGAGATATACGTAGGAGGGAGCAATATACTGCTTGACTCCTCAGTGAAGGTATGTTCTCGAAACTTCAACAAAAGCCCGTACCGAGCTACTGAGCTCTCTTGCAGACTCTTCCACTGGAGTTTATCATCCCCGTAACGCTTTAGCGATTACTAAATGATCCTGTAACGAAGCGCGCTGCTCTCCGTTGGATCTCTCTCTCTCTCTCTCTCTCTCTCTCTCTCTCTCTCTCAACCCTATCTGGTACGGGTCCCACGCGGTATGTACACCGTGCAGGCAATATTTACTCCATTTAATTTCGATCCTTAGCCAAGTTATCGAAACTGCACGATATACACACAGCATACCGGACAAGCACATTACAGCAACCTGTGAGGAGTTTTCATTCTGCGCTGACTAAGGGAACTTTGAGCGGAAGTGAGCCCCTGTTGTCTGCTAATTGCCCCGGCGCCCCCTCCCCTTCGGGCGGCGGAACGAGTGCTGATGACTAATGGGCGCACCCCGCCACCCACGCTGTTATCAAAGCCCGTTTCACATGAGCGACTTTCTGGTCAAAATCAGCTACACACGATAGGCGCGCGTCGTGCACAACAATTGTCTTGAGTGCAGTTCTAGTCTGCTGCAGACTGCAAACGTGCAGAGAGTTGTGTCCAGTGTAACATTTTCGCCGTGCTCTCGTAGTAATGGATTTTGCGCTTTTATAATCTACTTTGTTTTATTTTCTGGTTTGCATAGACTACTTTCGGATTTGGTACTCTCAGTGTTCTACCAGAACACAGAAGTTCCACTGTTCACATTTTAGAATGTAAACACAAAGAAAATTAACAGTTAAAAAGTCTACTTACTGAACAGAAATAATTTTCAAGATCATTTTACACTGACGAAGTACAAATATGATATCTACTGACTTCTACATGTTCAACTTTATGTACTCGTATACTGTCTGAGAAACCCAGAGTCGCCCGGTTATTTCTTACAATCCTCTAGTATCAGTCCATCTCCTCCATCCCCTCCCCTCTTTCCACTGATCTCTGCCTTTATCCAAGTCTCCTCCCCCTAACCACTCTCCTGTGTCCACCTCCAACCCACCCCCTAATGTCCGTCTCCACCACCCCCTCTGTACATTACCTCCTGGCCCCCCTCTGTGTCCATCCGCGCTGTCTGCCCATCTCTTCGTCCTCCCTTTTCTTTCCACTTTATCACGCTTATCCCTATATGATACTTGTGGCTGTTACCCCCTACAGTACTTCTTTCCAGATTGTGACTAATGTGAGTACCCTGTTTGAAATCGCTCCAGGTGTTTAGTACGAGCTTTTTACCGGAGGCTTTCCTCACATACGCGCATGTCATGTCTGACATTTAACATAGTTCACGCACATTTGACACTTTTCACCCGTATGTCTAACCAATTTCGCCCTACAGTTTCATTTATAGGCAGATTAATGTTTATGACGTATCGCCTGAACTAAGTGTCTTGTGATGTAATTTTTCTGGTATGTTCAGTGGCGTATGTGAATACTGTCTGCAGAATGTGTCAAGAATACAATTAGTAGTGAAGTAAAATTAAAACGTCACACTTCATGTAGCATGAGCTGCGAAAATTTAAGAACGTTTATCCTTTCATGATTTTGTGGGAATCATGAGAGCGCCGTCACGCTCACCCCTTTGATAGATTCTTACGCCCAAAACTATTCTTTCCAGACAGTAGATTTGTGCGAAGTTTGGTTGACTATAGGAGGGGATGTGGAATATACATACGTACGTCCAGTATTAAAACATGTACGGATTTTTCGAGAAAAACTTTGAACGCTCGAACGATATTTTCCCCTGTTGTTGTTGTGGTCTTCAGTCCTGAGACTGGTTTGATGCAGCTCTCCATGCTACTCTATCCTGTGCAAGCTTTTTCATCTCCCAGTACCTACTGCAACCTACATCCTTCTGAATCTGCTTAGTGTATTCATCTCTTGGTCTCCCTCTACGATTTTTACCCTCCACGCTGCACTCCAATACTAAATTGGTGATCCCTTGATGCCTCAGAACATGTCCTACCAACCGATCCCTTCTTCTGGTCAATTTGTGCCACAAACTTCTCTTCTCCCCAATCCTGTTCAATACTTCCTCATTAGTTATGTGATCTACCCATCTAATCTTCTGCATTCTTCTGTAGCACCACATTTCGAAAGCTTCTATTCTCTTCTTGTCCAAACTATTTATCGTCCATGTTTCACTTCCATACATGGCTACACTCCATACGAATACTTTCAAAAATGACTTCCTGACACTTAAATCTACACTCGACGTTAACAAATTTCTCTTCTTCAGAAACGCTTTCCTTGCCATTGCCAGTCTACATTTTATATCCTCTCTACTTCGACCATCATCAGTTATTTTGCTCCCCAAATTGCAAAACTCTTTTACTACTTTAAGTGCCTCATTTCCTAATCTAATTCCCTCAGCATCACCCGACTTAATTAGACTACATTCCATTATCCTTGTTTTGCTTTTGTTGATGTTCATCTTATATCCTCCTTTCATGACACTGTCCATTCCGTTCAACTGCTCTTGCAAGTCCTTTGCTGTCTCTGACAGAATTACAATGTCATCGGCGAACCTCAAAGTTTTTATTTCTTCTCCATGAATTTTAATACCTACTCCGAATTTTTCTTTTGTTTCCTTTACTGCTTGCTCAATATACAGACTGAACAACATCGGGGAGAGGCTACAACCCTGTCTTACTCCCTTCCCAACCACTGCTTCCCTTTCATGTCCCTCGACTCTTATAACTGCCATCTGGTTTCTGTACAAATTGTAAATAGCCTTTCGCTCCCTGTATTTTACCCCTGCCACCTTTAGAATTTGAAAGAGAGTATTCCAGTCAACATTGTCAAAAGCTTTCTCTAAGTCTACAAATGCTAGAAACGTAGGTTTGCCTTTCCTTAATCTTTCTTCTAAGATAAGTCGTAAGGTCAGTATTGCCTCACGTGAATTTTCCCCTATGCTTTCAATTCAACTTAAGCAAATATACCAAACGACCTTGCTTAAGGAGGTTTGGAATTTTACTTTCTTCATTAACTATGTATACTGACGTTGCAAGTTTCTTAATCCTGTAACTGTATTTGTATCATACAATAACCCAATTTTCTGCGTCCATATTCCGAACTACACAGCAGGCAGCTCTCAAGCAATTTTGGCGCCGACGTGTAAACAACAACGACCACTCAGACGAGATTCAGTTCAGCAGTAGTACGCCTAAGGCATTGCTGTAGACTCACTTGCCACGAGCAGTCTATTAAAACAAGTTGTGCAAAAAAGGCTTCACACTGTCTTCACACGGGAAGTGAAGGCCGCTGAACGTTATTTCTGGCGTGGATGGCCGGCGGTCAGAAACTATCACACGGGACGCTGTCGGTAACGAGATTGGCAACGCACACTAACGGCAGTTTGATCCCCGTCTAGCGCGCTGACAGACTGGGGGTAGCTCAGTTTACCCATACCGAAAGTAGGCTTTGACTTAATGACGTGTGTAAGGTCATACTTGCGGAAACATAGCAGAATATTCGTTTATTTTGCGTCTATACTACCATCTGGAAAGCAGAATGTGGTAACAGACTGGTCTATTCCGTAGACAAAGGCAGGCTGTGAGCGGGCAATTCTAACATCTGTTGGCATGAGGCTACGTTTATTTTTTATTGTTAAGCGTATATTACGCATCTTAGATTTCAATGAGTTTTGTGTGTCCGAAATCTGCATGACGCGATGGGCCAAAGCGATGGTAGTTATTGCCCTACACTGAGTCCTTAATTTAATACGCTTGAAACAGCTGTATTAACTCCATCAGCTACCCTCAAAGATCTGAAGAAAATACCTAAAAACGTCACTGACGTTATCAGTTGATTCGAACGTGCTTAAGACATCAGGGAATAACTTCTACAATGTACATGGTACTACAGGGTAAAAACTGTAGGAACACTGACGGATACATCCAGCAAATCATTGAGGATGCAAGTTGGAAGTGCAGCTGAGATGAAAATGCTGACACAGGAAAGGAATTCGTGGCGGGTCGCATCAAACTAGCCAGACGGCTGATGACTAAGAAGTAACATTTGCACAGTTCCGTGCAATATTGAGCTTGCTGCGCAGTATCATTGTACTCTTCCTGCTCTTCTGAAGATTTGCGAGAATGGCTTCAGTCACTAAGAATCCATGTTGCACAAAAGACAACGAAACGAATGTCACCGGCCACAAGTGACTGGTAACCCAACACCAGAGATAGAAGAACAGTAGTGACCAGAATATACGCTACGACAAAGTTAATTTTCAGTTTGGCTGTTGCTGTACTGTGTCACCGACGTGAAACCGACTTACTGTTTTCTGACATTTGTTACAAATTATGCCAAAATGACGCGCCTTTGACATGTATGTCAAATTTCTTGCAATCTATGAGTATATGCCCTTGAAGTTCTAATACAGAAACAACCGATCACGCCACTAGTTTTGTAAGCTGTATTCCAGTATAGCGACTGATCAGTTTAGCCCGTGACGTTTGATTTTTCATCGTAGCTGTTCACTAAATATGCAGAGATCTGTCAAACTGACTACGTCGCATAAAAAATCACACCATCTAAAGAATGAAGACACACCTTTAGTATTGGTTCGTGTTTCGTAGCAAGCTACAGTAATTTGTCATTCCATAATGCGATCTTCAGGTACGCATACGCTTCACATCGTTTAAATTCTTGCCCTGTGGGAAGCAAACTTAAGTCGTTGGGGATGCTAACAGTGCTTTAAAATGGACCAGGTCAACGTCAGATATCTATACAAAAACATGGTAGCAAGAAAGAATGATTTAGAATCTGTACAGATGTTAAAACGGTGCTTTTGATCTATCTTTCGTGTTAAACTCAAGTATTCCTTTAAAAGCACCTTTGATCGATCACACCGCGAACCAGAACTGCTGATAACATTTACCGTCGGCACACCGTAGCGTGATAAAGGAACTGTCTAGCCAGCACGCACTTGTTGCAATACCACCTAGTCAGGCGAATGTTTAGAGTTAATGCTGCTGGACAGAAGTTTAAATGCATTCCACTTAAAATATTGCCTTCATGCTTCCGTATGCACTGCCGTTTAACTACACACGCCGTGACGCCAAAACAGGTCTGCAATGGACCGCCACAATGTGGATTTTAAGAGTAGGGTCACGCCCTCTTAACTGTACGGAAGGGATTTGGGAGTCGTATGACCGTGGCCTCAACAACGCGACTCTTCCCGACTTACGAGCACGTGCGTCTAGAGTGCATGCCGGGGTTTTGTGAGGGTCGTCGAAAGCTATTCACTCGTTACCATCAACTGAAAGTTGCATGCTGATGTGAGTCATCCACCGAATTTCAGCGGTCGGTGTGCGTGAAACGAGGAGGAACAGAGTTCCATTTCCTGTTCTGCCAACTATTTCTCCTAAGTGGAAGAACAGGAAGTGTGCATTCACTCTCGTGACTCCGAATGAGGACGTACTTAAGTAGCGGTTCGAAATGTCGAGAAGTTGACTGCTACGAGAGGGGTGTACAGATTACATGTCCCTCTATACCGCATCCAATGAAGCCGTTTGAAGGAGACAAGGCAGCCCTTTAGCAAGGGGGTGATCATGCACTGGTCTTGTTTTTAGTTTAGTATGTACTTTGACACTCCCAACGCAACACTGGAGTCACTCCGCTAGAGTCCTTCCACCAGCATGCTTAGCAACTATCAAGGAAAGTTTACACCGCATTCACATTAATACCTTCCTCCAGCAGAAAAAAGAACGTGAAACAGTGGCCTTTTACGTATCTATCCTAACCTCATTTAGGATCACCGGGACCAACTGAACAGCCCCACCCAAAACTGACATACGCACTATCTGTTCCGCGCTTCGTTTGTAATACACGTTTAAAATGTTTGTACTCATTCTTTTACGTTAATTTATGTTCATCGAAATAGTGTTATTTTACATCCATATCAATACTAACATGGCCAGAAAGAGGAAATTTTTCTTCCGAGATACTGTGTCGTCTCGCACATCTCTTAGGTGGCAGCTTGATCTCCCCGCGACGCCCAGTCAATAATATGAAGCAAAGCAGGGAATCATCAGGAACAGCTGTGAGAAGTTTACAGTTTAAGATTTAAAAGAACTTATCAAAATTCCTTTAAATGCCTACATCGCGTACAAGCACCGAAATTAAAACAACCACTCGTTTCAGTAGTCAAGCCAACTATCTTCAAATCTAACTTCCAAATATGCTAGGCAAAATGTTTTTGAAAATATATTTTTAAACTTTAGTAGTTTATCTACATCGTTTTTTCCAAAAAAAATTCAATACTAATGTTTATGATGTCAGGTTTCAGACACTGCATTACTAGCACGATTTCTCAGGCCAACAACCAAGAGGACCATAATATCTCTTGAAACTGACATGCTTCAGCCACTCAAGGATCCACGAGCACCATGCTTAACAGAACCCACATATGTTAGATGATGGCTGACGGGATGCACAGTGTATTATTTTTGAAGAAATTTTAGTTTACGATATTTTGTGTTGAGTAGCCAATTCCGTTTTTGTGGTTTACTAAATCCATGTAATGCCGTATACTGCTGATCCTTTTCAGGTGCACAACATTAAGCTGCACCGTCCGTCATATCACGATCTTATTTCGGATGCTTTTGTACAACCTCCATCGTTTTGGACTTTTCTATGTAAGATCTCATACTTCGGCCGTCCAAGTAATGCCTTTCGGTTATTCTACCGTTCTATCTTCTATAGAGCACTCAACCATACGAAGGGCAGTCAATAAGCATAGCAACATTTTTTTTCTGAAAGCAAGTTTTTCTGAATTCCAGTGAGTCATTATCCCCACTCTTTTGGGTAAAAACCCTATATTTGAACAATCTCCGTTCCATGCGGCGGCAGTATGGAATCTTACTGCGAGGGCCTGTTTGCCTGCATGGTATCACACTACTTTACGTCTGAGCTAACGTCGAAACATGCCGAAGTCAGAAGGTACGAGATCCGGGATGCATGGTGCATGAGGAACAGTCCAATGAACTTGTCAGCTCCTGTCGGGTGCGTAGACTTTTGAGGCCTTGCTCTGTGATGCAGAAGTTAGTTTAAAATTTTTGTGGCGACTAACACGCTGATGCCCGTTTAATTTCCTGAGGTCAGCACAGTAAAATTCAGGGTTATCACTGCACAGTGAGGGAAGACAGCAGTGTAACCTCTAGAGTCCCACAAGACAATTGCCACGACTTCACCGCTTATAGAACGTCCCTCGTATTAACGTAATGGCATTCTTTCGCCGTTAAATTTTCAGCGTGTTTACCACAGATAAATTACTTTCATGTACGAAATATACTCCGCAACCTACTGCACACAGCATGGTGCAGAATACTCCAAGCATTATTAGCTAATTTGTCGTGTCAGCCGAATCGCATATTAAGCAAAGGAAAAATGACTGCCCTGTAAGTCCCCTAAACTATCTTCATCGCGTCAGCAACTGCTTCGCCCACGGGAGATCGTATTCGCGTACAAGAGACTCGCCTGCTACAATCGAGGCGACGGCACGTGCGATGTCAGCCGACAGTAGCCGAGCTGCAGCTATTACGGCAGACCCGCCTTCCTGGTATCGCGTGCCCCGCTGCGCCTGCCCAGGTGGGCCGCCCGCACGGCAGGGCAGCCGGCTATCTGCGGGGCGCTGCCGCAGACACGCCGCGCGCATTAAAATACCTTCCCTGGAAAACGGGCCGCAGATACCGCCACCCGCCGCCGATATTTCCGGCAACACCGTGCCTGTGTCGACACTGCATTCCCCTGAGCAGCCCCTCTAGCCGCATGCGCTCACGTGGTTGCCGACTGCTTCCCGTGCAGGTTACGCTGTAGCAACTCACGTTGTCGATCCGTCTTTCCTAGGGAAACTTCCAAGCCTGAACCATGCCAGTGACAGTTCCAGAACAAAACTCACGAAGATTTAGTGGAGAAATACGCGGAACGTAGTTCGCACAGTTCAGAGAGATTAAAAGGAATCTCACCCCCACCCCAACACCAAACAGCTATTGAAAAATCAGAATACCGGAATATTAGTAGCAGGTTCACAAATGTGAACACCAAACGAGAGCTATACAGTATAATTCACCTATCCGCTTCAGTCGTATTAATTATTCAAGTGTATGATTTATTGTGGCCATTAAAATTGCTACACCACGAAGATGACGTGCTACAGACGCGAAATTAGACAGGAAGAAGATGCTGTGATATCCGAGTGATTAGCTTTTCAGAGCATTCACACAAGGTTGGCGCCAGTGGCGACACCAACGTGCTGACAGTAGGAAAGTTTCCAATCTATTTCTCATACACCAACAGCAGTTGACCAGCGTTGCCTGGTGTAACGTCGTAGTGATGCCTCGTGTAAGGAGGAGAAATGCATACCATCACGTTTCCGACTTTGATAAAGGTTGGATTGTAGCCTATCGCGATTGCGGTTTATCGTATCGCGACATTGCTGCTCGCAATGGTCGAGATCCAATGACTGTTAGCAGAATATAGAATCGGTAGGTTCAGGAGGGTAATACGGAACGCCGTGCTGGATCCCAACGGCCTCTTATCACTAGCAGTCGATATGGCAGGCATCTTATCCGCATGGCTGTAACGGATCGTGCAGCCACGTCTCGATCCCTGCGTCAACAGATGGGACGTTTGCAAGACAACCATCTGCACGAACAGTTCGACGACGTTTGCACCAGCATGGACTATCAACTCAGACCATGGCTGCGGTTACCCTTGACGCTGCATCACAGACAGGAGCGCTTTGCGATGGTGTACTCGACGAACCAGGGTACACGAATGGAGAAACCATTTTTTCGGATGAATCCATGTTCTGTTTACAGCACCAAGATGGTCGCATCCGTGTTTGGCGACATCGCGGTGAACGCATACTGGAAGCATGTATTCGTCATGGCCATACTGGCGTATCACCCGGCGTGATGGTATGGGGTGCCATTGGTTACACTCTTGGTCACCTCTTGTTCGCATCAGTGGACGTTACATTTCAGAAGTGTTACGACCCGTGGCTCTACCCATCATTCGATCCCTGCGAAATCCTACATTTCAGAAAGATGTTGCAGGTCCTGTACGGGCCTTTCTGGATACAGAAAATGTTCGACTGCTGCCCTGGCCAGCACATTCTCCAGATCTCTCACCAATTGAAAACGTCTGGTCAATGGCGGCCGAGCAACTGGCTCGTCACAATACGCCAGTCACTACTCTTTATGAACTGTGGTATCGTGTTGAAGCTGCATGGGCAGCTGCAGCTGTACCTGTACACACCATCCAAGCTGACAATGCCCAGGCATATGAAGTGCGTTATTACGGCCAGATGTGGTTGTTCTGGGTGCTGATTTCTCAGGATCTGTGGACACAAACTGCGTGAAAATGTAATTACATGTCAGTTCTCGTATAATATATTTGCCCACTGAATACCCGCTTATCTGCATTTCGTCTTGGTGTAGCAATTTTAATAGCCAGTAGTGTATTTTGTAATGCGTAACAAGCGGTCGGGCCAGCCAGAAGTTGGCATTCATAACGTGCGGCTGCCCGACGGCGGACAGTTTCTGTCAATATGCAATGATTTGGAACTCTTACACTAACTGGTCCGACCGTATTTTGTGTTACCACACACAATTTCATACACCTGAAGACGAGATTTTAAAATCCCGAAATCCGTTGTTTGAATATTTAATTAGTACGACTTAAGCAGATCTCTAATTATGAGTCAGTTGTGGATGTTCTACATGCCAAATCTTGTGGTATACAGTAATGTTATCTAAATCCAGTAGCTTTTCCGTGGACGCAAGAACGCAGCTATTTGGAAAATCGCTATCTCCCCTTCTGTTCGCTTTCCCTTGCGGACCCGACCGTCTCTCTCTCTCTCTCTCTCTCTCTCTCTCTCTCTCTCTCTCTCCCCGCCTGACGCTATGAATACTTAAGCAGCCGCCACTCTGCCTGGCGCCGTAATTAATCCTCCTCCTCGGGCCGGCACCAACTGCCGCAGGAAATTACTCATGATGACGCTATTGGACTTAACAAGGGGCGGCCACGGGATTCCAGCCACCCGAGTGCTTTATCTATGTGGAACTCTGTGCCTGAACAGTGCTTACATAGGCGTACTACCCAGACATGGGACACAGTGTTCCATCGAGTGTATCATTATGGACTGATCATTTATGATGTATTGCTCGAAAATTGATCCATCTCAAAATGAGGCATAATTTTACGATATGAAGATGGCTCACGTAAGGATGAACGTACCATCCTGTCCCAAACGATCTCATTGCGGTTGAGCCATTTTACAATACACCCTACGAGGCAACCTATAATTTATTAGTGTGCAATGTTACTTCAGTAAGGCGCATTCTTGCTGCCTTTCGCGGAACGTAACTGTGCTGGAGGAATCAAACAGACCAAAACTGGGAGTACCACTTTGTACAGGACACAGGGATACAGCAAGGGACAAAAAATAAGAGATAAATGAGTTTAAGAAACACCACTACTGCAGGTTCATCACTTACAAACACCCTAGCAATCATTGACACACATGTAATGTGAAGCGGGATGTAAATTAAGTAATAGGATAATCTACCCCTTGCTGTTCCATGCGCAGATGGTGTATGAACAGAAAGGCTGTCGGTATACCTCTATCACTACACAACTTCTCTACTGTCATCACGGTCATTTATGGATGACGCAAACTTCTTGGCGTAATGGGCGTTTGCTCGCCGAACGTTTAATGTTAAGTTTGTAACTCACAACGTCTCTTGTGTTCCAGAGGGGTTTGGTTGGGCATTTCTGTACGCCCTCAATTTCTGCACTGCACTCAAAATTAGCCACATTACCATAATCTTAATGTACATGTGTTCGATGACAAAGCGAGGGCGTTTTGGAAGATCGATAGTCATACCACGGTGGTACCAGAACTGCTGGGTGGTTTGAGGAGTGAAAGTGCTATTTTCGTACACGGCAGCAGGAGGGCGCGGAATTTCTCGGCACCCTTCAGTGTGCCTAATATAGCCTCGAGATGGCGTCCTGTCCTCAAGGCAAGGGGACGCGAAGCAGGAAGGAAGGGCCAAAAACGCGATTATTTCCGGTGTGAGACCCCACGACGACAGACACTTTCGCCAGCACCACCCCAGCGCACACGTGAGCCTGTATCTTGGCCGACACCCTTGTGTCAGGAACGTATTCCACGTTCGACATGAGCTGCTTCAGAATTCAACAATAAAACCTAGCCACTCACAGAGCGTAGTTGAACCATGTTGTTGGGAATGTAAGACCTGAGAAGTGAAACTTCATTAAATTTTTCAACAAGCTGAGACAGCTGCACCTGGTATGGAAGGAACAAACTGATTGACAGGTACATGATAACTCCCCACCCCCGCTCAGCAAATACTGATTTAATTCTAGACTGGCGAAAAAATACATGAAATGAACTGGAATAACCTCTTCCTGCCAATCGATCATGTTCTTTTTTGCTCTGCGACCAACTGACTGCTACAGGAAGTGGGAACAGTCCCAAAATTTACCTTGCTTAATATTCGTGGCGACTTTAGATTTAGCTCACTGCAGCATTCTGTAATATTTGCTAAGTTGCTAGCATGCGAACGTTCAAACTATCGTTTATACTCTTTAGACTTCAATGAATGTATTCACATATGACCCACTTCCTACTTCGACAAACGTATTGCCGGTTAATTCGTGTATCATCTGGTGAGCTACAGGGCTTTCCAGGTTGGCAGTAATCAGTAGAATATTTGTTCAAGTACTGAGTCCTAAAACGCCCAAAAATATTCTTGCCAAATAATATCTAAAACATTTGGAAACATTATCTCCGATCAAAAGAAACTACATACTATGCAAAATAAGACCATAACATGTCACGTGGTATGGAAACCGATACACTACTCCATCACTGTACACCTAACTTTATAGCGCTATATTCCCCAGTGGAGACGTTGGCTAGCAAGTCTAAAAATGACGTGTCACAGCACTGATCACAAAATTCCGATGAAAAGCTCTGCAAGCAGCAATAACAGCCTAGAAATTTAAACTTCTCGGCCAACAACTCAGCCATGCAGCAACAGCGTGATTAATATACAAGCTTTTTCATAAAATCGGCTGCACATGTGAACGAGAAAGCTGTCCTCAAACCCAACGTCTCGCATGAATATTATAGCGCTATACCAGGCATGGTTTTCTCCAACGTTCACCCTTCACTGTTACATTATCCTACCCACTATGGGGCAAAAGTACAGCTAGAGCCATGAATAATGTCCCAAAACATTTTATAATTCGTCTTTTATGGAAGTGTTTTAGCGTAATACAGTCCGAACTGCTGCATTTCGTGGTTAATTATATCTGGTCTACTTTGAAGTGTAATTTACGTTGCCGTTGTACAGCAGATTTTTACTACTTTAATTTTAAGTAACAGTGGTTGTCGGTGGTCAGATTTTAGTCGATGCTACTACACCCACTTTTTGCTGATATGCTCCTGCCGCCATCTCATTATGCATAGATCAGTACAAACGAATGGATTACCCATAAAAATGAACCACATTTACTCTTGTTCAGTATACAAAGGTTCGAATGATAGACTTAAAGGATAATTTTAGCCTTTCTTTGCTGCATACGTGGAGTGGGATATTTCCGTGCAACATCTGAAATAAAACCAGCTCGTTTCTTACCCTGTAGTTGGTAGCCTCTTAATTTCTGTGGAACAGAATCCCAAGGCGGGCCGCTAGCCAGACCTTAGCCACGGTCCACGGAACTCCAGCTGCGCAGGCAGAGCTCGTACCGTTATCCTTCACAATGGCTCGCTGTCACCGGAGCCCCGTTCGATGGCAAAGACATTCATCACGGTCACAGCCTCCACGCTTAGTTTCAGTCGAATCCTTTGTGTAACATTTAACGAGTAGAATATTAACTCTCAGTGAATCTTACACCAATTACGGTCTTAGGTAAATGCTAAATGTTTGAATCACGTTTTACGTCAAAATTGAAACAGTAATTTAAGAATAGTTATGAATTTATTCTTGCGTATTCCTTCTGACGGTTTATCACAAACCTAGCCTTAACATTCCCCTAATAGCTCGTTAAAAGAGCTGTCCACAACTTCATCGCTCATTTGAACACTGCACACACTAGGCGTTGGTGGTGTTTCACCCCAGCCTACCTCCGACCTCTGAAGTAACCCAGCTACTTGTGTGATCTGCAGATCAACGCCGACTCCGACTCAGTGCAACATGGCTTATTTCACATTGCCAAATCGCGGACAGGTGAAACACTGAACTGAAGCAGAGACAAAGCCAGTTCCAATTTGGATATACATACAAAATACCGTGCTTTATTTCAGAGAACTTTTTCTCTCGCCCAGTTTCGATGAATTCGCGCTGATAAAACTGGTTACAAGAATTAACACACTTCACAGAGGCCGAAAATTTCTGACATCACGTAGTTTCTCAGTATTCTTTATGTACCATCGACGCGTAAACTATCATTTACGTTCACTATAAACCAGTTTCATATTTATCTTTACTCCGAATCTGACATCATCTGTGGTGCAGATAACTGCTGCATTCGCTGTACTTCGCATGAGTCACTTCCAGAAATCGTGAACGCAATAGCTTATCAGCTCGCCTTATTTCACTGACTCCACATTCTTTGGCAAAGTGACAAGATAAATGCAGTCATTCCAGCTGTTGCTTTCTGTAAGTTTTGATATTCATCTCTACCATAAGTAGACATTTTACATAGCTGATTCATTGCGGTTCCTGCAATGAGTCAGCTAGATAAAACTACGGCCTTTTCTTTTGACAGATGAATTAGCTCAATTACGTTTCCCATGAGACCGCTTAGTGATAAGGGTACTGTTATTGGCTGGTTACAGATGTGATGTCCCAGGTTCGATTCCCAAAGACCATCTGGAATTTTTCTGATACCAGCCTTTAACAGTGGCCATTCTGCTCCTTGAGACAAAACAATCTGAGTAAAAGCACTCCGTCTTCAGGCCACGAGTGGCCTCCCGGGACCATCCGACCGCCGTGTCATCCTAAGTGGAGGATACGGATAAGAGGGGCGTGGGGTCAGCACACCACTCTCCTCGTCGTTATGATGGTATTCTGGACCGAAGCCGCTAGTATTCGGTCGAGTAGCTCCTTAATTGGCATCACGAGGCTGAGTACACCCCGAAAAATGGCAACAGCACATGGCGGCCAGGATGGTCACCCATCCAAGTGCCGACCACGCCCGACAGCCCTTCGGTGATCTCACGGGAACCGGTGTATACACTGCGGCAAGGCCGTTGCCTACAATTTGAGTAAAAACGTGGCAAAATTGTTGCCACTACGAGTATGTTTCACCTGTATCACGCAGTAATGTTATTTGATAATTTTTGGAATCTGGTATCAAACCTATGAAATCTCTTCGTACCCGGCGTGGAAAGAATGAAACATTCTAGACATTAAGTAACTGCAATAGCAATGTGTACAGTGGCCAAGGAAACTTCAGATGCAGCTGGAAGCGAGAGCCTTCCTTAGGCGCAATATCGCCCTGCTTCCAGAACAGCCCCATTGCCCTGGGCAGGTCGTGACCGCTTTAGATGTCCAGTGCAGCAGCTCTGCCCTCCAGCGCGTGGAGTGCTGAACGCTGGGCTAAGAAGGAGCTTCCGCGCGCTAAGAGGATCTGTCCCGAAGCCGCCTCGCGTCTATCCCGTCGCTTTCTCTTAAGGCGGCTGTAACATTTTAAAGACCGCGTTCATCAACGTCAGGCTTCTGAGCGAGAACCTTCTGATACTCCATTAAGTAGTCAAGAGTCAATCTAGACACCAGAGGGTCGGCATAAATTTTGTGGCTAACGAGGAGTATTAATGGCAGAACCTATCTAGACTCAAGATTTCCATTTTGGTTCGTAATATCAAACTCCAAGTTGGCTGCAATCTTGTGTAAGATTTTTGCTCGACGATTTATTTACCGGGAATCTAAAAAGTGACTCATCTGAATGATTCATGCTTCAAAAGAGATAGAGAACTTTCGCCAGTTGATCTATCAAGACGTTCCAGCTCAGCTCATTTCAGGTTAGTCCAAGATAGTCAATGGAATTTAGTGGCCTGGCTGCTTTAAATTCAGGGATTGAGTACTACGCTCGGAATGAACAAATTTCGGCAAGTAACTGGCCATGGTCTATTTACCTGAGAATGTATGGGAACTTATTCTAGGTGCGTTGGAGATCTGAGTCCCCAGTGAAACATTTGACTTCGGAAGATATCGATTAGAGGACTTCGGAAACAAAGCAAAAATTAATATATTGAGGCTATTCACATTTTAAGGTACAAGGAGAATACGATACGTCCGAGTATCTTTTTAACTCTGCTAAGATGACACTTGCTTTTCCTTAAACTAGCTCAGATTATAGCCCTTAACTCGAGAAACTTTACGAGTGACCAGTCGCAACTTTTATGTGATTTAATGAACAGAAATAACGGAACGGCCTTGAAAATGAAGCTGATGTATTGCAAATTTTCTTGGGTCTGTACTTGCTTCATTTGTCCTTTATAGTAGGGGAAGGGGGAAATTACACCCCTTTAGAGAGTGAAAACTTGTTCGAGGCCGTCACTGCAAATCTAAATGATATCAAAGTACAGTAGCCCCATGTTCCTATCACTTAGGAAGATCAGATTGAGGACCTCACATCGTTTTTTTTTAGTTGCGCTTTTTGCATGTTTCGTCCACAGGCTAACTATTGTATGATGATAGTTTCCTAAATTGAATCCACCATACATGATTTTGTCCTGTAAGAATTCATATTACACGAATTTGTAGTCTTCCTCCTGGTTGAGAGGTTATTGAGAATGTAGGAAGACTGAGGGACGAAGCTGTTGGATACAGAATGAGATGTGGCTGGCTAAGGATGAAACAAGAAATCGGCCGCGCCCTTAGACAACGGCTTAGAGGAACCGAAGCGTCGTAGAAGTACGGGAAACTAATCTACATGGTAGTGGAGATCTTTCAACCCTGCTCTTCTGAAATACTTCCTGAAATTACGTCAGTATGCCAGTACTAAATTGGACCGAACTGGTAAGGTTTATCGTGCCAAATATGTTGCTGAAACATCTAAGCCAGAATCTACATCGGTAAGTACAGAAATACACTACTCAGTGGCGTTCACTTCCTTACGAACGTGGCATTAGCAACATTGCACAAGGAAGTGAATCGCCTATGGGCTTTGACAGATTGCTGTATTCCATTCTTCTGAGATGATTTGGAGGAACTTCGGAAAAAACAAATTTAGTCGCGCGGTTATCGATCCTAATAAAGGCCATGTCTTTCGGTATCATAGCAAAGTTTGTCTGCCGAGGCTTTTTGTACCATTCTAAACACGACGCAACCGTGCCTTTTTCACATACAAAAAGAAACCAGACAAGTGACAGCCAAATTATTCCCAGGTCAAATAGAAAATAAATTCTGAGCAACGTATTTATCCCTAAGCGACTATATGAATCTTGTGTGGCCGAGAAGCATTCAGCGTTGGTAAGTTTCCATCAAGCAAATACGTTCCTCAAAACTTTGGAAAAATCTAGAGTACAATATAACGTCTTAATCTAATATTGCAGCTGCTGTAGTTAAGCTCCGCGCTGACAAACCATAACATATACGCTAGAAGAAAAAAGTTTCTGAATACAGTGAATTAGTTCAACACTTAGCGGAAGACCATTTCCCTCTTCCACCCGCTGAAATTTCTACTTCACGAAGTATACATGTATCAAAAAAACATTCGCCTCAAAATAGACAACCAAATGATAACTGTTACACGTGATTAGTGAAACTATATCTCTTGCTTTACAAAGTATTCTTAGTTATCACCCCACAGCAAGTGGGAACTTCAACAGCCCTGAGAGGGTATGCCACTTAGAAGTGACGTATCGCTGTCCGTGGCATTCCAAATGACTCAGCCGAGCATGTTGATCGATCTCGAGGTCAAGCGCATCGGTTACAGGGAGGCAAGTCCCCTATAGGACGCGGCCAGCCCAATACCGGTTCTAACATGACCCGAGGAATCTGTCACCGGCCGGAACTGCACATCATTGCCACTAAATCGAGGTAATTATTCCAAGGTGGAAATTACTAATTGAAATAACGTAACAGACGAACGTTGAAAATGTAATCATCAAATATTCAATGCTTTGACATATTGGTGTACCGTATGTTGCAAGCCACGCCCAGGAATCTACAATGAACAAGATTATTTGGAATAGATATAATTACATCTTCACGGCTTTCAAAAACCATCTGAAACTTTACACTGCTTGTTATCCCTCCCACTACCTCACGCGTAATCGTGATTATACCTTGAAGTAGGACGTATTCATACGGGCCTTTAGCGTTTTCAAAACCCGATACTGAACAGCAGGAAACTACAAATACGCTGTGATTAACAGACAGTATGGAACTGATAGTTCCAGCCGGGAAAACTCGCCCGTATGATCTACTGAAGATTTTAAATACCTAGTTCACATGACTACTTTGGATCCCTATAACTACATAATTCCATGACCAGCTACGAACAACAGATCTGTAACCCAATTTTGATATAAGTACTTTCACATAACACTACAAACTTGTGATCTAATGGCTGCCGCTGCTGAGGTCTAGCTTTCGATTCAAAGCGATAACTTCACTCGTTTGGAGCTAAATGCATCGAAGACAAATACAGCTCAAAATACACTTAAGTCGCTGAAATTCCACGAAATTTTAAAAGCCCGCTCCATACTGCGTGCCACATGCGTATTATCCGCTATTTCTCCTCCAAACATCCGAACGACGCGAGCTTATATGTTGACTAACAGTAAGTTCAGTTATGGGGCAGTGTGTTGCACGCAACGTTAGCACGCGCTCTGACCGCACAAGCCGGCTAGTGCAAAACCCGTATCAACTGCCCTATTCGACGTGCTCGCAGTGGTCCGAAGTGGAAGAGCTCCACAGTTCACGCGATTGTTCCTCTTCCCCAAACGGGCTGTAATACTGGTTGCCACCACTGCATCTCGCAGGCGCTCTAACTCCGGCGTCGACAGCACGTATGTTTACGAGTATGTGCTGAACATTACATGCAACTCTCGGCTAACTAATAAACAAGCTCCTTTAGTTTACGGTCTAGACATACGAAAATGTTGAACAAAGAGTGGATGCAGTCTTGAGCAGTAAATCTTATCGTCAGTGTCAACTGATGGATTGACACATCCGATCTATCCACCAACGTTTAAAACCATTTTCTACTACAAAAATTGAGGCTGCAAAACAAAGCAGTAGAACTTACTAGGATTTCCAAATAAGGTATCTACTGTTCTGGTAAGAAAAAATTCATTTCGTGCTGTGCGGCAGCTAATGTGAGAAAAAGTTTTCAAATAAGCATCTTCATCTGCATGGCAGAATTTCTTAATCCAGCTTCTTTCAACACACTAGTTGAAAACTTTGTACCAATGAAACATTCCACTAGCACTGATAAGCGCTACCGGTCGCCAAGCCCTCAGGTGGACAGAGAATGGCCGCTTAAGCACAGATTCGAAGGAAGAAAAAAATCTGAGGTCTCAAAACAGGCGTCTTTGTCAAACAAGCTGCATAAATAGTACCACTGCGGGGCGTTTAAAGAAAGTAAAATTAACTGAAGAGGATAGGGGAGGGCACATGCATTCTGCAAGCCACTGAACTGTGACAGTATCACTTAACAGGGCTCTTCCCGTTCCATCAGTGCATCGGGCACTGGAAGACGAAATTTAATGTAGCCATTCCAGAACCGGATAAACACGACTGACAGGGTAGATAAAATTCATCTTCGGATCCTGAGTCCAATGCCTTATAAATCAGGCCAGAAGATCTAACTGGCTATACTGCAAATTACCAATGAAGTGCGTTATCTTTTATAGGATGCTGCATAATCCCGATATTTTTGGAATTTTGGTTTATATTCAATATCAGCTACGCCAGGAGACCATCGAACAGAACAGCAAAACGAAGTAAAGTTTTCCGGAAGGCTACGGCGCATGAAGCGGTGGCAACTCACCTCGTATTTGATCCCGGCGAGCCGCAGCCACGTCTCCACTTTGAGGCAGTAGGGCGACAGCGAGGGGATGAGCGGCGTGCGGGAGAACTGGTACAGGTAGACGACGTCCTTCTCGAAGTTGGCCTTGTGCACCGCGGGCGCGGGCTTGGCTGGCGCCGGCGCCGTCTGTTGGCCAGCAGATTCTTGCTGCTGCTCGGCCTGCTTGTTCGAGTCGGCCGCCCCCGTCTCCTGCTTCTCCGGTTTGTCTTGCTGCTCCTTTTCGCCCGTGGTGTCCGCGGGGGCCTTGTTCTCGTCGCTCGCCATCACGGGGCTTCCTGCGGCTACCGTGGTGGAACGCTGGGGCTGCGCGCTTCGCTGCGACAACTGCTGGCTCGCTGCCTGCTTGCTGGACGGTGCTCCGCTGTGCTGCGTGTCCACCACTTAGTCGTTGTGAGCGGGGCCGCTCGAGCACTGAGCGCGAAGCCGCCGGGCCCGCGACGCTCGCCCGAGCGCGCGCCGAGCCGCCGTGACGTCAGGCGGAAACAGCCGAACGCCGGTGCACACGCACCGGAAGTCTGGGCACGGCCCCGCCCGTGCTGCCGGCTACACGCCTCGCGGCACCGCCACAGCCCCGCTTGCCACCCCATAGGGCTTGTCGGCTTCCCTAGCAGCCTTAAGGCGCATTCCGGCCAATTCTTAGAAAATTCGCATCGCTAATGATTTTATTTCTTGAGGCCCCTACACACACACACACACACACACACACACACACACACACCAGTTACCAGTTTATCGGCTGACAGACCGACCAGCTACGTGGCAGCCCACACACATTCCAACCGACTGCACTCAGTGATTACAGCACCACCCTGATTCATCCATCTTAAGGTCGTTCAGCTTATGTTCTACGAGACCTCACTTAATTTTCTCGAAAACAAAAACGGGAGTTTGCCTTGGCTGCGTTAGAGGTAATATGGCCAAAAAAGCCGAGAGAAACCAGTGGGCCGCGCGGGATTAGCCGAGCGGTCAAAGGTGCTGCAGTCGTGCACTGTGCGGCTGGTCCCGGCAGAGGTTCGAGTCCTCCCTCGGACATGGGTGTGTGTGTTTGTCCTTAGGATAATTTAGGTTAAGTAGCGTGTAAGCTTAGGGACTGATGACCTTAGCAGTTAAGTCCCACTAGATTTCACACATATTTTGAACCTTTTTTGAAACCAGTGGACAAGGAAGTGGCTAATGCAAGGGAAGAAAGTCACCCACGTTATGCTACTTAAGGAGCTGGGAGCCGATGATTTTAGTAATTATCTAAGAATGGACGAATCACGCATTTCGGAGCTGCTGGACATCAAACCATTCTTAACGAAAGATAAATACAGTCACGAGAGGGGCTGCAAGCTGCAAGGAGAGGCTGTTAGCAACATTACGATTTCTAGCCACTGGCGGAAGTTACGAGTTCCTCAGATTCACTGCTGTTGCATCCTCACAGTTAAAACGATTCCTGAAATCTATAACGTGATTTATACTTGTCTGCGGAAATACATATTGGTATAGTAAAATACGTAAAACAGAAGACGTTCATGTAAACGACATTAATTTGTTTATGTATGGAGCATAAAAGATGTAGGACAGACCAAAACAAAAAACAAAAACAAAAAATGCATACCTTAAGAGCTATGAGCACTTGTTCAATAGAGGAGACGTGTTTCACATTAGCGAAGATGAAGAAGTGCTCACAGCTACTCATTTAGGCATTTTTGAGCCCATGTTTACTGGACATTTTTTCTTTTTTTTGGTCCATACTACCACCTATGAAAGCTTACAATCTAAGCAACAACAGTACCAGTACATGTATTCCACAGTCAGAGGTGTCACAATGGTTTTCGCTTATGACTTTCGACTAGTTTGTTTCCTTTCCGGGTCTCTTACCTCAGATTGATACATTTACCCTGTATTACAGGTTTTAGGTTTTATTTCCGATACTTATCAGAAATGAAATCTAATTCTGATACGTATCAGTTAAAACGTAAAAACCCAAATATAGACGGTCTATAGACGTTTATTCGTAAAATATACTTGCTTCACTGGTATAAGTGTAAAAAAGTCGAGCCCATATCCAAGAAGAGTAAGGTATGGGACTTTTTTTCTTTCTTTTTTTTTTTTTTTTTTTTTAACAGTTCTAACAGCTGTTGCATACTTGTTAGGTGATGTGCACCACCAAAATTTGTATCTTTCTTCTACTCATCTGAAATGAATTTCTTAAATTTACAACAGTACCTTTTATGCTAGATACATAAAGATACTAATAATTTTAGTACGAACATCTTTTGTTTCATTTATTTTGCTTTACCGTGATGTATTTTCTCAGGAAAGTATAAATCACGCTGCTGGTTTCAGGAATCATTTTAGGTAATAATTCTGGGGATATAACAGCACTGAATTTGAGGTCCTCCTAAATTCTGCCAGTGACTAGAAACTGTATTGGTATTGTAGCCAACAGCCTCTCCTCGCAGCTTACAGCTTCTCTCATGACTGTATACTTTTTCATTACGAAAGTTTTAATGATATTTAGCAGCTCTGAAATACACGTTTCATCCTTTCTTAGATAATTACGAAAATTACCGGCTCCCAGCTCCTTAAGTAAGAGGTGGGTGAAGTTCTTTCTGCGCATTAGCCACTTCTCTGGCCACAGCTTTCTCTCGGCTTTCCTTGCCTTGTTAACTCTAAAACAGAATGAAAATGCCGATATTTCTTTCTCTGTAAAGCCAAATGTGCGCGCCCCTCCTGCAGGAGGTTCGAGTCCTCCCTTGGGCATGGGTGTCTGTGTTGTTCTTAGCATAAGTTAGTTTAAGTAGTGTGTAAGTCTAGGGACCGATGACCTCAGCAGTTTGGTCCCTTAGGAATTCACACACATTTGAACATTTTAAAGCCATCGAGAATGTCGTGAAACATAACCTCGATGAATTCATACGATATTGCAATGCTTGTGTTATTCCGAATTACGATGCCATGCATGCATGTCCGAAGGAACTTTGCATCGTATTTCTGAATAAAAAAAGCATTGCAATATCGTATTTATCCGCCGAAACCGGGTAAGCGACTTTCAAGTAACATATCTTCCCTGTACGGGAATATACGTAACTGATTACGAGTACAGGTTGTAGACACGTGGATGACGACATATGAAAGTTTGGGTGTAGCCATGAGTCGTGCACGGATAGTCAAATGGTAAGGCGACCGTTCGCGATAAGCGGAAAATCCGGTTTCGAGTCCTGGTCCTGCACTAATTTTTATTGTCGTCATTCCATTATTCAGTTGATTGTTGCCCCTATTCGCAACTGCGAACACATTTCATGTATATCAATGAACTTAAGATAGATAAACCACAACAGGATGGAGCTGTGATAGCAGAGTGCAGTCGGTCGGGACGGGTGTAGGCTGCCACAAAAATGGTCCATCCGTTCGTCGGTCAGTAAACTGATGCGTGTGTAGGGGCCTTTAGATTTGTGCCTCCAGCGCTCGGAAGCATTTCGGACAGCAGGATTTCTCCAGCTAACTCGATCAGGTGCCAGTTTTACAGCGTCCTTGCAGTTCATGTCCACGCGTTTAAGATCCTTAGCAAAAGACCGTGTCCAGGTGTCACTTCGTCGTTCCCTACTTCTGTATACATCCATTGGCTTCCACAATAGTGCGCGATAACTGATGTTCAAAATTTACCTCAAGCATTGTTGGTAAAAAAACACTGAGTTCGTGTGCCGATTTTGTTGACATTTTCCGGGTCTCACATGCGTATGCTGCCATCGATAGGGTGATGGAGTACAGCTGAAGCTTTCGAAGCTTTGCGGACATACCTATTGTCTGCCATATGGATCGCATTCGTGATCACATTGCAAGATGATTTCCCAATTCTGCTGGTGATGTCTGCATACAAGTCCCCATTCCTGCATATAATCCTGCTGAGATATTGAAATCGATCAACCTCTTATAGGACCTTCTGTTGCGCTATAATTTGAGTAGTTAAATTTCCACTTTTGATGCACATTGCTTTTGCTTTATTAAATTTTTTCCTACAGAAATAGTCATTCCATCCACCTTGCTAATCATTAGTTGTAAATTTTGTGTGATTTCTTCCGGAATAATAATGGCATCAGGAAAACCAAGGCCTGTGAATCCAGTTGGTCAATGTTGGACTTGTCCACAGTGGTAGTAGAGCTACGTTCATACGAGCACATTTTGTTTGTGCAGGTTGCCACATCAGGGGTAGGTTTGCACTCAGGAGGCAAACCTATTGTTTTTCTTTGATTGTCAGGTACTTAACCTATTGTTCTGTTAAGTGCTTTTCCATGTCACCCCCATTTCCTTTTGATTGACAGGTACTTAACCTATTGTACCCCCCCACACCCTCCCCCTCCCCCAACCCCTCCCCCCTCGCTGCTACAGGCACACTTTCAGGTCTGAGTTATTGGAATAGACCCACCTCTCACTCTTATCAATTTGATTGACTACTTAATTAAATTCATCAATTAGTTAACATCCCTGGTGAGAATGTGCCACGCCCCCTGCCACGCCCACCTGGACTTGGAATCAATTTTTGTGAGTGCCACGCCCACCTGGACTTGGAAGGAAATAGTTATTATCTACCACGATGCTCAACAGACCGCCACATACCCCTACAAACCCATGTTGATGGGCTAGTGTGTACTAATGTGCACTAATATGCACTAACGTCTACTAATGTGTAGTAACGTGCACTAGTGAATACTAATGTGTACTGACGTATAATAGCATGTACTAATGTGCACTAACTTGAACAGCGCATGACGTCATCCAAGATGGCGGCTATGACGTCAGCTGATGACGCAAGTACCGTTATCCAAATGGTGGCTTTTGGCGGTAAAGTGCCATGCCTCCCTACCCCGAAAAATGGCGCGAAGTTCAAATTCCAACATGGCAATGCAACCTCTACTAACCTAAGAAAATGGCGGGAAGGTAGGTCACATTGACTACTTTATTAAATTGATCAATTAATTAACCTCTCTGGTGGGAAAGTGCCACGCCCCCTGTGATGCCTTCTGTGAAAAATTCAAATTCCATCAGGACAATGCAACCTCTACTGACCTAAGCTCTCTGGTGGGAAAGTGTCAACCCCCTCCCCCCCCCCCCCCCCGCCACACCCCACTGGTAGGAAGTTCAAATTCCATCAGGAAAGTGCAACCTCTACCAACCTAAGAAAATAGCAGGAAAAAAGGGCACCTCTAATAACCCAAATCATCCGACCACCACCTCTTCCTAGGAATTAGCGGGAAAAAGACTCAGTTGATCGATCATTTGGAGGATATTCGATTGTAGTGTATGGTATACTGTGTAAACAATTTAGACATTGTGTGAAATATTGTTTTTTTAAACAATTTAAGGGATTCAGTGCATTGTATGGAATATAAGTAAATTAGTGGAAAGGAAGGATCTCATAACAGGAAATTCAAGCGTCTCTGCTGCTTGGAAACATGTAGGTCTTGCAAGAAGCAATTATATGGGGCAAACATGCTATATATCCTAATGTTTGGCACTGTACTTCGGGTGTCTTAACCTAATGTTTGGGCCCTTGTCGGCACTTAACCTATTGTTCCATTAACTGGTTTTCCATGTCACCCCCCATTTGCTTACACTATTAAACCGCCTTTGATACCAAATTAAGTAATCAGTTATGGCCTTTCACCATTTTCTAGTACATGTCTTGAATTTCACATGCTTTTCAAAGCCATTTCTGACGGATCGTCATTTGTCACCCATCCCCTTAAACTATTGTACTGCATTTTACATAAAAATTATGCAAATTAACGTAGTGTTCTGCACATAACCTGCTGTTCTGCTACATGTCACCCACTCACGCATTCCCTCCCATTAACTACTGTACCGCTAACACCACATTGATATAAAAAATTTATGCAAGTTAATTAAATCGGTATTCTTCACATGTATGGGGTAGTTCTTCCTAATTCGCAGCATCGTATTGGTTGGTGAAATCGATGGAATATAGTTTAAACAAAAGTTTGCTGATAAAAACACATCCCACCACTCGATGCCCGACGCCGACGCCGCCCCCGCCGCAGCCGCCACCGCGAGCCACTGCCGGAGGCAAGCCGGCGCGAGCCATCGCTGTCACACCATTGCAGGTGAAAGTTGGGTATATTTTCGTGTATAAAATTAGAATTCTTCGAGTGTTATACTGACATCACAGAACTCCAAGGCGCACTCACACTGGTCCCATACGCGATGACGTATAGCTGTGGTATGGTCCAGCACCGAGAGGGATGTTCCAATGCTTCCCAGAATAACAAAGGATACATCGTTCCTAGCGATCCTTTCGCCATAGTTTTCTTCAGTCAAGACTATCAGCGGTAAAAGTATTTTGCACAGATCTCTAAATTGCACTGACAGTTAAACACCACAAAAGTTATCTACAGATCATCAAATACATACAAGACTCACAAGAATATTGAAAGCCAGGAAAATATTTACCAGTGTAACTACAATTAAATATTACGATTGCTGCTACAGTCTGACATCGATCAAAGTACAGGTAATGTCTCCTGTTGACGGCTGTGGTTCTGGAACGACTCTCAGTATGTATAGCGAACTCTTGCAAATTGCATAGTGTCCCACAAATACTTAATGTGCGCTTTTGTAGGAGTTTTCGTGTTGTCTCAGCTTGTATGCACGGAAATTCTTGCCATAACAGAACCTGTATGGAAAAATAGCGCAGAATAACGTGGCAGCCCGTCCATCACTTGTTACCCATCCTGCTTTCAACATACACAAACGTTCTCTCCGCTAAAAGCCTGTGCATGCTCGTGAAAACACCGTTAATCATAAAAGCATTGTTATTGTTTGGAAAGAGAGCACTCTCTAAGCGCAGACGGGGAAATCAGAACAATTACGCAAACAGAATTAGAAGCACGGAAGAGAAAAAAATGGCTGGAATTTTCGGTATCCTACAGCTGCAGGTCTGGAGATGTCCTAATGCCACAGTGGCATATGAGTGACGGCATCCCTGCCAGAGATGGATGGTCTGCTTCAACTTGCCTTTGAACACTTGCTTTCTCATAACTTTCTGTACATACCTTGTTTCCATCTTGCTCAAGTCAGTTTGTAGAGGCTCCTATGTCCCAGCACAATGGATGTGTTGTGAATGAATAAAGCATTATGATCGTATTTTGTACAGATCACCATACTGCATCGACAGTTAAACCCTGTAACGTACCCAACATATCGTGAAATACGGAAAGACTCTTACTCAATTACATTGCTCTCTCACTGATGACAGGAGCTTGAATATTAGAGTGCAAAACAGATCTCCAACCCAGCAATATATCACCATGTACTGTGTCGATGTAATAAACATACTTTTCCTATCCTGCGCCATAGAAAATCATCCCTTTTACATGACCTGTAGATACACCACGAAGGCAGACAGCACCATATATACTCCTCACAGCACTGGATATTTCCATGTGAGGTCGGTGGCCATCAACCCCCGACGGGTGTCACTCTCAGAGCTGTTCTACAAATTCGGACTCGTTTCTCCCTTGGTACAAACACGTTACTGTTTCTGGTAAAGATCTGCTTGCTTGCTCACTTTTCTACACACATCTCCAGACTCAGGGTTTACAAGAACACACGTATTTTCGCATGGTTCACCATAATATTATACCATTTTCGCGGTACTTCTCGATATCGAGCACACAGAAGTATCCTACCAATCGCTCACGCAACGTAATTCCGAAGATATCGACTGGAAATTATTTCTCTACAAAACCCGAAGCTTTAGCTAGGTGGTTGAGTGCTGTAAACCACTGACTAACTAGAAATGTATGACATCTGCAAACACATTTATGCGGAAACTCGAGAAAAATAGAGAAAAATGATATTTCTAGTCACAAATACTGATGCTGGTGATGTAGCAGATTCCAAATCATCCCTATAATTTACAAGGTCAACTAAGGAGTGTCTCATGTCTAGAGATCCGGTAAATGTGTCTTGCACATGCTAGATGCACACACCACAATCGATTTTCCCTCAACTAAATAAAGGCGCGAAATATGCAGAAGCAGTCAGCCGAACAATTTATATGGGAGGGAATAATGGTCCAGCGCAACACGCCTCCATATTCAATCTCAAATTTCCATGCAATCACGAAAGCTATACAACACATACTAAGTATTAGTTCGCTATTCGGTAGTCTAGAGGACAATACGTTAATTCGTCTACATTCCTACTCACCAACAGGCCTCTCCATTCTGATAGCCCGTACTGTTAAAGGAAAACCTGAATAATCCCCACACAGGTCACGGGCCCTGCAGGCCGAGCATGCTCAGGTAGAATCAATCATCCTAAGAAATCGGTAACATATATATTTTATCCCTGCACTTACAACTAAATCTTACAATCAGTCTCAGTTGAACATTTGACACTGAGCGAATTATTGGAAATACACCCTGTTGACGACTATGGATCTGGGAATAGGAATATCAGTACCATTCTTATGACTTGACATATTCTTCCCTTTGCTATCACAGTACTAGACGGCAAATCCATACGTCCCTTATGAATGGACATAGTCATTTCCTTTGCATATGTTGAAACACAAACACAAACTTCATAAGCCTGCTGCTCAAGGCGAACCTATCACGCACCCCCTACTACTAAGTATAACACTTCGTCAAAAACTGATTACCTACAATACAGAATACTACTAAGAGAAAATCAGCGCTGGGTGGACAGGTCTCATAAGTTTTTCTTGTGAGTGATACCACTGTGTCTTAGAAAGAGAGCCGTAATCATCTCATATGTTTAAAAAACCCTATTACAACAACCACTGTATGTTATTGCCACAAGCAGACTTGGCTCTACAGGTGCACACAAGTATCCATGTTAAAGGCTATACTTGCTTTATAAATCCACATATGAGGTTACCTACGAATCACGTGGGTTTTCCAGACAAATATCGAGACCGTGATAGCTGGAGTGTATATTATCACACCAGCAGTGCGCTTACATGTACCCCACGATGCAGCCTCGTGATAAAATCGCTGAATTTTGAAAGTGATTCGGCTAAGGAGCGTGGTATGAAACAGATACCTCCAACCCCCTCACGCCACCCCACTAGATGTTTCTCCAGTATTTATAACGCATTCTGTCTCGATGCCATATCATACTTCTGGCACTAACATATCTCGAAAACGAGCCATCTTTTTCGAACCTATCTGCTACAATAAAATTCCAGTGTGGTTTTAGGTAGCCCCTATGTATCTTGCAACTACCCTTTAGACTGTGCGCTACCAGTCCTACAGCTTTGTGCACGTGATTGTTCCATATACAATTATGTAAATTAATGTAATATGTTATTAATATACAATTAACTTTATATTAAGTTAACTTAAATATTAATTAGTTAAATGATTTAATTATAGAAAATATATTAATTATATTATTATAATTAATATAATTATTTATATTAATATAATATTTTGTATTTAATAATCCTAGGTAAATAAATCTATTAAAATAATCATTTAATAATAATAAAATAACATTATAGGTATTTAAATTTAATTAAATGTAATATATTAATATAAATTATTTATTATATATAATATATATTCAAATTATCCTAACTGAGATAAATTAATTAGAAATAACCAAAATAATACATAAACAAATTTTTTAAACAAATTTTTAATTTATATATTAAATATAAAAAAAATGAAGTGCCTGGTTAAAGGGTTACCTTGATAGTGTAAATCAAGTAAATAAAATTACCTTCATTAAAAATTACATAAGACAGAATTAAACTACCTCCTTTAGTATCAAAAACTAACGTGCATCATACACCTTAATGTAAAAAGGTAAGCTAAACAAGCTAATGGGTTCATACCCCATTTATAGAGGTATCAATCCTCTCCTTTTTAATGACCAACAACTCTACAAAACTTCTCTTCCTATCAACATTAATAATGGAACTGAGTAGAAGTCGGAGAAAGCTACACGGCAACCCATGTAGAAACAGGCGAAGTTGAGTTACTGCAACAGAACTGTGTTTGGATAATTCGACGGGAACGAAGCCTGATCCTGCAACACGAGGTGGTATAAAAGACAATATGGGAGCTGGGGTAAGGACGTGGATTTTGCTACTGCATTGTGGTGCCTCTCCAAACTAGAAGCAGGTACTACAGATCTGCTTCCCTCAGGGTCCACTCGCGTCTATCACCCCAACATTCTGTTTTTTTTTTTATTCTATTCCATCAGCTAGAGAAAAATTATGAGCTATAAAAGTTCAACTAACTTCATCCGATAGAGAACAAGATAATATTTTTAACGTATCTCTCTCCTCAATATATCGAAACCAAATACCACATGCGAGCAGGCATCAAACACATGTGATGATCCTATTAAATATACTGGTATTGATGAACTGCACAGACCAGATTTAGGTTTCATCACCCATACTGTAGGATGATGACCGTATCCCACAGACTATACTGTAAGTCGCAAGACACGCTCCCTGTGACCCTGTGTCGTTGTTTGAAACATTGTTTTCTAACGCGCTTTGTACACTGACATACTTTTTTTTCTGCCACCGCTTTGAGGTCTGTGTCAGGACCTAAACTGACGTTAAGACGCTCTGATCCATGGCCTCTCGCAGAAAACTAGACATTGCACAGTGTAAATAATTTTGTTTCTGCGGCTACCATAACACGTGACACACGATCGTTTTAAATAAAAGGCGCTTACTACATAAGGAAACTAGAAGAGTTTGGTAGTGTTGTGGAAAGTTTCCAAACTGATGTCTGATAGTGACTGACGACCTCTACATTTAAACTAATCTGCCACAGTGATAGAATAGATGATGGCTCTGCATTCCCTTTCGGCTGCTTCCTCATATTGCACGTGATCACTGTTTCGGTGATAGCAACCCCCAGAAGGTGTCACCCATCCACAAAACTCATTCCCCAACACAAACAAGCGCTGTCAGTCAATCATTATATGGTAACCAACAGTGCACGAATGCACAGATGGGCTGGAAACGAAACCACGAATGTACTGTAATAACAAGCATCACTGTTGATAGCGCAGACAATTTTAGCAATTTTACAGTAACTTCAACACCAGCCAATGATGTGACAGCATGTTTCCCCAATTTCAGTATCATAGCTAAACTGCCTCTTCTCTACTTCGCGAGTATCATTTCGAATGTAGATAGATGAGTGCACAGTACATCCATTCAGTGTGAATTCTCGAACACATAAATCATCAAAGTATACCAGATAGAGCTCTACATATTTCCCACACCTCGAGCACAGTGCTTAATTTACTATCTATCTCTCTGCGTATTAAAGTCACAGAGCATACTCTAAAGTATTGTTCTAGAGTCTAGGATTCGTACCTGCAAGGTACTGGTAAGAGAGAACATAAACACTTGCACTCCTAGGTCTACAACGTTCCGCACTTAAAACGGGCTGTAATGTTAGACCGCCTGCATTTCCAACCGATGATTCATATAGAATGTAGCGCTGTTAATATTCCAGTGTAAGAAATATATTTCAAACGCAGGACATACATCCTTCTTCCCAGTTGCTCTATGATAAACTATTTATCGAACCGTAAAACGAAAAAAACTACTTCCTTAAAACATTGGCTCTGTGTGATACGGGTACAATATAGCTTTCCGGAGATGTATAGCGCCCACTATTCACATCCGATCACGGTTCGGAAATTATACTATGCCAGCCTCAGCCCTATATAAAATGATCGTTAGTAACTGCGAATACCTCTTACAAGGAAACAGAAAAACGCATAGCAGCAGTGTCCGACATGTGAAACTCACCAGTCATTCCGTCACTAACTCTGTAAACAGCACACCTGTCAGGCAAATGCATACACAGGGAATGCAGTGCTTTGCAAGCACCTGTAGCTGACTTAGATCTGACACTGAAATCTGGATTTTATACCCAAGATGCGACAGGGGGGATGGAGTATATCGCATAAATCAAAGTTCGTTTAGAGAAATGTGTCACATCTCATTACACATGAGATGCAAGTCCTCTGATGACCGATGGGTTTACCACAGAAGGCTCCCAGGACCCAGTCCCCTCCACTGGTGGACCAAACTTTGAACATAAAATATGTGTCTGGGCATAATGCGTGGTTGGTCCACCCGCAAACCCTATCGCTGGATATGACATGTGGTGGATCCACCTCCAAACATTGGTCCGAATATATATTCTGCAGTAGATCCACACTTGGTAGGGGGATGTGGCGGTCGGTTTAGGATTGTAGTGGATGATAACTATTTCCTTCCAAGTCCGGGTGGGCGTGACACTCGCGAAAATTTATTCCAACTCCAGGTGGGCGTGGCAGGGGGGTGTGGCTCTTTCCCACGAGAGAGGTTAACTTATTGATCAATTTAATTAAGTAGTCAATGAAATTGATACAGTCGAGAGGGGGCCCTATTCCAATAGCTCAGACCTGAAAGTGTGCCTGTAGCTGTGAGGGGGGAGGGGGTTGGGGGTGGAGGAGGTCGTGGGGGACAATAGGTTAAGTGCCTGTCAATCAAAAGGAAATGGGGGTGACATGGAAAAGCACCTAACAGAACAATAGGTTATGTACCTGTCAATCAAAGGAGAACAATAGGTTTGCCTCCTGAGTGCCTACCTACCCCTGATGTGGCAACCTGCACTGAGAAAATGTGCCAATACTCCGTTCCAAGGGGGGAGTTGAGGGGGAGGGGGGGAGAATAGGTTGACATGGAAAAGCACTTAACAGAACAATAGGTTGACATGGAAAAGCACTTAACAGAACGATAGGTTTGCCCGAGTGCATACCTTCCCCTGATGTAGGGAACCTGCACTAACAAAATGTGCACATACGAAGGTAGCCCTACTACTCACAGCTCTTCTCATTATGAAATCTACAACTAATATGTAAAGGAGTGGTGACAAAATGCGTTCTTATCTGACGTCTGTCAGAATACTAAAGGGAGGATGAACCCATCTTCTGTTCTGCAGCTCGAATCGAGGTACAGGTTTCTGAAAACATGAATGAGTTGTTCACGAATTACAGGTAGACTTACAATATTCCACAATGAGTCTTGGTGTATACTGGCAAATGCTTTTTTAAAAGCAACGAAGTTTGGGTGTAGTGAATTCTACAGATTGTCCCACTACCTTCCGTAGAACAAGTATTTCTTCGAAGCAGAATCTATCACTTCAAAAGCCAGCCCTTTCTTCTCATAGTCGACAATCTGCTGCTTCTGTACCCTTTTTAGAAGAACCAGGTAAAAGACTTTGCTGGCATCTAGAGAAGAGCGATACCTTTTTGATATGAACATTCAGTTAGTTTTCCTTTCTTCCGCAGTTTCACAGTCATTTTATTATGTTACATAAATTTTGGTATCTCCTACTGCTGCATTTATTGTTTTTCTTAAGGCACGTTTACACGGGCTACATTTTATGGTAATCTCTGGCGTTTCTGTTAACTTTTCTGCAATGTGGCTACAACACACGACAATTTTGTTGTGTTGCTGGGCAATATTGCTGATACTGCAGCTAGTTCCGAACGTACTGCCAAGGGATTGCCGATGATATCAACGAAGGATGGAAAGTAGCACTGTTGCAGGGCATTATCTATCTCTCTCAAACGAGAGATCTATCAATTTCACAATTGCGATTCATCTACGACCGCAACTATGGGACGTTGAAAGTAATGTATACAAAAATTGCAATCTGAAAAAGGACAACTGGCAAGCTCTCGCCGACGAGGTCGGAAATCGGAATCACACTTGATTTTGTTGTGAGCTTCATCACATCTGTTTCCATCTGCTGGTGAACAAAAATAAAATATAAATAAAAATTGTATTCTTATTTCAGACTAACCTTAATGAAAACCTTCATTTCTTATTCTAAATCGTTCCATACTTCTGGTACAAATAGCCTTATTGAAGAATGATGCACTTTAAAGAGGTACATTAAATTTCTGTGTGAGTCAGCAATAACTAAAAAGCGAAGTGTCATCACCATTCATGTTCTAACTGATATGTGCTGTCTCATATCTCAATCGGTTTCAGCAGTTCTTGATCCAGTTACTTGCACGTGATACTCAAAATTGTGTTTTGACATTCTGGTAAAATTCAGGAAAAGGGTGTTCAACACCAGTTCACGAGTGAAATTTTCGGAAATATTCCGCTTACTTAACTAAGAATGAATCCACAAAGCTCGATTTCTCTTGTTCTTTATAACTTTATTCTCTGTGTGACGTAAAAACAGCTAAGTAGCACTTACTTCCCCTAACTCACGTTCGTCCATTTTGTGGCAATAATGTGCCCCCTCGTAAACTCTTCTGGCCCAGAAATGTATTGTCGCAAACATAGCAGGGCAATAATGGTCAGTAATATGGCTGCAATTCGTGTGGCCGCAATGTTGCAGCACAATATTTCCGGGGTAGATTGTTGGCAAACTGTAATTTTATGGATCAAATAAACGAACCTTTAGAGCCTTGTTCTTTGTTTTGAGTTTTAAATCAGACACACACAAAACTCACTACATTTACATGTGACACAACTTACGGAAGACAAAAACCGAATTTCGGGAACCGTTTTTCGCCGTCGTGTTTACCTGGTAAGATCTGCAGCGGTTTTGCTAGTCTGTCAAATATCGGTTTTCCGATCTTCAGTTGTGTTCCGCAAATGGCGTCTGGAAATCAGCTGTTCTGGTTCCTGATTTAGCCAGCACGGTGTCAGTTTGCGTTTATTTAAAAGTTGCAGATACACAGCTTCATTCTCGGTCTGGTATTTCTACTTTTCCTTCAACGAACGAAAAGACACTACGACCAGACTAACTGGCAATTTTTAAAAACAAGACGTAACCTGACAACCGAAGCACATTTTGAAAATGACTGTGCGTTTACATGGGAGCGAAAATCGATAGTGAAAAGAGAAGCTAGGTTGGCATTTCCAGAATCGATATTGGACTGTTTCCATGTACAGCTAGAAGCCGTAATGGGAAATCGGTTTTGGGAGGCCTATATAAAAAATAATGACTGAAAACTTGACAAACATGCACTGCACAAGCATGCTTGACCGTCTGTAGGGTAATTTTTCTCAAGCAGTCAGACTGTTCAGGTCTCCTGAGACTGTCGAGTTTCAGTCATGAAAGCTCGTGCAAGTATAAAGGCGGCCATACACATAACTAAAAGTTTAACAAGCTTTTATGATGAAGCACTTTGTGTAAACACTCTAGGCCGTTTGTGGCGTAATTTTTCTGGAACCCTTAGAACTGTTCAGGTTGCTTGACCTTCATAGATTTTCGATCACGCAGGTTTGTGCAACCATACCAAAACAAGTTGGTTGGAGCCTTTGTACCAACAGTGATTAAACTTGCACAAACTAACGTCGATTGTGGGGCAATCTTCGTAGCGGGCTTAACGTCGAGCGACATGGTGCAAATTGATAGAAAATTGATGGACAAGTTAATTCCCGTACTCGAAGCAAGTCTTACTTCGACAGTATTAAATCAAAAGCTTAACACAGCAAGGTAAAGAAGGATGTCGTCTGCGCTAGACTTTTAACACAATACAAAACAGTTGAACCTATCATAAACAAAGACGACATCATTAAAAAGATAAATTCTCGTACGAGGAAAAAAAATTGAAGGAAGAGGTGAAGTACACAGGTCAACTTAGCTACAGTTGTTTGTAGCTGCGTGTCTGAAGTATTTGTAGCCCCCTACCTCGCACGAGAAGCTTTCGTGTGCTGTTGCAGTTTCTCTCATGATTGGTTCATATTTATTAATTGAAGATATTACGACGGTTTGCTTGGGTGACAGTGACCTCACTGAAGCGCGGACTCGTCTTCGAAAACAGAAGCGCATTCTTCACGGAGACAGCTACACGGCACGCCTCATCTGTACCACTTTCCGTCTGCGAGTGGGTCTTCTACCACACCGAAAACCATTGGCGTTTCTTCGTGCGTTGACTTCAAAGTGTCTGGATGGATGGATAGATTTAATACTGTCGGGAGCTAAAAATTGCCGGGCGCTAAACAGTGTGGTCTTCAGCGCCATTTCTCAGGATCTCGGTACTGGTATACAAGGTGTAAATTTTAAGTTGACAAACCAGAATAACTCGAAAAATAAGTTTCACACGAAAAAATGTGTAGAATCCAAAGTTGATTATTTTCGAGGGGGACATCTGCTCGTGCTAAAATTAGCCCGCCACCCCAGCCCCCTGGGGTTGGGGCTGAAGGCACTTTAAAATTTCAAATGGGAACCCCCATTTTTATCGCAGAATCAGATTCTACATAAAAACCTACGTACAACTACAAATAGTTGTATCGAGTGACAGAAGAACGGTAGTCCACCACAAACATGCTGAACAGTGTGTGGATGGGGAAAACACGAAGAGGTGAATATAGAACAGTGATAAAAGTGGTATTGCGGCCTCCAGACAAGATGTGAGGAAACGCAAATCAGCAAATCGTAAGTAATTACATATTTTACAAAAAATCGCGAAGTGAACTGTTTGATAATCTGTAACCAACAAAACTGTATCATTATAGAGCCCACTGATGATGCCTTAAAACAGTAGAAGGCGATACGCGTATGGATTAAATAAAATAAATAGCAGCAGGAAAAGGCAGTTTGATTTGCAAAACAAGACTTCAAGGAGTTCTCATACAGGGATATCGTCTCTATTGATGGCGACTCTGCTGCACGGCGAAATAGGCGTGTTCTGCGTGTGAGGTATCAGATGTGGAGCAGCTGCCGTGACGAACGGGCTGGAATAAAAAGGATCGCGCCTTGTCCACTTGAGCCGGAGGGCGCCTAACGTATGGCGTTCGCGGTTAATAAGAGCGGCACCGAATTAGTCGCGGTGCGTGCCGGGGCGACATAGGGCCGGTGTGGGCACGCGAGCGCCGCGGCCCCGCCCACGTGTGGGCTGCACGCTACTGGCCGGTAGCCGCCGCAGGTAACTGCCCCACAGGCAGGCACGACCGCGGCTGCTAACTTTGGCTGCGTTCGTGCTCCGGCGGCTCACCTGCTGCTCAGCCGTGCAGGCCACGTCACTGTCTCGGCCGTGCTGAGCGACCGGCCGAGGACAAGCTGGTGGGAATGAGCATCGTGCTGACTCCTGCTTTCACATAATCCTCGTCCTTAATATTTATCACGTTTATTGTAGTGGCCATTTTCGCAAAAAAATGGCTCTGAGCACTATGCGACTTAACTTCTGAGGTCATCAGTCGCCCAGAACTTAGAACCACTTAAACCTAACTAACCTAAGGATATCACACACATCCATGCCCGAGGCAGGATTCGAACCTGCGACCGTAGCGGTCTCGCGGTTTCAGACTGTAGCGCCTAGGACCGGACGGCCACCCCGGCCGGCTGCCATTGTCGTAGCAGCTGTATATAAACTGCAGTTGTTTCAAAGAAAATGCCTTTTGCATGTTGCATATCGAAATTTTTATTTTTACTTATGCAACCAGACGCGTTTCGCCTTTTTTTACAAGGGATCTTCAGTGGTTGTCAGGTAACTTGTAATTCACTGCATCTAAGCAAACTGTTTTTTCTCGTCTTACAGTTCATTTTCAGTTCACTGTTTCCGTTACACATCACTGTAACTGCCAGCTTTTTAACACAGAGATTCATTTGTTTTTCTAAGTGTTACCAACTGTTTTGTGAATGTGTGTGTGTGTGTGTGTGTGTATTAGAGAGGGAGACATACTTTTTTAAATTTTTTTTATTCTTAAAAATAATAATAATAATTATTATTATTATTATATTTTTCGGTGTATACTTACCAGAAAGAACTAGACATCATCACACAAATAGCAACAAACAATGGGTACAATAGGGAACCAGTCACCAAATTAAACAAAAAAATTAAAAAACAAAAACAATCGTCGCGCGGGGTAGCCATGCGGTCAGTGGCCTCTTGTCACGATTCACGCGGCTCCCCCCCCCCGTCGGAGGTTCGAGTCCTCCCTCGGGCATGGGTGCGTGTGTTGTCCTTAGCGTAAGTTAGTTTAAGTTAGATTAAGTAGTGCGTAAGCCTAGGGACCGATGACCTCAGCAGTTTGGTTCCATAGTCCTTACCAAGAATACATACAAAATACAAAAACAGTCAGTGAACACAGCACATAAACACCCACAAACAACACTTGAACAAAACATTACACAAACAGGCACAAACAGCAACAGAACGATAACGACACAAAGAATACAAGGAAACAAGAAACAAGATTCAAGGTGGTACACAATGACATACAAGCAAAAACTCACACATAAAATGACAAACATTTTCAAAAGACAAGGAATGAACATAGCATTCAAAACAGACAATTCAATCCAAAGGCATATTCCGAAAATAACAAAAAACACAGATATCTACCAAAAAGCAGGAATATATCAACTACAGTGCAACACATGTGATGGGAGGTATATAGGACAAACCAGCAGAACATTTGACACCCGGTACAAAGAACATATCAGAGCGCGGAAATATGGAACGAGCCACTCAACTTTTGCAGAACATTTGAGAGAAAATAAACACAAACCTACTACAAGAGAAAATGGTATGAAAATAATTAGAATAAATAATGAAAGATATCTGCTAACATTACAGGAAAATTATCGTATGTACAAAACAAAAGCTGAAAAGAAACAACAACTAAATGAAACATGAATAACAACTCACTGTTTACACTGATTGATCGTATAATAGACAGAAATCCCAACAAATGATTACACATCTGATTCCTCTCATAAGTATATACACAAAAATATAATAATAATTATTATTACTATCTTTAAGAATAAAAAATAAAAAAGGAAAAGAAGTCTCTTTCCCTCTCTAATACACAAACACACGCACGCGCACACACACACACACACACACACACACACACACACACACACACACACACGTTCACAAAACAGTTGGTAACACTTACAAAAACAAATGAATCTCAGTATTAAAAAGATGGCAGTTACAGTGATGTGTAACAAAAACAGTGAACTGAAAGTGAACTGTAAGATGTCCACCTGGTTGCCAGATGAGAAAAAGCTTAGATGCAGTGAATTACAAGTTACCTGACACCCACTGAAGATCCCTTGTAAAAAAGGCGAAACGCGTCTGGTTGCATAAATAAAAATAAAAATTTCGATATGCAACATGCAAAAGGCATTTTCTTTGGAACAACTGCAACTTAATATTTACTTTACATCTACATCTATACTCAGCAAGCAAGCGTATTTTTTATTTCATTTATTGTTTTATTTAACCTGCAAAGTTTAGCTTCAACAGGTGCTCTCTTACATTCTATACCTACAGCTACACTGAAGCGCCAGAGAAACCGGTATAGGCATGCGTGTTCAAATACAGAGATATGTAAACAAGCAGAATAAGGCGCTACGATCTGCAACGCCAATAAAGACAACAAGTGTCTGGCGCAGTTGTTAAACGGTTACTGCTGCTGCAATGGCAGGTTATCAAGATTTAATTGAGTGTAAACGTGGTATGATAGTCGGCGTACGAGCGATGGGACATAGCATCTCTTAGCTACCAGCAATAACGTGGGGATTTTGACGTACTACCATTTCAAGAGTGTGCCGTGAATATCAGGAATCTGGAAAAACATCAAATCTTCGACATTGCTGCGTCCGAAAAACGATCCTGGAAGAACTGGACCAACGACGACTGAAGAGAATCGTTCAACGTGACAGAAGTGCAACTCTTCCGCAAATCGCTGCAAATTTGAATGCTGGGCCATCAACAAGTGTCAGCGTGCGAATCATTCAACGTAACATCATCGATATGGGTTTCCGGATCAGAAGTCGCACTCATGTACCTTTGATGACTGCACGGCACAAAGTTTTACGCCTCGCCTGGACCCGTCAACACCGAGATTGGACTGTTGATGACTGGAAACATGTTCCGTGTTCCGACGAGTCTCGTTTAAAGTTGTATCGAGCGGATGAGCGTGTATGGGTATGGAGACAACATTATAAATCCTGGACCTTGCATGTCAGCACGACACTTTTCAAGTTGGTGGAGGCTCTGTCAAGGCGAGGGGCGAGCGCAGTTGGAGTGGGACCCCTGATACGTCTAGATACGACTCTGACAGGTGACACGTACGTACGCATCCTGTCTGATCATCTGTATCCATTCATGTCCATTGTGCATTCCGACGGTCTTGGGCAATTCCTGTAGGACAATGCGATACCCAACACATCCAGAATTGCTACAGAGTGGCTCCAGAAACACTCTTCTGGGTTTAAACACTTCCGCTGGCCACATAAACGTTATGGGACATATCTGGGATGCCTTGCAACGTGCTGTTCAGAAGAGATATCCACTCCCTCGTATTCTTAGGGATTTATGGACACCACTGCAGGATTCATGGTGGCAGTACCCTCCTGCACTACTTCGGACATTAGTCGAGTCCCTGCCGCGCCGTCTTGCGGCACTTCTGCGTGCACACTGGTTTAAAATGGCTCTGAGCACTATGGGACTTAACATCTATGGTCATCAGTCCCCTAGAACTTAGAACAACTTAAACCTAACTAACGTAAGGACAGCACACAACACCAAGTCACCACGAGGCAGAGAAAATCCCTGACCCCGCCGGGAATCGAACCCGGGAACCCGAGCGCGGGAAGCGAGAACGCTACCGCACGACCACGAGCTGCGGACAGAATGAGACGGACAGACGTCGTTACGTTACTCAGCACGGACGACTGGTAGCGCAGGAGAAATGCAAACAGTATGTTGCCTGCAGAGGAATGACAATAATTAGGTTCGGCGTAGCCTTAGAGAGGAACATAGAGTTAGTACGGCGTGGTGCGTAATCGGAGGCTCCATCCCAAAATTTGTTTCTTCTACTTTACCTATAGCAACCAAATTTTAAAATCATGTCTACTATGTAAAGATATAGCAGTACCCAAGTTTTGAAGTCCATTACTTTACTGGTTTTCTAATTTTGAATTTTAATATGATTTTAATGATATCTTGGAAACCAACTTTTGGTATTGATACCACAGTTTCGCGTGCCGTATTTTGCAGGTACATTTACAAGACATACTGTAGTTCAACGATTCTGTGCTTTCATTTTATGAGAAGTATTAATAATCTGTTTTCAGTGTTTATTTAACATTCCAACCTTAAATGTTCTTTAATTACCGATAAATAAATGTGATGATAAAATAAACAAATTACAGTTTCGATAATATTAATGCATAGAAGTATGAAAACACATCAAAAGTACTTCCTGAAAAAGTTTCATTCAGGTTGGTTAATATTTATGATAAAAAAGTTGGCGCTCAGCTTAGAAAAACAAAATTCTGGGAAAATGGATTTTAACATTTTTTCATGAAATGAATGTTGCTGCAAGATAAATATTCATAAAAATTCACTGGCGCCACAATGATTTCCCTTCCTGCTTATACGAGGCCTATTCTTGTAATCTCAAGATCTAGGTAGCCTCTCTCTTGAATTTTCTGAATAAAAATCTACTCACAGTCTTCTTGAGAGGGTGAAATGGTAGGGATATTTGATTATAAGCCAGTACCTCTTTCCTTGGAGTTTGTTGTCTGCACTGAACTAAATTTATATTTACGCAGTCGACAGCCAAAGTGATTGATTTTCAGTGAGTGGCTGTAATTGCTTCACTTCAGTTTTCCTGGAAATCTTGCAACTTATTTTTCCGAATTAGAGTTTATGCCTTGGTAAAGTAAGGATGGTTCTGTTTGATGGCGATAGAAATAAAAAAATATCTTCGGTGTCTTTCAGTGTAAAAAAGTGGTTCAAATGGCTCTGAGCACTATGGGACTCAACTGCTGAGGTCAGTAGTCCCCTAGAACTTAGAACTAGTTAAACCTAACTAACCTAAGGACATCACAAACATCCATGCCCGAGGCAGGATTCGAACCTGCGACCGTAGCGGTCTTGCGGTTCCAGACTGCAGCGCCTTTAACCGCACGGCCACTTCGGCCGGCTCTTTCAGTGTACCACAGACCCTTATGCAGTCAGTATTTCAAACATTTCTTAGACATACTTGTAATTGGAATACAGCCAAATCGTTCTGGGATCTAGGAGGAAACACTTTAAAGTTGTGAAATAGCCATTAATTATTTTTTGCAAAAATTGGTGTTTAGGGTGGAGTCTCCCCTTAAAATGGAGAGTAGCTGTTCTTAAAGGGATGAAAAGTAGCACGATGGTCGGGTTAGGACCTTCAAAGCGACGAGACACATCAACATCTATTTATGAGTGCAGGATGCCTAGTCTATATGTTTATTGTACGCGATAGTATCTTTAAATGCTTAGTGTTCTATTAATGTGTTTCAAAACTTCGAATATGGCGAAAAAAATTAGCAAACAGCAACATTACAATAGATTTCCATGCAAAAGATTATGGACACTTGGAAAGTGAAAGTGAGAATCCGAAGCGCAGAAAAAACCCTCCCCTTTTGTAAACGGCGTTTCAGCATCGAAACTGTTCTTACGGAGTTTTACACACTTCGCACCATCACAGTCTACACAGTCCCTTCTTTCCTCGTCCAGTAGTAATCCATATTTGCGACAAAAAGTGGAACAATTTTCTACGCTGGATAAACATGGAATTAGATTTTTCCATGTGAGAGAATCCTTCGAAGAATCCTCAAGAGCAACAGACATCCCTTCTCACTAACTACATAAATCGTCTGGGATTCCCTAGCAACTCACAAATAATTCGCGAAGGCATGTAATTTTGAGCAAGTAAGGGAACGACGGAAAACAAATAAAAATGACGATCACAACGCCCGAGAAGAGAAATATAATTTGTCGTATTCCAGTTTTTCTGTAATTGCGAGATTTATAACATTCAGGGTACTCCAACAGAAAGTGTTTCGGACAGGGCATAACAAACAGCTTATATGACTGATTTCTGAAATCAGTTTACCCTGAATGTTACTTTATTTTGAAGGTATCAACATTCATTGCATATGTGGGTGTGAGAGAATGTATGTTGTACGTCCACAGAAAGCCGCAGTCGTTCTGACGCCTATGGATCGAATGGCACGAATTGGCAAAACTCTGATTTTTGTTAATGGCTTACCTCTGCTGTTACTGTTACTCCGTGCATTTCCTGTACTTCACAAGTTTCTTAGGATTTTGCTGGCAGAGATCGGACGCACTCGTGCATCTCCCATGTCTCGTCTCAAACTGATGCTAAGCAACGGTTTGGCCTCTGCAGGGAGCCCACTATTGTTAAGAACCACGTCACGTCGAGATTTGTTGTTTGCTGTAAGGGGCGACGTGGAAAAATTCGCTGAATGGTTAAGAACACTATGGTACGATAACAGCAGGGCGTATCAATACTGACACACCTGGGGAAATAGGGAAATCCAAGGGACGCACGAGAACATGGGCTACCTTTAGCGCGAAAGAAAGAAAGGAGGGGGGGGGGGGGGGAGGAGATAAGTGGAAAGGAAAACGGAAAATTTAATAAAATCGATAAACTCAAGTGAAACAAGTGAAATATTTCCCCATTATTGTTATCTCAATGTAGACAAGTGTAATGTGCTGCGAATATACAGAAAGATAGATCCTTTATCATTTAGCTACAAAATAGCAGGTCAGCAACTGGAAGCAGTTAATACCATAAATTATCTGGGAGTACGCATTAGGAGTGATTTAAAATGGAATGATCATATAATGTTGATCGTCGGTAAAGCAGATGCCAGACTGAGATTCATTGGAAGAATCCTAAGGAAATGCAATCCGAAAACAAAGGAAGTAGGTTACAGTACGCTTGTTCGCCCACTGCTTGAATACTGCTCAGCAGTGTGGGATCCGTACCAGATAGGGTTGATAGAAGAGATAGAGAAGATCCAACGGAGAGCAGCGCGCTTCGTTACAGGATCATTTAGTAATCGCGAAAGCGTTACGGAGATGATAGATAAACTCCAGTGGAAGACTCTGCAGGAGAGACGCTCAGTAGCTCGGTACGGGCTTTTATTGAAGTTTCGAGAACATACCTTCACCGAAGAGTCAAGCAGTATATTGCTCCCTCCTACGTATATCTCGCGAAGAGACCATGAGGATAAAACCAGAGAGATTAGAGCCCACACAGAGGCATACCGACAGTCCTTCTTTCCACGAACAATACGAGACTGGAATAGAAGGGAGAACCGATAGAGGTACTGAAGGTACCCTCCGCCACACACCGTCAGGTGGCTTGCGGAGTATGGACGTAGATGTAGATGTAGATCTCCATTACTCAGGTCAAGGATTAATCTGCAAAAGGACTCGTTCATCAGTTAAGGAATATGTATATTGAAAGGCCCCAGACGTGTGCAAATCTTTTGGCCAATACTATGGAGGAGCATCAGTCACAAATGAAGCATATGGAATAAATAATGGAGTCTTAATTTGAATTTAGTCTCTAAACGCTCTGTTGAGATTAATCAGCCCTGTACTGCGAAACAATTGACAACTTGTTCCGTGAGTCCTTCCAAGCTAATGCTAAGTATACTAAACACAACGTTTTGGGAAGGCAAATACTACGCCTTCTATGCACTTACGGAGAGATTCATTAACATTCTCAAGTCTCTGACAAACATGATTCTTACAAGCAAGAGATATAACGAACAGAGTGTAGCAATAGGTCTTAAAAGCGTAATTGAATCCTACACCTTTGTTGAGCAACGTAAAGCACTAGAAAGGGAAATTTGGGACTTTGTATGGACTTCGCAGCAGCAAATGACCTCTTATAGTAGGAGGGTCTGACATATGGGTCACATTCTGTATTTGAAATAAAAAGAGACACGTATTTCGGCTTTTTGCTAGACACTCCCTAGTTTTTGAAAAAAATCGAATTCAAGGTTGATGACAGAAAATCGTGTTTTCAATGCCATACATCGAAAAACCACCGAAAAACAATTTTTTTATTAAAATAACATGGGAGTCCAAAGTTAATCATGTTCGAGTTATTAACGTTTTTTGTGTTTTCATGTTACAGCTCGCGAACTTATCATTCAACGTGTTCAGCAGAATTTTTAATTCTCTTTACTTTAAAAAAAAAAAAAAGAGTCTTAGGTTTGTTTTTAGGCCTCCATCCATATGTCCAGTCCGTCCTTGTGCTCGCCAAATCATGCCTTCATCGACAAGTTTCCTTCAGCTGTATTGAAGTTTTCTTAAGTATTTAGTTCATTGCAGTTTAGAAAAATTAAAATTTAGTTCAGACTGTATTCGAAATGAGCGAACTAAGCTATACTTCCACACAGACTCTTGAGTTCCTCTGAAAAGTAATTATTTGATGTTTTCCTTTTTAAAAATCCTTGTTTTTTTATAAAAAGTGTATTACTGGCCCAATTTTTTCCTTTTTCCAGTTCTTTCTGACAATTTTGTCCCTTTCTTGGTGCAAAAATAGATTGAATTCAGTTTCAGATTCACCTCCATCGTTGACGGCGTATTTCATATGGGAATACATAAGACACGTGATTGTTTTTGTTTTTGAAGCCAGGAACGTTTTGAAATGCGTGTACATTATCTTCTTGGTGTTAATTTCAGCCATTGTCGTTGTTAATAGCGTCACACATTTAAAGTTAATCTGCTTCCATAAACCTAGTATTCGTGAACATCCTACTGTTGGGTGTAGCGCTGTGTCAGTTAATCCACAATGTTCACAGTAAGGGTTTCACTCGAGTCTCTGGTAATGTCACCGTTGATGTTGTCGGAAAGATATCGTTTAAGAATGTGTAAACTGGAGAGCACAGCGTTGAACTTACAGTCGCATCTGAAAAGTTAGACCACACTAGCTTCCAGTTAAGATCTTCGTCGGCCGAAGTGGCCGTGCGGTTCTAGGCGCTGCAGTCTGGAACCGCGAGACCGCTAGGTCGCAGGTTCGAATCCTGCCTCGGGCATGGATGTGTGTGATGTCCTTAAGTTAGTTAGGATTAACTAGTTCTAATTTCTAGTGGACTAATGACCTCAGAAGTTGAGCCCCATAGTGCGCAGTGCCATTTGAACTATTTAGTTAAGATCTTCGTGTTTTATTTAGCTGACTGGTGTGTGGACTGTTTCTTCCTGTAGTTCTCCCATAATCATTTTCGTGGTGATGTTCTTATCATTTTGGAGTTTTTCCACAATTTTCGTTGTGAGTTCTACTTCTTGTGGTAATTTCCCATGCGGTCTTCTATAGATCCGACTGACTTGCTGGTCGTTCCAAGAATTTCATAACATTTTTAACTATGAATGCTGTGCGTTTTTTCTCACATTCTGTTAACCCAATGCCACTTTCATTTGATAGCTTTGTTAACTGATCTTCTGCCACACGGAGTAGCAACCCTTTCCAGATGGATCATCGTATATAATTCTTTATTTGAGGAATATATCTTCGCGCTATGGGTATTATTTGAGCTGTTACCACATTTTTGAAAGATCCAGCATACTGACAGACAGTATCCTTTGAATATGATTTAAGTTCCAAGTGCTGTTCGCTATTAAGACGCTTCTTACTTTCTCCACTATTTATTTAGAATTATCTCCAAACAAGTTGTTCATGTTCTTCTTCAGTTGAACGTCGGGCACTACCATTTCGTGGCGTTCTATGAGGGGATGCGGAGTGAGTTTAAAAGTTTTGTTCAACCATAGGAGTCGCGTTTTGTTGTTTATTGTTGCTCCTGTTGCTTTCTTATAAGAATCCTTTACTTCTAATATCTTCCCAATGTCCTGTTGCTGCGTGAGTAGAACTGTTATATTGTCGGCATAAGCGTTAACAGCGAACCTTTGTATACCAACATTTCCTCCAGAGGTTTGGTTGGTGATGAGTGGATTACTGGTTCCAAGGAAATCATAAATAATATCATGGATAACAGGCATCCCTGCCGGACTGAGCGCTGAGTTGAGAATTCTATCATGAAGTGGCCATTTATTTGCAGTTTGGAGACCACTGGTTTCCGTTGGGGTGATAGCAGACCTGTTGTGGTCTGTGGAAAGTTGTAATCTTGTAATACATTCCTTAGATATTGATGACTGACTTTGTCAATGACATTTTCTCAGTCGATGATCAACAATTCTATCGTTCCGATTTGGTGAATCCACGAGAAGAAGATAATGTCTCTCAGAGAGCAAAGTCCATCAATGGTCTTCCTGTTGGAAACACTACACGTTTGGCCAGGCACGATTACCTCTGGAAGAGTCTCTTTTAGTCTTGCGGTTATCATGCGCAACATTATGATTGAGTCGGCACATAACAAAGTTATTGGTCTATAATCAGTTATTCTTCTTGGCTTCGAAATTTTTAGTAGAAGTACTATAATTCCTGGTTCATTTTCTAGATATGTGTATTTGAACCACTCTTTTTTTTCTCTTTCATGGGCGCCATGAATTCCGCTTTGACAACTGAGCAGAAGTCTTTGTAAAATTCATACGGTATGGCGCCGCTTTGATAACTGAGCACAAATCTTCGTAAAATTCATACGGTATGTCGTCAATGCCAGGACTCGTATTTCATGGTAAGTGCTTTATAATGTCTTCAGTTTCTTCTTCGGTTATTGACTTTATCATCATAGTGACATTTTCATTCGTGAGGGAAGTCGTGCAGTGTTGTAGCAAACTTGCTGTCTTGGTAGGATCTTATGGTTGTTCTCCGAACAGTCTCCGGAAATGTTCCTTAATCTTCCCGTCGGGAGAATTTATATCTCCGATAAATCTCTGTCTGCACCGTTTCCGTACTCTTCTGAGATGGCGGATGCTCCACTGTGCGAGTGGAATGCATCCCTTATCTTGCATGTGATTATTTTGCCTTCGAATTCTTTTTCCTGTAGTTCTAGGATCTTTTTGGAGTTCTTGACCAATCACATAACAGAATTCGATGTTTTTCCTTCTAGTGTCACTGATCCTATACTCTACGTTTCTAAACAGTTTACGAATTCCAGGTTTAACCAGTTTATCCCACCATTCAAGAACGCTACTAAAGAACCGCTTCCGATGAACCCATGTTTGACAACATTCGCAGAATTCTGTTTTTGCACATCAACGTTGAGCTGGTTGCAGTTTAACTTCCAGTATCTCTTTACCATTACTATGGGTCGGGGTAAATCTTTTATTTTAGCGACAACTGCCTAGTGATCCGAGAAGGTAACGGGGATTACCTCATAGTCCTGGTGTGGTATAAAATCTGTCCTGTCTCGAGGCTGTCAGTGAAGATACGTATGTATAGTAGGGGTCGCGTTATGACTAGTCGATCTATGACGTCTATCAGTTTTAGTCCCCCATCCACGTTATTTAAGGGGTCGCAGTTAGGGATGATCTCGTTGTGTCTGCCTATCTTGCAACACAATTAAAATCTCCCGCCGTTATTATGTCATCCTTTGCGTGTCTCATAAAGTACGGAATAGTTTCACTAAAAAGCTTTTCTCTACTAGTTCTTTTATTTGTTCGTGATGGGTCACAAAGGTTTAATATTGTATTTCATTGAGTTTGGCTTTGATAACGCGTCCATCCGGTTGCTTTTCTAAGTTCTGTCATTCCAGTCCCATTCTGGTTAAAATGCAGCAACCCTTCCCGCTAGACCCGACATCGTTGTCCACACTGTACTGCTGTTGTATGTTCATCTCTTCGAAAGTTACTTCCTGAAGGAAGGCAACATTCACATCATTGGTTTTTAAGATATTTCCAAGAATCCTCATCTTTTTTCACTTGTTTTTCCTCAGATATTTAGCGCGTGTAGAGTAAGCACCCTCCTATTGTCCACTGCAAGCTGTTTGTCAGTTTGCCGGCCGGAGTGGCCGTGCGGTTCTAGGCTCTACAGTCTGGAGCCGAGCGACTGCTACGGTCGCAGGTTTGAGTCCTGCCTCGGGCATGGATGTGTGTGATGTCCTTAGGTTAGTTAGGTTTAAGTAATTCTAAGTTCTAGGGGACTGATGACCTCAGCAGTCCAGTCGCATAGTGCTCAGAGCCATTTGAACCATTTGTTTGTCAGTTTTCGTGTCCATTCATATTCCCCTATTTAATCGTCTTGTTCGGATTGTTTCCAGGAGTTTCACTTCCATTTCTCCTTTCTCGTCGTCTTTCCGCATCTTTCTTATTTTTCCAAAGCGCCGTATGTAGATTTGGTATGTCTTTCGTTCTCAGTGCCTTCTCAACCTTGAGATTTTATAGTCTTTTGGTTGGTAATACTTCCCTCTGCTGCCTTACTGCGTGCTTTGCAGACCGTGTAATGACCCTGAAAGCTGTTTCGTAGCAATCTTCTACTTTACTTTCCCATTTACATGCTCCAGTAACAGCTGCGTGGCTGCAGTCAGCTTTTCCTGTGTTGTTGTCTGACGTGTTGCTTCCTGCAATGGTTGATGTTTGCTCTCCTGCTGTAGATGGAACAAGGGGCTCGCCACATATGGTTTTCGTGAATGAAGAAAATCTGTGTCCCCATGAGTTTCCATCCCATCTCGGACCCAGCCTGTATTACTGGAACTTTACAGGTCTTCTGTGTCCTTGGTATCTGTGCCAATGTTTCTTCGGGGTCTTCTTCGCAGCTCGTACTGATTTTTTCTAACGGACATTTCTTGTTGTCCTGATTTCGATGTGAACTTTCATTTTCCATGTCTGTTTCGTTTTCTTGCTCTTCCTTTCGATCGTCGTATGATTTCTTGTATTATTCATTTGTTGCTGGTCTCTTGTTCGAGGGTGGCAATTTCTCTTCAATTAAACCAGGGGATCGCTCAGTTTTTTCTGTGTGAGTGTTCTCGGTATTGCCTGTTGCAGTACTTGAAGGAATCAGTCCTTTTGTCTCCAGACGTATCCGCTGTTGTAGATTACTTCGTAGAATAAACACGCGCCGTGAGCAGTTTTCTCGAAGATGCCCTGGTTCATTGCATACGTGACCTGTGGGAGTTTGCCCAGTATATATTATGCATGACTTGCAACCGCCTACAAGAATGTGGGACGGGATATCGGACGTAAGAAACATTCGTACAGATCTAATCCCGTTGTAGCACTGAATCTTGAATCTAGGAGACCACTTTTCGAATCAGAATCTTTTTACCTGCACGTAATTAGAAAGTACTTGTACCAGGTCCTTGTTGTCTAGCTCTGGGGGAAGATTTAGCACCCTGGCAGTTTTCAGTTCGCTGTTAGGGTTACTTATATCAACGGTACTGACAGAATCATCACGATGACGAAATTAAAATGTGTCCTGGGTTTTCAGTAATATTCTATCTAACATATCAGACCTGTTTTCTCGGGCTTCCAGCCGCGTCAGGTGGTTAAAATCCCATGAGCTTTCGACTGAGCTCCCCTCAGCCATTGTCAAGTGGTAAGACTGACTGCTGTGTCGCCGTAGCCGCGTCGTTATATAGCCGCACTGCTGGCTATGACGCCACTAGTGCTCTCTTCCTCACCATGTATGGTAATGTTTTCATCCCGCGTCCGTCACGCTCGTTTTAACCTCGCGATGGCCGGGTCCCAGGCTGTGCTGAGCTGCAAGCCGCCGTCCTTGTTGATGGTGTTTTCAGAGGTTTTTATTTCAATAGCTTCTTTTATGACGCTATACCAAAATCCCTTCGTTCTCATAACGACAGATGTTTCGTCGAATAAAATTCGGCGTCCATTTTCTATGGCGTGTTCTGCCGCGGCTGATTTTTCTGGGTAGCGTAGGCGTAAGCACCTTTCGTGTTCCGGCCGGCGTTGCTCCACAGTGCGTACTGTTTGTCCGACGTAGTAACAGCCACACTGACATGGTATCTTGAACACTCAGGGCGTTCTAAGCCCTAGATCGTCAGCTGGAAGCCCGAGAAAATTTTATTAATTGATATCGCCGCGAAACCATGAATTCATACGTAACAGACCTGTGCATTTTAGCGAAAACGCAGTACTTCTCTTTATCTATTACTGATTTTCATGCAGCCAATCATGAATTTCCAATGCTGTATGTTGCACATGTCTTGTATTCTTGTCGAAGGCGAACCTCAAAGTGTTTTTTCTGATCGAATCCTTTGACATGGTTTACTGGTACGAAGCAGGACCTCCAAAGACGATGAAGAAGATGCACAAGAGATATTACCACTTACAAGTTCGATGACTGCACAAGGAACGCAATATTCACGTACTGTAGCACATGTTTAGGTAACCAGTCAGCTACAGCACGTCCACACATGCTGAGCAGTACTTTTTTTTAAATCTCATTTAGTTCGCTTTTGTTCGTTGCATCTGATCGGGGCGGACGTCGTAAGACACCCGTTTAAGTTCGTTGTTGATCGATTAACTCAGTTTTTTTTTTATTACAGAGGGCAGCTAACCCTCTGACCGAACACGCTGAGCTACCGTGCCGGCCATGACTGATGGAGAGTGACGTCGCCGCTCGTGCGGTCAAGGCATTAGGCTACCAAACTACTAGTCCGTGGTCGATTGCTGGTCGAGGCTTTTATTTCATTCGATAGGTTTTTGTGTGTATCTGATAATGTGAATGCCTTCCTTTTCTTCTTTTCATAGCGTTTTTGTAGATGGTGATGTTCAACAGACCTGCACCATGAAAGTGATACCGCCGAAATATACCTCTCTTTGTCGGCTGTGTGACGTTTTCTTCCTCCAACAAGTTAAGAATGTCATCCCACGACTTCAAAGTCATGCGGTGCTGAGCAGAGAATTACAACATAGGGGGGATGCTATCAAAATTAATGCGTTGGTCCATAAACGTCTTTCGAGATATGCTTTTATACGCTTGGTACACATTCAAATCGATATATGATAGATCTGTTTTTAGCAACGTGAATCAGATATATTTTTCGCGAACAGTGTACCAGAAAACATGGCAATGCGGCGAGATTTCGTCCGTGTGTTGCGGATTGTGTGGGAAATATTTATTTTTTGTCTGTATCTGTGATAAATTTCACCCCACTGATTGCGAGATCGGTCACGAATAGACGATCTGTTAGTATTACGCAATAATATACTTCAGGTGTATCTTTGTACTATACATTACTGTGAAAATAAATGTTTTACTTCAAGAAAAGGAAAGTAAGATATTCAAAATATTACAATATCATCAGGTACACCCCAAAAAAATATCGAATGAAGAAAAACAGCCACTCCCAACAATCACAGACAAGCAGCCTGGTAGAATCAATTCACCGTTCGCACACCGAACTCGCTCTGCTAGATACATCGAATGACGTACCCAAGCTACTGCATGGGAACACAAAAACGTTAATAACTCCAAGATTATTAATTTTGAAGCCAGTATTAATAAAAATGTTTGTTTTTAAACGCTCTTTCGATGCATAGCATTGAAAATACGATTTTGAGTCATCAACTTGGACATTGATTTTTTGAAAAACTTGGTAATGTCTTGCAAACAGCCGGAACACGTATCTCTTTATTTTGAGTATAGAGCGTCCTTGGAAAGCTTGATCAAAATCGGTGACCCACATTTCAGACCGTCCCCTTGCTAGGAATGGTGCTATCAGGTAAGGTTATTGGACGGGCCGTTTGATGAAACTTTCAATATCTGTGAAAGATGAAACAGCGAGTGTAAATTCTCTAACAGACAAATAAAAATAGGAAGGAAGCCTAACGACAGAACTCTAAACTAGAGTTAGAATGATACTTTATTTAACCAATGACTGACAATACATATTCGCAAATAAATACCTGATTGTATCTAATAAATACGTTGTAGACACATAAGGAACCGTACAACATCTCTTTTTTTTCGAAGCTGCCGTCCGTGACGAAGATTTTAAAATAAGGGGTTTAATTTTTGTCAGTGACAACTTCTTGTGAAAGTTCTCTTCTGTTTCGAGCACAGCTGGTGTTGATAACAACTTCATTTAAAGTACAAATATCGAAACTGTCTGATATTCATACCAGTCAGCCTGACGTACGCACGACCATTTCCGTAAGAGCTTGCAACAGTTTTACAGGACATAGAGGATGCTCCACTGAAAGGTTTGAGGTAGGGAACCTGGGGTCGGAGAAGCCAGCTTAAGGGATTGATAGGAATAAAATGACGTTACTGCGTACTTTTTTATTTACATTAGTTACAGTTAACTACGCATGTCAGTCTCGACCAAGAGAAATAAACACTTGTCACGACGGATGATGCCTGTTAGGAAATCGTTGCCTGTACAGCCTTTCAACAGCGAGAGGACTGCAATGTACTTCGCGATATACAAGATGCATGTCAGTGAGTATTGCACTCTACGTCTCTGATTATGGCGTTGGTTTGTGGGGCAGCTGTACAAGTTCCCAGTCTTTCCCTTTTCAGTCTCGCCACGTTTCTAATGACGATGATACGATGAGGACGACACAAACAGCCAGTCCCCGGACGGAGAAGACCCCTACCCTGCCGGGAATTGAACCCGGGACCCCCCGTGATCCAGACGCAGCAACGCTGGCCACCAGTCCACGAGCTACTGACTCTATACGTCTCTGAATAGCACTTATTAATGAATGGATCTGTATTTGATTCGTAGCAGTTCTGTCGTGGGACAATTTAACTACGATACAACAGTGACACCTCACGGACAGGTAAGGTAAATAAAACCTACATCATGACCTCCTAGTAATCAAGTTCGTCTTCTTTGTTTCCTTACAGGAAATAGGGAATGCACATGTAAATGAACAGCACAGTACGTGTAAACGTGTACGCATGTTAGTTGTAAATAAGCTGGGAAACGGTAATGCTAGACAAAGCGGTAGACAAGTTTACTTTCACATCTCCTTAACCTTGCTTCTCCGACCTCAGGATTCCTACCTCAAACTGTTCAGTGGAACATTCCCTAAATCCCGTTACATTTTTGCACCCTCTTACGGAAACACCCGGTATTTAACGGGACCTGTGGCTGTTGCAAGCCGCGCGGTTCGAGGCGCCTTGCGCGGGTTGCGTGGCCCCTCCCGCCGGAGGTTCGAGCCCTTCTTCGGGCATGAGTTTGTATATAGTTCTTAGCGTAAGTTAGCTTAAGTAGTGTGAAAGTCTAGGGACCGATGACCTCAGCGGTTTGGTCCCTTAAGAATTCACACGCGGTTGAGCTTTTTTTTTTGTTTTTGAGCTGTTGCAAATCCTAAGAGTTAACTTACAAAGCTAAAACTGTTGAAAAAATACTTCCATTCTACACTGATTCAGGAACGGGTATCTGGTGTGGTAGAACAATGAATAGGAGAAGCGCGTTGCGTGTGGTCACAAGATAGTTAACTGGCGAGTGAGCATTAACAGGGATACTAAAAATATTAACTGGCAGAGGACGAAGCAAGACGCCGTGCATATCACAAAAACGTGACCCGTCTTTCAGTGCAGAAACTACAAAACTTCTTCAGCTACCTCAGTATCCACAGTGAACAAATCACGCAGATGAAATTAGGCAAATAACAGAACACAGAGAGCGTGCAATCAGGCATTCTCTCCATGCTTCATCCGTGCATGGATGAGGCGAAACTATAATGTGCGGTTCAATAAAAAATATCCTCTGCCATGCAGTTCACAGTATTCTGCAGAGTATAGAGGTAGTTGTAGATATATCGACACAAAATGAAGACAGGAAATATTTTTTTTTGTAAAATAATAGATCAATTTTGGACGTACTAGCACGAAAAAGGCTAATTTAAGTAAAACAAGAGCTGTGAATGTAGTTCACTTTCCCGCGGAAGTCAAAGTTAACATATTGGGGTCGGGCTCTGGTGCACACTTTGGTTTCGTCAGGTAGGTTCAAATGAGTTCACTCTCCGCTGCTGAGTAAAAATTCAGTCTGACGATAAGAATTTAGATCATTAAGCACAAACATGTATTTGGCAAATTACATTCTTCATTGGTGTTCATAGTTATGTACTGCTGCAAATTAGTTAATCGTTTGTTTTGTATTGCAGAACTGTAGTAGATATCATTTATCTGCAGTGATATGACACTGCCTTGTAACGAATTAATTTCTAATGTTTTTAGTCTGCAAATGAGAGCAAAATGAAGAAAACTGCAACTGCTGTTGAACCAATAATATTTTAATATTTACCACCGGTTTCGGAATAATTTAATTCCATCCTTTGGCATACAATAAAGCGAACAAGAACCCTGTGTTGTCTCTAAACGAAAGTTCTGTCCAGCTTTATAAAGTAGGGAACATAGGATCTGGACAGCAGCCACAGTCTAGCCATACTAACAATTATTAGTACGACCAGGTCCGCAAGACGGTGTTTGCTGTCGGGATCCAGTATTACCTATTTCACACTGTCCAGACACATAAATGTGATCACATGTCAAAAGCCTCAATAACCAACTTTTTCTACGTGGATCGCTGAGAAACATGCAGAAAATGGTTCAAATGGCTCTAAGTACTATGGGACTTAACATCTGAGGTCATCAGTCCCCTAGACTTAGAACTGCTTAAGCCTAACTAACCAAAGGACATCAAACACATCCATGCCCGAGGCGGGATTCGAACCTGCGACCGTTGCAGCAGCGCGGTTCCGGACTGAAGCGCCTAGAACCGCTCGGTCACAGCGGCCGGCAAACGTGCAGAAAGAGTCAGTGAGCTTCTGGAAGCTACCGACAAGGATGTGAAGTCATACAGACTCCAATACCGTAGCCAGCTGCGCTAGGTTTCACGGTTAAAGATCCATGGCGAGAACAGCCTGATTTTAAATTCGGTGAGTTTAGTGACCAGGGGAGTACGGTAAACTCAGTCTGATGCTCTTAGAAACGTGCACGTACGCGACGAGCTGTGTGGCATGTTGCATTGTCCTGTTGGTAGATGGCATTGTACCGAGGAAAAACAAACTGCGTTTAGCGGTGGTCATGGTCCCCAAGGATAGATGCATAGTTGTATTGATCCATTGTGCCTTCCAGAATGACGATATCACCCAGGGAATGCCACAATAACATTCCTCAGATCACAACGCTCCCTCATGCGGTATGGATTCTTCCGACAATTTGAGCAGGGTGTTTGCTTTCAGATATTTCACGCCGTACACTCTAATGACCGTCTGTCCGATGGAGGATAAAACGTGATTCGTCTGGAAAGGTTACCTGTCACTACTCAGTGGACGTCCAGCTGCGCTACTGGCGTGCAAATTCCAACCTTCGTTGTCGATGAACACTGGTCAGCATGGGCGCATGAACCAGACGCCTGCTCCAGAGACCCACACGCAGCAGTGTTTGCTGAATGTTTGACGAGACACTGTTGGTAGCCCTCTTGTTCATCTGGGCGGTCAACATCTCAACTGACGCATGTCATTTTACCCGTACACATTTGCGCAGCCGTCATTCATCTCTGTCATCTATGGCCCATGGTGCACCACGGTTGCCACGGCTCCAGTTTCGGATAGTACTATTTTGCCATGCTTGGTATACTTTAACCACGGCGGTACGCGAACAGTTTGCAAATTTAGCCGTTTCAGCAACGCTTTCATCCTTGGCCCGAAAGCCAATCCCTTTTGGACGTCAGACGACAACGTGTGTACTGTTTTCTGCGTCCCTCCTTCTACACCCCCCCCCCCCCCCCCGACATTATTTTTATACCCTCCACTGCTAGTGCTGCCACATGCCTTCCGTGAGTGGTTATTACACGTTGACGTCAAACATAGGCGGTGGTCACATTAATGTCACTGGACCGTGTATAAAGTGGGACCCGAACTTTTTGTTCCACGGACAACATAGGGCGGAAGATGATCTTAGATCTTTTACGCATTTTTACATGTCATAAAATGGAATTACGTTATTCCGTTGCAAATAATGACATATTATTGGGCTCAACAACTGTTACGGTGTTCTTCAGTTTGTGAAAATGGACAACTGCAGGTGCTGCTTCCTACGAAAAGAACCCTTTGTTGAAAATAAGCAGATTATCGTAGTAATTAAATACAAATTTTCATAAGAAAAACTTTTGTTTTTAATTAAAATTTATCTTAGGCAGCGGGCAGTCTTTGTTATTTGTAATGACGAATATCTATTTCATGAATTGATAGAACAGAGAAAAATTGTTAAGGTTATATTTCACTTTATTAAAGCATTACGAATAAAATAGGCCGTTTTAAAAGGTTTTCTTAGTTGTCTTACTTTTTGAACCAAGTAGAACTTGATTCAAAAAGTAAGATATGTAAGAAAAACTTTTGAAACGGCCTATTTTATTCGTAACGCTTTAATAAAGTGAAATATAACCGTAACAATCTTTCTCTGCTTTATCAGTTCATGGAGGGAGGCGGGCGGTTGACTGAGAGAGACGATGCGTGGGTGACGTTTTACTGAGTGTGGAATGGTGGAGCAGGCGTGCAGAAGGACGAGCGCCCCCACTTTATAGACTTGCCCTGGGGGGCCATGTGACTTTACTTAAGCCCTGGCCCAGAAACGGCCACTAGACTGCTACAGAGAGCCGTGGGAGTCTCCGTTCTGTCTCCACCGTACAGTTTTGACAGTCAGGCTGTGAAAGAATCCTGCTTGTATCAGATGACGGTAGTAGCAAACCGTTGTATGTTTACGGAGTAACACAACGGAGCAGTGTCTCGGAAAGAACTATTTCTTGTACGGTGTCAGGAAGAATGTATTAACTGGCATTTTGTGTATAACAACTTTATGAAAATGTGGGGTGAATTAACTGCCTCTCAGATATTAGGAACTTTGTTATATTGAGTGCCACTCAAATTAGATTCTGCACAACAAGAAGAACTAAAGCAGGAACGAAAATACAGTTTATGGTGAGCAAACTTATTCTGAACTTACCTACTTATAGTATTCGATCCACGATGGTGAACTATGGAACTTTCGTACCTTTTCAATTTCAACAGGTGCAAGGTGCTGTTGGTTAAAATTTTGTAAAGGGGTTAGCTGGATGTGAGACTCTTTTAGTCAATATACATTAGTAGTACACCAATGGGGCTTGTGGCTCACGATAAATATACTTCGAATATTACACACCTCTGTTACCTAGATACAGGGTCAGGTTGGGTGGTGGCTAGGACTGTTGATATTTTCAAAAATATCGCGAATTCGATATATTAAAAAGCATCATCTTCAGTCTTCGATACATCGAGAAAGTGCCGGTACATCGATGGCAAAAATATCGACATATCAGCCTATACATTGTAAATACACTCCTGGAAATGGAAAAAAGAACACATTGACACCGGTGTGTCAGACCCACCATACTTGCTCCGGACACTGCGAGAGGGTTGTACAAGCAATGATCACACGCACGGCACAGCGGACACACCAGGAACCGCGGTGTTGGCCGTCGAATGGCGCTAGCTGCGCAGCATTTGTGCACCGCCGCCGTCAGTGTCAGCCAGTTTGCCGTGGCATACGGAGCTCCATCGCAGTCTTTAACACTGGTAGCATGCCGCGACAGCGTGGACGTGAACCGTATGTGCAGTTGACGGACTTTGAGCGAGGGCGTATAGTGGGCATGCGGGAGGCCGGGTGGACGTACCGCCGAATTGCTCAACACGTGGGGCGTGAGATCTCCACAGTACATCGATGTTGTCGCCAGTGGTCGGCGGAAGGTGCACGTGCCCGTCGACCTGGGACCGGACCGCAGCGACGCACGGATGCACGCCAAGACCGTAGGATCCTACGCAGTGCCGTAGGGGACCGCACCGCCACTTCCCAGCAAATTAGGGACACTGTTGCTCCTGGGGTATCGGCGAGGACCATTCGCAACCGTCTCCATGAAGCTGGGTTACGGTCCCGCACACCGTTAGGCCGTCTTCCGCTCACGCCCCAACATCGTGCAGCCCGCCTCCAGTGGTGTCGCGACAGGCGTGAATGGAGGGACGAATGGAGACGTGTCGTCTTCAGCGATGAGAGTCGCTTCTGCCTTGGTGCCAATGATGGTCGTATGCGTGTTTGGCGCCGTGCAGGTGAGCGCCACAATCAGGACTGCATACGACCGAGGCACACAGGGCCAACACCCGGCATCATGGTGTGGGGAGCGATCTCCTACACTGGCCGTACACCACTGGTGATCGTCGAGGGGACACTGAATAGTGCACGGTACATCCAAACCATCATCGAACCCATCGTTCTACCATTCCTAGACCGGCAAGGGAACTTGCTGTTCCAACAGGACAATGCACGTCCGCATGTATCCCGTGTCACCCAACGTGCTCTAGAAGGTGTAAGTCAACTACCCTGGCCAGCAAGATCTCCGGATCTGTCCCCCATTGAGCATGTTTGGGACTGGATGAAGCGTCGTCTCACGCGGTCTGCACGTCCAGCACGAACGCTGGTTCAACTGAGGCGCCAGGTGGAAATGGCATGGCAAGCCGTTCCACAGGACTACATCCAGCATCTCTACGATCGTCTCCATGGGAGAATAGCAGCCTGCATTGCTGCGAAAGGTGGATATACACTGTACTAGTGCCGACATTGTGCATGCTCTGTTGCCTGTGTCTATGTGCCTGTGGTTCTGTCAGTGTGATCATGTGATGTATCTGACCCCAGGAATGTGTCAATAAAGTTTCCCCTTCCTGGGACAATGAATTCACGGTGTTCTTATTTCAATTTCCAGGAGTGTATAATGCCAGTTTCAGAGCTGTATATTTAAACATTGATTTATTATTAGATATTCTGTACATCAGCAAGCCAGCAGCCTGCCTATGCCCCTTCCAGCAAGAACTAAGAATGGGAAGTGCATGTAAGTGGTACAATAAGAGCGTCCGTTGGGTCCGTTATTCGGTTTCGTCACATATCAGATTTGTCCAGAACATTTCACGTTGACTCCCCTGGTTGTCTCATTGCTGCCAACGCCAGCGACCTAGCAGCTGTAGCATCAAAATTGCGTCGTGAAGTTAAACATTGCAGTTTCTGTTGGTAGCACCGAGTGCCGATTACGTCACTATTTCCCTTCACACGTCTCTGCCCACCGCGAACGCCAGCCTTGTTCATCATTTTCAGCAACTGTTTTTGAAGAATGCCGATATGAAGAAATAGCACACCTGCTGCGTTAAAAATTGTTTTTTAACGTAAGTGGTGTAGTATTTCATTACATCGGAAATCTTGTTATTTCAAGGACCTCTCCCCCCCCCTCCCCCCGTGCAGTCGGACTTCTTTGTGCCACCTATACTACCTTCAGACAGTCAAACACAAGGACTGGACGTGATGAAAGCTGCAAGAGTAATAAGACTCCCTCACACAGTGAAAGTAAAATTATGTTCTACTACAATTTAAGTAATTTCAAATATTTATCGAAAATTGCGAAAAGAATGTAATATAAAGTAAAAAATCGCCACTCAATATTGTTATTTCAATATCGATATATCGGGGAAACGATATATATCAAAATCACTCTGGAAAAGGTATCAATATATCGATATTTTATCAACAGATCCGTTGGTGACGAGAGAGGCGGGGGTGGAGAGTTGGTGCAGGCACAGGCGATGTGCACGAACACACACGCACAGATCAGGAGGAAAGGTACATGCTTTGAGGGGTCATAGTATTAGTGATTCTGAACAAAAAGCTTCACATGGACGTACGTCCTATTCCGAATAGTTTCCGAGACAGAATACATTTGATATCACTTCTGTACGTTTTTCTTGAACAACTTGAAAACCGCACCCTCCAGCGTAAACGTGTCGCAGTACAAAATTAAACTATATTAAATTTCCTACAAAAAAGATCCTATTCATTTTTTACTCTAGAACCAATGGTTTGTGCCAAGAGAGCACGAGAATGTTGAAAAACTCGATGGACGCGCATGCACTGTAACTTACTGGTTTACGTAGTTTTTGTAGGCCAATTTGAGGTTTACAATGTACCACAATAGTGTAGAGCAAGTTGAGCCAACTGTTTGATACGGGACACCTGTGGTCTGTCAAGTCGGAAAACTATCTCATGTCTGAATTGTCTGTATTATTGCTCTCTAACAGTACAAAACAGATGTAGATTACTTTATTGGCGCTACTGCTGTAACTTACAGTTTAAGGTACACTTGTCTATGAATGTGGTTCGATCTTTGCATACCACTTCCTGCAAGGCACAATGGACCCACAAATTAAGTGTCAAAAAGTCTTTATCACATCTCAGCTGTCTGTTATTTTTCTATAGCAGTAAAAATGACATACGGCTCCCTTTATTGACACTAGCGGTGTAACGTACGGGTTAAAATACCCTTTACACCTAAAACACAGCTATGGACCCTCGAATTAAGTGACACAATGCTATTTCCACCCCCCCCCCCACTCTCTCTCTCTCTCTCTCTCTCTCTCTGACACACACACACACACACACCCACACTCACACACACACACACACACACACACACACACACACACACACACACACATATATATATATATATATATATATATATATATATATATATATATGGCATATATATATATATATATGGCAGCATGCCATACATCCAACTACTAAACATCATGATGGTACAACGAGAAAAATCTCATTACCCCGAGCCCCAGTCAATAGACTGGTATCGTCGTGAGCATCGGATTCCGGGGGCTCACGGACATCATGAGAAGAATCGGAGCTTCTCAAACTCCCTCAAGACCAAACGCAAACACTACATCGGCACACTCAACGTGAACACACTGATGAAGACAAAGATGAAACAACTGGCAGACACTCTCGAAAAATTTCAAATCAAAATATGTGCACTGCAAGAAACACGATTCACAGACTAAGACCATTTCAACACGGAGAATTTCAGAATATACAAAGGAAAACCATCGAGACAACTGAAAAACCTAAGGCTTTTTGGCACAGGATTTGCAGTACACAGGTCCATCACGGACAGCATAATCGACTTTTCGTCACCAAACGAAAGAATCAGCACCATCACAGTGAAATCAGCCAATAAATCCTACACAATAATCAACGCACATGCACCGACTAATGACTACAACAGGAAAAACCGGGACGAAATTGATGACTTCTGGACGACAATGGAAGAAACTATCAGAAAAATTCCTGCACATAGAGTCAAAATAATACTGGGAGACTTCAAAGCTAAACTCGGAAAAGAAAAGATATACAGACATATCACAGGGAAACATACTCCACACAAGAACACCAACAAAAACGGAAAACGTCTGATAGACTTTTGCAAAAGCCATGACCTCGCCATTATGTCAACAAAATTCAAGAAACCAACACGAAAACTTACCACATGGAAATTCCCCAGCGGAAAGCAAAAACTACAAATCGACCACGTAATAGTCCAGAAAGACTCACAAAAAGAAATTTTGAACATAGACACCCGTAAAGGCTACTTCGACTCAGACCACCACCTACTACAGATCAGGATTCGTCTTTTGCCCAAGAAAAAGCTCCAGAAGAACAAAATTGTTAGACCAGATCCAGAATACGTTACTTTAAACCAGACACAAATATTACACAAAATTAAACTGGAGAAAACGACAGACTGGACACAACTTTCACGAAGAATCCAAGAGGCCATGAAACTAGCACAAGCACCACGCACACGGAAACACCGTTTTTGGAACCACACATGTGACCAAGCTATTGACCAACGAATCAGTGCATGGAAAAAATTTAGTAGCCATAAATCCCAAGAGAATTGGATGAACTTCTTGTAAACACAGAAGCAATCATGCAAAATCATTCGCAGTGAAAAACGACAGTATGACAAACGGCGACTGACAGAGATCGAATCGGACTTCATGAAGAACAATATAAGAAACTTCTACAGAACGTTCAGAGAAAATATGACTGGATATCAACCAGCCAACTTATGCTTCAGAAGACCGGATGGAACCCTAGAAACCAATACCAAACACAATTGTGACATTCTGGCAAAGTACTTTGAAAAACTGCTCAACACGGACCCCCCTATGGAAGAAATGAAGACAGAAACGAGCACATACAATCCAGATAGTCTCTAGAAGAAGTTAAAGAAATAATCAAGTCACTCAAGAATCGTAGAGCACCAGGAGAAGATGGCATCATCGCGGAAATCTGGAAGTTACAAGACCCAGAACTCACCAAAGACATCCACAGGATCTTGGAAGACATCTGGAAGACCATGAAAATTCCTGACGACTGGAAAACTGCCCTGATACATCCACTACATAAAAAAAGGTGACAAGACTGACCCGAACAACTACAGAGGAATATCCCTACTACCGGTCACATACAAGATCCTCTCTAAAGCTTTACTGAACAGACTAGAATGCCAGACCGACCACCTGATTGGTGAATACCAAGCAGGCTTCCGTAAAAGACGGTCTTGTGCGGAACAAATTTGGAACCTGAAAATGATTTTACAACACAAACAGAACCTGACTTCAAAAAGGCGTACGACTCTATCGACCGGAAAACTCTCTTCAAAATTCTAGCAGAATACAAAGTAGACAACAGAACACGGGCTATCATAGAGCAAACTTTAACCAACACGACCTCCAAAGTAAAATTCTGTGGGGAACTATCAGAGCCCTTTGAAATTCGCACAGGTGTGCGACAAGGCGATGGCCTTTCACCTCTCCTTTTCAATCTGGTGTTAGATAAGGTCATAAAAGAATGGGAAACATCACAACAGGGGATAACCTTAGGAAACCTACAGATTAAATGTCTGGCTTTTGCAGACGATTTGGCGATTGTCACGAAAGGTATAAAGGAAACAAAAGACGCTATTGAAAAACTGCACGAAATCGCTTCCAAAACTGGACTGCAGATCTCTTACGAAAAGACACAGTTTATGAGCACAAAGAAACTCTCATCTCTGAACACAAAGTATGGCACGATTTACAAAACGGCAAACTTCAAATACCTCGGTGAAACACTACAAATGAGTGGACATAACAGAGGCTCAAACGAAGAAAGAAAGACTAAACTGGACAAGGCATACAAAGTAGTGTGGAATCTTTACAACAAGAAGTCTATCTCACAAAAAGCCAAATTACGCTATTACGACACGGTGGTGCTCCCCGAGGCACTATATGCAGCAGAGACCACACTAATCCTAGGGCATACACGTATCAGACAATTAGAAAAAGTAGGACGGAAAATACTTAGGAAAATATTTGACGCAACTAACAACAATGGAATATGGATCAAGAAACCTACATAGGAACTGTACAAACATACGGAGACAATCACAGAAAATATTAGAAAACGCAGACTACAATTCTATGGACACCTATACAGAATGCCATCACACAGGCTGACCAAACAGATCTTTGACTGGATAACCACTAGAAACAACAAATGGGTGGCAGAGGTAGAAAACGACCTGAACCAACTCAACATAACAGCAGACACAATAAACGACAGAATAAAATTCAGAAACATCATTAAGAAAAGTAAACTACATGAGGTACAATGTGACAAACGAACAGGCATAAAATGGACCGAAGAACGCAAGCAAGATCACAGCTAGAAGATGAAAGAAATATGGGCAACCAAAAAGGCAATCAAGATGAAGCCGAAGACACAAAGCCGACAAAAAGCATGGACAGAGGACCGGAAACAGAAACACAGCGAGCGAATGAGGGACGTTTGGGCAGCAAGGAAGGCAGCAAAAGGAACTGGCCATGTAGTTTAGTCCAAATGCGCTCTTTAAAGGCAAAACACCAATAATATATATATATATATATATATATATATATATATATATATATATACTCACAGTCTTCGCGACTGGGAAGATCCTTAATTCCGTGTGTCACTGAAAGTGCATATTTTGGTAACAGACAACTGTAACTATGGAAACAGTAATGCTTACCTCATGTAGGTACAAAATGGTGGTTGTTGTACTTTCATTTATCCACTTTCAACTACTTTTCAAAATCACCATTCGTAAGAAACATGTAGATTATCATGAACAGGAGACTTTTTTAGAATTCTTTGACGGGATGCTGAATAAGAAAACAAATATTCTTGTACCAAATGTTTATTAATTTTTGAATGTGCATTACACACAGAAAACAATTCTTTCCCTATTTTTCGTTGATGTGCTTGCGATAGTATCGTGCTTCATTTTTAATATAATTTAAAGCTACATCCAAAAACCCTATTCTTTTTCTAACCAGTAATTCGATAAATACAAAGCAGGTATGCTCTCGATTTCTAATGCACATCTAATTTTTTTCATGTAGACTGTCTCTTTCATTCCCTTAACAATTAACTCAATTCAGTCCTGCAATTTCTCTTGTCAATGGCATCCAGGAATTTTAATTTTGCCTTTTATTTCCTGCATTATATTACTGTTAAAGAAATCCACATCTTCTTGGCTGTATATTGCCAACTCTTCTTTTCAACATTCTTGCAGAGTTTCTGTACAGAACTTTAAGCTTACCAGTTTAGTAAAAGCGTGGTTGTTAAATGTAATTATTCTAGTCAGCCTTAAACTTCACAAATGGCTTTTCTGTTGCTAGAAGTACAGTATAAGTCCATCATATTTAGATACGATGTGACCTTCCTTTTGTCTGCAGCTCGTGGTCTTGCGGTAGCGTTCTCGCTTCCCGCGCACGGGGTCCCGGGTTCGATTCCCGGCGGGGCCAGGGATTTTCTCTGCCTCGTGATGACTGGGTGTTGTGTGTCTTTCATCATCATTTCATCCTCATCGACAAGCAAGTCGCCGAAGTGGCGTCAACTCGAAAGACTTGCACCAGGGAACGGTCTACCTGACGGGAGGCCCTAGCCACACGGCATTTACATATTTTTACCTCCCTTTTAAAGCATATCCAAATGAGACTGCTGATTTATGAACAGATTTTTGTGTCTCCTTTAATACAGCAAAATTCCTCACAACCATCATTTTCTCCAACATAAACCACTTTCCTTTGGTATATACAGTAAATACTGACATTTTGTATCCCACAGTATCTCCATATATTGTGTTTAAAGTAATTTGTGAGCCTTCTTTGCACATCTGCAGTGGTTTATGCCTCTTCCAATGTAAGTTTACATTCTTCCTCATGGCAAGTGTTTTCACCAAATAATTCACTCTGGGTTTTCCGACTTTGATCTTTTCTGTTTCTATATTTTTGTGTGCCTAACATATTAACTGCACTTAAAGGAGTAATTTCTTTCATAGGGGATGATTTAAATCTGTGTAATACATTATTCTTTTCTTCAAGACATGCGGTAGAACATTATTTTTGGGAATTAATCCTAATTCTGCAATATCTGTTTTTGGCGGTGATGTGGAGAACAGTGACCTAGATTGAGAAAATATATTCCTCCAGTTTTAGTATAACACTTTAATCTATACTTACATCATCTTTGTTGGAGTTGGTGTTAAGAATTTCCTTGTAGTTTACAGATAAATAATTAGAGAAAAGGTAGACAGAATAAGGTTTATAATCTTTTCTCAGTCTTGATTGTTTGTAAGGTTTGCTTGTGCGCCAGTCAGCTTCCATATATTCTTGTTGCCCACCAGTGAACAAGATACAGAACAATGTCAAACACAGCACAGCAACTGTTCTGTAAACTGACTGGTAATTTACACCATTTAGAAGTAATTGGCAGAGAGTACAATGAAGCCAATTGGAAATATTGTTTGTTGGAATTTAATACACCTAGACAGTCTTCTACCAGGTCATACACATATCCATTCTGTAATTATAAATCATAGCTTCCAGTCTGGTAATATAATTTTCTTTAGCCAGGTAGATGTAAAAGTTTCTTGTAAATGCATTTCAGGACACATGTGAACAACATATGAATTTCTTATGTGTCTTTATTCTACAGTTGGCACTCATCCGCCTTAAACAATCTAATCCAACTCTATTATCAATTTACACAACCACATCGATGTTTACTAGGTAGTCTCCTTGGACACAGAAGTCGTGGTATGATGTCAGGTAGTGTAGTGTGCGTACTGTAAGACCTTCGGTACATACACCATCAGATTATTTGACTTGTCGCTCTAGCGAAGTAGGCGAGTGTCAGCAATATGTCTCGTGGTCTTATCGTGGCGTGTTTATCTTCTGCTGTTAGGTCAGACGATAGAAATGCCACTTGCACACTTAGAGTAGCAGATTGACTGTGACCAACTTTAAACAGAACTTGATTAATTTTCACACACATTTATTAAAATAATAAAAATCATAGAAATTACTTACCTTGATTCTGGATGCTGTTTTCAATTGACAATCTGAAGTTCCTTTGGTCTTGGCACGTTAATCTGATATATCTCACATATCTCTGATACTTGACAAAGTGTCTATACATTTCTCTTCATGGCTATGTACAGGAATATGATAGTCTTATTAGGCGCAGACTGAAACTTGACTATAGACTAATGCAGACTAATGCAGACTGGTACAGACTGGTGCAGACAAATGCAGACTGATGCAGACTGACTAATCGGAGGTCTGTACACTCATTATAATACCTCGCGCGTTCAGGTATCACTGCGCGAGTGTGATCCGCAAGGAGAAAGGGTTCTACGTTAGCAGCAATCTCATTGGCTGCGTTACATATTAATATGCGGATCGGCGGAAGCAGAATTTGGTCCGTCTCTAAGTCAGCGCCATCTCGTAGTGCGGAGACGGACGAGCGCTGCGCCTGTGCTGTTGTGCTTAGCGGGGCCCACTTTATTGGGAAAGTTGTGTACGTGCTGACTATGCGGAACTATGTACACAACAGGTAGTCACATATCTTCATTGTGTTAAAAATTCCAGCAAAGCATTGTATTGCATCCGCATCAGTAAGGTAATAGCCATTTACACACAGCTGCTGCAATATCCCAGCCAGCTCATACATTTGGGGAGGCATTTTACCATCAGGCAATTCCACTTCATATGGTATAGCCACAAGATTTTCATATTTCTTCCAAATCGTTTCCAATGCTTCCTTGCCAATTTACTCAAGTATGTCTCTTACTGTGCCACTGTTGTTCTCATAGAGGGGAAGTGGCGTTTCTTCCTTGACACTGTGTCTCATCAAAATGAACTTCGAGATTTTACACCTATAAAATTGTTAAAAGCACTACACATTTCCTTCTCCAATAGTGAGGAACATCCCTTCTCTAACGTTGTTCTTGGTAGTCTGCTCGAACATAGGATCCAGCCATCATAATGTTGCCATAAAGTGTTTCTGTAATGGGAGTAAATACATTTAAATTCTGCTTGCAAAGGAGCATGCCATTTTTGTTGTTATTTATGTTACCAATGTCAGTAACAAGATTGTCCAGGTTCTCCAGTAATAACCACAAACCGAAGCATTCGTTGGTTGTCTTGTCTTCTTCCTTTATAGCTAAAGAAGGTTATCTTGACAGTTTGAGCTATTTTGAAGTGTAAAACAGCTGCAGCTATCAGAACTTCTTATATGGTCTAAAGATCCTGTTACATGACCATGATTTCGCTTCTGGTTATGACTTCTAAAGTTTGGAAGGTTACTAGGTAGTGCTCCTCAGGTCTCACCCCAAGTTCCGCATACATAACTCGGTGCATCGCGTCAGATAATGTTGATTCTACATTTTACTATCTGATACATATATTGACGTTTGGTGAAAAGTAGTTGAAAGTGTATCATTGGAAGCATAGCTACCATCATTTCAGACCAGTTTGAACTATACGTGTTTTGTACTGTTGTGGAACAATAATAAAGACAATTTAGACATGGAACAACAGTGTGACAAATAATTTGAGGATCTACTGTGCCTCGCACTAAGTGAGGTGCAAAGATTGAACTACAGTCGTCGCTAAGTATACATGAACCTGTAAGTTACATCAGTATTGTGAATAAAGTGAGCTACGTGTGTTTCGTGGTTTTATAGAACAATAATTCAGATAATTTAGACATGAAAATAACACTGTGGCACTGAATTTGTGGGTCCATTGTGCCTTGCACAAAGTAGGTTCAAATGGTTCAAATGGCTCTAAGCACTATGGAACTTAACATATGAGGTCATCAGTCCCCTAGACTTAGTACTACTTAAACCTAATTAACCTATGGACATCACACACATCCATGCCCGAGGCATGGATGCGACCGTAGCAGCAGCGCGGTTCCGGACTGAAGCGCCTATAACCGCTCGGCCACATCGGCCGACCCAGAAAGTAGGTACAAAGATCAAACAACACTCATATCTGGGCACTAAATGGGATACAGAAAATAAGATGGCCATTTCTAAGGGGTGCATACTGATTGCCTATTTCGTTTTTAATGGCCAGAAAACACTGAACTGTAACTGGAAGACCGGCCCGTGTGGCCGAGCGGTTCTAGGCGCTTCAGTCTGGAACCGCGTGACCACTACGGTCGCAGGTTCGAATCCTGCCTCGGGCATGGATGTGTGTGATGTCCTTAGGTTGGTTAGGTTTAAGTAGTTCTAAGTTCTATGAGACTGATGACCTCAGGGAAGAACAAAAAGAAGTGTGGCTTAAGAAAGAATTGCAAAATGTGATTGGGAGAGCAAAAAATGTGCATACGTGTGTAACTGCACATGTGCCAACTCCCATTCCCTCCCCCACCTCTCTCTTCGCCACCTAACGTGCTCCTGCATGCAGGCAGCCTAGGCGTCTGATGCAGCAAGCATATGTATTGCGGTGCAGAAGCGCCGTAGATATACCATTTACATTTAATGATCCATGTAGTAGTTCTTTCTAATTCAACAGAAAAGTTTTATTTACTGTATCGCAGATTTCAGCTCTGTTTATCTTCAAGTTCTGGAAAACGTTATTTTTTAGTTCAGTACCTGAGATGCCAACTAGTGGACGTCACATCGCAGATAACCAGTTTTTTACTGTTTACTAGTTTCGCTCATAAGCATTTTTCTGGCCCTTGTTGAGTGGATGGCAAGAAAAATCGTTTACAAACATTATCTACCAACTAATACTACAAACAATCCGAAATCCGCAGATGATTCTGTCGACGACCGGTAACATTCAGTAGTATGTATATTGCCCCCTCTATCATCATGTGATATATGTCTCCTGAACGTTCCAGGACAGTTAGGTTCTCTGTGCAACACGATCTCGAGACTGTACGAGGCATGCACTAGGGACTGTGGGGTTCAGATCCTGCTTATACGCGGGTCATTTCATTTGTGCCATATGTACTATCTACAGAATCTCGCCAAATTGGCTGACGCTGTCGTCCATGAAAAAGAAGTCACGTGGTAAAACGGGCCTACCTTCTCTCTGTCTGTACGCTTCCAGCTGTTGTTTGACTCTGTCATACTATTTCTATTCATAGCAGAAGTAGCATATTTTTTAAATTATTATTAATAGTAGAAATAGCTATGCTGATGGGGAGCAGTATTATGTAGGATAAAATGAAGTATTAATATGTGTTGCATAATTTGTGTAAGAATCAATACTACAACCTGTGTTGAACTTGTAGCTACCAGTCTATAATGGAGAGAAATAAATTAAAAAATAATGTACTTCTACCACGACTATTATGGTAAAGACAGATTTATATAACTTTGTGTAGCTTGGAAACCGTTGACCAATTTTACGATAGCTCTACCTACGATTAGCAATTATGAATGAAATCAGCGTATACCCACATTGTATATAATGCAATGATAACTAGGTCCCAGTGTACTGTCACGGTTAATATCAAAGTGAGATTATCTGTATGTAATGCAATCATGTACATCCACGATCACTTTTACAAAACACTGACTACAATGAAATACATGGTGGTTCTAATTAAAGTTACACTTTCAAACCGCTGTAGAAATAACTCGACTGGTCAGCGTGACGTCAAATTGCAACGGAATATTATGGGAGAAGGGGGAAAACGTATGGCAGAAGAAAAATAAATAGCTACAAAATGTAGCAATAGATGGGGCTTTAAGCATCATAATTTAATAGTGGTCGACCACAAATGACAAATGGATCATACAACAACGTGTAAGGGGCACATTTGACGTTAAACAAACTGTACTACTCAGCGAGCATGAATGTACAGGTGTGATACTGTTAATTATGTAAGCCCATACACCACGGTAAGGTCATATCGCATCGGATTGAAAAAATCAGGTTTTAATTGTCCTGAGGCCAAAAACGGCATAAAAAGCATCAATCAAAATCAAATCGGTTTATTAATTTCGGTTTCGTTGGCACAAAACATGTTCAGGATGCTGTACACCGCGTTCTGCAACAAGTTGAACTCGAGAAACAATATGTTCCACAACTGATCGAAGTGTTTCTGGGGTCATGTTCAGAATGTGTTGCGCAATGCGTGCCTTCGGTGCAGCTAAGTTTGCAATTGGAACACTGAACACAACATCTTTTAGACAGCAGGTGATCGGGACGTCCAGGCTGTAGGGAAATGGCGGATGATAATTCTAGCATTTCCAAAATGGCGCTTCAGCAGCTGCTTGAGTGGATTTGCAATGTGCGGAGGTGCATACATAAAATGATCCCATCCCCACATCCACGCTGTTGGAGAGCTGGAATGACGTGGTCGCGCAAAAGCCACTCATAGCGCTTACCAGTGACGGTACAGGTAACAGGACCGGAAGCACCTGTCTCTTCGAAAAAATATGGCCCTACGATAAATGATGCCCGAAACCCGCACCACACAGTGACCTTTTCAGGATGAAGTGGTACTGGTTGATTTGCGTGTGGATTTTCCGTTGTGTATTGACATATCCTGTCAGATGGAAGTGGGCTTCGTCTGTGCAGAAAATCTTCTACGGCCAATCATCGTCCGCTTCCAAGCGAGCAAGAAATTCTAAAGCAGATCTCTCTTGCTGGCAGGTCAACAAGAAACGACTCGAGCACATTTTGAATGGATAGCAAAGAAAGATGTTTCGTACGATTTTACGCAACTTGCTCACGGGGATGTCGAATGTTCGGGCAATTCTCCGTGCACTGCACGTTTGTACACCACCACTCGTCTCCTGCATTGCTGTGGCCACAACTTCCTCTGACGTCGAATCAATTCGTTTCCTCCCTCTACCAGGTTGCACACCAAAAGAACCCGTCTTTTCGTATTTCCGAATCATTTTCTCCCGACCCACGGCAGTCATCGGACCAGCGCCTTTTTTCGAACCCTTCAGTGTCCGGAACTTCTGTAGAGCGACGTGCGCACAGTCATCACTGTTGTAATACAGCTTTACAAGCAGAGCGCGATCCTGCATTGAGACAGTCATGGCGAACGTCGCAGACGCGAAAGGATTAAAAGCTGTGTACCCGGCGTGTTTATACCAACTTCAATGAGTTGTGCGCATGGCAGATGTTTTCATTTACATATTCTAACACATACAGCGCCATCTATTGATCAATTTTCACACTGTTTTTTTCTTCTGCCATACGTTTTCCCCCTTCTCCGATAGTATTTCGTTGCAATTTGACATCATTCTGACCAGTGGCGTTATTTCTACAGCGTTTTGAAAGTTTAATTATAATCACTCTGTACATATGAATACACAAATACTATAACATCTACTGTAGAACTGACTGCTGTGTGGCTAAATGTTCATTATTGCAAATGTATATACAGAAAAGCACTAGAGTAATGTCTTATGTGGGTGTTACGCACTGAGACAGTAAAGAGAGATGCTTTGCTAATCAGTGTTAGCAGATCGGTGTAACGAAAGTCACTTCGATCCTAATGACAAAATGTTAATTATTGAACAGTCTAGTAGCAGGTGATGATGCAAATTGTAACTAGAGTTAAATTAATCGTAGTACTGATTAGTATTAGAATGCAGTGAATGTTAAATAGCACTTCTGTATCAAGTCTCAATGTTGCTGTCATCTAAGTAAAATTCTGCTTTACATTTCACAATAAGGTTTGTTTGCTATCTGACATGTTCAAACAAAAACTACTGTCGCTTTTAACTTATTTACAGTTTCGTCTACTTCTTTATATCCTCTGATGGTAAAGTTCTGGCCGCGACAAAAATTGATGTGTGTGTGTGAATGTAATTAGCAGGCTATGGAAACCAGTTAGCTCTCGTCTTAGGGGTGCTAAAACTGCTCTTTCAGCGTAATACACTTGAAAGCACCGTTCTGTAGGGAAGTTTTTTTATGACACGACAACAAAGTGACGACTGATAGTTGACATTACCTACCTCATGAAAGAAGTTCTCTGGAGTCAGCGTTCTAGTTTTCTTGGAGACAGCTGGAATGTGGTAATGGCAATCTTGTTGACTAACTAAATAAGTGATGAAATCCAAATAAAAGTTCACAGCTGTTCCGGCGCATCATATCATGGCAAGAGACAATATAAATAAAACTTTAAAAGGTGTCGAAGACGTGCGGGGAGGAATTCGTCGGGTCAGTGAATTTAGCGGCACTGATTTAGTACTTCCAACAATGACGACTGCTAAACTGTGTTTTTATACAGCAAACCGTCAGTTTATTATTTCACTCAAAATTAATTGATTGGAAGCTTGGCCCTACCACTGTTAAAACACAGTTTTAAAAGAAATAGTTCATAGTTAGACGGACAGAACACTATCAGTCGACTTCCGTTTGCAAGTCCATAAAACGGTAAAATCTCACAGTCTCTTTGCTGCCAGGATAACACGAAAACATTCCAGTTTGTTGATCAAAGAGCTCACGGTGGATTTGGGTTCTACTGAGCTGATTGCTTGGGGCTACTGATTGTTTGACATAGTTCGATTTATTCTTCTTATCTTCCAAATCTTCTTGTTTGTCGCTTCTTCTCTCTTCTCCGAAATCATCAACAATTTCGATTCCTCTTCTGAGATGACTTCCGAAAAATAGAGTCTTCTTCCTGAAATATCCTAATTTGAGCCAAACAACGGTGCCACAACCGTCTTCTGGAATGTTCCATGTTCGACTTTCCTCTCCAGATAAAATAACGGCATTCCCCATCTCACAACACTGTCCCTTATTTCTTCCAAACTTCTTCTCTTTTAACCACTACTGAAACTGATTGTCCTTCCACAAATTAATTAAATTTCTATCAAAATTACTCCATACTCACGTACCGATCATCATAATACTGCCGAGTCCCGTCCTGAACTAATTCGCTCAAGACTGCCATTTCCTCTCTTTCATACTGTTGTTGTACAGTTAAAAATATTCCCTATCGGGCCGAAGCTTCCAGAACTACACGGACAAAATACATAGGTGCACTAAAAATAATATTAGTGCTCACGTAACATTACTAACTAACATACCAATTTCTCGTTACAAGTTAACATACAAAAAACACAAAAGATAAATTTACAAGGAAGAAAATATGAGGTGTGGTTATGAAATAACGGAACTGATGTTATCAAGAGTAACTAAGCAAGCACCAAAGATGAACGACCTGTAGTTGTGAATCGTGAAGCCTTCTCAGTAGAATGTAGCATATCTGGTGTCTGTGGATAAAGCAGTGTCGCCGTGGTCTTCGTTGGATTAAGAACCGTTACTTTGTTTCGCCAGAGAAATTATAATTGTAATAATGGAGCAACGAACTGTGGTGAATTTTCACATGAAATGTGGCAAAAACTGCTACTAAAACCAACATTTTACTAAAAGAAGTGTACGGTGAAGATTTTTTATCGCGTTCGCGAGTTTTTGAGTGGCTTAGGCATTTACAAGATGGCCGAGAATGGCGTTGAAGATGACTCACGCCCGGGACGGATGAAAATATCAAAATACTAGGTGATCTGATTCGATCTGAACATCATTTGAGTATTCGATCAATTGCTGAAACTATAGGAATTGACAAAGAATGCATCAGGTGAATTTTACATATCGAATATAATATGAGAAAAGTGTGTGCGAAACTGCTGCCGAAAATTCTCACGATCGAACTACAAGAAGGTAGCGAAAATGTTCGCGCTGAAACTTTGAATACCACTGAAAACGATCCTAATTTTCTGGAGAGAATAATAGTATGTGAAGAATTTTGGTTTTTCACTTATGACCCAGAAACTAAGGGCTAGTTCATGAATTTGAAGGACCCAACTTCACCGAGAGCGTAAAAACTTCGAATGAGCAAACCACGATTGAAAGATATGATGATTGTTTTTCTCGATATTCATGGAAATGAGTATCTCCACAGGGTTCCTGAGCGACAAACTATATCAATACCTTGAGGTTCTTGCTCAACTCCGAGACAAAATAAGAAAAAGACGACCCGAATTGTGGAAGAACAGGTCTTGCGTTCTACATCAAGAAAGCACACCACCTCATTCCGCAATGTCTGTTGGGAGATTTCTAGGGAAAAACAGCATCATACACTACTGGCCATTAAAATTGCTACACCACGAAGATGACGTGCTACAGACGCGAAATTTAACCGACAGGAAGAACATGCTGTGGTATGCAAATGATTTGCTTTTCAGAGCATTCACCCAAGTTGGCGCCAGTGACGACACCTACAACGTGCTGACATGAGGCAAGTTTCCAACCGATTTCTCATACAAAAACAGCAGTTGACCGGCGTTGTCTGGAGAAAAGTTGTTGCAATGCCTCGTGTAAGGAGGAGAAATGCGTACCATCACGTTTCCGACTTTGATAGAGGTCGGATTGTAGCCTATCGCGATTGAGGTTTATCGTATCGCGACATTGCTGCTCGCGTTCGTCGAGATCCATTGACTGTTAGCAGAATACGGAATCGGTGTGTTCAGGAGGGTAATACGGAACGCCGTGCTGGACCCCAACGGCCTCGTATCACTAGCAGTCGAGATGACAGGCATCTTATCCGCTTGGCTGTAACGGACCGTGCAGCCACGTCTCGATCCCTGAATCAACAGATGGGGACGTTTGCAAAGCAACAACCATCTGCATGAACAGCTCGACGACGTTTGCAGCAGCATGGACTATCAGCTCGGAGACCATGGCTGCGGTTACCCTTGACGCTGCATCACAGACAGGCCCCTACGAATGTGTACTCAACGACGAACCTGGGTGCACGAATGGCAAAACGTCATTTTTTCGGATGAATCCAGGCTCTGTATACAACATCATGATGTCGCATCTGTGTTTGGCGACATCGCGGTGAACGCACATTGGAAGCGTGTATTCGTCATCGCCATTCTGGCGTATCACCCGGCGTGATGCTATGGGGTGCCATTGGTTACACGTCTCGGTCACCTCTTGTTCGCATTGACGGCACTTTGAACAGTGGACGTTACATTTCAGATGTGTTACGACCCGTGGCTCTACCCTTCATTCCATCCCTGTGAAACCCTACATTTCAGCAGCATAATGCACGACCACATGTTGCAGGTCCTGTACGGGCCTTTCTGGATACGGAAAATGTTTGACTGCTGCCCTGGCCAGCACATTCTCCAGATCTCTCACTAATTGAAAACGTCTGGTCAATGGTGACGAGCAACTAGCTCGTCACAATACGCCAGTCACTTCTCTTGATGAAATGTGGTATCGTGTTGGAGCTGCATGGGCAGCTGTACGTGCACACGCCATCCAAGCTCTGTTTGGCTCAATGCCCAGGCCTATCAAGGCTGTTATTACGGCCAGAGGTTGTTGTTATGGGTACTGATTTCTCAGGATCTATGCACCCAAATTGCGTGAAAATGTAATCACATGTCAGTTCTAGTATAATATATTTGTCCAATGAATACTCATTTATCATCTGCATTTCTTCTTGGTGTAGCAATTTTAATGGCCAGTAGTGTAGCTTTAGACCACTCACGTTATTCGCCTGACGTAGCACCATGTGACTTTTATCAATTCCCCAAGGTGTAACCTGCATTAAAAGGAACAAGACTTCAGTCCATTAAAGCAGTGAAAGAAAAACCTTCACGCCTCATCAAGGATCTCAGGGAGGATGACTCCCAGCACTGTTTCCGTCAATGAAAAATTCTCATGGATCGTTGTAGGGATAGAGGAGGGGAGTATACTGAGGGCGCCAATAATTAAATGTGTACGTTTTTGAAATAAAATGTTTTATGGCTCTAGTCTCCTTATTTTATATCCACACCTCGTATGTACATAGTAAGGTGTGCCGTTCAGCAGTTCCCAATCTGCCCAACTTTGAATTTTGCTGCGGCCGCGCTCATGGGGTAGCGATATGCACTTACGCAGACGGCGCTAGTATCACCTACACAAGGTGTAAAACGACAGTGCATTGGCGGGGCTGTTATTTGTACTCAGGTGATTCATGTGAAAGAGTTTCTGACGTGATTATGGCCACACGACGTGAATTAACAGACTCTGAACGCGGATTGCTGGAGGAATGGGACATTCCATTTCTGAATCCATAGTGTCAAAAGCGTGTCGAGAATACCAAATTTCAGGCATTATCTCTCATCACGGACAATACAATGGCCGAGGTCTTCACTTAACGACTGAGAGCAGCGGCGTTCGCATAGAGTTGTCAGTGCTAACAGACAAACAACACTGCGTGAAATAACAGCAGGGATCTATGCAGGACGTCCGATGAACGTGTCCTTATGGACAGCGGAGTGAAATTTGACGTTAATGTTCTATGGCAGCAGTCGACCAACGCTAGTGCCTTTGCAAACAGCACCACATCGCCTGCAGCGCCTCTTGTGGGCTCGTGGCCATATCGGTTGGACCCTAGATGACTGGAAATGCGTGGCCTGGTCAGATGAGTCCCGATTTCAGTTGGTACGAGCTGATGGTAGGGATTGAGTGTGGCGCAGATCCCACGAAGCCATGGACCCAAGATATCAACAAGTCACTATGCAAGCTAGTGTTGGCTGTGTAATGGTGTGGGATGTGTTTACGTGGAATGTACTGGGTCCTGTGGTCCAATAGAGCCGGTCATTGACTGGAAATGGATTTGTTCGGTTACTTGGAGTCCGTTTGCAGCCATTTTACAGAGATTTTAATGGATGACAATTCGCCATGTCACCGGCCCACAATTGTTCGCGATTGGTTTGAAGAACATTCTGGACAATTCGAGCAAATGATTTGGCCACGCAGACCGTCTGAGACGAATCCCACGGAACAATTATGGGACATAATCGAGGGGACAGTTCGTGCACAGGATCCTGCTGCAGCAACACTTTCGCAATTATGGACGGCTATAGAAGCAACAGGGCTCAATACTAAAGTAGGGGACTTCCAACAACTTGTTAAGTCCTACCCACGTCGAGTTGCTGCATTACGCCGAGCAAAAGGAGGTCCAACACGATATTAGGTGGTATACCACGATTTTTGTACCTTCAGTGTACATCATACTCCGCAAACCACGTAACGACGTGTAGCGGAGAGTACTTCTGGTACCACTACTGGTCCTCCCTTCCCTGTTCCAGTCGCGAATGGCACGTGGGATGCATCACTGTGGACAAGTCTCCGAGTTAGCCCTAAGCTCGCGAATTTTCTCGTCGCCACCATTTCGGGAGATGTATGTGGGAGGAAATAATATGTTGTCCGACTCTTTCTGGAAAGTACTCTGGCCGGCCGTGGTGGCCGAGCGGTTCTAGGCGCTACAGTCTGGAACCGCGCGACCGCTACGGTCGCAGGTTCGAATCCTGCCTCGGGCATCGATGTGTGTGATGTCCTTAGGTTAGTTAGGTTTAAGTAGTTCTAAGTTCTAGGGGACTGATGACCTCAGCTATTAAGTCCCTTAGTGCTCAGAGCCATTTGAAACATTTTTTTGAAAGTACTCTCTCTAAATATCTATAGGAAATCTGTCCGTGATGCTCGATGCCTCTTACGTAACGTCTGACACTGGAGTTAGTTGAGCATCCCTGTAACGCTCTCGCACCGACTAAACGAATGCGTGACGAAACGCGCCTCCATCCCTTGGCTCTCCTCTATCTCTTCTTGTAAGATGAACAATACTCAAGAATCGGTCGAACAAGCGTCTTGTGTGCTACTTCCTTCGTGGATGAATTATAATTCCTTAAGGTTCTTCCTATGAATCTCAGTCCGGAAAGTGCTTTTCTTACTATTTGTTTTATGTAGTCATTCCGTTTAAGGACGCTCTGTGTAGTTAATCCTAAATAATTTACGATAGATACTGTTTCCAGCAATTTGTCGTCAATAGTGCAGTGTATTAGTGGACTTTTTTTCCTCCCTGTATATGCGCAGTGATGCACTTATTTACGTTCGGGGTCTTCCAGAGCCTGCACCATTCATCGAGCCTCTGCAGCCCATTTTGCAAATCAATACTGTCTTCTGGCGTTGCTTCTTTCTTCTATATTACCGCATCATCCACGAACAGTCTTAACGAGCTTCCGACCATTTCTACCCTATCGTCTGGGTATACAGTGCGGACAGTTAATTGTTCTATCACAATTCCTCGGAGTACTCTGGAAATTACATTTACATCTGTCGATTCAGTTCCGTTAAGAGGGACGCGTTGGGTTCTTACTACAAGAAAGTCTTGAATCCAGTAGCAAATCTGGCCCGATACTCGGAAAGCTCGTATTTATTTTTTTCACTACATGGCAGTGCAGGACAGCGTCAGATCCCTTCCTGAAGCCAAGGAACACGGCATGAACCTGAGCGCCGTTGTCCACAGCGTATAATTTCTGAAATAACTATTTTTTCATCATTTTTCCCTGTTAACGTAATAGAGCATTATGAAAAAGAACCCACAGTCTCCAAAGATATGAGATTATGTAGAAATTATAATCGCTGTGGAATATTTTGTTGAACAACTGATAACTCTAGCTCAGTTCTGTTGTATCACTCACTTACTCCTTGGCGCCTTTTCCTGTCTGCACGGAAAGCAGGAGATGATGTTGTTGTACATCTTAAATTACTTAAAAAAATTCAAAGCTGTAATGTTTTTGTTTAATATTACTAATGTTACCTTTCCTAGCATTGTTGTAAATGTTTTCACAGCCTTACGACGGTGAGCGCCTGATGAACTTGGTGTTAATAATACGTTGATCTATTGATCGGCCGCCATTGCTGCTACCTTAAAGGCTTATTGCATGATCAATAAAAGAACCAACGTTTACTCAAAATCCATTTTACGAGGTCCGATCCTTTTGAAAGAAGTATTGCTACTCAGCACAAATAATGACGTTTAAATGCTCAGTTTCTTTCATGTTCGCGCATCATTCTGTTAGTAACGGACCAACAGTCATTGAATGTGCCAATTTTATCGCCGCTCCCTTAATTAAGATAATTCCACTTTCTCTACTTGCTAATTACACAAAACAAATAACGATTGACCTTTCACTCAAGGAAAGGAGGAATAATATAATTCTTCTTGCCTCGTGGGATGAAACCGTTGTTCAAGTGGCCGGCTTCGTGTTACGAGCTCAGCAGACGCAGCCCGCTGCCTCATTGTCATGCCAGACAGTGGGGCAGCGGCGGAACGTGTGTTCTGGAGGGCTAATTCGCCACCAACGGCCACCTCGGCTAATTAATTAGCTCCCCACTCAGCCATTAGGTGTCGCGCAATTACATTACATTACAGCTCACAGTTTCATTCATGCTCTCTCCCGTTGTCGCCAACAGCTACAGTGGGCAAATCCTTTTACAGCATATTCTAGCATTCTCTTTTAATTTTAAAATAGATTCATTTCTCTGAATGGTGTTGGGTGACTATTTTCATCTCAAGGGAATGCGTCACAGAGTTTCTGGATGCCGATTAACGAACAACTTTTGCACCCGAATACATCATCTGTTTTTGAAAAAAATGGCTCTAAGCACTATGGGACTTAACATCTGAGGTCATCAGTCCCCTAGACTTAGAACTACTTAAACCTAACTAACCTAAGGTCATCACACACATCCATGCCCGAGGCAGGATTCGAACCTGCGACCGCAGCAGCATCGCGGTTCCGGACTGAAGCGCCTAGAACCGCTCGGCCACAGCGGCCGGCTTCTGTTTCTGAGAAATTATATTCTCTCTCCGAGCTGAGTTCATTTTCCAGATTGTTCTATTTAGGGTTTGTTAATTAATTAACCGCTTGATTACAAATCTCGAATTTTTTTATAACGTTTAATTTCTTAAGAATGTTATATTTATGACTGTATGAAATCAAACACATTTCTGAAATTGGTAGATATGTTGACGTTGATATAATTTACTTTTACTGTGGTTCCCAGAGTATATTTAAGGTTATATTTGCACTCTGAGTATCACCCACACTGAGATGACGGAAGTTATGTCATAGCGATATGCACATATACAGATGGCGGTAGTATCACGTACTTAAGGGATGATACAAGGGCAGTGCAATGGCGGAGCTGTCATTTGTACATGTGACTCATGTGAGAAGGTTTCCGACGTGATTATGGACGCACGACGGTAATTAACTAACCTTGAACGCGTAATGGTAGTTTGAGCTAGAAGCATGGGATCCACAGTGTCAAGAGTGTGCCGAGAGTACCAAATTTCAGGCATTACCTCTCACCAGTACGGACAACGCAGTGGCCGACGGCCTTTACTTAACGATCTAGAGCAGCGGCATTTACATAGAGTTGTCAGTGCTTATAGACAGACAAAAGTTTGTGTAATAACCGCAGAAATTAATGTGCGGCGTACGGTGAACGTATCCGTAAGGACAGCGCGGCGAAATTTGACGACAACGGGTATGGCAGCAGACGACTGAAGCGAGTGCCTTCACTGACAGCACGACATCGCCTGAAGCGCCTCTCCTGGGCTCCTGACAATATCGATTGCGCCCTAGACGACTGGAAAACCTTGACCTAGTCGGATGAGTCCCGGTTTCAGTTGGTAAGAGCTGATGGTCTACATCTACATCTACATTTATACTCCGCAAGCCACCCAACGGTGTGTGGCGGAGGGCACTGAACGTGCCACTGTCATTACCTCCCTTTCCTGTTCCAGTCGCGTATGGTTCGCGGGAAGAACGACTGTCTGAAAGCCTCCGTGCGCGCTCTAATCTCTTTAATTTTACATCCGTGATCTCCTCGGGAGGTATAAGTAGGGGGAAGCAATATATTCGATACCTCATCCAAAAACGCATCCTCTCGAAACCTGGCGAGCAAGCTACACCGCGATGCAGAGCGCCTCTCTTGCAGAGTCTGCCACTTGAGTATATTAAACATCTCCGTAAGGCTATCACGGTTACCAAATAACCCTGTGACGAAACGCGCCGCTCTTCTTTGGATCTTCTCTATCTCCTCCGTCAGACCGATCTGGTACGGATCCCACACTGATGAGCAATACTCAAGTATAGGTCGAACGAGTGTTTTGTAAGCCACCTCCCTTGTTGATGGACTACATTTTCTAAGCACTCTCCCAATGAATCTCAACCTGGTACCCGCCTTACCAACAATTAATTTTATATGATCATTCCACTTCAAATCGTTCCGCACGCATACTCCCAGATATTTTACAGAAGTAACTGCTACCAGTGTTTGTTCCGCTATCATATAATCATACAATAAAGGATCCTTCTTTCTATGTATTCGCAATACATTACATTTGTCTATGTTAAGGGTCAGTTGCCACTCCCTGCAACAAGTGCCTATCTGCTGCAGATCTTCCTGCATTTCGCTACAATTTTCTAATGCTGCAACTTCTCTGTATACTACAGCATCATCCGCGAAAAGCCGCATGGAACTTCCGACACTATCTACTAGAGTGTGCCGTACACCCCATGAAGCATTGGACACAGGTTGTCAACAAGGCTCTGTACAAGCTGGTGGTGGCGCCATGATCGTGTGGGCTGTGTTTACATGGAATGGACTGGGTCCTCTGCTCCAACTGAACCTATCATTGTGAGGAAATAATTATGTTCGGCTACTTGGAGACCATTTGCAGCCATACATGTACTTAATGTTCCCAAACAACGATGGAATTGCTATGGAAGACAGTGGGACATGACAGAACGTGGACAAATAGACTGAATGATTTGGCCACCCACATCGCCCAACATAAATTCCATCGAACATTTATGGCATGTAATCGAGAGATCAGTTCGGGCACGCACAAAATTCTGCATCGGCAACGTTTTCGTAATTATGGACGATTATAGATGCAGAATGGTTCGCTATGCCTGCAGGAGACTTCCAACTACTTGTTGAGTCCATGCCACGTCGAGTTGCTGCCCTCCACCGGACAAAAGGAGATGCGACACGGTATCATGAGCTATCCCTCCTGACTTTTGTCACCTCAGTGTATTGCTAGTACTCTCGAATAGCTGACCCGCGCGTTCTTCTACATCTGCATGGATACTCTGCAAATCACATTTAAGTGCCTGGCAGAGGATTCATCGAACCACCTTTAAAATTCTCTATTATTCCAATCTCGTATAGCGCGCGGAAAGAATGAGCACCTATATCTTCCCGTACGGGCTCTGATTTCCCTTATTTTATCGTGGTGATCGTTCCTCCCTATGTAGGTCCCCCAGCCCAAATCCTGTATCATTTCTGTGACACTCTCTCCCATATTTCGCGATAATACAAAACGTGCTGCCTTTCTTTGAACTTTTTCGATGTACTCTGTCAGTCCTATCTGGTAAGGATCCCCAATGCGGAGCAGTATTCTAAAAGAGGACGGACAAGCGCAGTGTAGGCAGTCTCCTTAGTAGGTCTGTTACATCTTCTAAGTGTCCTGCCAATAAAACGCAGTCTTTGGTTAGCCTTCCCCACAACATTTTCTATGTGTTCCTTCCAATTTAAATTGTTCGTAATTGTAATACGTAGGTATTTAGTTGAATTTACGTCTTTTAGATTAGACTGATTAATCGTGTAACCGAAGTTTCATGAGTTAGTTTTAACACTCACGTGGATGAGCTTACACTTTTCGTTATTCAGGGTCAACTGCCACTTTTTGCACCATTCCGATATTTTTTCTAAATCGTTTTGCAGTTTGTTTTGATCTTCTGATGACTTTATTAGTCGATAAACGACAGCGTCATCTGCAAACAGCCGATTACGGTTCCTCAGATTGTCTCCCAAATCGTTTATATAGATAAGGCACAGCATAGGGCCTATAACACTACCTTGGGGAACGCCAGAAATCACTTCTGTTTTACTCGATGGCTTTCCGTCATTTGCTACGAACTGTGACCTCTCTGACAGGAAATCACAAATCCAGTCACATAACTGAGACGATGTTCCATAAGCACGCAATTTCAATAAGATCCGCTTGTGTGGTACGGTGTCAAAAGCCTTCCCGAAATCCAGAAATACGGAATCGATCTGAAATCCCTTGTGAATACCACTCAACACTTCATGTGAATAAAGAGCTAGATATGTTTCACGAACGATGTTTTCTAAACCCATGTTGACTGTGTCTCAATTGACAGTTTTCTTCGAGGTAATTCATAATGTTCTAATATCCTGTTACATATCGACGTTAACGATATGGGCCTGTAATTTAGTGGATTACTCATACAACCTTTCTTGAATATTGGAGTGACCTGTGCAACTTTCCAGTCTTTGCGTACGAGAAAATGGCTCTGAGCACTATGCGACTTAACTTCTCAGGTCATCAGTCGCCTAGAACTTAGAACTAATTAAACCTAACTAACCTAAGGACATCACACACATCCATGCCCGAGGCAGGATTCGAACCTGCGACCGTAACGGTCGCTCGGTTCCAGACTGTAGCGCCTAGAACGGCACGGCCACTCCGGCCGGCCTTTGCGTACGGTTGTATATGATTGTTAAGTATGGAGCTAATGCATCAGCATACTCGGAAATGAACCTAATTGATATAGAGTCTGGGCCAGAAGACTTGCTTTTATTAAGTGATTTAAGTTGCTTCACTACTCCGAGGATACTTACTTCTACGTTACTCATGTTGGCAGCTGTTCTTGATTCGAATTCTGGAATATTTATTTCGTCTTCTTTTGCGAAGGCATTTCGGAAGGCTGTCTTCGATAGTATCTCCATTGTTATCGCGCAGAGAAGGCATTGATTGTTTCTTGCCGCTAACTTTAACGTGTGGAAATGGTCTCTCAGGAAGGCGTCAAGTGAATTTTTATCTGCTTTTTTGAGTAGGTATATTTTTCGTTTATTTTTCGGGGATTTGGGGATTACAATATTCAGTCTCGCTGCGACAATCCTGTGTTCACTAATCCCTGAATCGGTTTTGATGCTCGTTATTAACTCAGGATTATTTGTTGCTAAGAGGTCAAATGTGTTTTCACAACCGTTTGCTATTCGCTGGGCTCATGAACTAACTGCTCGAAGCAATTTTCAGAGAATGCGTTTAGCACAATTTCGGATGATATTTTATGCGTTTCTCCGGAATTAAACATGTATTTTCGCCAACATGTCAAGGGTAAATTTAAGTCACCACCAACTATTATCGTATGAGTCGGGTACGTGTCTGAAATCAAACACAAGTTTTCTTTGAACCTTTCAGCAACTGTGTCATCTGAATTGGGAGGTCGGTAAAAGGATCCAATTATTATTTTATTCCGGTTGCCAACAATGACCTCTGCCCATACTAACTCACAGGAAGTATCTACTTCAATTTCGCGACAAGTTAAACTACTTCTGACGGCAACAAAAACGCTACCGCCAACCGTGTTTAGCGTATCCTTTCGGAACACCGTTAGGTTCTTCGCAAAAATTTCGGCTGAGCTTATGTCCGGCTTTAGCCAGCTTTCAGTGCCTATAACGATTTGAGCATCAGAGCTTTCTATTAGAGCTTGGAGCTCTGGTACTTTCCCAACACAGCTACGACAATTTACAACTGTTATACCAATGGTTCCTTTATCTACGTTTTTCCTGTGTTCAGCCTGCTCCGTTTGTGACTGAAGCCCTTCTTGTTTTCCTGAGACTCTCTAACCTAAAAAATCGCCCAATCCACGCCATACAGCTACCCGTGTAGCCGCCTCCTGCATATAGTGGACACCTGACCTATTCAGCGGAACCCGAAACTCAACCACCCTTTGGCGCAAGTCGAGGAATCAGCAGCCTACACGGTCGCAGAACCGTCTGAGCCTCTGATTCAGACCCACCACTCGGCTCTGTACCAGAGGTCCGCAATCGGTCCTGTCGACTATGCTGCAAGTGGTCAGCTCTGCTCTCATCTTGCAAGCAAGACTGGCTGCCTTTACCACTTCTGTCAGTCGCTCGAAACCAGAGAGAATCTCTTCTGATCCAAAGTGACACACATCATTGGTACCGACGTGAGCAACCACCTGCAGTTGGCTGCACCCTGTGCTCTTCACGGCATCAGGGAGGACCTTTTCCAATCTGGAATGATTCCACCCGTTATGCACACGGAGTGCACATTGGTTTTGTTACCCTTCTTGTGAGCCAAGTCCATAAGGGGCCCCATAACGCGCCTAACGTTGGAGCTCCCAACTACCAATAATCGCACCCTCTGCGATTGCCTGGATCTTGCAGGCCGAGTGGTTTCCTCTGAAACAGGACAGGTGACAGCATCTGGCTCAGCAACAGTGTCAGCCACAGACAGCGCCTGGAACCTGTTTGTCAGACAAACTGGGGAGGCCTTACATGCGGCCATCTGGGAAGTCTTTCGCCGCCTGGTTCGCCCTGGGGCGACCTCCCACTCGACCACGGGTGAAAGGTCAGCCTCAGTGCGAGTAGTAACTGGGCTGGCCACCGGTGAGGACCGATCGGAGCACTCTGACATGCTGGACGTCCGTTGGATCCCTACGGCCGGCCCACAACAGTGGTGCCCATCCACTGCAGCCTCGAGCTGTGTAACCGAAGCCATCACAGCCTGAAGCTGAGAGCGAAATGTCACCAACTCGGCTCGCATCCGCACACAACAATCGCAGTCCCTGTCCATACTAAAGACTGTGGAAAACTAAACTACGCAGATAAACGGACTATCGGCATGTGCTGCGCAGCTCTACTGTAGACACTGACGAAAACACACGAACTGTGTCTAGTAATACGCAAATATTCAAAAACCTAACTACCGAAGCACTCAGGTGAAACTAAATAATTCGCCCCTGATAGGGAACTTGTAATATGTCACAAAATCCGTTTACTTTCTGATGCAAACGAAAACACGATAACTGTGGCTATTAGATTTTAAATTTACACGCAGAAACTCAAGAAACTAAACTATTAAAGCGCACAGATATAATAAAATTCGCTCCGATTAGGAACTCGTAAATGTCACAAAAGCCGTTTACTTCTCCATTGCTGTGTCTGTCGCGGTCGGCTACTGCTGCCTGACTGCGACTGTTCTTTAATTTTATCTTACAAGACATCAAAGAGCACCGCATATGCGACTGTAAATAATAGAACACCCTGGTTACATAAATCTGGTCACTCTGGCGTGGGCTGGGCTTACTAACCCATCATCTGCTTTCAGCTCCTTGAGAGAAACTACAACTGAAAACATGCAAGGAATGTTCTGTCTCTACCAACCAACCACAGTTCCTTCCTATTTTTAATAATAAATACGTAATAAATAACATAGTCATTTATGTGCAACATTGAAGCCAGCGATATGGGCATTTCGCAGTATGCCTCCTCATTAGGCGCTGATGTTTTCTTTCAGTTCTTATATTGTGTGTGGGTTTGTTTCATAGACCAATCTGTTTAAATGTTCCCATAGGAAAAAAATCACATGCTGTTAGATCCGACGAACGTGGTGGCCATAAATACTTGCTGACAGTTCGTTTCTCAGTCAACACATCAATGTTGCAGGGATACCCTAGACGTGTAGCATGTTGCCCCATCTTATTGGAAGAAGCAGTATTGTCTTTCATATTCAGTGAGTCTTGAGTAAAATTTATGAAAAATTTCTATATATGCTGCCGAGTTGATGGTAGTGTCAAGAAATATCGGTCCAATGATGCGCGTTCCTGTTATACCGCACCAAATGCCTATTTTTCAACATGGAGTGGTTGCTGATGCACAGTGTTAGGGTTCTCAGTATCTCGTGTTCTGACGGGAAAGACTAAACCATGCATGCTTCATCACTCGTAATTTATTGGAAAGGGTCTAACAAACCATCGATGATGTTATTCAGAAGCTATGAGAAGTAATCTACACATTTCTGACTGTCATGCTCCTTTAACTGCGGCACAACCCTCACGTGATATGGCTTCAAATTAAGACTCTTCAGTAGCCACTCACACGCACCTGTTGGACCAGTTTAGGTGTAGACCACTTGGGGCTCTGAGTAATTCTTCGGCGAATGTCTGCAATAACTTTTGGTTTGCGAACTGGAGAAATTCTTTGTCGTTTTACGTTTTGCACTGATCCGTAAGTGCACCAATTTTAATATGGACTCTTTGTTGCTCTCTTTGCTGGTAGTTCACTATTCGGATACTTGACCTCAAAAATTTCATGAGTTTCATTAATTGAACCAATTTCCACATATGCTTTCACAGTTTCAATTCTTTCTTCTATCGAGAAAGTCATTTTGCAGACCACAAAGAGAAAATTCTAACTTATCTAATGAAATGCTGACAGAAAAATGCTAACAATCGATAGTTGCATAAAACTATCCATTGTTGTTGCTGTTTACCGTGTTCCAGAAGCCGAAACATTGAATTCGTATTCAAAGGAGAGGTGGGCTACTTTTAACTGCGCTGCTACCCTGTGTTTTGGATAGCAATTACAGGAATGTGGGAATTTTTTAAAATTTTTCTGCCTCCTGCAGGCCTCTGTCCATCTTATTAAGTTAGCTATTGTAATGACTTCTTCTCTATTCTGTGATCAAACAGTGACAGACTATTTGAATTATTATTTTACAGCGTTGACTGTTATCTTTTACCTTTCATTATAAGTTATTTATTAACACTATTATAAGGACTATAAAAATCAAGTTGTGTTAGTGTCTTCAACAAGACATAAAACTATATTTGTCTCATAATGAACACAACATGGACACTAAACACCAAAATATTGTGTGTCCTAAACACATCAACCTCAACATACCATCCGCTAAGAAGCTGCTTATGGAACAGTTCCAGTCTTCTAAAACAAGGAGGCGAAACCAATCATATAAACTTTTTGCTGAAAATCTTCTTCGAAAAACTGAGGTAACATGTCTAAATAACAAAAATTTATTTATCCATGTAATGGGTTTATAATTACTTATTATTGTTTTATTATTTTGTAGGTAGTGGGGAGCGGGCGTGGTGATTACGACGATAAATAATCACTCGCACTCCCATAGAGCCAGTGGTTCTACGTCCCCACAGTTTTCCATTAATTTAACAATTACAAGAATAAAAGGTTATTGTCCGTATTCCATTTGAGTTAATAAATAACGTTCTGTGCACTGTGTAACACATTCACTTTGCCATGTTACAAAAATGGTTGTTATGAACAAACGGCAGAAAATTGTTGAGATAAATGTATTTCATCCGATTTCTCATAACGGGATTATTTCTGTGTCATTTTGTGGTAGTCAAATTCTCCACCTAAATCATAATTAATTAGGTGTACCTTTACACTTTTATGTTCCCTTCTTTAACTGTATTAAGGACATAAAAAATCAAAATAGCCTTCGATGAAAGTAAGAGCAAGGGCAACAACATTAGGAGTGGAATAGGAATTCCTTTAAACGCAGAAGAGAGAACAGACATGTAGGAAGAGTACACTGAAGGCTTCTACGAGGGGTAGGAAATGTCTGATGTGATAGAAGAAGAACTGGGAGTTTATGTCGAAGACATAGGAGATCCAGTATTAAAGGCAGAATTTAACAGAGCTTTGGAAGACCTGCGATCAAATAAGTCAGAACACAAGGGTGACATTCCATCGTAATTTCTAAAATCATTGGGAGATGTGGCAACAAAACGACTATTCAAGTTGGTGTGTAGAATTTATTAGACTTGTGGAAAAATATCATCCATGCAATTCCAAAGATAGCAAGAGCAGGTAAGTGCGAGAAAGCACTATCAGCCTAACAGCTCACGCATACAGCTTCTGAGAAGAATAATATACAGAAGAATGTAAAAGAAAATTTATGAGCTGTCAGATGACTATCAGTTTGCCTTCATGAAAGGTAAAAGCACCAGAGAGACAATTATGACGTTATGCTTCATAATGGAAGCAAAACTCAATAAAAAACAAAAGAGATATTTCTGGCCAAAAGAAGTCCACCAGCATCAAACGTAGGTATAATTTGAAGAAGATATTTCTGGAAATTTACAGAACTGTAAAGTAGTAAATTACGGACTGTGGGAAAACAGGAACTGAAGGGCAATGAAGCATTTGAGATGCGATGCTGCAGAAGAGTGTTGAAAATAATATGGGCGGCTAAGGTCAGAAATGTAAACGTTCCCCCCAGAATCGACGAATTGATGGAAAACACTGACAAGGAGAAGGGACAGCATGACAGGATGTGTGTCAAGACATCAGGGAATAACTTCTGTGGTACTAAAAGAAACTGTAGAAGGTAAAAACTGCAGGGGAAGATAGAGATGGAAGTACACCGAGGAATAATTGAGGACTTAGGGTGCACGAGCTACTGTGAGGTGAAGGAGGAGAGGAATTCGTGACTTGCTGCATCAAACCAGTCAGAAGACTGATGGAAAAAGAAACTGTTTTTAGGTGCATGAGCCTTATCGCTGCAATAATGATAAAAGGTAATTCTGTTTACTTTGAAGAAAAATTAACGGTTTATGGAACTACTAGGTAAATGAGTTGTTGCGGCCTTATTCCGAAGAATGGTGTAATACAGCTCTCCACGCTACTCTGTCGTGTGAAAGGCTCTTCATCCCTGCTACACACATCCATTTGAACCAGCTTATTGTAATCGAGCCGTGGTGTCACTCTGCAGTTTTCACTCCCTACATTTCCGTCTATTACGAAACTGACGATTCTTTGGTGCCTCGCGGCGCGTCCTCTCAATGAGCCAAGTTGTGCCATGAGCTTCTTTTAGATTCAGCATTTCCTGACCACTTACTCAATCTACCCATGTACTTTTCAAAATTCTTCTTCCGCGTCACATTTCAAAAGTTTTTATTCTCTTCTTGTCGGAACTGGTTATAATGCTAGGCAAATAAAATAAAATATTTGAATTAACTGTTTCACATGCATTTACCTGTGCTACACATAGAAATGCCACAGCACATGACGGGTCTAAATAAAAAAGGCAGTATGACCACGCAAATATTTGTTTTTATTTATTTATTGATCTCTGGGACCAAATTAACGAGAAGTCTCCATGGTCATGGAACGAATCAATACATGAAATTATAACACAATAGTAGAAACAGATAAAATGAAATATAAGAAACGTATTCAGGCGAAAATTCGTAAGTTTATATAAAGAAAATCAACAATGTAACACTGGAATTTGCTTAATTTTTCAGCTCTTCCAGGAGCTCCTCGACAGAATAGAAGGAGTGAGCCATGAGGAAACTCTTCAGTCTAGACTTAAAAATGTTTGGGCTACTGCTAAGATTTTTGAGTTCTTGTGGTAGCTTATTGAAAATGGATGCAGCAGAATAGTGCACACCTTTCTGCACAAGAGTCAAGGAAGTGCATTCCACATGCAGATTTGATTTCTGCCTAGTATTAACTGAGTGAAAGCTGCTAACTCTTGGGAATAAGCTAATATTGTTAACAACAAACGACATTAAAGAAAATATATACTGTGAGGGCAATGTCAGAATTCCCAGACTATTGAATAGGGGTCGACAAGAGGTTCTCGAACTTACACCACATATAGCTCGAACAGCCCGTTTTTGAGCCAAAAATACTCTTTTTGAATCAGAAGAATTACCCCAAAAAATAATACCATATGACATTGAAACGTCTCCTTAGAAAAATTATACATGACTGTGCTTAAACTGACACACAATATTTTTTTAGCGCAACGCAATCTGACTTTCAGTAATCCCTACAAGAGAATGACCCTGACTAAATTAACCTATACGTTTCACAAATCACTTACCTCACAAAAACCTTCGTTACTCGAACTACTGCAATACAGCGAGCGCCACTACTGCCGGCTACATAAAAGATTCAAACTACGGAAGGCACTAACTACCGATAGGCATAGTTAGCAAATGAAAGATTTTAATAGAGAACAAACAATGTATTTACCTTAATAGTCATAATATATATAGCAGTTCATGACATCCATTCTTACAAATGTACTGTTTCTGATGGACACACCTCCAGATTATCCATTCTCAAAAATCCGCCATCTCACTTCCCCACATCCACCACTGCTGGCGGCTCGCCTCCAACTGCGCAACGCTACGCACTGTTAACATCCAGCTGCCCAACACTACAATGGCAGACAACAATGCAAACTAGCCACAGACTGCACACAGCACAGCCAGTGATTTTCATACAGAGCGCTACGTGGCGTTACCAATAAGAAAACCTAAATAGCCAACTTACATAGCCCCCATACTCCCCACAAAAAAATTTTACAAATTGTTTTGGGCACTGGTCAATACATATTTGTTAAAATTGTTTCACAATTACAATAACAAAGAAATCATAGGCACACACTTATTGATACAATGTTGGTCAAAAGCTAAAATTTTCTCACAGTCTGTATAGACAGTCCTGATCGTTCATCACAGTAAAATAGCAGTGTTTTTCTCAAAGTCTGAGCAGTAAAAGAAAATGCACATGGAAGTAGTGGATTTCCATGCAGTCTTGAAGAAGTAGTGTTGTCCTTCTAACGGAAAGACAGTGCTGACTCTTGACATGCAGGCAGGTAATGGGCCACAACAGAGCAAACCCACAGCAGAGTCAGTCGAAGTTTTGAAGAATATTGGTAGGTAGGTCATCACAGAGCAGACCCTCTATAGTCTTGGTAGAGAGTATGGTCTTGGTGGGCCACCAAAGGTGCAGACCCACTGCAGTCCTTGTAGAAATAATGGTATTGATGGATCATCAAAGGTGTAGACCCACTGTAGTCCTTGTAGCGATGGCCAGCAGCCATCTGCTGCGACTGTGCAGGTGCACAATCACCATCGAAGAGTCTTGCGGACAATATAGCAAGTCCATAAACCACCACTTGTGCACTCACAAAGTTTCTGGAATTGTCCTTAGAAGTCTTGCAGACAATATAGCAAGTCCATAAACCACCACTTGTGCACTCACATTTTTTTTTTCTAATTGTCCTTAGAACCAGCAATGCTGTTAACCAGTCCCTTGCTGAATTATTAACACACATCCAAACACTAACAGTCCCAACTGCTCACATACTGTACATATATTATGACCATCAGAAATTTGATGAACTGGTGTCAATTACAATTTTATAACATGACAATACAATAACAAAGGTACAAAATACATTATTAAAGAACATAACAATACAGATAAATTTGTAGTAGTACAGGCTTTACAAAAGAATAGAAATAAACAGATACATCAGTGTTACAGGAATTTTGACATAAGTAAATACATAAAAGATCAGAATAACTTTTGAAACATCAACTTCACACATGAGCATGAAAAAAAACAGAATAAATAATGTCTAAGCATCTTTACAAAGAAAATAACATATTATTAGAAAACTTCTAAAACATAGCTCTCATCAGCTAAACACATTAAGACAGGAAAAGCACAAATACACAAGGGTACACAAACACATAGAGAGATAACACGAAAGGAAAGGACAGGGTTTGTTTTACTGCAGTATTTTGCATGGAGATCTCCCTTCCTTCATCATTATTCCCAAAAAGTCCTATCTAAGCCTGCTTTCTGTATTCTGTTCACATCCTCTTTCAAAAATAGTTTTTCTCCACTGTACACTGCTTTTTTGGCCAAACAATTTTCTTATAGCTTCTCAATGCATTTCTTCCGATTCATCATAGTTAGTTTCTTATATAGTCTACCCCCTCTTAAGCTAACTTAAATCTACTGGCCTCAGATATATATACCAAGGGACGAGGCAATGCAGCAGCACATAACAAATTAACACAAACAGCAATGACAAAAAAATGGAAATTGGCAAAGCAAGCAGCAGTATATATAAATTAGCAAAGCAATTGCAATATTACAACTAATATACGGCAATGTGCAGCAAACAAGAAAAATAAATCCGTAGTAAAACTGGCTTAACAGAGTAATACAAAGTCAAATTAAGTAATACTATGCCTGGCAAACAGAAGCAGCAAATGCTGTAACTTATACCTAAACATGACAAAGCTCAAGCAGAAAAAATATTGCACTAAAGACAACAATGCAGATAAGGGAAATGTATATTCACGTCTTAATGTCTATGTAATTAAAGTGGTGCACCACAACTTATTCTACAAAATAAATTGCCAAGTACTTGAAAAGAAGATAATGTATGCAGTTCCTGTGAAGGGGTAATGTCTTTTTGTGCTCCCTCATTTTTTTTGGAAGTGTATCATAAAATTATTATTTACTGGATCTGTAGACAGAAAATATTTATATTAGTACATCTATTAAATTTTATTTTAACCAATGCTGCAGTGGAGCTAGAAACTAGATAGTAAACAAATTCAGCAATCTCTCAACTAGAAAGACAATAGATGTAGAAATGTTCCTCATCATTTCATTAGGCATTTTAGTAAATATCATAAATTAAGAGCTCCACAGTGTAATCATGTTTCAAGTTTGAGCGTGTCGTATTTATGATGCTTTCTACAAAGAACTGTCAATAGTGAGGATAATGGCCTCTTTATTTTTTTCTCCACCTGTGCCTCTGAAAGGCACACACTAATGACTTTTTTCCAGGCAACTCTCATGCAGCTGGGGGCCCACAACACATTACGTGAAGGTCACTTAACTTTCTTACCGAAATACTTACGACACCAGTTTGCACTACAGCGACACTCTCACATAAAAAATTTCACAGGTCGAGAATTTGCGTTGCAAATATGTAGAAACAAAATCCTATGAATATAACAGTGTGCTAAAAATTTTAGCCTGCATTGTGATACATTCACACATTTACACACATTTCATAACTCTTTAAAGTACGATTCTTGGTTTCCAACATCCTTTTTCACCAGTCAGAGTCCCTAACCACTACTCGTTATTACACATATACTTATTCGTTGACACTTCTTCAATATTTCATCATAATAAATACATAGCCTAATCAAATTCCTCATATAGCATCAGCTTATTGATCATAAACATACCTCAACAGCATAATACACATTGTCATTGTAATAATAACATCATAAATACTCAGTCAAATCTTAAAATCGTTGTAGCTTTCTGCAATAATTTCAAACCATAAAAAAAATTCTCTGCTTATTTCAATAGTGTCATCTACCTCAAACGTACTTTAAAAATCATGATACCATACCAAATACATCATTCAGAGCTCTCATAGTATCACAATGGTTCCGAAAAACTATGAACAGTTCACAAAGTACAGACAAAATACAATTTCATAAGTGTGAAATTATCCAACTGTGTAATTGCGTAAACATCTGTCACTGATGTAGTAAAAAAATGTTTGTCTCTTAGTTAAATGATCAGATAGCTGTGTAATTATGTGTTAGAGAAATATGGTTCTGATGTGAAAAGTTGTATAAGCAAATACCATATTAGCTAGGGCTCCTTGTGCTTGCCAAACACATTGTACACAAAGTAAGCGTGTACCCCCCTGAGGATTAATGTAATTATACCCTCAGGTGTTACAGATTACAGCAATGGAATGAAATGTATCACGGAAAACCTTTCTATCTTTGTAATTCAAAAATCTTTAAAAATAAATGTCTTAAGTACAAAATTAATCACTCAAATACGTGTACTGTAGCGCTAAACTGTGCGTCATGTTGCAAGATAATCTCTGTGGAAGTGTCATAGTTATCGTCCTCTGTAAGCAAAGTTCTGCTGAAATCAATGTACTTACCTCATCATAAACGAAAGTGAAATGCTTTGCGTATAGATATCATAGTTATTACATACCTTACCGTGATCAAGAAAGTACTATAATGTAATGTATTGTTGTGCTACGAAAAAGGCTGTCTCATTGTAGCTATACCACAAAAGTTACTACTAAAACATGTTATACTTTCCAGAAGAATTCAGAAAAACTGTGCAGATATAAAACAGAAACACCACAAAAGCAACATTGTAAATGATCACTCATTAATAGCATCGTGATAAAAGCGTGTAGCTGTCACATTAACTAACAACTGTGTCATCTGGTATCTCACAGAAAGTACTTTAAATCCAGAATGTATTTTCAAGTAAACCAAAATGTTGCATTAAAATCTCATTAGTAGAGCCAGTAAATGTTCTAAGTATGTAAGCCTGATAGTCGTTATGTAATCATGCAACTAACAAGCAAGAATGTACAAATAACAACACTGTGTTGTCTGTTCACTATAAGAATGCATTCGTAATTTCTGTTTAAAAATGTTCCCTAGGTTCTAGGCTGGATAGTTAACTTCAAAACATTGTTGCATGTTAACAGTTTCTCAGTGTAACAAATTGTACTAGTAGCGTGAAGGGAAAAGTTTTATGGCAAAGACTAAGTTAAAAAACAGATTATCTTTCAATAAACGGTTTTACATGTGAAATGTGGTGCAGTCCTTTACCCTTTCTAGTGCGCAGATTTTCAACTTCAAAGTAATTATCATGTTGTATATGTTGGTAAGGAATGCTAAAATTTTCCTCAAGGCTAACGTCTATGTTATTTTTCTCTGAACCAGCCGGCGCACGTGGCTGCCTGCGGTGCAGGTCATTGTCTGCCTCTTTGTTGGTGTGCATCGTTATTGGGATTAGGAGGTCTAACTTCTACAAATTCACCTTGTCGAGAGGGACCAGCCCTGTTTGAATCCCGCCAGTTATGATGAAATTCCGGTCTGTCATTATAATTATATCGTCTGTCGTCATGTCAGTAGTTCCTGTAGTTTCTTTCTTGTCGGTTAAGTGGTGGAGAATTTCTCCCTGAATTATCACTGCATGGTGGACCGTTGCGTCTGAAGTTATTCTGTCTCCCGTGATAATAATAGTACTGGTTGCCATATTGTCTGTTTCTATGATTGTCTCTGTCATATTCATTACTACGGAAATGTGATCTTTCTCTGTAACTATTATTATTCTGCCAGTGGTTGTCATATGGGTGGTGTCTGTTTTGGTCACGATTTGTGTTGTAAGAATAGCCTTGTCGTGTCCATTTATTATTTCTGTCATCGCGGAATTGTGACAGATGTGACCTGTAATTGTTGTGTTCCTGTTTTCATGTTCTGCGATTGTCAGTGTCAAATTCCAATTCTTGTAAGAGTCCCTGAAAAGCTTCAATGCCGTCTTTGCAACGTCCTGCCAAAATAATATGTCGTAAATGTTCAGGTAATTTGATTAAGCAAATGCGGATGAGTTCTGAGGGGCTGTATGGGTTTGACAGGTACTGATTCTTGTGCAACATGTCTTCAAAATATTTCACAAGACTGGAAAATTCAGATTGTTCGAACTGTTTCATCATTATGATGCTATTTTTTACTCAGTCTTGTGTAGCTTGAGACCAATATGCTGAGAGGAAGGCATGATAAAATTCTTCTTCACTGTGACAATCGTGAATGACCGATCGCATTCTTTCAGCTGGTTCATTCCCTAAGTAGCCACACATAAACTCCAATCTGTGCTCTAATGACCAGTTGGGAGGAAAACAATGAGAGAATTGATGGAGCCACGCTTGTGGATGAATGTCGTTGTCAGAATTCTTAAATGTTTTGAATTTAGGTGTAGTAATGAACTGCTTATAGTCAAAATCATCGTGTCGGCGAGTAGAATATCGGTCATTGTAACGTGTCGGCGGTTCCATCTCAAAATTCGGTGCACCTTGCCAATTTCTTTCCTAATTTCCGAAATGCCTTGTGTTATTATTTTGTGGCTATTCCGTATTTCTAAGTCCTTCTTCCCGTATTGGAGCGCGAGTGTCCTCTGAAATATGTAATTTTTGTATTACTTGTGCCAACTGATCTTGTACTTCCCGAATTTCTCTTTTGTGTTGGGTATTAAATTGATCTGATTTTTTTTGAATTTCTTAATTTGTTCATACTCTTCTGTGTCAGTGATGGCTACAGGTCTTGTGTCATTCAGATCATCATCTACCTTTGCAGATAAGTTAGTGAACTGATGCGAAAGTTCGGCAACTTTCTCCGATAGTGAACTGATTTCCTCAGTGTGTTTTTCTGAACCAAGTTTCAGAGCGTCCATTTGTGTTGAAATCGTATCTACTGTGTCCTTTAAGTTTTCCTGAGTTTTTGCAAGTTGCGTAACCGAATCGGTAGATGCAACTGAGTCAATTTTAGCTTGCAAGGTCTCATGATTTTCATGAACAATTGTTTGCAGTTCTTTTATGGCTAATTCGTGATTCTGTAATGCATTTTCATGCCACGAAAAAATAGGTTGGAAATGCTCACAAATTTGTGTTTTTACATCATTACAGACTTTTTGACATTTCGATTCGATTTTATGTAACTCAGTAGTTAAATCATCACGTGTTTGTTCAAGCGTATGTTCCACTGAGTCTAACTTTTGAAGCTTTTGTTCCATTGTGTCTAACTTTTGAAGCTTTTGCTGTGTTTGTCTCTGATTTTGTTCCATTTGTTGCATTAATTGCAATAATAATGTATTAGTGTCTGGAATCTGTTCCTCTATGCTTTTCGGCAGTGCATTTGCACCGGCAACATTCACATTTTGACAAGCAGAAAATGTGTCTTGACTTACTTGAAAAAACGGTGAGGACGCTAAACCTGAATCTACAGTATTAGCAAGATTGTGTCCTGTCATTTGGGATTCCTGAGACGAGCTGTTGCCAACCGATCGATCGATAATGCTTCCCTGTTCACTAATTGTTTCAGTGCTACACCATTATTTGCAGCCTGCCCCATTTCCCTATGCACAATTACCAAATTACTACTCTGAAGATTAGTTAATTCATTACTCGGCGGCGCTAACACACTGCTTTCGTCTTCACTGTCATTTCTCAGTTTACTTTGGAGCCTAGTATTACATTTTTCACACGCCATTATTGTCACAATATTTCACACGACAACACAGAAAACCACTATTTGAAGAGCAAAATAAGAAAACACATAAACATAGCACTGAAAATAATATCTCTTTAATTGCAAGCGCAGCTGCAAAATACTTGGTGCAGGTCGACATGCATGCCACAACTGTTTTACTGTACAAGAATGAAAAACTGCGACTATGAAGGAAATTCTCTCTACAATTACGCGCTAGCAATAAACAAAGGCTGCACTAATTACACAAACTACAAGAAAAAATCAGAAGATTCCAGTGAGGTATCCTCAGCTAAGGGTCGACATATGAAACGTCCCCTTAGAAAAATTATACATGACTGTGCTTAACTGACACACAATATTTTTTTAGCGCAACGCAATCTGACTTTCAGTAATCCCTACAAGAGAATGACCCTGACTAAATTAACCTATACGTTTCACAAATCACTTACCTCACAAAAACCTTCGTTACTCGAACTACTGCAATACAGCGAGCGCCACTACTGCCGGCTACATAAAAGATTCAAACTACGGAAGGCACTAACTACCGATAGGCATAGTTAGCAAATGAAAGATTTTAATAGAGAACAAACAATGTATTTACCTTAATAGTCATAATATATATAGCAGTTCATGACATCCATTCTTACAAATGTACTGTTTCTGATGGACACACCTCCAGATTATCCATTCTCAAAAATCCGCCATCTCACTTCCCCACATCCACCACTGCTGGCGGCTCGCCTCCAACTGCGCAACGCTACGCGCTGTTAACATCCAGCTGCCCAACACTACAATGGCAGACAACAATGCAAACTAGCCACAGACTGCACACAGCACAGCCAGTGATTTTCACACAGAGCGCTACGTGGCGTTGCCAATAAGAAAACCTAAATAGCCTACTTGCAACATAAGCGTATGAAAATATGCGAAGTAGACTACTTTTCGTGTTGAACTGTCACTTATTTCAGATACTGTTCTAATGGTAAATTAGGCAGCATTTAGTTTCTGAACAAGATCCTGAACATGGCCTTTCCACAACAGCTTACTATCTATCCGAACGCCTAGGAACTTGAACTGCTCCGTCTCGCTTATAATATGTCCATTCTGTCTTATCAAAGTATCGGTTCTTGTTGAATTGTGAGTCAGAAACTGTAAAAACTGAGTCTTACTGTGATTCAGCATCAAATTATTTTCCACAAACCACGAACTTATTTCATGAACTACATAATTTGATAATGTTTCACTATTACACACAAGATCCTTCACTACCAAGCTGGTGTCATCAGCAAACAGAAATATTTTTGAATCACCTGTAATACTAGAAGGCATATCATTTATATAAATAAGAAACAGCAGTGGCCCCAGCAACGGCCCTTGGGGAACGCCACACATAACAGTGCCCCATTGGGACTGAACATCACTACCACTCTCAATATTGCGGAGAATTACCTTCTGCTTTCAGTTCTTAAAGTAAGAGGCGAACCAACTGTAAGCTACTCCCCTTACTCCATAATGGTCCAATTTCTGCAGTAATATTTTGTGGTCAACACAGTCAAAAGCCTTCGTTAAGTCAAAGAAAACACCTAGCTTTCGCAATCTTTTATTTGATCCGTCCAAAACCTCACAGAGAAAAGAGAATATAGCATTTTCAATTGTTAAACCATTTCTAAAACCAAAATGTACATTTGACAGCAAATTATGTGAATTTAAATGCTCCAGTACCCTTGTATACACAACCTTCTCGATAACTTTAGCAAACACCGATGACATAGAAATAGGTCTATAATTGTGAACATTATCCCTGTCTCCCTTTTTTATAAAGTGGCTTCACTACCGAGTACTTTAATCGGTCAGGAAACCGACCACTCCTAAAGGAAAAGTTACAGATATGGCTAAGTACTGGGCTAACATACATGGAGCAATACTTCAGTATTCTGCTAGATACCCCGTCATATCCATGAGAGTTCTTAGTCTTTAGTGATTTAATTATTAACTCAATCTCCCTCTTGTCAGTGTCATGGAGGAGCATTTCAGGTAACAGTCTCGGATCACTTTTTTCTGCAAGCGCTATATGATTCCCTGTTGGGACTAGGTTTCTATAGTTCACCTGCTACATTCAGAAAGTGATTATTAAATACTGTACATATATGCGACTTATCAGTAGCACGGACATTCCCACTACGCACTGATTCTATAACCTCGACCTGTCTCTGCAGACCAGCCACTTCCTTTACGACTGATCATATGGTTTTAATTTTATCCTGAGACTTAGCTATTCTATCTGATCCTCGACCTGTCTCTGCAGACCAGCCACTTCCTTTACGACTGACCATATGGTTTTAATTTTATCCTGAGACTTAGCTATTCTATCTGCATACCACATACTTTTTGCCTTCCTAATAACTTTTTTAAGCACCTTACAATACTTTTTGTAATGGGCTGCTGCATTTAGATTGTGACTGTTTCTAACGTTTTGATATAATTTCCACTTTGTTCTACAGGATATTCTTATCCCTCTAGTCAGCCCCCTGGGCTGCCTGTTTGTGCTGGTACCCTGTTTTGAACGTTCTAACGGAAAGCAACGTTCAAAGAGCACGAGAAAAGTCTTGAGGAAAGCATTATATTTATCGTCTACTGTATCAGCACTATAAACATCTTGCCACTCTTGTTCCTTGACAAGGTTTACAAAGGTCTCTACAGCAACTGGATCAGCTTTCCTAAAAAGTTGATAACTATATTTAACATGTGTTGCAGCACAAAAATCTTTTAGAGTTAAAACTTGTGCATCATGATCTGAAAGGCCATTCACCTTTTTGCTAACAGAATGCCCTTCTAGTAATGAGGAATGAACAAAAATGTTGTCTATGGTTGTTCTACTGTTCCCTTGCACTCTCGTTGGAAAGAATACGGTTTGCATATGATTATATGAATTAAGGAGGTCTACCAGCATCCTTTTCCTTGCACAATCACTTATACAATTAATATTGAAGTCACCACATATAACAAACTTTTTGTATTTCCTATAAAGTGAACCAAGAACCTCCTCTAGCTTTAGCAAAAATGTTGTGAAATCGGAGCCTGGGGATCTATAAATAACAACAGTTAGTAGTTTAACTCCACTAAATTTAACTACACCTGCACAACATTCAAACACCTTTTCAGTGCAGTACTTTGAAAAATCAATTGACTCAAATGGGGTACGGTTTTTCACATACATGGCTACTCCCCCACACCGCAAGAGCTCCTAGAAAAGCTGCCAGCCAACCTGTATCCTGATAAAGGAAGCCTCTGAATTATCTCAGATATACCAATAATTTCAGAGTCAACATCTATAAGCAGTTCACCAACTTTATCTCTAATACCTTGTATATTTTGATGAAATATACTAATTCCCTCATTACTGTTAAGAGACTAGTAGTATAAATTAATTGTTCTAATAATGCATCATTTTTACAGAGAAATTATTTGCAATAAGTTACATAAGTTTTATTAATCAAATGTACGACAAGTGTTGCATCCTTGTTGGGTCATATAGTACCATTCTGTAAATAAGGCAGCCTGCAAGTACAATACTAGGACACATGATACGAGTTTAATCCGTCCTCCACCTGAATACGCGTCCAGTGTACTAACCACTACGCCACCTTGCTCGGTCGATCAGTAGGGTGGTTCTATGCGGGCGTACGAGCTCTCCCAGTAAGGTGGCGTAACGCCTTCGCATTGAACGCATATTACGTTGAAAAATAGGGTTTTTTAGCCAAAAGAGTGGGGAATAATATGGGGTATCAGAATCCTGAATACTACCAACCCACGTTGAGAAAAAAAAGTGTTGCATTATTTATTGAAAGCCCATCGTAGGACTGTTGGCAAACGCCTTTAGAATGTGGTGAGAAGGCAAGTTAGATTATACGCGAAAGTAGCAGTCGCATTAAATTACACTGAATACATTACGGTAGAAACAAATGTAGCTTGAAAGATTTTGTCTCTTTAACGCTGTCGCTACTTATGATGAGGATGCACCTGGTACTAGCCTGGTGATAAATAAAAATAATCTCTGTTGGACAGTTTTCGTCAATAGGCATTTAGGCCAACAAGGTGCTCGACTGTCTTTATAACAAAAGTGTAGGGATGACAGATCACGTCACGGCGGACAACTTTTGTTAGAGACAAAATGTTCAATGACACTTCCCAGTGACGGTAGGCGTCCTTTACTATTTGCGGGTGCTCGCCCAGGGACGAACAGATTTCACTGAACTCTCGAGGCCAACTATCCAGGCGGGCTGCGCACTACGCCTCAAGTAAATTGATTAAGTGATTTTCAACAAGAAAACTTCAAAAATGAGTGTCCCTAAGCAGGGAAAGATATTTTAAAACGGGACAGAAACTTTAATTGGATCAGTCTACCCCCTTTCACGTGGAACAGATGATTAGACTGTAGGGTTGGGGTTGTTTGGGGGAAGAGGCCAAACCGCGAGGTCATCGGTCTCATCGGATTAGGGAAGGATGGGGAAGGAAATCGGCCATCCCGGCATTTGCCTGGAGCGATTTAGGGAAATCACGGAAAACCTAAATCAGGATGGCCGGAACCGTCGCACTCCCGAATGCGAGTCCAGTGTGCTGACCATAGACTGTAGGCCTCACACGTTGAACACCCACGTCACAGAATGCCTGTGTCTGTCCGCCTCTCAAGGGCACAATCAATAAAAAAAAGACGCCTAGCGTCGCTGAGAAGTGACAGCAAACATTTTGCCTCTAACAAAAGTTGTCCCCCGTGACGTGAGCTATCACCCCTAGACATTTGATACAAAGACATGAAGCACCTTGCAAACCTATGTGCATTTGGACCAAAGCTGCCCTATAGGGATTATTTTTATTTATTGTCGTGCTAGTATTAGGTGCATCCCCATCAACAGTAGCGTCAACATTAAAGGGACAAAATCTTTCAAGCTACATTAATTTCTACTGTTGTGGTTGGCGGAAGAACCAACACTGTGTTACTAGAGGAGGCCGAAATGCACGCGTTTTAGCCCACGCAGGCTGGCGTGAGGTCTGGAACAGGACAAGGAAATTAGAATTCAGAAAAATGGACGTAGCTGGTGGAATACTTAACTTTAATCCATTAATGATGAACGTCGCTCTTGACGGTACATGATTCACAATATCAATAGTAACTGAATATGGCGCCTTGCTAGGTCGTAGCAAATGACGTAGCTGAAGGCTATGCTAAGCTATCGTCTCGGCAAATGAGAGCGTATTTTGTCAGTGAACCATCGCTAGCAAAGTCGGCTGTACAACTGGGGCGAGAGCTAGGAAATCTCTCTAGACCTGCCGTGTGGCGGCGCTCGGTCTGCAATCACTGATAGTGGCGACACGCGGGTCCGACGTATACTAACGGACCGCGGCCGATTTAAAGGCTACCACCTAGCAAGTGTGGTGTCTGGCAGTGACACCACATCTACCGTATCGTGTTTGGTATTATTTAATGCGGCTGCTAATTTTGCTTATAATTTAAGTTGCCTTATGTGCTAGTTTCTAAGCATATCCTAAAGACGTTTGCCAACGGTGGGCTTTCAATAAATAGTGCAGAAGTTTTTTATTATTTGAGTGTTCAAATGAACAGGTACGAAACGTCGTGACAGCCAAACCGGCAGATGTTTTCATATGCCACTTTGCGGGTACCATGGTGAGACATCTAAGGACGCAAATGTAGTGCCCAGCGTGGTTATGCGCATTCGTGGGCACATGAAGTAATAGAGAAGCTGACAGCCCTGTGTTCCGCCCTTCTAACACGGCAGTGCATATGAGCACACCATGGCGTTCACATTGCAAAATTCGATGGCTATAGAGCAGCGAGGTGTTAACAGATTTCTGACTGCAGAACGGGTTAAACCGGCCAATATTCATCGGCGGCCGTATACAGGGAGGACTGTGTGTCCGATAAGTCGCTGCGAAAATGGGTGCCAGTTTTCGTGAAGGTTAGAAGTGTCTGAGTGATGACCCGAGACTAGGATAGGCAAACAAGGTAATGGCGGCCGGACCCATCGACAAAGTGAACGACCAGTTGAGAAGTGATCGGCGTGTAACAATGTGAATGTTGGCGGCGATGGTGGGGGCCAGTGTTGGAACAGTGTAGACAAATGTGCACGACAGACCGGGTTACCGAAAGGTTTGCATGCAGTGGGTTCCGAAGAAGCTCAGTGAACCATAAAAGGAACTGCGTTTGCGGCTAGCACTGCAACACCTGTTCCCTCATCATGAAGATCTCGGTTTCTTGGAGCGGATCGTTGACGATGACAAGGGCTGTGCTACCACTTCGGGTCAAAGTCAAAGCGAGACAATATACAATGAAAGCATGCATTGTAAACCCCCTGCCCGAATAAAATTCAAACCATTGCCATCAGCAGACAACATGATGCTCAGCGTCTTTTTCGAAGTCCGGTACCGAGTTCCTCGAACACGGAAGAACCATTAACAGTGACGTTTACTGTGAGACGCTTCGTAGCCTACGCAAGTCCATAAGTCCATCAAGAGCTGCTCATGGAGGGACTGATTCTGCTCCATGATAACGCCTGCCCAGACATCTTCAAGTCATGCAGAGTGTAATTGCCAACTGCAAGTGAGCACATCGTGAACATCCGCCCTACAGCCTGGACATGTAGACTTGCGAGTTCCATGTATTTGATCCTCTGAAAAAAATCTCAGACTGAAGCGCTTCAGCTCTGACGACAAGTTGAAGGACACAGTGGAGGATTGTCCCGTGTCGCAGCTACAGGAATTCTGGAAACACGGAATTCTTCGGCTAGTGAAACAGTGGAATATTTGTGCTCAGGAATCTAGTGATTGCTTTCGTATAAAGACTTCAATTATACCCTCAGCATTGGTTCGTATCTTTACTTTTGAGTCTCCGGAAGTTCCCGTACAGAAGTATCAGTTTGAGGTGAGGGTACCTGTATTGGAAAAGAACGAGACAAAAGTTATAAACAAAACCGTTCTGATACCTCTGACAGTGGAGTACATGCCCTTGACTGTTGTTGCTAAGTTTGTAGGGTAGGAAACTTTCAGAGATAGTAGTATGGACGAAAACAAGATAAAATGTCTATTGAAGATGGGTTCTAAAACGCGTACATTAAGAGCTATGACCACGTGTTCAGTAGAGGAGATGTGTTTCACAGTAGCGAAGATGAACAAGTGCTCATAGCCGATGTTTACGGAACGTGTTTTCCTTGTTTTGGTCCATACTACCACCTCTGAAACTTGGTTACCCTACATTCTTAGTAAGTACAGGTATTCCGCTGTTAGAGGTATCAGTACTGTTTTTGCTTGTTTACTTTCGATTCATTCGTTTCCGAACCAGGGAGCCTTACTTCAAATTGATACATTTATCCGTCTCCATCATCCTTGGAAGTCTGTGACATCATTACGGAATCACCCTGTATAAAGGTGGTACAATGATAGTGACCGGGCCAAATATCTCACGAAATAAGCATCAAACGAAAAAACTATAAAGAACGAAACTCGTCTAGCTTGAAGGGGGAAACCAGATGCGCTATGGTTGGCCCGCTAGATGGTGCTGCCATAGGTCAAACGGATATCAACAGCGTTTTTTAAAATGGGAACCCCCATTTTTTATTGCATATTCGAGTAGTACGTAAAGAAATATGAATGTTTTAGTTGGACCACTTTGTTCGCCTTGTGATAGATGGCGCTGTAAGTCACAAACAGATGGCTCACAACTTTAGACGAACAGTTGATAACAGGTGGGTTTTTTAAACTAAAATGCACAACGATTTTAATATTTGGTTGCTATCGGCAAAGTGGAAGAAAGGTTGAATTTTTGGGCGGAGTCTTCCCTTAAGCACTGCGCCATATACAGGGTGGTCCATTGACCCTGACCGGCCAAATATCTCACGAAATAACCGTCAAACGAAAAAACTAGAAAGAACGAAACTTGTCTAGCTTGACGGGGGAAACCAGATGGCGTTATGGTTGGCCCGCTAGATGGCGCTGCCGTAGGTCAAACGGATATCAACTGCGTTTTTTTTTAGATAGGAACCCCCATTTTTATTACATATTCGTGTAGTCCGTAAAGAAATATTAATGTTTTAGTTGGAGCACTGCTTTCGCTTTGTGGTAGATGGCGCTGTAATAGTCACAAACGTATAAGTTCGTGGTGTCACGTAACATTCCGCCAGTGTGGACGGTATTTGCTTCGTGATACATTACCCGTGTTAAAATGGACCGTTTACCAATTGCGGAAAAGGTCGATATCGTGTTGATGTATGGCTATTGTGATCAAAATGCCCAACGGCCGTGTGCTATGTATGCTGCTCGGTATCCTGGACGACATCATCCAAGTTTCCGGACCGTTCACCGGATAGTTATGTTATTTAAGGAAACAGGAAGTGTTCAGCCACATGTGAAACGTCAACCACGACCTGCAACAAATGCTGATGCCCAAGTAGGTGTTTTAGCTGCTGTCGCGGCTAATCCGCACATCAGTAGCAGACAAATTGCGCGAGAATCGGGAATCTCAAAAACGTCGGTGTTGAGAATGCTACATCAACATCGATTGTATCCGTACCATATTTCTATGCACCAGGAATTGCATGTCGAAGACTTTGAAAGTTGTGTACAGTTCTGCCACTAGGCACAAGAGAAATTACGGAACAATGACAGATTTCTTTAACGCGTTGTATTTAGCGACGAAGCGCCATTCACGAACAGCGGTAACGTAAATCAGTATGATATGCACTATTGGGCAACGGAAAATCCACGATGGCTGCGACAAGTGGAACATCAGCGACCTTGGCGGGTTAATGTATGGTGCGGCGTTATGGGAGGAAGGATAACTGCCCCCCATTTTATCGATGGCAATCTAAGTGGTGCAATGTATGCTGATTTCCTGTGTAATTTCTACCAATGTTACTACAAGATGTTGCACTGCATGACAGAATGGCGATGTACTTCCAACATGATGGATGTCCGTCACATAGCTCGCGTGCGGTTGAAGCGGCATTGAATAGCACATTTCATGACAGGTGAATTGGTCGTCGAAGCATCATACCATGGCCCGCACGTTCACCGGATCTGACTTCCCCGGATTTCCCTCCCTGGGGAAAGTTGAAGGATATTTGCTATCGTGATCCACCGACAACGCCTGACAACATGCGTCAGCGCATTTTCAATGCATGTGCGAACATTACGGAAGGCGAACTACTCGCTGTTGAGAGGAATGTCGTTACGTGTATTGCCAAATGCATTGAGGTGGACGGACATCATTATGAGCATTTATTCCATGAATTTGGTATTTATAGATAATCACGCTGTAACAGCAAGCGTTCTCAGAAATGATAAGTTCACAAAGGTACATGTATCACATTGGAACAACCAAAATAAAATGTTCAAACATACCTACGTTCTGTATTTTAATTTAAAAAACCTACCTGTTACCAACTCTTTGTCTAAAATTGTGAGCCATGTGTTTGTGACTATTACATCACCGTGTATCACAAAGCGAAAAATGTGGTGCAATTAAAACATTGATATTTCTTTATGTGCGAAACGAATATGTAATAAAAATGGGGTTCCTATTTAAAAAAAACGCAGCTGATATCCGTTTGACCTATGGCAGCACCATCTAGCGGGCCAACCATAGTGCCATCTGGTTTCCCCCGTCAAGCTAGAGAGTTTCGTTCTTTGTAGTTTTTTCGTTTGACGCTTATTTCGTGAGATATTTGGCCCGGTCACGATCAATGGACCACCCTGTATACATACATTTACAAGCGCCGACGCCTATAAGTTTGATGCGCTGTAGCTGACGTTTCCATATGTGGGTTACTGTTAAAAATATTATGTACTCACTCCACTGTACAAGTCCTAGAAGTTTTTAACGGGAATTTCCAAATACTATGTATATATCCGTTGTTTGCAAGCTGCACGACTTGTTCAGGACATCATGGTGAAATTCGCTTTTGCCATTCTGGGAACGTACATTCGAAGAAGAAGAGATGGGCAACGTATTAGTGTCTGCCACATATATCTCGTGAAAAGACCACAACGGGAAAATCATAGATATTAGAGCTCGTACGAAGATATACTGAGAGGACCAATCACAAATGGAAACATTAAGGGGTAAAACGACAGTGGTACCCGAAGTACACTCCGTCATACATCGTAAGGTGGCTTGCGGAGTGTAAGTGTAGATATAAATGGTGACCGACGGAAGTGACGACACGAGTGGATTTTTCAAAGCGAAAACTGAAGAGTTTTGTCTTACATTAAAAACTACTTGCACTGCGATGTTAGAATGGAGTGAAAGTCGCTCACAAACGGAAGTACTGTTGACAGGAGGGCACGGCGCGCATTCCTGCGCCGAGCAGAAGTCGCGGAGTGTTAGATGAGGCGCGCTATTAAAGCTGGCCGCGGAAGCCCGTCCTTTGTGTTTCAAGTCGTAGACAGCCTTTGTCTGCCGCGAGGAGCTTCCGCGAGTGGGCCGGCTCCGCTGTAGGTGGGCAGCCAGCGAGGCCTGGGCCGGAGCGGCGCGCCGCGGCTCCTTTGTGCGGCACAGCCTGGGCGGCGACTCCGCGCGACGCGAAGCCGTAAAACGCTCTCCGCGGCTTGCGGCCAGCAGACCGGGGCTGGGCCGCTGCCAGCTGGCACGGCTGCTCCTCCAATCATTCTTTTTTCTCCGGACATTTCTTAATGAGATAAAGTTCCTAAGTAACAAAATCTGCTCCATCCTCGATTAATAGCTCACTGCGTCGATTTATCACCCTCCGGGCTCCCGCCGTGCTGCAAACATTCAAACAGCCACTGGCCAGCTTTTAGATGCAAACAACGAATCGGGGGAACTGTGTCCAGCTAAATACGACAGTACTCACACAAGCAGGTTTCTCGATGTGGGTTAGCATGCTCTGTTACCTTCACTAATTTCGATCTTACATGAACTGAATCACACTCTGTGGTCTGTTTTTTCACGTGTGTGCAAGCTACTGTCCAGGTGGTCGTGGAGGAGAGAGGAACTAGAACTAAGGGTGGAAAAAGAAAAGCAGAAATCCGAAACTCCATCTTCAAATGCTCCAAAAACATTTCCCAAATTTAATACTCGTACCACTGTAAAGATGAGTGAAATAGATATTAGTGTCAGTGGTGTCACGAAAGAACTGAATACGTTAAAACTGAAGATAGCTCTAAGGCTCGAGGGAATCCCTATCAGATTCCTTACCGAATTCATAACTAAGTTAGCCCCTCTTTTGTCCATAACATACCGCAGATCCCTCTCAGAAAGAAGTAATGCCCAGTGGCTTGAAGGCAGCACTTGTCACCTCCTACTACAAGAAAGGCAGCAGAAATGATCCATAAAACTAGCGCCAAATATCTCCGACGCCCATATATTGTAGAGCTCAAGTGTAATGAAGTATGTCGAACAGGATGTCCCCCATGCCTAACGCAACGGATTTCGAAAACATCAGTCACGTGAAACCCCAAATTGCACTTTTCTCACATGACATTTCTCTCATACATCAATCATGTAGATGCAGTATAACGGGATTTCCGAAAAACATTTGTTTCGGTACCACATCTGTGCTTATTATCAAGAGTACAACTGTATGGGCTACCATGCGAAATTTGTGTCTTGTTTGAGGATTTCTTGATGGGAAGGACACAGCATGTTATCTAGGTTGACAAACCTTCTGCAGGCGTAGAAGTAACCTCAGGTCTTCCACAAGGTAGTTTGTAAGAACTCCTGCTGTGCATGTTGTGTATTAATGACCGAGTAGCCAATATTAATAATATCAAACTTTGTGCACATGATACAGTTATCTATAGCGAAGTACTGCCTGAAAAAAAAAGAGCACAGATATCCAGTCAGATACAGATAAGTTTTCAAAGTCGTGCAAAGACAAGCAACTTGCTTCAAATGTTCAAAAATATAAAACTGTGCACTTCACAGAAAAAAAAACAAAAAAACGTAGTATCCTGTGATTGTAATGTCAATGGGTTCCAGGTGCCATCAGTCAGCTCATACAAATACCAGTGTAACAATTTGCAGGGATATGAAATGGAACGATCACATGGGCTAAGTCATAGGTAAAGCTGATGACAATCTTAACATTATGAAAGGAATCTACAAATGAGCATTACACTCCAGAATGATATTCCACTGGTTCTGAAAACTTTTTAATATTTCCCCAGCGAGTACCAGAGCCAGAGCTAAGTCAAGGCAAGTCAGTACAGAATATATAGATTGGAATGATAACCTGGGAGAACAGTCAGTATTGCAGATAGCCTGAGCACGCCACCAAGATGAATTGCCACACACCAACCCATCTGGAGGACCAAGGTGTCAAGGCAGCAAAGTGACCTCATAAAGGAGGGAACAAAACGTAATTCCTTTGATGCTGCATGGTGAAGCAACAATGTTTAAGTCATACAGAAGAACAGCTTTTGGCACACGGAACTGAAACCCTGAAGAGCAGAGATGAGACACTGTGGTGCAGTGTAGCATGCTGATGGGTTCTGAAACTTAGGGCACACTTAGTCATTCTTGCCACACGGTAATGTAGACAGACCAGTACAAACACCTTGACTTCCACAGCTCAGTTCTCAGTTTGCAGCTAACCAGTCCTAAGGAGAGACCTGTGATGCTCCACCCATAACCTGCCTAGATGATTACAATCAAGGATGCAAAGCCATCCTGGCCTGAAGGACTTAGCTGCTGTGAGCTGCTGCTGCCTCACTCCCACCTAAATGGATGAGAAGATTTGGACGCCTCCTACCACCTGACCTGCTCCAGGCTCAGCTGATGCTACCTGGTGAGCTGCTGAAATACCAGTGCAGTAATTGCCACTTTCCAACCCTTGTCTATGAGTGGAAATTGGTATTACTGGCTGTTCTCTAGCTGGGGGATCATGACCTAACACTTCATGACTACAGCCAACACATGCAGGGCTACTGAATGCCTTTCTAGGACACAGTTCACAACATCAATGATAGCACCCTGGTAACCTGCTGGTAACAACAGAAAGTGTGGGCAACAATGCCTGAGTTGTGGCTAGCTGATTGTGATGTTATGGTGCACTGAGTATGTGCCTCTCCCACTGTAGCAACTGAGACTGTGGGATGTGCTGGCATCAATGCATACTTGCATGGCCAGCGCTCGTCTGCTTGCCTGATTACTGGCAGCCTTCAAGGAAGACAACTGCGTATCCATGAATAATAAATGTGTATTCTGATAATAATGTCTCATTAACATCTTTGGGAATCCAAGAGATCCTCACCACCATGCCCCAGTCCATGACATTCTAGCAACATAGAAGCCGTAACTCTGACCCTCTATAAGAGACTACTTACAAAATATTTGTACAAGCCATCCAAGAATATTTTTCAAGTGTGTAGGACCCATTCCACACTACTGACAGGAACATTGAACGTATACAAAGAAATGAAGCATGAATAGTCACAAGTTTGCAGTACAGGAGTATGTCATAAGAGATGCTGAAAGAGATGAAATGTGAAATGCTTGGAGATAGATACTGCTATCTCATGAAAGCCTACTTACAATGTTTCAAGAAACAACTTTAATGGATGTTAAAATTTTGTATTTGTGGGGATCCACAGCCTTCAGATGTTCAATAAACATGACTCATATTAGGCTGTAATGCGATTTCTATCTAATCATGCGATTAAAAAAAAGTTCTATGGTCTATCTTTCAATACAAATAGCCAGGTCTGGCTTCTGTGCGTCTAGAAATAGCTTTCAGGTACTGATGATGTATGACATAAGGCTTTCGTTATACCTGGCAGTCCAGCAGTTGATGGAGTATTTTATTTCTATTATTTGTGGAATTTTGTATGTACCTCTTGTATATTTTTAAAAAATATGATGTTTAAAATAATGCAGTTTATCCAGTGATATGCAATGTACTGTATACAGTATGTCCATTTGTATGCCCTAAATACTGGGTGATCGAAAAGTCAGTATAAATTTGAAAACTGAATAAATCACGGAATAATGTAGATAGAGATGTACAAATTGACACACATGCTTGGAATGACATGGGATTTTATTAGAACAAAAAAAATACAAAAGTTCAAAACATGTCCGACAGATGGCGCATCATCTGATCAGAATAGCAATAATTAGCATAACAAAGTAAGACAAAGCAAAGATGATGTTCTTTACAGGAAATGCTCAATATGTCCACCATCATTCCTCAACAACAGCTGTAGTCAAGGAATAATGTTGTGAACAGCACTGTAAAGCATGTCCGGAGTTATGGTGAGGCACTGGCGTCGGATGTTGTCTTTTAGCATCCCTAGAAGTGTCGGTCGATCACGATACACTTGCGATTTCAGGTAACCCCAAAGCCAATAATCGCACGGACTGAGGTCTGGCCTCGAGATGACTGGGTGTTGTGTGATGTCCTTAGGTTAGTTAGGTTTAAGTAGTTCTAAGTTCTAGGGGACTGATGACCATAGATGTTAAGTCCCATAGCGCTCAGAGCCATTTGAACCATTTTTTTTTTTTTTTTTTTTTGAGGTCTGGGGACCTGGGAGACCAAGCATGACGAAAGTGGCGGCTGAGCACACAATCATCACCAAACGACGCGCGCAAGAGATCTTTCACATATCTAGCAATATGGGGTTGAGCACCATCCTGCATAAACATCGTACGTTCCTGCAGGTGTTTATCAGCCAGGCTGGGGATGATGCGATTCTGTAACATATCGGCGTACCTCTCACCCGTCACGGTAGCAGTTACAAAACCAGAATCACGCATTTACTCGATGAAAAAAGGCCTGATAACGGTAGATATGGGATATCCAACCCATACCGTGACTCTCTCGCCGTGCAATGGAGTTTCCAAGACAGTTCTAGGATTATCGGTAGCCCATATTCTGCAGTTGTGGGCGTTGACAGACCCTCGGAGCGTGAAATGAGTTTCGTCCGTCCACAACACGTTACTCAACCAATCGTCATCTTCCGCCATCTTTTGAAACGCCCACACCGCAAATGCCCTCCGCTTCACTAAATCGCCAGGTAGCAGTTCATGATGCCGATGGATTTTGTACGGATAGCATCGGAGGGTACGCCTCAGTGCCAACCAAACAGTAGTGTATGGAATGCCAGTGCGACTGCACGAGCGCTGACTTCTCCGTGTATCGACGAACCCGCTACAGTCTCCATTTCTTCCTGAACTGTCTCAGCAGCATTATGCCTTGTGCTCAGTCGGCCACTACGGGGTCTATTGTCTAAACAACCCGTGGCTTCGAACTTCGAAATCGTTCTCGCCACAGCTGCATTTGTCAGTGGACCTTTACCCGTTCGAATCCCCTTCCTATGGCGATAGGATCGTAACGCTGAACTAGCACATTCCCCATTCTGATAATACAGATTCACTAAAAGCGCCTTTCCAGGTAACTTCAACATGCTGCAACTGCTGGCGCATCTGGTTCTCTCTCTCATCACAGCTCCTTTTATACATGATTGTCATGCGCAGTCACTGACGTTTTGCTGTCCAGCGCCATCTGTCAGACATTTTGTGAACTTTGTTTTTTTTTTGTTCTAATAAAACCCCATGTCATTCCAAACATGTGTGTCAGTTTTTACCTCTCTATCTACATTATTCCGTGGTTTTGTTAAGTTTTCAAATTTATACTGACTTTTTGATCGCTCGGTATATTCTTTGGTCGCTGACTGTTTTTATACGTGACAACATCCAAGTCTGGCACGCCAGCAATGTATTTAATGTGCCTGTGATATGTGGCATCGAAAGTCTTAAAGTCTTTGGATGAATAAGAATCGGTGACAACAAATTATCATCTGTTGACAGTTACCATGTTGTTGTACATAGAACATAGTTCAGAATACGATCTTAAAGGTGTCACTGTAGTGTGGATCCTTTTCTAAAATGACGGAATATGGCTACTTTTTACTTGTAATTAAGAGTGATTTGAAAATGACATGAAGTACAGATGTTACAAATGTAAGTAAGAAATTTGTGCAGTAATGTTTTATCTTACTGTGAGATGTGTTATTTATACATGGCAATGTATCCAGGCAATGCAGTGCTTTTCTGTGTTGGTTTTACAGGTGCTTGACAATGACGCACAGTGGAAATTAGTTAATTGCACAATTAAATAAAAATCGCATACAGCCTACTACGGACCATGTTTACGTTTATTTAATGGATGTATTTGCACTCAGTGTAATTTTTGCCCATACAGAAATCTGTGAAACGTGTGTTCAGTTTTCCTGGAACCTATACTAAGTCATTGCTTATCTACATCCCCAGAGTCTTCGACCACCAGGAAAGCTCTGTTGAGATGCAGTCTACCTGTACTCTGTAATCTTTGTCCACCCCGCTGGACGACTGCTTGAACAGTAAACCTTGGTAGGACTATAAATTCCTTAGTGTTTAGTTCATGTGTATCGTATCTTAGAGTGCTTGAAAGATTCTAGCTCATCAGGCTATTCTTGAAATTTCTTGATATTCAATGTATGATGTATGCCATGAGATCTTTTGTTACTTTTCCACTTCAACCACATTCAGCTGAAGAATGCTGTGGAGCCAAAATGGTCCACAACATGCATTAAACAATGTATCACGAAGGAACCTCTGTTTCCTGTATAAACAATGAGCCTTAAGCAGGACCTAATTCATTATTGTCAAATGTATATCATGAAGTGCTGCCTTCTGATTTACTTTTCACCTGTCAGCAGCTCCCTGTGTTCGCTCATTCGCCATCCACACTATTACAGCGTGCGTATCTCAGCGTGTGGGTGGAAAATCACCTGCTTTCCTGATATCTTTATCTGGTCATATGTTCCTCAGAACTAAGACAGGTGACATCCCTAGTGCTCCATGCGGCATGCGGGCTTTCAAATACAATAAAGTGAGATGTTGTCGTGGCCCCCAACTATGTACCCTCTGACTCAGAATTGAAATATTAAAAGTCTTGGCTAGTATCGTTGTCTAGGGGCTGGGATACGCAGTTGCCGCATTACAAGCCAAATACTGCTGAGTCTATAGTATACAATATGAATAAACACATGAATCGAATGGTTCAAGTTTCCTATCACTAGGTAATTGCGAATTTTGAATGTTGTATAGAAATTTATAGATGAAAGATTGCAATTAAGTTAATTCTGCAGGTAATATTTTAACGACTTTAAATGATGGGTACGATATCAGAAGTACCTTTAAGAATGGCCTTTTATTACTGTAAAACACTTATTGGTGTCGATGGTACAGCAATTAAAAAAAATGTAAATCGAATAACAGGCAAGCAATAGACTCCTATTTCACGTAATTAGTTATGAACAACAACATAGCTCGCGAGATATTCACTTCTAAACGATTACTACGTCTTCACTGCAGAAGCCACGGAAATCTCACAAGTGCACAAGTCGGCACTACGAAATATGTCTATCTCCCGCGACCGTCCCTCCGTCGCGCCGTACTGTCCAGAACTCCCTCCGTGTCCTGTGCGACTGTCCCTCGCGCCACACTGTTCAGAACTGCCCCTCCATTCACTTCGGTAGTCGCCTCCCTTAATAACGAGCGCTGTGATTGGCGATAGCGCTCCCGTCATGTCTCCATGCCGATGCACACTCACAAACGTTTTGGAACATATTCGAAATATTGGATTTAGATTTAAATAACTTGAAATTAAATAAATGTTCCTATGGCTGGACCATAAACACGCTCTAACACACATTATTAAATACATAAACAAATTAAATAAACACATATCAAAGGAATAGCAACAAAAGGTAGGCCAGTAGCCTAATGCCTCTGTGCTTTCCAAAACACAGTAAATATTTAACCAATTTCTTCATGAATAGTATACATCAGATATAAACAAAGACATAGACGAATAAATATATTTATAAGCATGCTGCTACCGTTTTTACGTGTAACTGTGGAGTGCTTATGGCCTGACGCGATCGATATTAATTGGCCACTTGTACCCCCAATATCTCATGTACTAGTGAAGTTACATGCCTGTAATTCACACCAATTTAGGTTTACACTAAAAACTTTCTCAAGATACGTCGATTGACGAAATCGACTGGACCATTTAGATTTTGGAAATTCGTTGCTGGGTGTTACTTGTATAATCTACAGTCAGATACTAAACTTTAAACTAACAAAGATATTGAAAATCTGATTACACCTTCAGAATCATTGTGCAAATAATAGTAATGTACATGTTTCTTTTTGTGGTATCATGATTCCTCTGGCTACTATTAATTTCTACGTGAACTGTGAAATGTCTGCCATTAAGGTATCACAAAGTCCGCCATCTTTCGCACTCCCGGCATGTCTCTTTCATCGACACAGCGTCACCATGGAGTTTCCAGCCACGCAGTCCCTGGACCACATGCTGGGGTCCGGCACCAAGTGGTCGTCCTGCCGAGCGGCCAGTGCGGCCACGCCAACTCCGAACTTAGAATATTTTCAGGGTGCCACAACTGGACCGTTAACTCACAAGCAGTTCATTAATTAGTCCATGGAAATATCCCAAAAATGTATGCCAGCACCTATTTTGTGCATTGTAATAAAGCAGTACACAAAATTCCTAATGATACCTGTTCATTCTGAAAACATGTCACATTTTGCTAAAAACATATCATGAAGCTGTTCTCTCCATCCAATTGATTCAAGGTGTCCTAATTTATCATCTTCCACTCTATTAGAATTGAATTTCTCTTTTTTTACATTGTACCACACATCTTCTGTTCATGTCACATCAAAGAAACTTGCTGAACAGTCGTTTTCTAGAATCCTCTTTACCACACAATTCTCGAAGTACGATGTGAATGGCTCATTCTCAGCGCATACCACAACCATTCGCCTACATCGTTTGTGACGGGCAGACAAAATAGATCTAACTTGTTTCTTGATTTCTACTGCATTTCTTGTTGCTTCTGCCGGCCGCGGTGGCCGTGCGGTTCTGGCGCTGCAGTCCGGAACCGCGGGGCTGCTACGGTCGCAGGTTCGAATCCTGCCTCGGGCATGGGTGTGTGTGTTGTTCTTAGGTTAGTTAGGTTTAAGTAGTTCTAAGTTCTAGGGGACTTATGACCTAAGATGTTGAGTCCCATAGTGCTCAGAGCCATTTGAACCATTCTTGTTGCTTCTCTTCTAATTTTCGTGTTCTACATCATCACCTCAGGCCATGTATTCTCCCGCAGACACTGCATATAAACAATACTGGATACCTGACTGCCAATGTCAAAAACACAATGAATATCTTTACTCTGAATTCCTACTCTATGCACAGGATAACCTGGAACCTGCTTATATCATGTCTTTCGTTGTGAGAGCATCTCAGAGACCAGCGACCTCTCCTAGGATCATGGTTCCACCCGTTACTTACTGTTACTATTCGATGGAGAGCGATGCTGCCAACCTCTGCATTCCTCCCAACAATTGGCCAAAGCCAAAGCGGGAAATCGCTTGCTGTACTTGGTGCTCACGCCTTATTGCCACTGTCACAGCCCATGTATTGTAGGAGACTGAAATGCTCTTACATCGTTCATGCAACTCCCAGCTATGACAATTCTCTTGTTCCCTGTACTGAATCCAGCATTTGTAATATCGTTTCCACAGTTTAATTACTACTATTCACGGTCCGTTGAGACTCATGCAAAGTTTCCCTATAGCTTCTAATTATTTCAATCCGATTCTCCCTCAAACGAAGCAGTGACTGGACTTCCGTGCTGTCGCCTACTGCAATGGGAGAAATGTGATGAAAGCGGTAGTGATTAACAAATCTAGCTTATCAGAAACTTCTGACACCTTCTCTCCTCACTGCTGTAATATACACTGTGCTCTATAACTTGCAGAAACATATTCTTGAGCAATTCAGTCAGTTCTATGGTAATTTCACTTACAAATTCACATAATTGTATTTTATCAATCAGTGCAGCACCGTTTCGCAAAGCCGACCCTCTTTCTAAAATTATCATACGATTCGCTATCCGTTCAGCTGTCTTGGTTTGATTTCCTGCCACTTCAGCTACTTTCATGAGTTAGTTTTGACGCTATTGATTCACTGTCTCTGTGTCTTGACTTCGCTTATCTCCTTCCTAATTTACTTCATGATCACTTTACTTTTGCCAATATATGCATCTAATTTGGCGATTTACGCTCCAATTTTTTTCCACTAGCCTCTTCTATAAATCGCTATTCTGCGCTTCCATTTTCTTGCCTAATATCTCTAAGGCAGCAATCTCCACTTCGAGATTTTCACTCTGTACTTCTCAGTGCTCTTTATTTTTCTTCCTCTATGTTTCGAATAGTTGCATAATTAGATTATGAAAAGCATTGAAGTTAACCATGACATATCAGCTGAGCCTGCTCTCGACATTGCACTCATGAGTTCAAAGAACTCTGTACCCCCGGATATTGGAATACACTGTAGGTAGCACGAGGGGTATGCGCAGTAGCAAGCCGCGCTGCTGGCGTTAGAGTGAACCCAATCAGCGCTCAGTTGGCGGCAGTTGCCATGACGTATTGTGTTGTAATTCCATTTAAGAGCCAAAACAAGGTTGTTTACGACAGTATGGATTTTTATTAGTGACTGGTGATTGAGTACAGAGCTACGCCATAACTACCAGTGTATTGAGAGATCTTTCAGAGTAAGTTTTTAAGTGAAAGATAATGGCTTACTGTGCTATCGCCAGAATTGTGCTAGCCACAATAGACAAGTAGGTTACGAATTAAGTTTCATACATACCCTAAAAACAATGAGACACGTTTTTAATTGAAAATGCTCTTGGCTTCTCAATATCCACTACGGGCCACTGCACCACGAAGATGAATTGTTACAGACGCGAAATTTAACCGACAGGAAGACGATGCTGTGATATGCAAATGATTAGCTTTTCAGAGCATTCGCACAAGGTTGGCGCTGACATGAGGAAGGTTTCCAATCGATTACTCATACACAGATAGCAGGTGACCGGCGTTGCCTGGTGAAACGTTGCTGTGATGCCTCGTGTAAGGAGGAGACATGCGTACCATCACGTTTCCGACTTTGATAAAGGTCGGATTGTAGCCTATCGCGATTGCGATTTATCGTATCGCGACATTGCTACTCGCGTTGGTCGAGATCCAAAGACTGTTAACAGAATATGGAATCGGTGGTTTCAGGAGGGTAATACGGATCGCCGTGCTGGATCCCGACGGCCTCATATCACTAGTAGTCGAGATGACAGGCATCTTATCCGCATGACTGTAACGGATCGTGCAGTCACGTCTCGATCCCTGAGTCAACAACCATCTTCACGAACAGTTCGACGACGTTTGCAGCAGCATGGACTATCAGCTCGGAGACCATGGCTGCGGTTACCCTTGACGCTGCATCACAGGCAGGATTGCCTGCGATGGTGTACTCAACGACGAATCTGGGTGCAAGAATGGCAAAACGTCATTTTTACGGATGAATCCAGGTTCTGTTTACAGCACCATGATGGCCGCATCCGTGTTTGGTGACATCGCGGCGTGATGGTATGGGGTGCCATTGGTTACACGTCTCGGTCACCTCTTGTTCGCGTTGACGGCACTTTGAACAGTGGACGTTACATTTCAGATGTGTTACAACCCGTGGCTCTACCCTTCATTCTATTCCTGCGAAACCCTACATTTCCGCAGGATAATGCACGACCGCATGTTGCAGGTCCTGTACGGGCCTTTCTGGATACATAAAATGTTCGACTGCTGCCCTGGCCAGAACATTCTCCAGGTCTCTCACCAACTGAAAATGTCTGGTCAATGGTGGTCGAGCAACTGGCTCGTCACAATACTCCAGTCACTACTCTTGATGAACTGTGGTATCCTGTTGAAGCTGCATGGGCAGCTGTACCTGTACACGCAATCCAAGCTCTGTTTGACTCAATGCCCAGGCGTATCAAAGGCGTTGTTACGGCCAGAGGTGGTTGTTCTGGGTACTGATTTCTCAGGATCTATGCACCCAAATTGCGTGAAAATGTAATCACATATCAGTTCTAGTATAATATATTTGTTCAATGAATACCCATTTATTATCTGCATTTCTTCTTGGTGTACCAATTTTAATGGCCAGTAGTGTACTTAACTAGTTCGAATTATGAAAAGGATCTAAAATCTAAACTGTTGAATATTCTTTCGAAATGCAGCTTGAATACTGGTGCTGATCCAACTCTAAATCTATCATCCCTCAGTGCTGATTTAGGGCGCTGTAATTAGCCTAATAATGAGAGGGGCATGAAAACGAAGCTACCGTAAACAAGTAGAACATTGAGATGTAGTGACTCTGGTGTCGTAAACTGACATACGGTCGGGAGAGCGGTGTGCTGACCACATGCCCCACCATATCCGCACCCAATGACGCCTGTGGGTTGAGGATGACACGGTCAGTACCGTTGAACCTTCAGGGTCTGTTCGGGCCAAGGATTTTAAGTTTCAACGCAGTGCGGCATGGGGAGAGGGTTCTTCACGGTGACGTCGCAACTCACAGCCTGCCTGCGCATGGCCCCCACATTGTACTCTACACATATCAAAAAAGGTTTCATCAACTCGGTTCCGAGAGCGCCGGAACCTGTACAGAAAGTTGGAACAGAGATCAACATAAAAATCATTTCCTCTCTTTGTACCGCTCATGAAAACCATTCATTGCATGTTGTACCACCATACAACAAGACCTTCAGAGGTGCTGGTCCAGATTGCTGTACGCACCGACACCTCTAAGCCCAGTAGCACGTCCTCTTGCATCGATGCCTGCCTGTATTCGTCGTGGCATACTATCCACAAGTTCATCAAGGCACTGTTGGTCCAGATTGTCCCACTCCTCAACGGCGATTCGGCGTAGATCCCTCAGTGTGTTGGTGGGTCACGTCGTACATAAACAGCCTTTTTCATTCCATCCCAGGCATGTTCGATAGGTTCATATCTGGAGAACATGCTGGCCACTCAGGTCGAGCGATGTCGTTATCCTGAAGGAACTCATTCACAAGATGTGCACGATGGGGGCGCGAATTGTCGTCCATGAAGACGAATGCCTCGCCAATATGCTGCTGATATGGTTTCACTGCCTGTTGGGGGATAGCTTTCACGTATCGTACAGCCGTTAAGGCGTCTTCCATGACCACCAGCAGCGTATGACGGCCTCACATAATGCCAACCCAAAACAGCAGGGAACCTCCACCTCGCTGCACTCGCTGGACAGTGTGTCTAAGGCGTTCAGCCTGACCGGGTTGCCTCCAAACACGTCTTCGACGATTGTCTCGTTGAAGGCATACGCGACACTCATCGGTGAAGAGAACGTGATGCCAATCCTGAGCGGTCCATTCGGTATGTTGTTGGGCCCATCTGTAGCGCGCTGCATGGTGTCGTGGTTGCAAAGATGGACCTCGCCATGGACGTCGGGAGTAAAGTTGCGCATCATGCAGCCTATTGCGCACAATTTGAGTCGTAACACGACGTCCAGTGGCTGAACGAAAAGCATTATTCAACATGGTGGCGTTGCTGACAGGGTTCCTCCTAGCCATAATCCGCAGGCAGCGGTCATGCACTCGCACGGCCTGAGAGAGGCATCTCATCGACAGTTCCAGTCTCTCTGTTATCTCCTCCATGTCCGAATAACATCGCTTTGAAACTTCCTGGCAGATTAAAACTGTGTGCCGGACCGAGACTCGAACTCGGGAACTTTGCCTTTCGCGGCAAGTGCTCTACCAACTGAGCGACCCAAGCACGACTCAAGCCATATTTTAAAGTTGTTTTGCGCAAGACGGAATAACGCGACGTACCGGTAGAGAAATTTTACGGATTAGACACTTCATTAAATTTAACAATTAACCAAAAGTTTTGCGATGTCAAAAAAAAAAAAAAAAAGAATCCTCGGCGGCATCACCAAAGAAAAGATGGCCACTCATGTATATTTTTGAACTGATAAATTAGATTTAACCCTCAAACAGAGTGGTGACTTCTTTGATTATAAGTAGTGAGGTAGGGTCCAAGGGACACCGCTTCGGTTCAGCCATCAAAAGCAATTTAATATACTTTCATCACAAATATTTATTCACAGATTTCGTATTTGCATGTATCAGAGTACAAAACATCAGTTTAACACAAAAGAATTAAAATAAACCACGAAAGGAAAACAAGATTATGTAACCCTGCCTAACAGTGTAGTGAAATGAAACACAAAAAAGCACACTCGTTTATTGTGTTAGAAATAATATAAAACAGTAATAGATTGCGGTAAGACGAACATAGTAGCATATAATGAACTTCACATATTAATTGGTACATAATTTTTCACAAATGTTCAATTATCACTCAACTTTTTTCCACACTCTTTACACATCACTGAACAACAGATTTGGCAAATTTCTTCTACGTACCTCTGTTAAACAAACACTCCCACGCTTCTAATGGACTGCACGAGTCACCCGATTTGCTTGCAGGGTCTTTCAATGTAGGAACTTTCATATCGATTTGTGAGCTGATGTTCTCACACTCCCTTGAGTTTTAATAGCGGACCTCTTATGCTTATTTCTTCCATAGAAACTAGATGCCTTCTCTCTGTATTCATTTCTCTCTTCGTTATCTGTTTCACTAGAGCCACAACTTTAGTTTCATGTTCTCTACTGTAAGAAGGGTTGTTTTCACCTTAAAGATCATTTGCATCGCTGCCTTCATTTTCTGCTAATGTTTTCTCACGTCTGGAAAATTTGGATCAAACGCAGACACACATGAATGAGAGCTCGAATGAGTAGTAATACTGAAAATAAATGAAAACACTAATTAAGCCTAAAATTAAAATTATATTTAGTTGATAAGTAAATTTTAAGCATGTGGAACATAGAAACATTTATTGTATCGCGGGGTCAATAACGTCACCACGCAAACTTAAACGCTGTGCACTGAGAAAGCGGAAGACTCGACATTACTTCTAGGTTGTCTGCGGGTGGGTTCTCAGCTGCCAACAGAGTATGTGGAACCAGGAAAAAGAGAATGACCAGCACAGGAAGTGGCAGGGGTACACAGTTTCATTGGTATCTGAACTTTGGACTATTGCTAATAGGGGATACGCCTTTCGTCATATCAAACGGACTTTACGGAGCTATTGTGCTTCCTATCGAGAGTGGGCAGTGCCTCTCTATTGATAAATACTACTGAGTGCAATGTTGCCTGAAGTAGCAAATAAACATAATAATATCTCATCTTATGATTTATCTGAAAACGCACAAAGGAATCTGACTAAATGACTTGTGCATGTCAGATCAGAGAATGAATTTCGTTGATGATTTAAAATAACATTTCTCAAGCAGAGACAGCTTTTCTCGTCAACTACTGCAAGTAAAAATGGGCAGTGGAATGCATGTAAGTGAAAAGACTAGCGGATGATACTCCATGAAAAGTACATTTATTAAAACGAGGTATCCTCTCCTTAAAGCTTAGCAACCACTTAGCAGGCAACTTTATAGTTTCTTAGGGATATGATTTCTTAATAAATTCTGCAGACGTTATTCTATCAGAAAACGACCATTTCATCAGAGAGATCGGACGTGATTGGCTTGCTCTTGTGAACACATTAAAAATTCAAGTATACGCTACTGCAATGGAGTGAAAACACTAGGAGATAATTCATATGAAGTGGGTGTTGATGTCAGCAGACATGGCCCGCGCCCATTCATTCTCCTCATGAAAATCTGTAGAGCACAATCACTAAAGCTTAACAGGGGTTGCTAAAACTTAGTTGAATACCGACAAAAATTTACACAGGCGAAATTTGGCTACATAAATCTCTTGATAACTGAAGTTAATTACTGCATGGATTGCCTACAGTGTGAAACGGAAACGTCTGACTGGTTTCCAAACAAAATGTTTCGTCTTAAGCGTTCTCAGAAGCGGCACGTGTCACTTAGTACATCATCAGACCCCGACTTACTGTTGCTAAATACATCCCAGACGCTGTACTCTGGTAAAATCTTCCAGAGCGGGGGTCATCTCAAGAATTAGTTTACTTAACGAAATTTCGAACGGGGGTTTGGTGGAAAATTCCATAGTCCGCGTCTTGGTCTGACTGATCACTCGCAAAATGTACTTGTAAAAAGAGCGGGATCAACTGTCTCCGCCTGGCCATGCCACAGGCCAAACATTTTTATCTTTAGTATTCCAAAATGTTGTTCATATCGCGGAACAAGTAATCTGGTCATTGTCTCACGGCATGCTAACCCTGCGGATCATGTTCACTAGCAAGTACAATACCAAAATGTGGCATGGATATCATTTCAAAAACATTAAAAATTAAAAAGTTTTTACCATCATTCTTTTGTGTGACCTCCCAGACTTGTACGTCACTGTCGCTTGCTTTATGTATCTTACTTTCACATAATGTTAGCTTGTTTTTTGTGTATTACTAATTCTACCATAAGTGGAATACTGTTACACAAGACCGCTAGATTTGTAATGGTACGCTCACAGTGTATTGTAGCTCACAACCTCTGAATAATAGTCTGGACTTTGTGTATGATCACACGATTTGGCAGATGCCAGTTTTTCAGTAATTATCTGGAGACGTATTTTAAATACACATCCGTCTGTTGTATTCCTATCCTTATATATGCTGTATTTTTTACTTTATTTTACACATTCAAGGTTGTCTCTGCAAAACTGTTACATACTAAATACGCTTCCTGTTATTCTGCGTATAACTTTGTAAATTTTGTTTTACCTTATGGTTGGAATACCAGTACACCGATTTTAACGTTTTTATATATGCGTCTCTGGATACTAAATTACGCATCTGTTTTAATTTATTATTTTATTGTACAGCTAAATGCCTTATTACATTTTCATACATTAACGTCATGTTGCGGCGATAATTTTCGCCAGTCTCCTTCCAGCACAGGGATATTTGTTAGATAATGAACTGTGTTATGTAATAGATGTATTAGAATATTATTTGTAATTTATAACTACAATGTATCAATCAACTGTATCAGTCAAAGCAAATAATTTTCATAAACACCATAAGTACTGCCCTAAGGCGTTCTTATTCATTTAATATTTCGATGTGAACATTGCGTCGGTTTGCACTCAAATGTCATCAAGTAATTTAGACCATATACTTTGTATCCATGTCAGACAAATTCAGTTTCGTTTTACCTAACAATGTGTAATAGATATTTTGGTGAGTTTTACCTTTTTCACTGACTGCTTGATTCTTCCATTTTTACGATGTCCGTTTTACGTAATGGTGTCAATGTTTTTTCACTGATATCCTTTCATGTATTTCTCTTGTAGAGTCTTTGAGATGGGCGAAACGCATAAGGCAGCATAAAATTAATAAATACAATGGTCAAGACTAATATCAGTTTTTGTGGATTAAAAATTGCCGCAACATTTTGCTGCTGTAGTATCTTCTACAACTGTACAGTTTAGCTGAATACTGATGTAGAATCCTGACTGTATTAAATAATTATAAAATAAAACCGTACAGTACTGATGCAAATGAAAATACCGTAATTTTAGATTTAGTGAATGAAGAATCGTTGATGCCAGCAGGCTGGGCGGTAGTTTGAGGTACTCTGACGAACACTCACCAATCGATACGCAGCAAGGGAAGTCATACCGCGTTCAGGGTAAAGACATTTCGACTGTCAAAATTTTATCAGTAAACTGTCGAAGTATTCGTAAGAAAGTTCCCGAATTAAGTGCCTCTCAGGAAAGTTCTCGCGCTCAAATTATTCTCGAGACTGAGAGTTGGCTTATAGCCGAAGTAGAAATGTCTGGGATATTTGGCGATTCGTGGAACGGATGTCGGAATGACTGATCCCTAGTTGGAGGCGACTTTAAGCTAGACTGAGATGTCTATGGATTCATTGCGGAGGTACAGACAGACAGTCGTGCGAAGTATTTTTGAACACGTTTTCTTAAAACTGTCTTGAACAGCTAGTTCGGCAGCCCACACGCAATTAAAATGTGTTAGACCTTGTAGCTACAAATAGGTTGGACCTTATCAACAACATCAGCATAGAAATAGGGATTACCGATCTTGATATCATTATAGAAAGTGTGAGGGGTTAATCGTAGTTAATAAACCAGTCAAGAAGGCTGGGAGAGTGTTTTTGCTAGAAAGAACAGATAAGCAGTTGTTAGCATGGTTCAAAATGGTTCAAATGGCACTGAGCACTATGGGACTTAACAGCTGAGGTCATCAGTCCCCTAGAACTTAGAACTACTTAAACCTAACTAACCTAAGGACATCACACACATCCATACCCGAGGCAGGATTCGAACCTGCGACCGTAGCGGTTGCGCGGTTCCAGACTGAAGTGCCTAGAACCGCTCGGCCACTCCGGCCGGCTGTTAGCATCTCACTTAGACAATTAACTGCAACCATTTAGTTGACACCACTTATTTCCAGTAAGATGGAATTAGAGGAATTATGGGCTATGTTCAAGCAGACTGTGAATTGAGGTCTAGAAAACTATGTACCTGGCAAGTGGATTAAGGATGGAAAAGACTCAAATGGTTTAACAACGAATTTCGGAAAACGCAGAGCAAGCAGAGGCGTTGTACTCTTGCTTCAAAATAGAACGCGCAAATGATGACAAGCAAAGGTTAGTAGAGTTTCATGCGTTTGTGAAAAGACTTACGCGTGAAGCATACAACTAACATCTTCATACCTTAGGGCGGATCTATGGCTACCATCTAGTCACTCGTTGATCAGTTTATTGTGACAGCTGAATAGAGCAAAACAAAAGCTGAAGTTTTAAATTTCACGTTCAAGAAATCGTTCACGCAGGACAATGGTACAAACATGCCGGCGACTGACCATCGAACAGACTTCTGTATGAACGACATTAGTAACAAGCATAGTGGCGTAGAGAAGCAACTGAAAGAGCTGAAAACAATTAGGTCGCTACGTCCGGACAGAATCACAGTTCGGTTTTACAAAGAGAACTACGGCACTGGCCCTTACCTAGCTTGCATTTATCGCGAATCTCTCCCCCAGCGCAAAGTCCCAAGCGACTGCAAAAACGATCAGGTGACTCCTATGTAAACGAAGGGCAAAATAATGGACCTGCAAAATTACAGACCAATATCCGGCTGCTGCAGAATCCTTGAACATATTCTCAGTTCGAATATAGTAAGTTTTGCTGAGACTGAGAAGCCTTGGTCCAAGAATAAGCATGATTTTAGAAAGAATCACTCATGCGAAACTCAGCTTGCCCTTTTCTCACATGATATACTGCAAACTATGGATGAAGGGTAACAAGCAGATTCCATATTTCTAGATTTCTGGAAGGTGTTTGACACGGTGCTCCATTGCAGGCTGTTAACGGAGGAACGATCGTATGGAATAGGTTCACAGATATGGCGAGTGTTCATCAGAGATAAGGTTATCATAAGGAGTGCCTCAGGGAAGTCTGGTAGGACCGCCATTATTCTCTATATACATATATGATTTGACGGAGGGGTGGACAGCAATCTGCGGTTGTTTGCTGATGATGCTATGGTGCACGGTAAGGCGTCGAAGTTGAGTGACCGTGTTTTGCCTGACAGTGTATGTGGACGTAATGTTGCTAAGCTACATGAAATGCGAAGAGGATGTGAGGAATATGTTATTCACAGCGAATGATCGATTTCGGTTTATTGGGAGAATTTTGGGAAAGTGTGTGGTTCATGACCAAAGGAGGCCTATTCTTGAGTACGGGTCGAGTGTTTCGGATCCAGGTCGAATTAAAGGAAGACATCGAAGCAATTCAGAGGCGGGCTGCTAAATGTTTTACCGGTAGGTTCGAGATACACGCAAGTATTATGGAGATGTTAACTGACTCTTCCGTCGGTTCTTGGTAGAACAGCATTATAATAAATGAAAAGCACTAATTCGCTTTTGTTCTACAGTATTACTTTTATTGTGTTAATGTTTGTAAATAACATTGGAAGAGAAGTTACACGTCTACATTGAAGTAGAAACATACATTAAGTAACATCTTTGACAGTGTGGTGGGAATGCAATGTAAAAAGTAAAACATTTGAACAGTAAATATACTGTTGCCTTTATCAGATTTTGTGGCAATGATTTCTTGTTGTAATTTATGTTTTCAAGAATTGAGGGTGTGGAAGTCAATAGCCCATGGGATGTGACACTCGAATCTGGTTTCTTTCTTTAGTGCTTTGGTGACTAAATATTTTGCAGTGGTATCTTTCATTAGAGCATATTCATTATCTACTTTCATAACATCCAATTGTTTTCCCGATATCTAACTCAGGTGCGAGTCCCTGGAGAAAAGGAGATTTTCAAGAAAAAATTTTGAAAAAATTTTGTAAAGCGGCATTTAAAGCTGAGATCAGAAAGATTCTACTCTCGCCAACATACACTGCGCCTAAGGACCACCAAGATAAGATACGAAAAATCTTGGTTTATACGGAGGTATATGGAGAGTCGATTTTCTCTCGCGCTGTTTGCGAGTGGAACAGGAAAGGAAATGACTTCTAGTGGTACAGGACACCCTCCGCCACGCACCGTACGGTGGCTTGCGAAGTATGTATGTAGATAGCTAACAATGCAATTGACGTATCGTGACGAGAATATATAATTAAAAAAAAGTTCAAAGGTGTGTGAAATCTTATGGGACTTAACTGCTAAGGTCATCAGTCCCTAAGCTTACACACTGCTTGACCTAAATTATCCTAAGGACAAACACACACACACCCATGCCCGAGGGAGGACTAACCTCCGCCGGGACCAGCCGCACAGTCCACGACTGCAGCGCACAAGACCGCTCGGCTAATCCCGCGCGGCAGAATATAATCGCTCAGTGGGGCAGACGGTTGTTACTGACAAGGGCGCCGAATAGTTCGGATGTTCGTCGAGAACGTCCGACTGTACTGCCAAGAGTGCCGTGCCAGAAATATGTGAAAACTTCTTATGTGTGTCGGACTACTGGGTCTGCCGGATTATCGAGTGCCGGATTACAGCGTGCTATATTAGCCACATAGTTAATTATCACTATACACCTACCTGCTCATACCTGCCTGTCTTCTCAATAGACGATGCAGAAGTTGAAAGCACTAAAGTTTGAGCCATATTTATGTTACAAAATATTGTTTTCTAGTTGGCCTATGCTTTCTCAGCCTGCTACTCTACAAAAGACTGGATTAGTTTTTGGAGGGGGTCCAACTTGAGCAAAACACGATTTTTTTCTTTTCTTCTATTACACAGACATGTTTGTCTGAAGTTTCAGCATCATCAGTGGGCAACTTGTACATACATAAATTCGAGTTTATAAGGAAGTAATTACAAATCTGAATACAGAAAAAGTTTTGTTTGTGTATCTTCTTACCAAATGATGTGGTTTTCTTGGTTTCTTGTGTTATGTATTACAAAAAGGTTCAAATGGCTCTGAGCACTATGGGACTTAACTTCTGAGGTCATCAGTCCCCTAGAACTTAGAACTACTTAAACCTGACTAACCTAAGGACATCACACACACCCATGCCCGAGGCAGGATTCGAACCTGCGACCGTAGTGGTTGCACGGTTCCAGACTGTAGCGCCTAGAACCGCTCGGCCACCCCAGCCGGCTATGTATTACAGTTGCTTTCTTTTCACAGTCATCTGCAACCATGTAGGACTTAATGTAGAAACTTTATTTACCTCGGGTACATGCCACGACTCACAAAACGTGGTGCCAACTTGCCCGAGGCCTTGCTTCCACCGTTTTGTCCTCCAAAGTTCCTCACACAAACTAAGTCTCCCATTTTTAAGAATCTGGGATGCCGGCCATGGCTGTGCTACGACACTACTCTTTTGTGGGCCCTTTCTACGTTGGTCTTTGCTCTACACAAGTAGTCCCTAACAACATCAGAGAGATATCCTCAGGTAGTAAGCCCACGATCGACTACAGAGTGGATAATGTGGAATTCAATGGGTAAACAAACATGAGAGACGCTTACGGTGTTAAACACAAAATTGACCCACGGCAAGGAACAGTCAGACTTAGTGTGGGCTTGTTGCGTATACCATGCAGGCATGTAATCAATACAGTCTTAAGGTTTCTGTTAAATCTTTCTGCAAAAGATGGTTGAGGACAGTAGGATGTCATGGTGGTGCGTGTGATTGAATGGTGAAAACAGAATTTGCGGCACTCCCACGAAACAAATGCTGGAACATCGTCAGTTATGAGTATTTTGGAAGGCCAAACCAGAGAAAATATTTTACTGAGGTGTTTAGTGCTAACACCCACTGCACCCCTTCGCTCGGTACAAGCCTCACAAATTGGGAAAAGGCATCGACTGCCAAAAAGATGTCATTGTGGCCTGCTTGGGTGCAGGATAGTGGTCCTACATAGTCGATGAACAAACGCTCCGTTGGGTGCTTGGCATGAGTGGACTGTGGCACCCCTTACATCAGTCAGAGGTAGGATTGGAAACATTACACTCCTCACTGACGCACTATTTTCCTTACGTCCTCTTACAATGAAGGTCATTTCAAACACTCCTTAATCTTGTAGATCGTTTTGTAGATGCCGAGATGCCCTCTCATGATCAACTCATGACAGTTTAAGAATACAGCCGATACCAGTACCTTGGGCAGGCAGAACTTTAAGTGCACGTCTTTCCTTGTGCGAAAACAGAGAATTTCCCTTTTTAATTCGTAGCCTAGGAGGCATTCACTGCATTCCAAACGACGCTTGATAAACCCCAGTTCCGAATCCTGTACCTGCTGCTCACCTGGATCCGCAAACAAGCCTTGCACTTTGGTAAGCACCGCTCTAGCAATATCCCCTCCCCCTTTGGATACTTGGAAGGAGGGCGTTCTTCATCGTTCTCAAACATTCGACTGAGGGCGTCAGCCACCACAGTCTCCCGTCCCCTTATATGCCTGACGGGGAATTTTTAGGCAGCGATCCGCACTGCCCAGTGGGCAATGAGCCCAGTTTCACGAGGGAGTACCAACACCAAAGTGAGGGCCTGATTGTCGCTTACGAGTGTAAATTCGTGATGCTCTGAACTTGAATTTCTCAGTTGCAAACAGAAAGACGGGGGCGTAGAGCTCATACATTGAATATCTGTCTTCATTGGGGATCAACGAACGGGATACAAACGCCATCAACCTGTATTCCTCTTCCTGCTCCTGAAACAGTACTGCCACTATACCTGAGTTGGAGTCACTTGTTTGTAAGTCTGGGACGGCCAACACCAGAGCATTACTTAAAGTATTCTTCAACCCGTAAAAAGGCTGCCTGCTGGCTCTCGGTCCATTTGACGGTATCCTCTTTCGATGCAGCAGATATATAGGTGCCGAATTTTAGAAAAAAATTGACCATCCTCACAAATCTGTCCATCCCATTCTTAGTTTTGGGTGCCTGAAAGTTGTGTAGAACCTGAGTTCGCGAGTGGCCAGTCGTCACCCCGTTGTTCGTGACCAGATGCCCAAGAAAAGATATTACCTGACGTGCCAGATCAGGACTGGATTGCAGAGTTAACTTACGACTCAAAATCCTGTAATCAACTGCTGGCCCATATCCTCCACCACTGCCCTTTGCCACCAAGAAAATCAGAGAGGTATAAGGAGATGAACAACTCCCCTCTCAACATGTTTTCCACCACCTGACGCAACGCTTTCATTTTATGGATCGATAGCCTGTAAGGGGTCTGGAAAACTGGCATCTCATCTGACAACCAGCTACGATATTTGATTTTGTTAGTCACATCTAATCTGTCAAAACCTCTGGGAACGCTTGTAACGTTTTAGAACCTTTTGGCTTGCTCCCTGAACAAGTGACTCACATCAGACCCACCTTGATCGGTTACTACCGAACAAACACCTGGAAAAGCAGTGGACCAACGCAAACTGATGAGCAGAACTTAGAATGGAAAACCCATCAGAATATTCCATCTCTGACCCAGGCTTCTTGACAAAATCGCATACAAACAGCATGTCAGTGCCCAAACCTTTCGCCGCCAGCACCTCCAAGGGCCAGGAAAATTCACTGATCCCACTGGAAACATGCAACAACCCAGTCAGAGCAAGCAGTTGATCCTTAACAGTTGATCCTTGACAGGTTTTAATTCCCAAAATTCACAAATAGATATACTGCCTCCCAAGTCTAACAATGAACATACTGGATCGTGATTAAGAGTAGTGCACTCAAAGGATAGCGGTTTACTGTCCCTGCCCTGATCGTGTTGCAGACATTCAGCAAATGGAAGATGGAAACTGCCTGTGCTCCTTTTAGCATCAACTGTTCGACCATCTTTTCTACCCAACACGACAGATGCGAACAATGTGACCCACCTCGCTGCAGCGATAGCAGCTTCCCTTAACGCCACTGGAATTACCAGAGGCGCCGCCTTTACCAGCATCATTGTCACTCAGCTGAACTGATCCTGCTTCACGCCCACGCCTCATATTAGCATATGTCATGCCCTCAATGCTACTCACCAAACTGTGTATCATTGTCAGTGACCAGCCTCTCAGCAAATAAAACACAGGAGTGATCCTCTGGCTTTGTGTCCTGCACAGTAATGGCTACCACCTCAGACTGTGACATCCCTCCCATACATATTCAGTCAACAGCTCTCTCATGCTTTGGACAAAAAAATGGTGTTGGTTAATTCACTCCTAACCCTGGCCAACAACTTTTCCTTCAGTATCCTAGAGTTCAGCTCCCACAAACTCCCATGGTCGACCTAGACAACGCTAACCATGTTGGCCAATGAGCCTCTACAAGGAATGCAGCATTTGAAAAATTACGTCCATTAAACCCTGAACACATTAACCTCCCTGTCCAAACTTGCAAAAAAAAAAAAAAAGAAAAACAATACTTACTTTCTTACTCTGTTGCGCAGTATCGATGGCAAGTTTGCAAAATGTCATGACTCAGTGTCCACGCTCCGTCTCGCTGTTTAAGAATCTCCTGAATAGTCTAATAACAAACTCTCGCTTGCACCACAGCAGTAATTGCATTACTTTGGTTTTCAGTTCACTTACATTACTCTTTGATTGTAAATCAGACACTATTAGCCCTAGAACCTCGATTTGGTTAAACCAGTGCATCATCTGCTCCTGGATTCGGTACACTTGTGCTTGGGATGGGTGACTAGCCTCTAGGAACGCAAGTTCTTTCTCAAGATCAGAAAGAGAAGTGGCGCAGTACTTCAGTACACCACTTGCTTGGCCAAAACGACCACAAGTAATCTGTATCAGGAGTGGCGCCGCCTCGCAAAGATGTGAACACCCTCCCTGAAGTCCCCGTCTTCAGACTGACCATGAATTTGCAAATCATACTTGAACTGCTCTTTCCTCAGGCAGCCAACTGCCATCTCTGGCTGGGACGCCATATCATCTTCTGAGTGCACCTGAAACTCCCCAAACACAAGTAGATTCTGACAAAACAAGAAAATTATTCCAAAGTTACTAGCTTAAAAATTCCTATAACATAGATGACGAATGATGTTCAATCAACTAACACTACTTCCAAATGAAACCAAGCTCTGCTACCAATTTTGCTGTGTGACACTGCATACGTATTGAGTTTGTATGAGGAAGGACTGGGCAAGTGGGAATTGAACATCATTCATTACAAGAACAGCGCTAAATGTTATTTATTTAAAATTACAGATTTACTCAAAACAGAGAAGCACTTAAGATTTAAAACAATAATGTTTTTGTCTCAAGAGAACAGCAGCTGCCTTAGTTAAGACACACTAAGATTATAGGAAAAGTTAGTTAAATTTAAAGTGAACAGTAAATCGCAAGAGGAGCAGTGTCTGAACAATGAACCAGTTAATCTCGGGAACATGCAAAACAAATCAAACGGGAGTTAACAATAAATACTTCATGTCAGACATCAAATCTCGAGAATAGTAAATACTTTAAATGCGGCATCAAATCTCAGCAGAGTAAGGCATAAAATCTTGAGAACAATAAATACTTTTAAAAAGATATCAAATCTTGAGAACAATAAATTTCGTAAAAGCGAGCATTGAATTCCCAGAGCAACTCCAGAACGGATGAGCGTAAACAACACAGGCTCCGCCGTCATTGTGGCCTGGGACATTTCACAATAGACCACCTGAGCAACTCATGTTAGCTGTCTCTAAAACATACATAAAATAGAATTTCAAAACAAGAGGAAAGATACACACAATCATGCAGCAGTAAGATATGCCAACTCCATCTCACCACAGGTTAAGAAAAGGAATCTGGCTCTCCCAGTGATAATTCTAGAAAAGAGGATCGATACGTATACCAAATAACAGTCGCTAACAGAACACCTCCTATACTCAAGGCAAGGCTACCAGTAATTAATCAGTACACGGTTCCTGCCGAGTAGCCAGAAGCAAGTAGTGACATGCTAGACATGAAGGTCATCAGTAACACGACTCAAATTTATAAGCTACCAAATACATTAAAATATATATCAAGATGAAGGCTTTAAATAAACATATCAAAAGGACTTTCCTTATGGGAGACTGAACATAGCCAAAACGAGACGACAGGTTGCAGTTGCAATAGTGACAGTTTTGCACCAGGAAAGTTCACTGGGCAAATGTGAAACGCTAGCAAACACGCTCTAGGCAAACACACAGCAGGAGACGCAGAGGCAGAATTGCGTGACGTGAAAACAGCCCTGGGAAAGATATTATATGACAGCCGAATCCTAGTAAATCGTTTCAAAACTTGCTTACCTGGTATCTTTAATGGAGACTCTTCAGAAGACTGAAACTTCCTGGCAGATTAAAACTGTGAGCCGGACCGAGACTCGAACTCGGGACGTTTGCCTTTCGCGGGCAAGTGCTCTCCCAACTGAGCTACCCAAGCACCCCGCGAAAGACAAAGGTCCTGAGTTCGAGTCTCGGTCCGGCTCACAGTTTTAATCTGCCAGGAAGTTTCATATCAGTGCACACTCCGCTGCAGAGTGAAAATCTCATTCTTCAGAAGACTGCTTATAGCTCCAAGATGTCAACCACTTTAGTCCCTGGAATTGGAGCCTCACTGCAGAATGTGCCCTTAGGGCTGCAACGGTCCGCCTGCCGCCAACCGTTGTCTCCTGGAGCCGCGCGGTCGCGCCAACTACTCCTGTAACACGTTCTTCTCCAACTTCCGCCGAAACATGGCCCGCGTGCCCGACAGACCAGCACAACGACGAGCTCAGGATTCTGAGAACGGTCAACACGACCCCGCACCACGTATCAGCCACGGGGCACACGAAGCCACTTGCTTCTTGCTACCACCACCTCACTCCTTACCAGTTCGATTCCAAGAAACTCCGCCACTCGCGCGTACCCTCTGGCCAAAGACATGCCGACTCGTAAACCGGAAGCAACCTACCGAGTTGCAGCGGAGGATGCTAAGTTCACCGGACTTGGATACGATGTGACGTCATTATGACGTACACACGCTACATCGAAAACGATAGAAACCGTATATCAACTATTCGACTTTTGTGAACTTTCGAGAGGTTGTGACAGGGTAGCGCTGTGCTCTGCGCCATTCGTTTGTGAACAGTAGACTCCAAAGCTGAACTGAGTATATGATGACCAAACACATTGGTTCTCCGAGTAAGAGACCTTTACTGGTGCCATCTTCTGCAAGCTGCATCCAGCAAAAGTAACGAGACTTTTGCATAGTTTAAGGTATTCGCTCACGTTGTGATGCAATTCGTATTTTGCATAATCTTGTTCAAAATGGCTCTGAGCACTATGGGACTTAACATCTGTGATCATCAGTCCCCTAGAACTTAGAACTACTTAAACCTAACTAACCTAAGGACATCACACACATCCATGCCCGAGGCAGGATTCGAACCTGCGACCGTAGCAGTCGCGCGGTTCCGGACTGAGCGCCTAGAACCGCGAGACCACCGCGGCCGGCCATAGTCTTGTCTTAGCAAATTATACTGCTGACATAAACCACGTTGACATGGCCAGGTAAACGCTAAAACTATTGTGGTTGTATACATGACATAATATACAGTACGTCTGGTTTATCATACCACAATGGAATGCTTTGACACTGTATTCAATCATTTCATACGTCAATCAGTACTAGACACTAACCTTTGGTTAAGATTACATTGAGAAATCCACTTCCCCTCGTATTTCATCTCCAGTCGACGATTTTTCTTCAACAATGCCTCAAATTTTTCTTTTTAGGTTCGAAATTCAATCATTCTACACACCAGTCATTACTGGACACTAAGGTACCTGTCTCTGCGGTCCGAGTATAAAATTACTTGGAATTATGGTTGATAAAAGACTATCTTGGGATGGACATATAAATTACTTAGCTAACAAACCTGCACGAGTTCTCTTTCAGCTATATAAATTAAGAAAAAAAAAGTCAGCAAGAGTATGCTGCTACAATCTAATATGTACTGACAAGACCAATTGTATGAAACCATACTAAAATGTTGATAATAAATAAATATTATTTTCGGCGTAAGCATTCAATACAACAATCACACAATCTAATCTGGTTGGGACATAAGAAGACTTAACTTTTTTACGAAACGTGTTGTCCGTGGTGTTTTCAAGGCCACGGTCAGGAATATTTCTATTAATATCCAGCTCTCTTATTTTGGCGAAATACATATACGCTGCCACACTGAGCTGTTTTTAGAATCGCACGTGTCAAAACAAACCACTAGCTGACGGCAGTTTAGAATCTCGAACGTTCATAAAGTCGATAGGTGTGTTAATCGACTAAAGCGTATATACGTCATAATGACGTCACATCATATCCACGTTGGGTGAACTTAGCATCCTCCAGTTGCAGCGCGGCTTACATGAGTCATGTGACGCACGTCCAGGGTGGATGTTACGCTACGATACGGTCACAGGTTCGAATCCTGCCTCGGACATGGATGTGTGTGATGTCCTTAGGTTAGTTAGGTTTAAGTAGTTCTAAGTTCTAGGGGACTGATGACCTCAGAAGTTAAGTCCCATAATGCTCAGAGCCGTTTGAACCATTTTTTCAGACTGGCGGTCCAGGTCGTCAGCCAGTAGGAACTAATCATTTGTCACTCTTAGCGTAATGTTCCGTGCTGGTGTTCTGTGTCGATCGGAAGACATCTTACTGAGGGGAACATGTGGAACTATGCCACCTAGTTTCGGCTAATATGAAGAATATTGTTCATTTTTTTGTTCTTTTACCGTAATTGTAAAGCGACTGCAATTTGAAATATTTTAACGGAAGTTTGAGAATTTTAAGTTAATTAGTTTGGATGTTATTCGTGTGTGAAATTTCTGGTCGTCTTACAACTCTGGGTGGCGTGTTCATGAACTTCACGGAGTATCATGGCAAGCACGTCTTTTAAAGATTACCACTGAACGACTTGATGTAGTAACTCGGGGATAGCTATGGCTCAGTGACTGTTTAGAACGTGGAATCTATTCAGGTCGGACTTGTAGAGCTCTGGCTGCTTTTCCTGTAAAGACTTGTAGTAAAACAATAACAAATTTGCAGCGATAATAGTTTTGGGCAATAAATGCGGACGTGACAGCCATTTAAAACTTACTTCAGAGCAATAAAGCCTTTAAGGTAGGTAGTTAAAATACTGAACGCCTGTTATTTTCCTACGAACTGACAGATATTGCCTCCAAGCTATGCGGCCCTTGTTTAGTAGGTATTAGTCGGCATTTCTTCAGTGCTGCTTTTCATTGTCTGACTCAGTGTATATCAACAAAGACTAGAGCGGACGGACATCAACTAGCCTATCAGGGTGGGTGAACTGAAGTTTCTGCTCCGAAATTCAAAACGCGGCCTTTTAGATCCAACTGTGATCTGAAGTAGGTGTAGAGGCAAGAACACGCCCCGCCACATCTCGCTCACAGTTTCCTCCCTGTTCTGAGCGCTAGTCTCTCTATCTCGTTTGCTCATATGCACAGCTCCTGCACTTGCAGCACCAGACTTCTCATTATCAAGGACTGGATCACATCCCGTTTGGACGGTTAGTCCCGCTAACATAGCTACGATGTCCTGATTACTCATACATACTATCTCACACTTTCAGAACACAGAATCTGAGCATTTCACCCATCCTACTTCCCCGATCTGCAGTGTTCTCCCATTGACAATGACGATTGGAGGAATCAGCCAAATAATTAAGCTCCCTTAGAGTGCGTCATTGAATCATACAGCAACCACCACTCTCATAAATCAGACAACTGATAAACAACAAGATATACGCTTCCACTGAGATGCTTAAACCCGTGCTCACTAATGCAACAGAAACTAAGTAAGAAACTAACTAGCCACGACTCCTGACCTCTCTCCAGTTTGCTGCGGGCTTTCCCATTCTGCGTAGTTTGTAGCTGCGAATGCCCAGCAGCTTTTAGACTATCACCAGAGACTTATCTCATCTCAAACAAAATCTACAAATGCAGTTAACGCTCGGTCGTCTCACAATATCTAATTGCTCCCTTATTCTCAGTTTCTTTTCGTCCATAGAGTCTTCCTTAGCCTACATCCTCCATCGCACAGATAACCAAGCGTACTCTTCGCAGTGTATGGCGAGACGTCTGTACGTCCCGCAGATCGAACAAACTACTGGTAATGATCGGTTGCATGGAGCTCGACGTCCTATCAGGTTACATTGCGTGCATATAATTGGGTATAAGCCGCCTTATGTCTCCCTAGCATGCCCTCTCAATTGCTTATGCATTTTTCCTGAAGCCTCTTTCATCAGCTTGTCCCCAGGTTCTAGCGGACGAGACATCGTTACCATTTCACGACCTCGGTCTCGTAGTTGATTTGTTACCCCAAGGTTTCTTTTACCTCTAGCTATTCTAATTTAACCAGAAAGAAATAAAAAAATATTATTTCCTGCTCTGATATAGCAAGAGTCCTAATCAAAATACAATCATATGTATCATACACTAGAAACCCCTCTAAAAATTTCACCGCTGGTATCAACATCAAATTGGAACAACAGAAACAGACACAAAATTAAAATAAATGCTCCTAGAGTAGTGCTTGATTGAAATTCAATGCACAAGTAAAACAAATTTTCATTTATATCTTCAGCTTCCAGCATTATCGTAAACATAAATTTTATCATCCTGATTTTATGGTACTTAATACGGGCACTACGGAAAGTCGTTACTCGTTATATAGTTTGCGAAAATTTTTCGAAAAAATTTCCGAAACTACTGATTCTCACCATGAAGTAAGCTGCAAGTTGGAGGGGCGTGACTGGCTGTTGACAGATTGAAGGATGAGCGCTGTGTTCCTCCCAGAGCTGTCGAATCAGAGCCCCTCAGTAGAGCCGAGTCCCCACTCTCAGCAGAGTAGAGTCCAAGAACCAAGTCTGTCTTTTCTGAAGTCTCGAACCAGAGCACCTTCGGCGGAGCTTTCTCCTCCTTACTCTCTCCGAAGTTCACATAAAACTCGCTTCGCCAATGCCAAGACTCTGTTAATTCTGACCAGCCACAATGTTCGTAACAAAACTGCTAAATCTCTCCTCGTAGGAAGAAAGTTTATCAGTCAGCCAGTGGCTTGCATCCCTGCGAGTACATTTCCTAAAAGTTAAGCGTAGAATCCCCATTCTTCACCAACCCGCGATTCTCCCGTGACTGTACTTCTCAGAAAGTGACCTGCCACTTCTCAGAGCAACCAATGGAGTTACACTTAGACACCACGTCCGAGTGGCGGAAACTCGGGGCTACAAAGAAAATCTAACACCAACTCAGCTCTTTCTTTTATCACGAGAAAGATGGAGATCCTTATCAGGGAGCAGCGTCTCACTCTCTTATTATCCAGGAAGTTATCCCTCGCGGCCAGAGCAAACAAATACGAGAGACCGGTGATCTGACCGTATAGCGTTGGCTTGTAAAAATGGGCAATTTTCTGCACAGGGAGAAGTTTTTCGTCACAGGCGTTTTAAGGTGGAGTCGAAGCACCCTCATACTGTGCTCTCAGCGTAGTTAGAGAAAGTGATTGCGTCCACCTCCCTACCTGGCTCAGACGTGGGCCGATTGCCCCTGATGGCGCTCATCTTAGAATCCGATGATATCCCCCAGGCAGGGACTGCTCTGAACAGAAGCACGCCTATCCCTTCCCGATCCCATTACGCCTCCCAAACATACACCTACAGAAAATTTCATATATGAAAGCTAGCCAAACACGGTGGACTATTAACAACGGAAAATAATGGCTTGATCGTTGCAATAACTGAGGCTACTCATAATCAGTATTGAATCATTAACCGTTACCCGAATGTATCAGATCCGTAAATGAATTAAACGCATGAAAATGAGAAGAAGCAGTTCAAAACAGAATGACGCGTTTCAGTACAAGTCTGTAAATGATTATGACAATTATTTAAATGTTGCCAAACACATCATATAGACTGTAGCTGCACAGAAAACCACGAATCGCTGCGAATTTTATATAACTGATAGGAATAAAGACAATTTACCGATGATTATCGTAGCTTTTGTGAAATTAGACGTACAATCTGCAGTGTGATTAATGCGATGCTCGCCGAAGAAGGTGATTTAGGTACAGAGGTTGGATGCTGCAACACAGCAGCCAAAGAATCTGTAAAGTTCACATCTAATTGTACAAAAAAAAAGCTGTTGAGGGTATTCATTGACCTTCATTGTTATTTCCGCTGTGATAGTTGCTGCTCAGTTGCAACTATTCTCTTCAATATTTGACAGTCACCCTCTGGGGTGAATCTTCCTTATGCAACACTGACTTACTTTGCTTATATAGTTCGTTTCAACTGTTGGCACTGAAATCGTTGATAGCTTTTTATTGCACAACAGTCAGATTTTCAACTCTGTGAAGATCCCCATTTCGTACCATTTAATTAAGCTCGACTGTCTGTGGCAGTTCGAAGTAGACAAGTAAAGGAATTTTGTACGAAAAAAAAGCGGGAAAGATATGAAACTACGAATAGTCATTCTTTTGTTCATACTAGAATAAACTATATTCCCAGTAGCATTACATTTCTGTTACTTATGCCACACAACCATTACGAGGGTTACTAGTTTCTCAATAGTTAACACGGTACTGGCGTCGGCCGTTATTGTGGTTTGTTTTCCTAAACTGCATGTCACTTCGTTATTATGCGTCTCTTACACAGTCCGTTTATGACTTGTGCTATGAATCACGTCTCGTTTGTTTTCCAAACATTGGTCTGCAATAGATGCTGATCTCCATCATCCTAGACTGGAGCTGATAGTGGTTTCTTGCGTCTGCATATCGAACACTAGAGAAGATATGTACCGGTTGAGGGTCACATTAACAAAAGGGAGAGCAAAGATCCTTCGAGACTCCGACAAGTGAAATGTTGTTTCGAGTGATCAGCCTTCTGATCGGTTCGATGCAGCCCGCCACGAATTTCTCTCTTGTGCCAACCTTTTCATCTGAGTACCACTTCCACCTTACGTCTTCGTTCATTTATTAGATCTATTGCAAGCTCTATCTTACCCTGCAATTTTTTTTCCTCTAGAGTTCCCTCTAGTGCCATGGAAGTTATTCCATGATGTTTTAAACCATGTCCTATCATCCCGTCAATGTTTTCCAGATGTTCCTTTCTTCACCGATTCTGCAGAGAACCGCCTCATTCTTTATATCATCAGTTCACCTAGCTGTTAACATCCTTCTACAGCATTACATCTCAAATGCTTCGATTCTCTTCTTTTTCAGTTCTGGCAGTCCATGATTCACTGCCGTACATGCTGGACTCCAAAGTTCATTCTCAGAAATATCTTCCTCATATTAAGGCAGATATTTAATATTGTAGACTTTTCTTGGCCTACTTTCTATGTCTTCATCCTTTTGTGCGCCAAAGTAGAACAATTCCTTAGCTTTATCTACTTCGTCGTTACCAATTACGATGTTTAAGGTTATCGCTAATCTCGTTTCTGATACTTCTTATTACTTTCGTCTATCTTCGGTTTTATGTCAGTCCATACTCTTCGGCCATTGGGTTATTCGTTCCATTCCACACGTTGTAATTCTACTTCACTTGCAGTGAGGACAGCAACGTCATCAGCGAATATTATCATTTTAACGTTTTCAGTGCACCTCGTCTTGCAGTTCTCAAATATTGAAGAAAATACTTTTTAAATGTTTAACAAGGCTGCTATTTATTTGCGGGACCTATCACTGATGTGTTCACAGCAGCGCATTCTCTATTTACTCTAGCTACATCATTTTTTACTGCTGTTGTTAATACCCTGTATTCGTTTGACCAGAAATCCTTATCTTCTTTCCATGTCACTACACTGACCCCAGATTTCCTAGCTGCCCCACCACGTCAAACTTCTGGCGTTCCACGCACCGACTGGTATTATGTTACTGTTTCGATGGCTGTTCAGTCTTTTTCTTGGGGTTATGTCCCTCTTGGCTGTCCAGGCAAATGCCGGGATGGTTCCTCTGAAAGGGCACGGCCGACTTCCTTCCCCATCCTTCCCTAATCCGATGAGACCGATGACCACGCTGTCTGGTCTCCTTCCCCAAAAAACCAACCAACCAACCAACCTGAATGAGAGACTAATCCAGAATTTCTTGCCAATGGAGAGATCGTCAAGATACTTTTTTCAATTACGTGCTACAAATCCCATGGATACGCCATTAATGCATCGGTTTCCATTGTCTTTACATTCTCATGCCGTTGGTCATTGCTGACTCTTCCACCTTTTAGAGGCATTTTCCCACTTAAAGGGCAATAGGTTGGCCTGAAACTGTTCGCTCGTCCGTCTTCTTGGACAACATCGTTGGCAGAACAAGGGAGCATTAGACTGCCTTTGCTGAAAATTTTTGTTCAAAATTTGAAGAACGTTAGTGTTTGAATCTGGGACGCAGGACGTTTTGATTACCAGTCAAAGAAGCTTCCTCTTTACTGTTGGTCTTACTCAAGAGAGGTAAAAATCGAAAACATACGTTATCAGCCGTCACTATGATCGTATTTTCAAATCTCGATTTCCTCCCAGCAAACTTTAACTGTGAAAGAGAATGATCTATTTGAAATTTTGGTAACCAACGTTTCGGCATGCGTGTCACCAGTCACTCGTCGAACCGTCAACAGATGGGCTGATACTTGTTGCTGTTTTCCAGCAGCTTGACAGTACAGTCAGTTACTGTCATAAGAATAGGCTGTCGGTCGTCCTGTTTTGAAGTCTGTTGTCGAGATTTGCATCTGATGCTGCTGTATCCACTGGTTCTACGCCCACACACTACATTTCTATGTATAAATCGAAATGTTATGGTCTGATGAAACCTCTTCCGATGAACCGTTTATTCTGCCCAGCTCGAATTGATATACATGCTGCTGTTGCACCTCTTGACGTGAACGAGGCGTAGTGGGACCTGACCTCTCGTTTGCACTTCATGTCACGGGTTCTGAGGGACTGACCTTAAAATAACTCGGACTTTTGAGTCACGCGAGGGAGAGTGCTGCAGGGCCTATGTGTACCCTGCCTCTTCGCGACCTTCCTTTTTGCTGGAACCCATCCCCCGAACATTCTCCCTATGTTTTGCAATTTTCGAAAAAAAAAATGTGGTAGAACACTGCTTTTAAGTTATCAGTGTGTTTGATTTTGTACCCGCATTTGAAATCGAAATGAGACAGAAGCTATGCTTTTCTCAACGTGAAAGTTAGCAACGGAATATTACAAATACGCTGCCTCATAAAAAAATTGTCCATGCCAAAAGAAATCAAGGGTATTGCTATCTTACCAGTCCAGAGAAATGAAGAAGAGTGCATCTGGCGAGATTTAACCCTGTAAAAATCTGTGTACAATCATGAAATAGGTTACTGAGTCCCACAAAGGATAATACTACTTTTCGTGATCGCAGAACATTATAAAAACGAAACCTGACTTCTGAAGTGACTTCTGTGCCTATATTAATCCTCTTTCGCTACTCGAGTCACCTGCAATCATTATAACGGCAACACTCATACCAGCGAAAGGTACCTGAAAAAAAGTAGCGGTGTATTAGATTCTTTGTACTGGGAATATGATGAACACTTCAGTTCTTTCCTCCTATAACATGTGCCACAATGTCTCGAAATGTGGTCAACTTCCGACCCTTTCAATCAGCATAAAAAAGAGATGGCAAACAGCCATTTAAGATGCTTCAAACCGTATAAGTTTATTGCTTGAATGGCAAACATGATTGTCAAGGAGAACTGATGTACACTCCTGTCGCCAGTGGTCGGCGGAAGGTGCACGTGCCCGTCGACCTGGGACCGGACCGCAGCGACGCACGGATGCACGCCAAGACCGTAGGATCCTACGCAGTGCCGTAGGGGACCGCACCGCCACTTCCCAACAAATTAGGGACACTGTTGCTCCTGGGGTATCGGCGAGGACCATTCGCAACCGTCTCCATGAAGCTGGGCTACGGTCCCGCACACCGTTAGGCCGTCTTCCGCTCACGCCCCAACATCGTGCAGCCCGCCTCCAGTGGTGTCGCGACAGGCGTGAATGGAGGGACGAATGGAGACGTGTCGTCTTCAGCGATGAGAGTCGCTTCTGCCTTGGTGCCAATGATGGTCGTATGCGTGTTTGGCGCCGTGCAGGTGAGCGCCACAATCAGGACTGCATACGACCGAGGCACACAGGGCCAACACCCGGCATCATGGTGTGGGGAGCGATCTCCTACACTGGCCGTACACCACTGGTGATCGTCGAGGGGACACTGAATAGTGCACGGTACATCCAAACCGTCATCGAACCCATCGTTCTACCATTCCTAGACCGGCAAGGGAACTTGCTGTTCCAACAGGACAATGCACGTCCGCATGTATCCCGTGCCACCCAACGTGCTCTAGAAGGTGTAAGTCAACTACCCTGGCCAGCAAGATCTCCGGATCTGTCCGCCATTGAGCATGTTTGGGACTGGATGAAGCGTCGTCTCACGCGGTCTGCACGTCCAGCACGAACGCTGGTCCAACTGAGGCGCCAGGTGGAAATGGCATGGCAAGCCGTTCCACAGGACTACATCCAGCATCTCTACGATCGTCTCCATGGGAGAATAGCAGCCTGCATTGCTGCGAAAGGTGGATATACACTGTACTAGTGCCGACATTGTGCATGCTCTGTTGCCTGTGTCTATGTGCCTGTGGTTCTGTCAGTGTGATCATGTGATGTATCTGACCCCAGGAATGTGTCAATAAAGTTTCCCCTTCCTGGGACAATGAATTCACGGTGTTCTTATTTCAATTTCCAGGAGTGTAGATGATAGCCACAGATTTTATATAATAACAAAATGTTGAGTAATTAAGCCGCAGTATTTAAACAGAGTGACTTAACAAAATGATTAATGTGAACAAATACGAACAATACAAAAACCCGTTAACTTTAGAACCTTAACGCCACCAAGGCACTTGAAGGCCTTTGGAATCTCATTCGCCCACGGTTTGACGAAAACTATAAAAACTGCTCAATGCTCGACAATTCTTGAACAAACATACGCTTGCTTAGACGCGCCTCCATTCTGCGTAAGAATTAATTTCCCACACATCTCAAATACCCAAGTCGACTACGCAGAGACTGAGTGAAATGCTGCCTACAAATCATGGCACACGCAAAATCCGCTTTCACGAGCTCTTGTCTTATCCATAATACTGTATTTAGAGCAGGTATTTGACACAGTATGCGAATACACCACCAGTACGAATATGGAGCACATTACCCATGAATTCAAGACGGAGACCACGTGAATCCATGCAAAGCTCTGGATAACAGCTCCAATTATAAACATGTGGTTCAACGTTATACAGCATTAAACAAGATCAGATAACACCAGCAATGAAATTACGATGTATAGCATTAGTCATAGGTTGGGATGAAAGCAAATTTAACTATTCATTCGGCTGAAGGCCACGTGGTTCTCGGACGGAAAATCAGGCTTTCAAAAGATAAATTTAAAACAATAAACGGTATAAGAGAAGACTGCTAAATGCAAAAGACAAAAATAACTGCTTAAATAAAAATAAATTTGTAATATGCCGCGTTTTTAAGTCGGACAAACAAGTATAAAATAATTTGTCCTAGCCGCATACGTATTTATAACCCCATACAGAGAATCCCGAAAATTTGTGATTGTGAATTCTCAATAGCTGTGGAAATACTTGTACGATTTAAAACGAAAAACGTGTGGTTTATGCAGTAGACAATAGGAGATTAACTACTCGTGTATCAGTTAGTAAGTAAGTGTAATAGTAAGGAGGTGCACTAATCATACGTCAGTTATGTATTACATGTGGCTGGCCGGGGTGGCCGAGCGGTTCTAGGCGCTACAGTCTGGAACCGCGCGACCGCTACGGTCGCAGGTTCGAATCCTACCTCGGGCATGGATGTTTGTGATGTCCTTAGGTTGGTTGGGTTTAAGTGGTTCTAAGTTAAGGGGGACTGATGACCTCAGAAGTTAAGTCCCATAGTGCTCAGAGCCATTTGAACCATTTTTTTCTTACATGTGCCCCATATTTTTCGTTTCCGGTATTACAAGTATTTCCGTAGCTTTCAAAAACAAACAATCAAACATTTTGGGGACTATCTATATGGTGTTAGGATTCTGCAAAGGGCTAGAAGAACTTATTTTAGACTTTTTACTCCTATTTAAAAATGTGGTATATTTAGAATGTAAATATACTAATTAGCTATTAGAAATACATAGGTTAAATTTCAGGTTTATTTCAGTGGATTTTCACCTGACGATATCTGAGACAGAATAGTCTTTTACGTGCCTAATAGTAATATATCAATCTGTTTAATTCTTATTTTCCTAAAAAATAAAATAAAGAAGCAAGAAAAATCAATTTTATATGTTTTTACAAGATATTTATTTAGGTGCCAACGGCCTTGCCGCAATGGTAACACCAGTTACCTTCAGATCACCGAAGTTAGGCGCTGTCGGGCTGGGCTAGCACTTCGATGGGTGGCCATCCGGTCTGCCAAACATGTTGGCAAGTGGGGTGCACTCAGCCCTTGTGAGGCAAACTGAGGAGCTGCTTGCTTGAGAAGTAAACTGGCACACGGCCGGGAGAGTGGTGTGGCCTGTTTGTGGTTTAGTTTAGCATTTATTTCTGTACTAGATGGGTTTGCTCTTATATGTATATGTCAGATGTGTTGCACTTTTTCCTCCGTGCCCCCTCTCTCTGTCCATCTCCACCCCCCCCCCCCTTCTCTCTGGCTGTCTGCTACTCCCCTTCTCTGTCGATCATCTTCTCACCCCTCTCTATATCCATCTCCTCGTGCCTCTCTCTCAGGCTATCTGCTCCCCTCTTCTCTCTGTCCATCTCTTCCTACCTGCTGTCTCTGTCCATCGCCTTCTCCTCCCACTCCCTGTCCATCTCCTCCTCCCTCCTGTCTCAGTCCATTTCCTCCTCTCCCTCTCTGTCTGATCCATCACCTCCTCCTCCCACTCTCCCTGTCTCTCTCTCCCTCCCACCTCTGTTTACTCCTCCCCCTGTCTCTATCCACCTCATCCTCCGCTATCTCGTTATCCATTTCCTCCTGCCCCTCTCTCTGCTGAGCCGTTCCCATTGGCATGTATAGCCCCTGAAACACATACTAATATACCCACATAACATGTTGGTTGAAGGCAGGCTATATGTCAGGCGTAACCAAACTTTTTACCGCCACCCCTACCGAACAGACTGTCGAGAAGGCAAGTTGATATTGTACTGACATCCAGTTCTGAGCCATGTTTAAAATTTCAAGTCTCGAGCTCATTGAGAAGTTAGTACAAAATCAGTAGGGAAATTTGTGTAGAAGAGACTGTCATACAATAAACCAGCCTACTATAAACGTGGTAAAATAGATTGTAAACTCCTCTGTGGGACGGGCTATACAGCATCGGAGCGATTTCGTGAAACCGAAGGGGGCTATGCATTCACTATGACACCTTTAGTGCCCAGTGACCCACAAACAAGGGCTCCAAATGATGCAGCTTCCACTTGACTGGGAAGTGTTCCCTCGCTGCCCTTTGTTCAAAGCTCGATGGTTAGTGCCTGTCGAAGAGGTTCACGGAAGCATTACACATCATTTAGTATAGACAGTGTGTTACTCTGTGGATACCATTTCTGTAAGTTGGAATCTTTTTGACATCTGGCTGCGGCGGACGTGTATGAAGCTAAACTGCGCGAGCTTTGACCCTTTTCCTACTCTATATGACGCTCTTCGTTTGTCAATAACAGTGCAAAAACTTCACTGTATCAATGAAAACCATGTAATCTCCTATGTTGGGGCTCTTTCATGCTGGTCATTAAAATTGCAAGACCATGGATGCAGCGCGGTCTGCGGAGACTGCAGTTTATCTTCCTGTGATATTGGAACTTGCATTGGTTGGGATCTCACGAGTGCCATACGAATATGGAATTGATGGTTTCAGGAGGGCCTTACTCAACGTCCCCTGCATCACCGCTCTGCCGTGTAGGGCCGAACAGCTATGTCAGGTATCTTGAATTTGCAATGGGCTCATTCCGAGCGGAAGAAGTACCCACACAGACATCTGGAACACCAAAAACTGTCGGTACGGCGACCACTGGCACAGCAGAAAGGGGCGCGTCGACAGTGTGCGTCCAAAGCCAATACTGTACACAGGAGTGGCGCCATATTGTCTTTTCACACAAGTCCTGATTTTGGTTACAGCATCGTGATGGAGGTATCTTTGTGTGTATGGTTAGGGTGGTGAGGGGGTGTTACGAGGAGAACGAATGTTGTGAGATTGCATTCATTATCAACATTTGGGCCCACACGATCACCGCTGGTTCGCGTAGCCGGTAATTTGGCCATCAGGCGTTAGATTTGTCTGTCGCCTTGGTTACTGCAGAAGTCCAGAGTAATTTTAGATTTAGTGTAGTACAGGAGAGTTAGCACTTCTGCATATGTTTTTAATACATTATTTTATGGCATTTTAACAGAGCAGCACAAAATGTTAGATGTATTTACTGATGGGTCTAAACAGGGGGACTCCGTCGGTTGCTCAACTGTTTTTCCTGATCTTGTCCTCAAGATCCGATTACCTAAAGACCTTACCGTTTTCGATGGTGAATTATACGCGATCTTGAGGGCACTGGAACAGATGAGACACGTTGCGAGTAATAAATTACTTTTCTGTTTAGATTCGTGCCCTTCATTCGCTACAACGCTTGTACCCAGCAGATAAAGTAGTCCGGAATATCCAGGACGGCCTTCTCCGACTACAAATGCTCTAGAAGGAGGTGTTCTTCTGATTAATGCCTGTGCGCGTGGGTGTTATACGAACGAAAGGGCGGGTGTAGCAACCTAGGAGATGTGTCGCGATCCTCAATTAGTTCAGTGTGCCATCCCCCTGCATGCTATCACCTCGCTGTTGAGTTACAGAGTCATGAGTCGATGGGAAGAAGAATGGCTGGAAGTGGCAGACAATAAACTGTGATTGAACATAGCGTCAGGCCTCATCGCTCCCCTCCCCGTAATTTACAGTAATTATGTGACTTATGTGTGCAGGTATGGTGACAACTCCCTCCAACGACCTGCCAAGGCCTCACAGCTTCCATGCCACGACACATGGCTGCTGTTACCCAAAAGGTGGACATCGCGGCTGTTAGGTAGGTGGTCATGATGTTCATCTCCATCTACATCTACATTTATACTCCGCAAGCGACCCAACGGTGTGTGGCGGAGGACACTTTACGTGCCACTGTGATTACCTCCCTTTCCTGTTCCAGTCACGTATGGTTTGCGGGAAGAATGACTGCCGTAAAGCCTCCGTGCGCGCTCGAATCTCTCTAATTTTACATTCGTGATCTCCTCGGGAGGTATAAGTAGGGGGAAGCAATATATTCGATACATGTTCTGGCTGATCATTGTATTTGACATTTATTTCCCATTTTATTTATTATTCTATGAAATACTTTCATTAACTCTAGCTTAAACAGTTTCACTGCAGTCCTCAGTTTGCAGAAATCGACAAAAATCGAAAGCTTTCGGCAAATAGCACATTTCTTCAGCGTCCGCTCGCCAACATTTGAGATCCTACAATACCGTAGCGAATATAGTAGCAAAATCTCACTTGTTGAACAAGTGCTAGCTGTATAGGCTGCAGCTTACTGTTTACACATATTGACGTGTCGCATGTGACACTTGTTCGGTGGTAACCATTTCTTTGTTATGCTTTACAGGTCAGGTACACAGGGGGCAGGAGAACTCACATACCTCTCCCGGTTAGTTTTTAAATCGACCTTTTTTGGGTCGGTTTTTGCGCCCGCCTTGGCGGGGATCGCTCTCGTCATGGCCTCGGTACGGCCCTACTCCTAACAAGTAAAATTCGTTATTTGCTATCCTTTCTGGTGTTGCAGTTTTGATGGGCCGCAGTATAGTAGTATGCATGGTTTGTTTTCTTTCCAATAGCAAGTACAAATCAAAATCTGTCCATGTTCAGATGTGCAAAGAAGAAATTTTGAAAACCGGAAAGAGATGAGTTGTTTTCTTAGCTGTAATGGGAGCTTTTGAGCGGGTGAGTAAAGTAAAATAAAGGTCCTGATACAACTGGGACTTGGGCTATTGTAGGACAAGTGGTGTGTAGTGTTGGGCAGGAATCGCCAAGCAGAGCACGCGTGGGTCCAAGCGGCGAGAGGCGAGCGAGCTGCCACGTGTGCCGCACCCCCACCCCACGGCTGGCTGCTCCTCTATCCCCCCCTACCCCCCCCCCCCCCCCCCTCTGCCTCTGACCATCCGCTACAGTAGCTGCGGCTCGGGTCGAACGGCTTCTCGCCCCCTGCCTCTCTGCCGACGTACTGTGCGTGCCGGCGAAACCCGGCGCTCACTTGCCGAACAGATCACTGCCGCTTCGGCGGTGCAGCATACAATACAACTGCTACCACAGGCAGTTTATTCACATAGCACATGCTTCGGGCCGCTCTCTGCCAAAGATGGCGCAGACACAATATCAAATTATTTCAGGGAAATATTTACTATCAAAAACGGTCCTGATCACAATTTATTTATTACGGTGACCGGTTTCGATCACTACTGTGATCATCTTCAGACCAATGAGTAAGAATCTCCTACTGCTGAAGAATCACTACTCACTACATTAGTGATTCTTCAGCAGCAGGAAGTTCTTACTCATTCGTCTGAAGATGATCACAGTAGTGGTCGAAACCGGTATCCGTAATAAATAAATCACTACTCACTACAGTAGTGCTTCTTCAGCAGCAGGAGGTTCTTACTCATTGGTCTGAAAATGATCACAGCAGCGGTCGAAACCGGTCTCCGTAATAAATAAATTGTGATCAAGACTGTTTTTGATAGTAAATATTTGTAACACATTGATCACTGTTCACTCCCATAATATATTCAAAAGTAATTATTTCAGGGAAAATTAATAGCGAAGGAAAACTAGATTTCTTTTTGTTCGATGAGCCCACAGCATAGTGCACGTCATACTATGACATTTTGAAAAGGAAACGTTCAGATTAGCCTCAATAAGTATAATAGAATTTACGACAGTGTTTTCGGCTTTATTGCCATTCTCAAGTAATGTCTAGTTTGCTTAGACGTCCAATCGCATCCGTAGTAAACTGTCATTGTCTAATTCTTAGTGATTATGTGTCATATTGTAATTATAAACGTGCGGAATACGTTTTCATGCTTATTTGATAGATTGTTTACTATAAAGAACGAATTGGCATTTATTTATAGTAAAAGAACTTGCAAATAAGTGTCAAAAATTATTCCATATGTTTATAATTACATGTGAAGTAATTAATAAGTAATGCAGAATTACAGTTTATTATAAATGAAATATGGACGTCAAATCAAACTAGATAATACTTGGTAAATGGCAATGAAGCCGAAGCAGCTGTCGTAAAGAATATTAAACTTGTTGCAGCTCGTCTGGACCTTTCTTTTCAAAATCAGAGAAAAAAATTGTGTAATTGCCAGTTTTTGTTCACCGGTCGGAGGGACTGTCGTCAACAACATTCTAAAAATCCTGATCTGAATGATTGGAAAACCACGGCTTACAGCGAAGCTATTTTCCAATAAAAAGTTAAACCACATTAAATTTCCTACAAAAAACGTCCTATTAATTTTTCTGTAGGACTAGTAGTTTACCCGTTAGAGGGGACTTAAATATCGCAAATTACTGCAAATGGTGTTTTAATGGTGTAAAATTGAACATTAATTTTACATAACATGGGTTAAGAACCATTATTGAATGTGTACCACATTACGGTATAAATAATTGTGTTGTGGGTGTCACAGGGCGTCGTACAATGTGGAGTGTGGCTGCATGAGGGAAGGGAAGTACCCACACTGCGCTCATGTACTTCCTTCCTTCCGTTTTCTGCAAAATGAAGAGCAAGCAACGGATTCCCCACTACCTCTACCCCATTACGTCACCAGTAGAAATTACGCGGTATTTCACAGAGTTGTATCGACCCTTCTGCAGCGTTCCTTACGGGTCAATGGCTGTGCAGTTTACAGACATGCCCAGGGGTGTGTATTTTCCATAAAGTGCGTTAACACTACGTGGAATACGGATATGACTCACTAATAAACGCAAGAAATGCATATGGACAGAATCTACGTAAATGCCTACACACTGTTGCACACTGTTTGAGAGGAAATTAATTCTTAGTCACCCTATATGGCAGCTATAGTGTTGTTCTGGGAACGGCGACTTCACCTGTCACGAATGCTGCTCGGTTTTCAATCCACAGAGATTATACCTCCCTAGCATTTTCTGACCAGTGCCCTTATATGAGTAGATTAAATAAATTCACTGAGTTCGTGTTTATATAATGACGTTATTTTCGGTTTATTAAATCAGTAGTTATTTGCAGTTCTTAAGTAAGCTGTTATATGAAAAAAGCTCAACAAGTGTAGCTGTCAACTGTCTACCACACTGAAGAGCCTGCCGCCCGTGTAACATGCTGTCAATATGCATTCGACAATGTTAATTTCATTGTCCCCATTATCAATGGCAGGAATACTTCTCACAGCAGTAGAGGTATCAAATGCATTATCCCATCCACAGCTTTTCCAGCATCCGAAGAGGCCCAGACGCTTAAACTGGCTCCCTCTGCGACACAAGTAGGTCACCTAGGTGTTATGGAACTTCAGATATTTCGACATGTCAAGCCGTGCGTTACACCACATTAATAGTCCGCCCCGGTAGCTGAGTGGTCAGCGTGACAGGCTGTCAATCCTAAGGGCCCGGGTTCGATTCCCGGCTGGGTCGGAGATTTTCTCCGCTCAGGGACTGGGTGTTGTGTTGTCCTAATCATCATCATTTCATCCCCATCGACGCGCAGGTCGCCGAAGTGGCGTCAAATCGAAAGACCTGCACCAGGCGAACGGTCTACCCGACGGGAGGCCCTAGCCACACGACATTTTCCATTTTACCACATTAATGTTATAGACTTGAGCATTATCACTCCCATTCCATTAACATTTTTACACCCACGTTGCAAAATATACTGTGGATCTGTGGTAAGTGGCGCCAGTCAGTGCGACAGCCGCTGAAGGGAAGACATTTATGCAGTCTATCAATAATATAGTTAATGGTAAGAGAAATGAAGAAAGTTACTGATCATTCATTAATTCACTACTAACTGACCAGTCCCTTTCCCTCCAGTACTACATAGGTCACTGACAATTTCACACTTACAAATTACATACTTGTCAGCGAATGTTTATAGGAAAGTATTTTACACAAAAACTCACTTAACAACTGCAAATGACTACTTAGTTAATAAACTCAAAATAACTTCACTATATAAGCACGAACTCATTGACGTTTTGTCTCCTCACATAAGAGCACACGGCCGGCCGAAGTGGCCGTGCGGTTAAAGGCGCTGCAGTCTGGAACCGCAAGACCGCTACGGTCGCAGGTTCGAATCCTGCCTCGGGCATGGATGTTTGTTATGTCCTTAGGTTAGTTAGGTTTAATTAGTTCTAAGTTCTAGCGGACTAATGACCTCAGCAGTTGAGTCCCATAGTGCTCAGAGCCATTTGAACATAAGGGCACAGCACAGGAGATGAAGGGGAGTGTGGGGTAGAGAGAGTGGGGAGTCGTCTGCTCGCTCTGCAGTTTGCAGACCTACGAAATAGGGAAGTGCATGAGCACCTTCCGGCGACCTGCCTTCTCTCACCCTGCCACTCTCTACGGTGCACCACCGTCCTACTACACCCCTGCAACACAATTTACACATTAATGCGGCCCTATTGCATTTAAATGTAGTATACACATCTAACATTTGTTCCTAACGCACTTCATTTAAAATTAAACATTAATTTTATACCACTAAACCCCTATTTTTAATAGACTGCAATTTTTCCATCACCTGCAACGCCTAAACTATTAGTCCTAGAGAAATAATGAATAGCTTTTTTTTCTAAAATTTAATGTAGTTTAATTTTGTACTGGGTAATATTTTCGTTAGAAGGTGCGGAAATTGACAATTTCATCATGCCTCTGGATGTGTCCTATCTACCGATCCCTTCTTTTAGTCAGTTTATATCACAGATTTCTGTTTTCCCTCTTCGTTAGCTATTCTCAGTTTATATCACAGATTTCTGTTTTCCCTCTTCGTTAGCTATTCGATCTACCCATCCTTCTGTAGCACCACATTTCTAAAGCTTCTATGGTCTTTTTTGTGAGAAGTGTTTATAGCACACGTTTCATTTATATGCAAGGCTACACAACTGACAAATGCCTTCAGAAAAGACTTCCTAACACTTAGATTACATCAAATGTTAACAAATTCCTCTGTTTCAGAAATGCCCTGCTTGCTGTAGCCAGTCTGCATTTTATATCCTCTTTACTTTGGCCACCTTCAGATATTCTGCTGCGCCAGAATCAAAACTGATCCACTACTTTAAGTACTCGGAAGTGCCAAAGAAACTGGCACACCTGCATAATATCGTATAGGACCCCCGCGAGCACGCAAAAGTGGACTGTGGGGCCGATCCCGGCGGAGGTTCGAGTCCTCCCTCGGGCATGGGTGTGTGTGTTTGTCCTTAGGATAATTAAGGTCAATTAGTGTGTAAGCTTAGGGACTGATGACCTTAGCAATTAAGTCCCATAAGATTGAACGTTTTGAACGCAAAAGTGCCGCAACACGGCGTGGCAAGGACTTGACTAATGCCTGAAGTAGTGCTGGAGGGAACTGACACCACGAATCCTACAGGCCGTCCATAAATCCAAAAGAGTACGCTGGGGGCTGAGATCTCTTCTGAACAGTACGTTGCAAGATATCGCAGATATGCTCAGTAATGTTCATATCTAGGGAGTTTGGTGGTGAGCGGAAGTGTTTAAACTCGTGAGAGTGTTCCTGGAGCCACTCTGTAGCAATTGTGGACGTGTGTGATGTCGCATTGTTTTGCTGCAATCGCCTAAGTTCGTCAGAACGCACAGTGGACATGAGTGGACGCAGGTGCTTACTTACATGTCACCTGTCAGAGTCGTATCTAGACGTATCAGGGATCCCATATCACTCCAACTGCACACCCCCCACACCATAACAGAGCCTCCACCAGCTTGAACAGTCCCCTACTGACATACAGGGTCCATGGATTCATGACATTGTCTCCATACACATACACGTCCATCCGCTCGATATAGTTTCAAACGAGACTCGTCCGACCAGCCAACATGTTTCCAGTCATTAACAGTCCAATGTCGCTGCTGACGGGCCCAGGCGAGGCGTAAAGCTTTATGTCGAGCAGTCATCAAGGGTGCACGAGTGGGCCTTTGGCTCCGAAAGCCCACATCGATTACGTTTCGTTGAATGATTCGCACGCTGACACTTGTGAAGGCCCAGCATGGAAATTGGCAGCAATTTACGGAAGGGTTGCACTTCTGTCACGTTGAACGGCTCTCTTCAGTCGTCATTGGTCCCGTTTTTGCAGGATATTTTTCCGGCCGCAGTGATGTCGGAGGTTTGATGTTTTACCGGATTCCTGATATACTTTTACTCCACACCTACGATTATACTCTTTGAGAAACATGACACCCTACGTATCCTCGGAATATGTGTCTTCACAATCCAAGTAGAAAACTTCTTATTGAAGGAGAACACCTCTTCTTTAGCGTGTGTCACTTGAGTTGAATGAGCATCGCTGTGCTCTTCTTGTGCTTAATAAAACAACTTATGAAACACATTGCTTGTCTTCACCTGAATTCATTCTACGAGGGTCGTTCCGAAAGTAATACCTCCTATTTTTATTCAGGGAACCTGCACGAGAGACATAAACCACAACAGTGCAGCTAAATAGAGCAATATTTCAGTTACAGACTGTCATTTTTCCACATAGACACCACCATTCGTTATTCACTTTTGCCAATGATGAACCACAGCCCGCACGCCGTGCTTGTAAAAATCGGAACCATATAAAGCTAACCACTTCCTCACAGCTTTGACAACAGCATCCGAGTCTTGAAAATTTTCGCCACGTAGTCCATCTTTCAGAGGCCTAAAGAGATGGGAGCCTGAAGGCACTAAATCGGGACTGTACGATGGACGCTGTAAGACGTTGCAGGTGAAAGTTGGTCTTCTTCTCTTGCCTTATCCTGGAAATTCAAGCTTTCAGCTTAGTCAGTGTCGTCTTGTAGCGTGCTGAATTGACAGTTCCTCCAGCCTCAAGGACATCCAAAAGAACACAACCTAGCTATGCCTGAAGACTCTGCACATCACTTTGTCTGCAGACGGCTTTGTTTATAATTTCTTCTTTGTGAGAGAATTTGCATGTCGCCATTCCATGGACTGTCTTTTGGATTTCGGCTCGTAGTGGTGACATCACACTCATCTCCGGTGACAATGCTATTCAGAAAGTCGTCTCCCTCTGGTTCATGTTGATCCAGCAGGTCCCGATTAATTTCCATCGATGAGATTTTTGTTCTTCTGTAAGCATCCGCTGGACCCATCTCGAACAGACTTTGCGATAAATTTGTTGTTTCCAAGGCATTGCAGCCGACATTCACCGTTACGCACAATTCTCTGACCGTTATTCGCCGATCAGCATGGATGAGTTGATCAACATGTTCTTCATTGCGGGGGATGACAGCTGTGTAGGCTCCACCGGACCGTGGTTTATCATGCATACCCTTTTAACCACCTTCAAAACGCCATACCCATCGCCTCACATTCATCACGTCTATTGCATCGTCTCCAAACACCTTTAGCAAGCGTCGATGGATTCCAGTCAGCGCGATTTCTTCAGCAGTGAGAAATTCAATCACACATCGGTGTTTTATCTTGTTGTTGTTGTTGTTGTCGTTGTTGTTGCTGTGGTCTTCAGTCCTGAGACTGGTTTGATGCAGCTCTCCATGCTACTCTATCCTGTGCAAGTTTCTTCATCTCCCAGTACCTACTGCAACCTACATCGTTTTGAATCTGATTAGTGTATTCATCTCTTGGTCTCCCTCTACGATTTTTACCCTCCACGCTGCCCTCCAATACTAAATTGGTGATCCCTTGATGCCTCAGAACATGTCTTACCAGCCGATCCCTTCTTCTAGCCAAATTGTGCCACAAACTTCTCTTCTCGCCATTCCTATTCAATACCTCAACATTAGTTACATGATCTACGCATCTAATCTTCAGCGTTCTTCTGTAGCACCACATTTCGAAAGCTTCTATTCTCTTCTTGTCCAAACTAGTTATCGTCCATGTTTCACTTCCATACGTGGCTACGCTCCCTACAAATACTTCCAGAAACGACTTCCTGACACTTAAATCTATACCCGATGTTAACAAATTTCTCTTCTTCTGAAACGCTTTCCTTACCGTTGCCAGTCTCCATTTGATATCCTCTCTACTTCGACCATCACCAGATATTTTGCTCCCCAGATAGGAAAACTCCTTTACTACTTTAAGTGTCTCATTTCCTAATCTAATTCCCTCAGCATCACCTGACTTAATTCGACTACATTCCATTATCCTCGTTTTGCTTTTGTTGATGTTCATCTTATACCCTCCTTTCATGACACTGTTCATTCCGTTCAACTGCTCTTCCAAGTCCTTTGCAGCCGGCCGAAGTGGCCGTGCGGTTAAAGGCGCTGCAGTCTGGAACCGCGAGACCGCTACGGACGCTGGTTCGAATCCTGCCTCGGGCATGGATGTTTGTGATGTCCTTAGGTTAGTTAGGTTTAACTAGTTCTAAGTTCTAGGGGACTAATGACCTCAGCAGTTGAGTCCCATAGTGCTCAGAGCCATTTGAACCAAGTCCTTTGCTGTCTCTGACAGAATTACAACGTCATCGGCGAACCTCAAAGTTTTTATTTCTTCTCCATGGATTTTAATACCTACTCCGAACTTTTATTTTGTTTCCTTCACTGCTTGCTCAATATACAGATTGAACAACATCGGGGAGAGGCTACAACCCTGTCTCACTCCCTTCCCAACCACTGCTTCCCTTTCATGCCCCTCGACTCTTATAACTGCCATCTGGTTTCTGTACAAATTGTAAATAACTTTTCGCTCCCTGTATTTTACCCCTGCCAACTTCAGAATTTGAATGAGAGTATTCCAGTCAACATTGTCAAAAGCTTTCTCTAAGTCTACAAATGCTAGAAACGTATGTTTGCCTTTCTTTAATCTAGCTTCTAAGATAATTCGTAGGGTTAGTATTGCCTTACGTGTTCAATATTTCTACGGAATCCAAACTGATCTTCCCCGAGGTCGGCTTCTACCACTTTTTCCATTCGTCTGTAAGGAATTCGCGTTAGTATTTTGCATCCGTGACTTCTTAAAATGATTGTTCGGTAATTTTGACATCTGTCAACACCTGCTTTCTTTGGGATTGGAATTATTATATTCTTCTTGAAGTCTGAGGGTATTTCGCCTGTCTCATACATCTTGCTCACCAGATGGTAGAGTTTTGTCAGGGCTGGCTCTCCCAAGGCCGTCAGTAGTTCTAATGGAATGTTGTCCACTCCTGGGGTCTTGTTTCGACTCAGATCTTTCAGTGCTCTGTCAAACTCTTCAGGCAGTATCGAATCTCCCATTTCATCTTCATCTACATCCTCTTCCATTTCCATAATATTGTCCTCAGGTACATTCCCCTTGTATAGACCCTCTATATACTCCTTCCACCTTTCTGCTTTCCCTTCTTTACTTAGAACTGGGTTTCCATCTGAGCTCTTGATATTCATACAAGTGGTTCTCTTTTCTGCAAAGGTCTCTAATTTTCCTGTAGGCAGTATCTATCTTACCCCCAGTGAGATAAGCCTCTACATCCTTACGTTTGCCCTGTAGCCATCCCTGTTTAGCCATTTTGTACTTCCTGTCGATCTCATTTTTGAGACGTTTGTATTCCTTTTTACCTGCTTCATTTACTGCATTTTTATATTTTCTCCTTTCATCAATTAAATTCTATATTTCTTCTGTTACCCAAGGATTTCTACGAGCCCTCGTCTTTTTACCTACTAGATCCTCTGCTGCCTTCACTACTTTGTCTCTCAAAGCTACCCATTCTTCTTCTACGGTATATCTTTCCCCCATTGCTGTCAATTGTTCCCTTATGCTCTCCCTGAAACTCTGTACAACCTCTGGTTTAGTCAGTTTATCCAGGTTCCATCTCCTTAAATTCCTACCTTTTTGCAGTGTCTTCAGTTTTAATCTACAGTTCATAACCAATAGATTGTGGTCAGAGTCCACATCTGCCCCTGGAAATGTCTTACAATTTAAAACCTGGTTCCTAAATCTCTGTCTTACCATTAAATAATCTATCTGAAACCTGTCAGTATCTCCAGGCTTCTTCCATGTATGCAACCTTCTTTTATGATTCTTGAACCAAGTGATAGCTATGATTAAGTTGTGCTCTGTGCAAAATTCTATCAGGCGGGTTCCTCTATCATTGCTTAGCCCCACTCCATATTCACCTACTACGTTTCCTTCTCTCCCTTTTCCTACTAATGAATTCCAGTCACCCATGACTGTTAAATTTTCGTCTCCCTTCACTATCTGAATAATTTCTTTTATTTCATCATACATTTCTTCAATTTCTTCGTCATCTTCAGAGCCAGTTGGCATATAAACTTGAACTACCGTAGTAGGCATGGGCTTCGTGTCTATCTTGGCCACAATAACGCGTTCACTATGCTGTTTGTAGTAGCTTACCCGCACTCCTATTTTTTTATTCATTATTAAACCTACTCCTGCATTACCCCTATTTGATTTTGTATTTATAACCCTGTATTCACCTGACCAAAAGTCTTGTTCCTCCTGCCAGCGAACTTCACTAATTCCTAATATATCTAACTTTAACCTATCCATTTCCCTTTTTAAATTTTCTAACCTACCTGCTCGATTAAGGGATCTGACATTCCACGCTCCGATCCGTAGAACTCCAGTTTTCTTTCTCCTGTTAACGACGTCCTCCTGAGTAGTCCCCGCCCGGAGATCCAAATGGGGGACTATTTTACCTCCGGAATATTATACCCAAGAGAACGTCATCATCATTTAACCATACAGTAAAGCTGCATGCCCTTGGGAAAAATTACGGCTGTAGTTTCCCCTTGCTTTCAGCCGTTCACAGTACCAGCACAGCAAGGCCGTTTTGGTTAGTGTTACAAGGCCAGATCAGTCAACATCCAGACTGTTGCCCCTGCAACTGCTGAAAAGGCTGCTGCCCCTTTTCAGGAACCACACGTTTGTCTGGCCTCTCAACAGATACCCCTCCGTTGTGGTTGCACCTACGGTACGACTATCTGTATAGCTGAGGCACGTAAGCCTCCCCACCAACGGCAAGGTCCATGGTTCTTGGGGGCGGTGTTTTATACGCGCTTTCATATCAGACTCCATTTTGGAACATTGCTATCACCAACTACTACAGAACAACGGAACTACCTGCAAATGAAAGAAGAAAAGTTCAAGCATTAGCGCTATAGCAAAGACATCGGGCTCGTACATCCAAAGTCACCACAAGAAAATAGGAGGCGTTACTTTCGGAACGAGTCTTGCACTTTTGTAAGGGTCTCCGAGAGATGAGCAATACTGAAGAATTGATCGAAAAAATGTTTTGTAAGCTGCCAAGTTTTAAAATCTTAAAGTCTCCTTCATATGCTTGACACTAATATTCCCTAAGTGCTGACTAGAACTGGTACTAAATCTCCCTCTCGATATCGAAATTATTATGGACATTAATTCGCAATGCGGCCCTCACCTCTAATAATTAGGCGACATTACACCCATTTTAACTATCAGGTATTATTCACATTGACGTTACTGTGACATTCAAATAACACACAAAGTTTAAATCATTCATCATCAACACATATCTGAGCACTTAATCTACTACCTTATTGTGAAAATTCATGCATCCATTTTCACAATTGGTAACTGTTCTCACTTTATCTGCCTGGCATTTAGCTAGGATTATATTATACTTTAGCTTGACACAACCAAATATTAAATATTTACACTCAGCTTCTGCGGAATCTTATCTGAAAGATAAGTAAACATGATTTTAACCGTCTTCTTCAAAGAACATGTAGCATTAATTATTTTTATCAGTATGTTTCACAGCTCCACTGATTTCACTCTCTATAATCAATAAAGCCGGTTCATTTTTTCCACATATCTGTACTTTAATTACGGGTGACCAGCTTTTAATTTTCCTTTCTGATCATCTTATTTAATTAGATCCTCCTCAATTGTTGTCGTTGTTCACACTGACCCAAGGATGTAACAGTTCTTATCCCTTTCATTTAGAGACTTTATACTCTATTCCTTTCCCAGTCAGTCCAGCTCTGTACTCTCTGCGGTTATCCCCTCCTCACAGTGTTATTTCACATGCAGTCAAGACTTTCTCCTACTTCTGCTTCTTTAATTTACAGTTGTTGTCTGGTGATTTATGACTCTACCGTTAGTTCTTTTTATACATCGTTATTGAAATCTTCATTTCATTTGTTGCTTAATCCTACTTCTTATGTCTCCATTCCGCTACTACTAAGATCTTTCTTATTATTTTCGTTGTATTCCGAACTCACCTTTTCTGCTTCCTTCATTTCTTTCTCCAATACGTCTACATCCTTACTTCACAATCCATCCCCATATTCTTCCACAACTTCGTCTGTGCAGTAATGTATTTTAGCTTTTTCTACTTCATCCACGTGAGCTGAATTATTAGCACCTTATTAGCCTTATTTTGTCCTTAGTTATAATAGTGTCAGTGGTGTCGAGAAACAGCTGAAATCGCTAAAATTGTGTAAAGCTCCAGAACCCATTGGAAAGCTGATCATATTCTATACCGAATTTGCCTCTGAGTCCTCTGAGTTGTTCCCTCTTTTAAACCTAATCTATCGTAGGTCCCTCACACAAAAAACGTTCCTATTGTTTGGAAGAAGGCATCGGTCTATCCATTACAAGAAAGGTAGCAGATGGGAGTCACAAAACCACCATCCAATATTCTTAACATCTCTTTGTTGTAGCATCTTACAAGATACTGTGTTCCCAAACGTAATGAGGTATCTCGAACGGAATCAACTCCACCATGCTAACCAGCATGGATTTCGAAAACATCGATCATTGAAAACTTCCCTCACATGACATTCTGAAAGCCATGGATAGAGGCAGTCAGGCAGCTGCAGTATTACTTAAATTCAGAAAAGCATTTGACTCAGTACTACCCACACGCTTTTATTCAAAGTACTATCGTATCTGGAATCAAGTGAAATTTGTGACTGGATTGAGGATTTATCGGTAGGGAGACCGCAGTGAGTTATCTTGGATGGAGGGTCATGGGCAGAAGTAGAAGTTAAGTTCAGGTGTGTCACAGGGCCGGCCGGTGTGGCCGTGTGGTTCTAGGCGCTTCAGTCTGGAACCGCGTGACCTCTACGGTCGCAGGTTCGAATCCTGCCTCGGGCATGGATGTGTGTGATGTCCTTAGGATAGTTAGGTTAAAGTAGTTCTAAGTTCTAGGGGACTGATGACCACAGATGTTAAGTCCCATAGCGCTCAGAGCCATTTGAACCAATTTTTTGTGTCACAAAATGGTTCAAATGGCTCTGAGCACTATGGGACTCAACTAATGTGGTCATCAGTCCCCTAGAACTTAGAACTACTTAAACCTAACTAACCTAAGGACATCACACACAGCCATGCCCGAGGCAGGATTCGAATCTGCGACCGTAGCAGTCACGCGGTTCCGGACTGCGCGCCTAGAACCGCTAGACCACCGCGGCCGGCTTTGTGTCACAGGGAAGTGTGTTGGGACCCTTGCTGTTCATGTTGTATATTAATGTTCTTGCAGGCAAAATTAATAGTAATAGTAATAGTAAATGATGCGTTTATCTATAATGAAGCACTGTCTGAAAAAAGCTGCACAAATACGAGGGTAAATCAGTACAAAATCCAATAATGAACATATACAGCGGATTTAGTATAGATCGTAGCCTGAATTGCCCTCTGCACAACACAACCATTCAGCATAGTCACCAAGCATTTGTACACATTTGCACCATAGTTGAACCCAGGCATCAAAACTAGTTTCGAAAATTCTGGGTTTTGATTCTTGATCGTTTCTTCTCAGAATGATTTTGAAACTGTCCGTTTTCCGATACCAAACTCCTTCGCCCAACGCAGCACATTCCTGATGTCCATTACAGAATCCCTTAAAACTTTCCTCGCGGGTGACGATGAAACAGCTTTAAAACCATGAGTCAAAAAACAAAACTGAATTTTTTTCAAACTGGTTTTGATGCCTGGGTTTAACGATGGCACAGATGTGTACAAATGCATGGTGACTATGTTGAATTGTTATGTTGTGGAGAGACAGTTCAGGTAACGATCTGTACTAATTCTGCTGTTATATATTCATTATTAAATTTTCTATGGGACAGGAGGCATCGACCCTCGTATTCAGTCGGATCTTGATAAGATTTCAAAGTAGCGAAAACATTGGAAACTTGCTTTAAATGTTTAGAAATGTAAAATTTTGCTCATCAGAAAAACGAAAAAACGCAGTACCTTATAAGTACATTATCAATGAGCCACAGCTGGAATCAGTCAATTTATTCAAATACCTGGGTGTAACAATTTGTAGGAATAGAAGTGGAACAATAACATAGTCTCAGTCGTTGGTAAAGCAGGTGGCAGACTGCGATTCATTGGTAGAATATTAGAGAAGTTCAATCAGTCTACAAAGGGTATTGCTTACAAAACACGCGACCCATCCGAGAATATTGCTCAAGTATGGGGGACACGTACCAATAGGACGGAGAGGGGATATTGGACGTATAGAGAAATTACAGCCCGAAAAGTCACAGGTTTGTCTGTGTGTCTCGGAGATGCTGAAGAAACTAAACTGGTAGATGCTTGAAGACAAAGGCAAACTATCGCGGGAAAGCTCGTTTGCAAAGTTTCAAGAACCAGCTACAAATGACGAATCTAGAAATCTACTACGGTCCTCTACGTACGGCTGTCGTAGAGATCATGAGGACGAGAGAAGATTAATTACAGCGTGCGTAGAGGCGTCTAATCAGTCATTCTTCCCGTGTTCAAAACGTGAATGGAACGGGAGGAAGCCCTAATAACTGATACAATAGGACGCTTTTTTACTGTGCGCTTCATGGCAGTCTGCAGAGTTACTACAGGTCAAATTTTCACGTCTTACTTCATTATTAACTTTAGAATACTTTTAATTACCTCCTTCACTAACAATTGTAATGATTGTGCTTAAAAACTACTAGTTTTCTGGTCTCATTTGGTTAATAGTCCTGCTACGTGATTAAGTTCGACCTACGGTCATATTTCCCAACATTTCGTTTATTTCTCTAACCATCTGAGATTGTTCCTTGGCTCTCAATAATTTCAACCTCTCTCTTGTTCCTACATAAATTCTGAGATCACTTTCTTCATTAATCACAGGGTCATTAAAAAACCGAACAAATCTTTACTCACGCAAGTAATATTTGGTTGAATGTTTTCTAGATTATTAAATCATCACTAAAAAAATAGCTACCTCTGCCTATACCTTGTGGTAAAACCATAATTGAATGGTAACTGCTTATTTTAATTTGACTAATAAGAGAGTCATTTCTCAGAAATAAGTGGGATAATTCATTTATTTATCAAGTTAATACATAAACTAATTAATTAAGCTGTCACCAGATGAAACTGTCTCAACAATTAAGTGATGTGACGAAAGGTTAGCACTAACAAACGACTATCACACACTTGAAAGAAGTTCAGATTTCAGATTTAATTTGAATATCAAGAACTGTGGGCTTCTACCATGATGGAATGAGAATTTATGTTACAGTAGGAAAATAGAATGCATTCTATTGTGGAATGTTTGTCACTCTTCACGGAGCTCTGTCCTGGTGAGAGAACGTTACTGCAGTGCACCCATCGCCTTTCTCGGAAACCTGTCTCTCGGCGACCCACAGCAAAAGGCAACGGTGGAGGTTCTGACGCCATTTCGTCTATGGCAGTCTGGAACTGAAAATCGTATTTTTAACATATGGTACTTTTCACCTAGCTACTGGGAAAGAGTCTCCAGGAGGAGAATATGTCCAGCCACAACATTACTTGAAAGACGCCTCAAACCTGTTGTTGTGGTGTTCAGTCGGAAACTGCTTTGATTCAGCTTTCCATGCTGGTCTACCCCCGTTTTAATGGTCCGCTTCTCGTGGATTCACAGGAAATTTGCACCAAGACTTTGCACTATTGTCATATCGTAATATATACTGACGGAGAAAATAGCAACACCAATGAGCTGTGCTACATAAACTAAAGTTGGTAGGCACATTTCTACATCTGAAAGGTGATCTTTATTCAGATTTCGCGCAGGTGCATAAAGTGGTACTAGTAGCGTCACTATGCGGATGCAAATCAGGTTTGCTTTAAATACACACTGTAAAGATCGTGAGAGTTAGTTATCTTTGAGGCTGGACGTGGTGAGTTGATGTTAATCAATAATGGCTTCAAGGCGACAAAGGCACGACTATCAGCACTTCACTAAGTATGAACGAAGTCGTGTAACAGGGCTACGAGCAGCTGGATGTTCCTTCTGTGATATTGCAGAAAGACTTGGCAGGAGTGTAGCCACTGTACGTGATTGCTGGCAGCGCGCTCACGAGAATGTACGATCGCAAGAGGACCGGGCTCCGGATGGCCACTTGGCACTAGCGAGACGGAAGAACATCGTGTTCGGCGTGTGGCTCTGGCGCATAGCACTGCATCTGTAATAGCAATTTGAGCAGCAGTTGACACTACAGTGACACAACTAACTGTTAAAAATTGGATTCTTCAAGGACACCTGTTACCCAGACGCCCTATAGCGTGCATTCCTCTGACCCCAAACTACCGCCATTTGCGACTTCAAATGGCTCTGAGCACTATGGGACTTAACATCTGTGGTCATCAGTCCCCTAGAACTTAGAACTACTTAAACCTAACTAACCTAAGGACATCAGACACATCCATGCCCGAGGCAGGATTCGAACCTGCGACCGTAGCGGTCACGCGGTTCTAGGCTGACGCGCCTAGAACCGCACGGCCACACCGGCCGGCTATTTGCGACTTCAGTAGTGTCAAGAGAGAGCTCATTGGATGGCAGGGAGACGCCTGTAGTGTTTTCTGATGAAAACTGGTTCTGCCTGGGTGCCACTGATGGCTGTGTGTTGGTTAGAAGGAAGGGGTTTGAGGACCTGCAGCCAACCTGTCTGCATGCCAGACACACTGGACCTACACCTAGAGTTATGCTCTGGAGAGCGATTTCGTGTGACGCCAGGAGCACTCTCGTGGTTATCCCACTCACCCTGACTGCAAATTAGTACTATCTGGTGATTCGATCCGTTGTGCAGGCATTCTTGAACAGCATTTCAGGAGGTGTTTTCCAATTGGATAATGCTCACCGACATACCACTGTTGTAACCCAAAAAGCTTTACGGAGTGGCGACATGTTACTTTGGCCTGTTCCATCTGTCCCCAAGCGAGCACATGTTGGACATCATCGAACGACAATTCATACGTCGTCCACAACTAGCATTGGATTGGATTGGATTGTTTGGGGGAGGAGACCAAACAGAGAGGTCATCGGTCTCATCGGATTAGGGAAGGATGGGGAAGGAAGTCGGCCGTGCCCTTTCAAAGGGACCATCCAGGCATTTGCCTAGAGAGATTGAGGTAAATCACGGAAAACCTAAATCAGGATGGCCGGACGCGGGACTGAACCGTCGTCCTCCCGAAAGCGAATCCAGTGTGCTAACCACTGCGCCACCTCGCTCGGTTTCAACCAGCATTAACCGTCCCTGTATTGACCCACCAAGTGCAACAGGCATGAAACTTCGTCCCTCAAACTGATATCAAGCATTTGTACAACACAGTGGTTACACCGGTGATTAATGTACCAGCATTTCACATTTGCAGTGGCGTATCTCGCGCTTACATTAACCTGTGATCTTGCCATATTAATCACTTAAATATGTTACCTAGACAAATGTATTTCCAAAATTTCAGTACTCTACATTATTTATTTTTAGTGTTGCGATTTTTTCCGTCGTCATATAAACTGTGCGACGCAGTGCAGTTTTTCATGTTACATCAGTGCTCTGCTTCGTTCAATTTATATAGTGACGATTTAAATTACATTACGATGTGACAGTAGTGACAAATTCATTGATATATTATCTGATGTCAGTGATTTTATATTCGTTAATACGATGGTGTAAATGTTTTTAAGAACCCGAGGATTGTCTGTCGACCGAAACTTGTTGTTAAATAAAGAATTTTATCAGCGCCTCGAGACTTGAATACGACATTTTTCAAATGCTTATGAGCTGTGCAACACCATCTCCAGAAAATATATCAACTTACACAGATAAATAAACGTCGTGTGACTAGGGTCTCCCGTCGGGTAGACCGTTCGCCGGGTGCAAGTCTTTCGATTTGACGCCACTTCGGCGACTTGCTCGTCGATGGGGATGAAATGATGATGATTAGGACAACACAACACCCAGTCCCTGAGCGGAGAAAATCTCCGACCCAGTCAGGAATCGAATCCGGGCCCTTAGAATTGTCATTATGTCGCGCTGACCACTCAGGTCTTGGGGGCGTACAACTTACCAATACAACTCATATAATAACAAAAAAGGAATAAGCCATCGGAAAAGCAAGATTTAAAAAAATCACAGGTGTATGCGTAGCTGTAGACAAATTCAGATAAATCAGATAAAATAGCAACTGTATCGGTAAAGCGTGTCAGTGATAATTCAGACGAGACGTTGACGTTAGATACTGTGGCGTGACGTCAAATCCGTTTAAGTGGGTCGCAACGCGAGCTTCTACTGGGAAAAGCAAACGACAGACTACAGTCAATTGGAAGGATTCTCAGGAAACAAAGCGTATCTTCGACATTATCCCTTTCGCACATTTGCACGACGTGTTACTGAGTATTACTTACTTTTCAGGAATCCTTATCATATCGTTGTGATTCGAGAGTCAGACAAAGCTCGAAAAAGATACGAGCAGTTTTCGGTTTCAACTTAAGGTGCAGCGAGCTACAGGGGTTGGACAAAAACATGAAAACATCACGAGAAATGCATGCTCCAACATAAATACAAAAAAAAAAAAGGTTCAAATGGCTCTGAGCACTATGGCACTTAACGTCTGAGGTCATCAGTCCCCTAGAACTTAGAACTACTTAAACCGAACTAACCTAAGGACATCACACACATCCATGCCCGAGGCAGGATTCGAACATAGCGGTCGCGCGGTTCCAGACTGTAGCGCCTAGAACCGCTCGGCCAACCCGGCTGGCAACAACATAAATGCATGTACTATCTGTGGCTGCAGGTTGCGCTCTTGTGTGTGGCCACGAATGGCACCTGTGCTATGTCCTCAATGTGTTTCAACTTCAGTGGTGGTCGGAACAGTATCCTGAGTAGTTCTGAGTGCATTATGTAGGAGATAATTCGAAGGTTGGCAAGTTGTTGGTGCTCTCATGGTGGGTGCTTCCGTAAGCAAGGTAGCGGAAAAATTTGGTGTTTTAGGAGGCACCGTATCGAAGATTAACACTGCAACAGGAAAAGCGCAAAAAACAAACATCATCCACTAAGTCTTAATGTGGACGGAAGTGTGTGTTGAGTGATCGTGGCAGACGGTCACTGAAGAGGATTGTGACGAGAAATGAGAGAACGACAGCCACAAAAGTCACTGCAGAATGGAATGTCGCACTTGCGCACCCTGTCAGCACCATAAGCTGCGAATGGCAGGTCGAGCTGGACTTCCAAAACAACTCATCAGTGACGCAAATTCACGTAACAGGAAAAATTTAGTGCTGAAGCCATAAAACCTTGACTATGGAGCAACAGAAGGGCGTCATTTGGGCAAATGAGTCTTGTTGCACACTGTGCCAACTTCTGGCCGAGTTTGCGTCCCAAGAGTGAAACGTGGCTGGGTTCGATGATGATTTCCGCAGGCCTATCGTGGTATTCCAGGGGCCCATGGGTACATTGCAGGGTAGCGTTACTGCCTAGGATTATGTTACAATTTTGGCTGATCAGCTCCATACCTTAGTTAAATTTTTGTTCCCCTACGATGATGCTGTGTTGCAAGACGGCAGCATCCCTGTTCACACAGTTCGCATCGTCCGGGCCTGGTTTTGTGAGCTTGAGGATTATTTATCGCGTCTCCTCTCCTAGCCACCATAGTCCACAGACCCCGATATTACCGAGCCTATGTGGTCTACCTTAAAAATAAAATTTCATGATCGCTTTCCACCTGCATCGTTGTTGCCTGATCTTACCTCTATTTTGCAGGAAGAATTTTGAAAGTGATGCATAACCTTTATTTATCTGTTCCGAAAGGAATGCGAGGTGTTTTGAATGCCAATGGTTTTCCTATACCGTATTAAGCATGGTAATGTCTTGTGTTTGTGGTGTTTCCCCATTTTTATCCATCGCCTATAGATGATGGAACTGTGAGATGAGCCAGGCCCAGGTAGAATCCACGCGGCCAGTATGAGAGTGGTTTCTATACGATCTTCCACATTGGACCCAAATTTCTACCTGAGAAAAGCGAGACACAGTCAGATCAAATACCGTGCGATTACTCTCACAACAGAGTTGACGCGATTGACTGACAAATAGCTCACATGACTTACCTCCCTTTGGTTAAATGAGGACGGTAATGACCGAAAGGGCATACAATCGCTAAGTTAAAATAAATTTACTAAATCACCAAACAAGTTGTGCCCACACAACTATGTGACTGTACTGTTCAAATATCGCCGCATTTCCATTTCCAAGGAAAACAGTTTGTGTTTGATTGGTGCATAAGTTAGTAGCGTTTTTTCCGTATGTTTAATAAACACAACAGCTATTTATAACAGAAACTATAATTTTCTATAATATATTCTCCTTCACTATTTACAAAAGTTTCCGACGCCGGGGTAATTTTTCGATTCCGCGACGGTAGAAATCGAGTAGTTTCGAGATGAAGAACTCGTCGAGCCATATTCGGAGCGTTTTCGTTCCGTAAGGAAAGGTGAAAATCTGAGGGTGCAAGATCAGGTGAATAAGGTGGGTGTGGAATGACTCACCAACCAAACTCCTGTATAGTGTTTTCTGTCAGCCTAGCAGAATGCTGGCGGGCTTATCGTGGTACGGCATTATTTCTCGCCGTCTTCCTGGTCGTTGTTCTTGGACAGCGTCTGCAAGACGTCTCAGTACTTGACAGTAAACGTCACCAGCGATAGTTACATCTCGGGACAGCAATTCGTAGTACACAAGACCGTCGTTGTTCCACCAGATGCATAATACACTCCTGGAAATTGAAATAAGAACACCGTGAATTCATTGTCCCAGGAAGAGGAAACTTTATTGACACATTCCTGGGGTCAGATACATCACATGATCACACTGACAGAACCACAGGCACATAGACACAGGCAACAGAGCATGCACAATGTCGGCACTAGTACAGTGTATATCCACCTTTCGCAGCAATGCAGGCTGCTATTCTCCCATGGAGACGATCGTAGAGATGCTGGATGTAGTCCTGTGGAACGGCTTGCCATGCCATTTCCACCTGGCGCCTCAGTTGGACCAGCGTTCGTGCTGGACGTGCAGACCGCGTGAGACGACGCTTCATCCAGTCCCAAACATGCTCAATGGCGGACAGATCCGGAGATCTTGCTGGCCAGGGTAGTTGACTTACACCTTCTAGAGCACGTTGGGTGGCACGAGATACATGCGGACGTGCATTGTCCTGTTGGAACAGCAAGTTCCCTTGCTGGTCTAGGAATGGTAGAACGATGGGTTCGATGACGCTTTGGATGTACCGTGCACTATTCAGTGTCCCCTCGACGATCACCAGTGGTGTACGGCCAGTGTAGGAGATCGCTCCCCACACCATGATGCCGGGTGTTGGCCCTGTGTGCCTCGGTCGTATGCAGTCCTGATTGTGGCGCTCACCTGCACGGCACCAAACACGCATACGACCATCATTGACACAAGGCAGAAGCGACTCTCATCGCTGAAGACGACACGTCTCCATTCGTCCCTCCATTCACGCCTGTCGCGACACCACTGGAGGCGGGCTGCACGATGTTGGGGCGTGAGCGGAAGACGGCCTAACGGTGTGCGGGACCGTAGCCCAGCTTCATGGAGACGGTTGCGAATGGTCCTCGCCGATACCCCAGGAGCAACAGTGTCCCTAATTTGCTGGGAAGTGGCGGTGCGGTCCCCTACGGCACTGCGTAGGATCCTACGGTCTTGGCGTGCATCCGTGCGTCGCTGCGGTCCGGTCCCAGGTCGACGGGCACGTGCACCTTCCGCCGACCACTGGCGACAACATCGACGTACTGTGGAGACCTCACGCCCCACGTGTTGAGCAATTCGGCGGTACGTCCACCCGGCCTCCCGCATGCCCACTATACGCCCTCGCTCAAAGTCCGTCAACTGCACATACGGTTCACGTCCACGCTGTCGCGGCATGCTACCAGTGTTAAAGACTGCGATGGAGCTCCGTATGCCACGGCAAACTGGCTGCCACTGACGGCGGCGGTGCACAAATGCTGCGCAGCTAGCGCCATTCGACGGCCAACACCGCGGTTCCTGGTGTGTCCGCTGTGCCGTGCGTGTGATCATTGCTTGTACAGCCCTCTCGCAGTGTCCGGAGCAAGTATGGTGGGTCTGACACACCGGTGTCAATGTGTTATTTTTTCCATTTCCAGGAGTGTATTATCTTTTGTGGGCGCGCGCAGGTCTTTTTACGGAGAGTTGATGCTTTGCTTAGGTTCAACCATTCCTCTCTTTTACTTGTATTAGTATAAAGACGCAACTTTTCCTCACCGACAACGATACGTAATAGGAATCGTCGGTGTTGTTCATGAGCCAACTGATGATGAGCAAGCAGAGATGCACATATCGCCACGCTGATTTTTTTGGTTTTTGGCTTAGAGCATGCGGTACCCACAGACTCAATTTCTGAACCTATGCATGCAAATGTTGCACGGTGGTGGAACGATCACAGTTCATCACATGTGCCAGTTCCCGTGTACACTTGACATGGGTAATTCTGGATTAATGCGTTTAACCGATCTTCATCAAACTCCGAAGCTCTTCCTTAACGTGTCGAAAATGTTTCAAGTGGCTCTGAGCACTATGGGACATAATATCTGAGGTCATCAGTCCCCTAGAACTGAGAACTACTTAAACCTAACTAACCTAAGGACATCAACTCACATCCATGCCCGAGGCAGGATTCAATCCTGCGACTATAGCAGTTTCGCAGTTCCGGACTGAAGCACCCAGAACCGCTCGGCCACTGCGGCTGGATTTAACGTGTCGACTCACTAATGCCAAAACGATTCTTCTTAAAACGAGAAAACCATTTTCTTGCCGTGCTCTGTCCAATGGCATTATTCCCACACACGGCGCAAATGTTTTTGACTGCCTCCGCTTCTGTCACCCCTCTATTGAACCCAAACAGAAGAATATGTCGGACATATTCCTATTTCTCCACTTGACCCTTCATTTTCTGGGCTCCACTGCTCCACTCTTTATGTCCAAACGACAAAATGACAATATGTCAACTCAAATAACAACAGTGAACTACAAATAAAAATGACCGTCGATAAAGGAACCCATAACAATCGAGATACGAACATGAAAAGGAAAACCGCTAGTAACTTAAGTACCAAACTAATATTTACATTTCCAGAGGCTTCTGTGTCTCACGTTCACTTTCCACTATTACGTTCTTACCTACATAACACTCCATCAAATTCGAAATTGTCACACACACATTCACGGCACATTTCTTTCTTATTCTTTGCTTTTTATCACCATGACATCTTTACACTCGTGTCCAAAGGCCATCCCAAGGAAATGCGAAGATACAACTGGACCGTGAATGTACCGACATGAAATCTTAACATGCACTGGTATGCCAAAACATTACGACCACTGTCCACCGCGAACTGAGTGCCAGCTGGTGGCGTTGCGGGCGTGTGAGAGAGCAAGGAAAATATTCTCCTGTAAGGGGAGAAAAAGACAACTACGGAATCACTCCAGCGAGGACAGGGGCCGCAAACGGGCAAAAATCACTGGCATAAGTTACTTTGGCAAAGGACAGATTGTTATGGCCTGACGCCTGGGAACGAACATTTCGGAAACGACGAAGCTGGTTAGCTATTCACGAGCTGCTATTGTGAGCATATACGCAAAGTGGTTCAATGAAGGTGTTGAACATCCAAGTCGCATCGCATAATGTGGAGGTCAGAGGTTTTTCCGTTCTGTAAAGTAGGATAAACGATGATTTGAGGCAGTTCTGACTACAAAGTACAATACTGCCGTCGAGCATATTGTTCAGAGCACGGTACTGAACATGGGGCTTCGCAGGTGACGATCCCCACGTATTCGCATTTTGACCCAACTACACTGTCAGTTACGATTTTGTGCCTACTGGATCATCGAGACTGGACCGTGAATGAATGCAAACGTGTCAGTTGATGTTTCTTGTTAGTCCAGTTCGATGCGGAAATGCCGTCTCGCAGGCGAACTGCTGCTTTGAGCAAACGCCGTGCCACGAACGCAGGCAAGCAATATTTGAGAATTTTGTAATCATTTTCTTCAGTCTGGTAGCAGACATCGAACCATTGCCTTTTCTCCACACCCTTGAGTGTCCGGAACTTCTGCAGGGCTATTGGCGCACAATCACCGTTCTTGTAAAAGAGCTTTGCCAGCAGCGCGCGATCCTTCGTGGAGGCAGTCATGTTGGGTGTCTCGGACGCAAACTGAGGAAGGGACGTGTGCCGTGCATCTGCTGGTGTGCATGTTATGACGCTTACAGCGCCATCTATTGGTCAAATGTTCCTTAATTTTTTCCACGATGTTTCCGCCGGCGTCAATATTAGGCTGTTCAATTTTGACGAAATTCTGAGCAGTGGTTCTCTTTCTACTGAGTTTTGAAACTAGAACGTTAATTCTTTCGACATGTCCTCCGTTTAATAATAGGAAAATTGTACATCACTTTGACACCTACTGTGCTTGAAAATGGCGTGTAAGACCAAAATTGGCCAAGCATACAACGTATAATAAACTATTCAGTGAAAAACAGCCGAGGTGGAGAAATTCGAATCCTGCCTCGGGCATGGATGTTCGTGATATCCTTAGTTTAATTGGGTTCAAGTAGTTCTAAGTCTAGGGGACTGATGACCCATAATGTTTAGAGCCACTTGAACCTACTTTTTTTTTTTTTTTTTTTTTGAAAACTTCAAAATGCTCTTTAATGCTCTGTGGTACACCTCTTGAAGAATATGTTACAAATGTACACCTTGTCGTGTCCGCTGTAGTGATTTTGAAATCTCTCTTCGCTCAGCTGTATTGTGAGTTGTGTTTATCCGCCGTGGCACCTGTCTGGCTGACCCGTATGCTGTGGGATCGCGTGTGGAAACGCCCGCGACTGTGCACGGTGCATTGCCCGAGAGCTGCGCCGAGCAGCCTACAGTCGTCCCCTTACTTAACCTCATTGCTTTTTACGATATTGCAGTGCCTGTGTTGTGAAGAATACCGCCTCAGTGTTCCTTCGGACATGCATGCAATATCCTATTTATGCGCCGATACGAGGCAGCGATTTTCAATTAAAATGACCTCCCTTGTACGGGAATTTCGTAATGTGTGTACGAGTGCAGGTTGTGACGCAGGAATGACGGCGTATTGAAGTTTGAATCTGTCCGTCTGTCATGCACAGATAGCGAAGGCAATCTGCCTTCGTCGGTAGAGTGGAGAAATCCGCAGCTCGTGGTCTAGTGGCTAGCGTTGCTACCTCTGGATCACGTGGTCCCGGGTTCGATTTCCGGCCGGGTTGGGGATTTTCTCTGCCCGGGCCCTGAGTGTTTGTATTGTCCTCATCATTTCATCATCATCATCATTCGTGACAATGGCGAAATTGGACTGTGTAAAAAATTGGAGTGTAAAAAATTGGGACTTCGTACGGGCGCTGATGACCGCCCAGTTGAGCACCCCACAAACCAAACATCGTCATCTTCGTCGGCAGAGCAGTGCGGACTAGGCTGTTTACGTCCTTGCCTGGGCGCGCGTTTTAGAGGTGTCTACGTTCTACAGCGGCTTTCGCGCGAATGAGTGTCTTTTGAAGTAAATGCCCAACTGTATCGGAAATGGACGCTGAAATTCAGTTTCTCGATTGTATATGCACGTCTCAAAGCGCTTGATATAGAACGATTTTTTTAGAGATGATGTGAGGATCACTTGCATCAACGTGGTCGGAATCCACCTCTCAAATGTGAGCAGCGTCGTTTACGTTAAATTAGTAACTGATGCTGCATGTGACGCGATTTTAGGGAAGACAACGGATGGGCTCAGATTCCGATATTCGGACAGCAATATTGGTCCAGTGACGCCGAATCACGCGGGCCTCGGGCGCAGGACGACCTGCATATTCAAATTCCCGTTCGAAGTGCCGGCGAACGATCTGCTGGCTGCACTCAGGCCATATGGAACCATTCACAGCCACGTTGCTGGTAAGTGGGTACAATGTATCAGCTACTCTGTACTGAAAGAAGTGCGACAAGTACACACTGAACTCAGTAAGCACGTTCCGCCTTAACTCTACACCGGGCGATTCAGGGCGATCATAATATTTGGCGCCAGCGATAAACCTGCTCGGGCTGTGGAACAGAAGGCCACGTTCACAAAGAGTGTCTGCAGCGACGATTGTCCAGCTCCGACCAACGGATCTGATGCCTTCTTCAACCCCCTGCATCTTTACGTCTGATGTACGTAGCGGCGATACCAGTCAGATGCATGGACCCAATCATTTACAGGATCTTCCACAACCGGCGATGTCAAGACGGAACGACCAGGGACAGCTGACATCTAACGCAATGCCCCCCTCCCGCCTCGCCGGCTCTGTAAGGAGGTGAAGAGCAGCCCCCAGGCGGTTTGGAAGTTAATGTGATGGCTGTACCTACGGTCGCCTTTGTCCTTGGACGTCGGGACTCGTTCCCCGCATTTGACACAGAGACTCACTCTTGGAAGCAGTGGTCACCAAAGAGGCGTAAGAAGCGAAAGATGACCTCAGCCAGTGAGCCCAGGACGCAGTCGGGAGCTGATGCGACCTCTCACCATGATGATGAATTTTCGATTGCACCTCCACGCCGGATTCCGACGCGTATCCTTCCACTGCGCCGACCGCTGATTCGCTTCTTCGAAAATGAGGAGGAGGAGGAGATTAGTGTTTAACGTCCCGTCGACAACGAGGTCATTAGAGACGGAGCGCAAGCTCAGGGGAGGGAAAGATGGGGAAGGAAATCGGCCGTGCCCTTTCAAAGGAACCATTCCGGCATTTGCCTGAAGCGATTTAGGGAAATCACGGAAAACCTAAATCAGGATGGCCGGAGACGGGATTGAAATCGAAAATGAAGCTGCTGCCTGTCGACAAACGCGACGAACGATTCTCTGTGTAATGTGAAGTATCCTGGCAGCCGCCACGTTCCACTGAAGAGGCCTCTGAACACCTTACATCTCAACCGATGGCAAGGACAGTCTCTGAATCTTCCGTCGAGGATGCACAGGCGACTGTTTCCTCAGCTCCACAGGAACGATAGAATGTACTTACTGTGCAGTGAAGGGGCGACTCGACGTAGTTGGTCTGCTGCTGCGGTTACACGTCCTCCCTCTGTTGTTATGAACGTCCCACCGCCTGCAGACTAGCTGCTAGCTTACAAGATTGCCTCTATCAATCTCAACATTCAATTGCTGCGCGATATGCTCAGGGCGACGGACGTGGGCTTTGCTCTACTGCAGGAAGTTCGAGTGGAGATCTTCCCGGACTTCTACGGGTTTACTGCTTACGTTACTCCTGCTGCTACAGGAGGCAGTGGAACAGCTGCCCTTGTGCGAGATGGAATACAGGTAACCAATGTGGTATACTTGCCATCGGCACGGCGACTGGTGTTCAATATGCAGGGGACTCGAGTTGCTAATGTACGTCCCTTCAAGAACTTAGCCTCTCTTCTTGGGCCACGATAACCACGTCATTGCTGATGGAGACTTTAACAGTGTGCTGTCTCAGAAAGACCAACAACCAAACTACACTCCACGCCCTGGACTGCGTCTCTTGGTACAACATTTACGTCTTGCTGATAATTGGGAGGTGTTACATGGTGATCACCTGGCTTTACTTATATGACCAGTCATTCCGCCAGCAGACTCGATCACATCTACATGTGTCTGACAATGTAACGCACTGGCTCATGACTTTCTCAGGCCATATTGCCGACATTTGCACAGTCAGTCACCAACGGCAGGCAGTGTGGAGAGGTCGGGGATTATAGAACTGAATGTAGCACTCCTACAAGATCAGGAATGTAGGCAAGACATCACGTCTTCAATGGTGGCTCGAGTGTGTCAAACCGGCTTCGTGAAGTGCGCTGATTGGTTACGGTAGAGAACAATCGCTCTGATACCTAGAAACAACATACCTCTATTATGCGCTTCTCTGAGAACTTACAGCTCTCTTACGACCCCCCCCCCCCCCCATCGCCAGACGGAGATCCATTGCACCAAAGCAACGATTCTGACGTTTACTCACAATAGATTTGAACGTTTTATGGTATGAACGAGATGCCAGGACAGGATCAGTGAAGAATCTCCATCCGTGCGCCACAAATCCCTGGTCGACGACAAAAACGACGAAAACTGGTACACACTTTGGATCTTCCAGAGGGTAGCAAGGTGACAACCCAGGCAGACATCGCCCATGTATTCATCACCACTATCGTCTACTACATCAGGAAGTGTACCACGATGATGCAGCCTTGGCAGCAGCCCCCACATCCTCACTGTCACACTCGACGACATGGCGTTGACATCCCTTTTGAAGGAGATCATGAGGGATGATGTTGCGGGCGTCCTTGCCAAGGGGTCAGTTAATAAATCACCAGAACGAGGTGGTTTTGTCATCGGAATTCTACCAGACCTTTAATTATCTGATGCCCCTGCCGTTGAAAGACATGTACCAATAACTGCTGTCATTAGCGGTCCCCATACTGCTGACTTTAGTGGAAGATCTCGTTATTCTGATTCCCGATCAGCTGTAGACACATGGGTTGAAGATTGCCACCCCACCCCTCTCAACTATGACCTCAGGATCTTCACCAGAATTTTGAGAGTGTTCCTGAAGCCACTCTGTAGCAGTTCTGGATGTGTGGGGTGTCACATTGTGCTGCTGGAATTGCCCAAGTCTGTCGGAATGGACAAAGGACATGAATGGATGCAGGTGATCAGACAAGATGGTTACGTACGTGTAACCTGTCAGAGTCGTATCTAGACGTATCAGGGGTCCCACATCGCTCCAGCAGCAGACGCCCCACACGATTACAGAGCCTCCACGTACTTGAAAGAGTCCTCTGCTAACATGCAGAGTCTATGGATTCATGATGTTGCCTCCATACCCGTACACGTTCACCTGCTCGATGCAATTTGAAACGAGACTCGTCCGACCAGACAACATATTTCCAGACATCAATAACCCAGTGCTGCTCATGAAGGGCCCAGGCGAAGCGTAAAGCTTAGTGTCGTGCAGTCATCAAGGGTACAGGAGTGGGCCTTCGGTTCCAAAAGCCCATATCGATAATGTTTCGTTGAATGGTTCGCACGCAGACACTTGTTGATAGCCCAGTATTGAAATCTGCAGCAATTTGCGGAAGGGTTGCTCGTCTGTCACGTTGAGCGATTCTTTCAGTCGTCGTTGGTCCCGTTCTTTTTCCGGCCGCAACGATGTCGGAGATCTGATGTTCTAGCGGATTCCTGATATTCACGTTACACTCGTGAAATGGTCGTTCGGGAAAATCCTCACGCATCGCTACCTCGGAGATGCTGTGTGCTGTCGCTCGTCCGCCGACTGTAACAGCACGTACAAACTCACTTAAATCTTGATAACCTTAGAAGCAGTAACTGATCTAACAACTGCGTCTGACACTCGTTGTTTTATATAGGCGTTGGCGACCGCAGGTCCGTATTCTGCCTTTTTACGTGTATCTGCATTTGAATATGCATGCCTATAGCAGTTTCTTTAGCACTTCAGTGTAGCTCGAAGAGACTTGGGGCCATACATAGAAATAGCTGTTGCTGTGTAGTACAGAAGGAAACTGGTAGAAATTGTAAGATGGCAAGAACTATGCCCCTTACATGAAGTCATTAAAGGTCACCTAACTCACGTTGGGCGAACGGTAGGGCTGATCAAAAATGACTGACAAGGCACAATGCATATTGTGGAGGGTATGGTATGGACGTATTGGAATAATTAAGATCAGGTGATGGTTTTAAAGTAATTCACACGACATGAAAACTTTGTGGTAACGCGTCGCTTTACTGGAGGCTAGTTTATCCCAGGGAAGTATTCAGAGTGACCGTGGCCGGCTGGGGAGCTGCGAAGGGAAGCGACAACAGACAGTTTAGGGTGGCTCAAGCTCTGAGAAAGTGCTAATGGTGCGTGGCCTCTAGCTGCCTTAAGATGAGTGACAGTGAGTGGGTGGTTGACCCCATGCTGGAGTACCGGGAAGCAGGCAGAGAACTTGTATGCCTGTTGATAAATGTTCATCGTCCCGTTTTCAGTGAAACATGCGAGAAAGCCGCGCAAAGCTACGGTGGAGCGGTCAACAGATGACAAAATATGTGTGTTCGTGACTATAGCAACTTCACGCTGAATTCACGGTCCACAGAGTCTGAAGGAAATCAGGTGAAGAGCGACAGAATGAAATATCCTGGCCTCCGATGGGAACGTAGGACCAAGGGGATTTAAAGTACTCTCCTGTGAGTCAGAATTCCGGAAAATTTGGTGTTTTGTGCAGACACTAACCTTGATGGGTGGCCTGGGAGGAGCTAAATAGCAGATGTTGAGAGGAAGTGAAATTTTGTGGGAATTTGTTCACTTCCCAGAGCAGGCATTGGTCGGCACTGGGAAGCAACGCATAATTAACGCGACTTGCACTGCAATTGGCGTAAGTGATTTTGCTGGAGGGGAAACCGAGGCGAAGAGCGGACTGGCAGAAGTCTCCATAGAGGTCTTCCGTTTCCAGCTTTCCTAGAGTGCAGACATGGCGTTCTTTACTCAGCTTGCTTGAGAAAGAGTGAGCATCTCTGCAGTTTAGGACTTAGCAAATGGAACGATTGAGCTTGGAGATAGGAAGTTTTGGTTCAGCTATGTACTGAGCAAGATAGCTAGGAGTGAATAGACGAGCCCAGCCTTGCAGCACCACGAGGTCAGCTGACGTCCACACAATGACGCCGCTCCGCCACGCTGTATTCGGTGATATTGCGCCCGCTCCGGCCACTGGTTAATTTGATGGATCACGTCGGGAAACTTTCCACGAGGGTTTCATGGGCCGTGTATTGTAGAATTCTTCTCACACTTTGCATTACGCTCGGGTCAGTCGATAGGAATTACTTTTGACTTATCGCGCTTTACTCCACGCAAACGCAATTTATTACCACTGCCTGGTATGAGAGTCATGTAGTGTGATGATGGAAGGTCGGGAGTTAAAATAAATCTGTGCTAACTGACTGCATCTGTTTTCACTCAAGTAGTTGAAATCCCAAGTCATTTTCTTAATTAATTTTATGTTCAACATTTTCATCTGGTGTTCAACAGCTGAATATAACATCAATGTGCACCCCTTTTTAATTAAAAGTGATCAATTCTTAATCAATTATTGGCAACACTGCCACCGCAGTTCAATCAGGAGTCACCGGGCCTTATTACTTTCTTTGCGTTATCCGATATTGCTGCAGTTTTGCACTCTCTGTTGATCTGTTAGTCAATTAGCTGGGGTGAACACACGCCAAAACCAGATAAGTGATGGGTGGGGTGTTACAAAATACGCAATGAGAGGAACAGAAATGACATTTTTATTCAAAGACAATAATAGCCCTTAATTCACTGTGATGTACAATGGTCTCCTGGACGTTGCAGAAGGCGGGTCACTGTGTGTGATTCTCCAGGCAATGCATGCTCTACAACGTGGTCCTGTGCTGACCACAAGCTTTGTAAGCAGTTGCTTGTGGCAGGGCTTTCCATTCCTCCACCAGCACGGTTGGACAACTGCTGAAGGGTCGTTGGTGCATGTGGGTGCACTGCAGTATGTCTCCCCTACGCATCCCACATGTGCTTTGCTGGGGTTTACGTAGGGGGAATGGCCAGGGCAGTCCATTATCCGAATATCTTTTTGTGCTATGGGCTCTTCCACCTGCTCTATTCAGTACAGCTGCGCATTGTCATCCATAAAAGTAAAGTCAGGGAGCTGGTGTGCTGCTGGCGCCAGTCTCCATCGATTGTCATATCGATCGTTGTGAGTCGTTTTCGATGCCTGGTCGTATTCTTCGTATCTTTGGCGGATGGCTATTTAACTGCGGCGCGCGCGCTGTGCAGGGGCTTGCTTTCTGGTATAAGCTGTGTGAGTGACAGTGACGTGTGGCGCTGGCGAGTGACCGAGCCTGTACGACGAAGGAGCGTGGGCAGCTGCTGCGACGTGTTTCGCCGTTTGAATGCAGATCCGCTGCCGATGGTGACTGGGGTTTCCTGGAGATTTGAAGGACAGATTTCCTTCGCGTCTGTTACATGTTACTCAAAGTGATCGAATTGGAGTCGTTTAATTGTTTCTTGGTGGGTTCTGTTCACGTTAGTTGAATACCTAAGTGCGTTAAAAACTATCTTTCTTGTTTCAGTTATTTGTCACTGTACTTGGTCTGAACTCCTGATTTGTTGATGGTATTGAAGGGAGTGCTAGCTACGCACAATGCATAGACAGGAAGCCATGCTTAATGCGTAACTAGACGTCACGCCAAATAGTACGTAAATCTGTGTCTGACGTTCAAGAGCGGGCCAAAATAATTTTGCTATTTACTGTTCCTATGTTATTATTTTATTTTTTTGTTCTAGAGAATTGGCTAATCAAATTTTAAGAGCCGTTACCGGGCAAGTGCTCATCTAAGTTAGTCAGACTTGGCTTCATTGATGCCGTGTATAATTAAAGGCTTATTTACAACCAGTTGGGCAGATATGTTGGTCTGTCTGATGCACCAGAATGTTGTCTGCCGCTGGTGTGTTTATGTTTCAGATAATTGACAGTGGTCGACGCGAGCAAACTCTGATCGGGGTATCGCGGTGGAAGACGGAAATTTAAGGATCTGGATCGGTGTCTGTGGTTACGTTGTTAGTGTCCTGCAATTCCATCTTTACGGTGGAGCGTTGTGGTTTTCTGCAAGCTTAATCGTAGCCCAAAGATGAGTACAGATCCATTTTACCTTCTTGTCTGTGAATCTCCTCTATCTGGTAGCGCCTTTGGGTCTGCTCACGTCCATCACTAATTTTCAACGTAAAAATGGTAATGGCTCCATGTTAAGGCTATTTAATATGCTATTATTATATGCTGGCAATGAAATGTACGTGAACCTCGTACCTGTGAGTAATCCTAAAGAGGACCTTAGGCGAGTGCATTAATCTGATAATACCTTTAATTTGTTACAATTGCTTAAAAGCAGTCCATGGAAGGAGTTTTAGAATTTGATATGGGTTGTCTGAAAGCCAGTTTCTATGTAAGTCATAAAGCATTCAGTTATTTCCGTTAAATTTTGTTAATGGGGTTTTATGAACATTGTTTTAATTAGTGAAAATTGCTTGAGTAAACTCTGAAAAATCTGGGTCTGTCACATTTAAATACATTCATGTTTCAATCTGAGTGCTGCTGCTGGTTCTGTAGGTCAGGTGCCTTTTATTATAATCGTGTTACTCTTGGTTTCATTAACAGCGTGTGTTTGTAATAAAGAAGTGTTTGGCAACTACAAACTGGTTATGTGTTTCATTTCGATGTGTCGAAAGGAATGACGCATCAGTCAGGTCAGAAAGCACAATTGAAAAGATACAAGTGGGGAAGGAGTGCTGTGTGACCGTCGACCGTCGACAATGCTGGAAGTTGTGCCAAATGACGAGAGGTGAGAACACGTAATGCAGCCAGGAACTATATCGATTATGATCTATCCAGTGGCGCAGGTGTTATGGCGCGGGGAGGCATAATGTTGCAAGGGCCTAGTGACCTCCAATTTTTCGAAATACCGTAACTCAACGCTCAACGTTATTGTTACACTCCAAACCTTATCCGCCTCCGGTAGCTGAGTGGTCAGCGCGACAGGATGTGGCCCGGGTTCGATTCCTGGCTGGGTCGGTGATTTTCTCCGCTCTGGGACTAGGTGTTGTGTTGTCCTAATCATCATTTCATCAACATCGACGCGCAAGTCGCCGAAGTGGCGTCAAATCGAAAGACTTGCAACCGGCGATTGGTCTGCCCGACGGAAGGCCCTAGTCACACGACATTTACATTTACTCCAATCCTCGCCGATGTGCAATTTTTCAGGGTGACTTCATTTCTGGGCATGACAAAGCGCAGCTGTAGTGAACAGAGCAGGTGGGGCAGCTCCTGGTACAACAGGATACTCGGCAAGTGGACTGGCTTACCCGTTCCGCCCGACTTAAATCCCATCGAGCGTGTGTGAGATGCGTTGGGGAGACGTTCTGCAGTACGTCCACATGTCTCAACCACCGTCCAGCATTTGTCTGCAAAAACACTGGTGAAGCAGCCTTGTGGCGAGTATGGGAGCATGTTGTAGAACACGCATCGCCGCCCATGATGATCACTCTTCCTATTAAAAACCATGCCTCACCTTTTGTAATGTCCAGGACACCATCATAAAGAGCAGTGACTTCAATGTAATTATTTTGTTCGAATAAGCGTCGTATCCATTCGTCTCACTACGTATTTCTTTCAAGTACTATACTGTAGGAGCTCCTTCCGTTGAAAGGTGGCTACACTGAGTCACAGCGCCAGAGATTGCGCCAAAGATTATTATTCCACCACCTCCATTGGGCGCAGTAGTAGTTCAGAGGATGTCGAGGGCAGTCGTTGTTCTGTTGGGCGAGAGAGTAGACGACCTGAGTGTTGACTGAAATGTTGTACTGTTCGGTTGGTGTAATGTATAGGTGGAAGAAGATGTAATTGTCAGAATATATTTGGGAAAGTGAGATGGGCTTTTGATTTATGATGCTGGTGTAATGGAATATTTTCGTCAATATATAATGAGGTAAAAAAGGTGCAAGGGGGCTTAATTAAAAAGAAAAGACTAATATTAATGAATAAACGCAATAATTTTACTAGCTGTGTGACCGGTTACGAAGTCTCGTAACCGGTTGGCCCTGACTAGTATTAGCACGCAATCTGACTGCATAAAATAAAAATAAAGAATGACAAGGAATTTCCATTAACGCAATTGATTAATTAAGTCCCATGCAACTATAAAAGCTACGAAACAACAACGAGCAAGTGTAACTGTTCTGTGTGTGGTAGTGTGACTCAACGTACATGTATCTGGCTCAGTTCTTTCTCAATATGACAAAATATTTTAAACACCATTTACAATGAAGTAATTGAAGAACCAGAAAAATAATAATTGCACATAGAAACCAGAAGTACAAATGAACACGAGCCAGATGCTTTGTTGACTGTACCTGTGAGCAAGAGGGATTGTTATTAAAGGAAACTGTAATACCATTTTACCTCGTTATATATTGACGAAAATATTCCATTACACCAGCATCATAAGTCAAAAGCCCATCTCCTTTCTCAAATATATTCTGAAAATTGCATCTTCTTCCATTTATACATTACACCAACCGAAGAGGACAACATTTCAGTCAACACTCAGGTCGTCTACTCTCTCGCCCAACAGAACAACGACTGCCCTCGACATCCTCTGAACTACTACTGCGCCCAATGGAGGTGGTGGAATAGTAATCTATGGCGCCATCTCTGGCGCTGTGACTCACCGTATATGCTCCAAGTTTCACAGAACTAAGTTACTTGACGGTGATGCATCATGCGACTTTGTCCTTAACTTTTGCACACCACTGAATTGCACATATTCGTAACACCAAGGAAAAATGTTGTGGCGCTACAGAAGCATAAAATCTGGACCGTCGAGCACTCTTTACACGGTAGCATGACCACACGTTTCGTCTAACTTAACCAAGGATGCTGTATTACAAACAACTGCACCACATTGAGAGTGGACAGGTGAAACGGTAAGGGGAAGATGACCCTGATGGTAGCGGCTGAAGCGGCAGTTGGCTATGCTAACCCGGCGGCGACGTTTAGCTTTCCATTTGTCGCTGTTGGGGCGTTATCAATCGGAGCTGGTGGCGCGGGCCCGCTAATGAAGGAAGCTAATGAGGCGGCGGTGCCGGCCGCGGCTAACGAGGCGCTGGCCGCCGCTGTGTCTCGCGCCAGACCTGAAAGCGGCCGCCCCCGACTGCGCCCTTTGTCACCGCCCTTAATTAAACTGCTCCCTCTGCCCTGCCCTTTGATACCCGAGAGTTTCTTCACGTCACCAGGAGACACCGGCCATTTCTTTCATTACCGAGTCACTCTATACTTACACTTGTAAGGCGTGGGTTCCGCATCTACATACGTACTCTCCGAGCCACTGTACAGTGCGTGTTTGAGGATTATGCGTACCATCATTATCGATTATTATTCATTTATCGAATGCTTTTACAAGTACATGTTTGCTCCTCGGCTCCACAGTCGCAGTCAGCACATGCACGGAAACTCCACTTCTTCCGGTTCCAGGCGCTACAGTCTGGAACCGCGCGACCGCTACGGTCGCAGGTTCGAATCCTGCCTCGGGCATGGATGTGTGTGACGTCCTTAGGTTAGTTAGGTTTAAGTAGTTCTAAGTTCTAGAGGACTGATGACCTCAGAAATTAAGTCCCATAGTGCTCAGAGCCATTTGAACCATTTGAACCCACTTCTTCATAGCGTAATTTGGGATGGTGGTTATCACTGAGACAACCGGTTTTCGGTTATATTCCTTTTTCTCCCACGCCAGTTTAATCTGACTGTTAAAACCGCTCAAAATAACCGGTCTCTGAAATTTACTTATCTGTAATAAACGTAGAAACAGAACTTTGCAGCATTTTTATTCTCTCAGTTTCATGATGCATAGAATCAAAATATTAAATTAAATAGGCAAATAAAAGCAAACTTAGTCCACCCATCCTTCGCTGTTTTTCTTTAAAAGTGATCAATTTTTGAATATTACAAAACATCTCCAGTATTCTCTTATTGATCTTAATGTTTTGAATCCCTACTCATGTTGTAATCGGTCATCATAGCACGATTTAGGCGTTATGAATATCAGTGCTAAAGCGAGAAAACTGCGGTTAAGAACTAAGTTTTCCGTGTTAACTTGTCCATTTTCAAGTGCTACAAGCAGATTAAGGCGTATTATATAGATAGGGGCAGCAGATCACCTACTTGCTATTTTTATTGTATACTATGAATAAATTACGCCGCGTAGGATTAGCCGAGCGGTCTAAGGCTCTGCAGTCATGGACTGTGCGGCTGATCCCGGCAGAGGTTCGAGTCTTCCCTCGGGTATGGGTGTGTATGTTTGTCCTTAGGATAATTTAGGTTAAGTAGTGTGTAAGCTTAGGGACTGATGACCTTAGCTGTTAAGTCCCATAAGATTCCACACACATTTGAACATTTTTCCATAAATTGCCGTTAAGTTTTTAATTTATTACTGTTAAGGCGTCGGCACACGCACTATGCTTTCGCACGTCAACGTTAAGCGTGCCGAGTTCAACGTTCTGCTGACCGCTCAGAACTGATACGACTTGCTCGTACTGTTCGTGTGCCCCAACGTGTTACGTGCGATCGCAACACGCTCCAGTGGTAGTTGTGGGATGTTTCCATTTCGTAAACCACGCAGTTTACGAAATGGGAGCAGGTAAAATTCATATGTTAGCTCTGTTAAATCGCACTTTTCCTCCATTGTCGATATGCTAGTCAAGTTGTTATGTCTGTAGCATACATAAATAAAAAGTTCAGTATCTGTGAACAGCCGACCGGAGTGGCCGAGCGGTTCTAGGCGCTTCAGTACGGAACCGCGCGACCGCTACGGTCGCAGGTTCGAATCCTGCCACGGGCATGGATGTTGTGATGTCCTTAGGCTAGTTAGGTTTAATTAGTTCTAAGTCTAGGGGACTGATGACCTGAGATGTTAAGTCCCATAGTGCTCAGAGCCATTTGAACCATTTATCCGTGAACATTATTTAAAGTAAACAGGGAAGTACCATTTCCAGTCAATAAGGACACCGGCTTATGAAAGTTCCATTACAATTAGTGTGATACAAATTTACAATAGTTCTCCACATACGATAAAATCATTCTCACTTTTTAGTAAACACCTAAGATCATTCTTACTTGATCACTGTTCCTATTCCGTTGTGCAATCTTTCGTCAATTACGAAACTTAAAAGAAACAGGGGAAAAATGTCTTACTACAAGTAGTGCAAGCTGTCTTGTTGATTAAGCTAACTGACCAAACTCACTCCTCAAAGAGTACACTTACGTTTACATATCATCGAATATTACAGTGGTTTTCAGAGTATAGATCTAGATGTAGATGTGAATATAGAAACAATTAAGGAACTAGGGAAAACATATAAAATTACAATAAATGCTTTTAATAACATGTTGTTAGTGGGGAGGAGATAATCATGATCCCGGTGTATTCGCGACTGACTGGGGATACCTCTAGGAGAGGGAGGGCCGAAGCGATGCCCAGCGTAGCAAGGAGGCGGGCCCCCGGCAGGCAGAAGCAGCGGCCAGCGACTTCCGGTGCGGCCACATCCTCCCCTCGGCGCGGGTCGCTGACCCCGCGGCCGGCGCAGACGGCTCCTCGGCGCGCGTTGCGTCACCGGTCACTACGGCTAATGTGACGGGATCGGCACGGCACGCGCCGGCCGGAATACCAGGCCGGACAGCCGGGAATCTAGAGCGCACGAAACCAGCTAGCGGGAGTCGCCGGGGTCAAGCGGGGCTCATATCCACGAGAACCGCCGGCACGAACTATGCTAAGTATGTGTGTTGTTACAGTCACGACATTTTCAGTTTGATGTTGGAGGGGCGTGTGCCTTACTTTCCCCCCTCCTCCCACCCGGTTTCCACCTCCTTCAATTCCATCCTGTCTCTTTAAAAAATGGTTCAAATGGCTCTGAGCACTATGGGACTCAACTTCTGAGGTCATCGGTCCCCTAGAACTTAGAACTACTTAAACCTAACCAACCTAAGGACGACACACACATCCATGCCCGAAGCAGGATTCGAACCTACGACCGTAGCGGTCGTGCGGTTCCAGACTGAACCGCCTAGAACCGCTCGGCCACTCCGGCTGGCTCTAACTTCCGGGGCGAGGGCCGCGCAGTCCGTGACATGGTGCCTTAAACCTCGCGGCCACTCCGCGCGGCGATTCCTAATGGTGGAAATGGAGGAAAAAAAGTCCTCTGGACATATTTCCTGAAAGCGACAGTGTGCGTGGAACTACAAAAAATCATTCCAGAACACAGTACAGAGCTGCATCGCATCCACGTCACAACAGATGTTTAAAGTGACCTGTATGGGATGCAATGCACGCGATCACACGTCGCAAAATGGATTGCCGCACTCTTTAGCACGTTCCGGCCTTTCTCTGAATAGCGTCAAGGGCGTCGTGACCACGCTGTTGATGTGTCTGCACACCAGGAACTGGTTCAACACACACAACGCTCTTCAGATGCCGCCAGAGGTAAAAATCCAGGAGGTTTAAGTCCGTTGATCTAGCAAGCCATGCTACAGGGTCTCCGTGTCTTATCCAGTGAGCCGGCCGAAGTGGCCGTGCGGTTAAAGGCGCTGCAGTCTGGAACCGCAAGACCGCTACGGTCGCAGGTTCGAATCCTGCCTCGGGCATGGATGTTTGTGATATCCTTAGGTTAGTTAGGTTTAACTAGTTCTAAGTTCTAGGGGACTAATGACCTCAGCAGTTGAGTCCCATAGTGCTCAGAGCCATTTGAACCATTTTTTTCTTATCCAGTGTTTAGAGAAGACGTTGAGGGTCGACGAACAGTAATACGGAATAGGGTCATACTCCGTCATGCAGAAACCACGTAAGTTGTCGTATTGGCAAGCCAGGTAGAGTATTCTTCAGGAAGTCCACGTATATTCATCTGTCGAGGCGTTGTAGAACATTAACCTGTCCAAGTATGTGGTCGACAAGAATTCCTCGCCTCACATTGACGCTGAACCGGTGCTGATGAGACGCCTCAAGTATTCCCCGAGGATTATCTGTAGCCTACAGATGACGATTATGCAGATTGATGATACCAGTTCAGGTAAAGTTGCTTCGTCGCTGAAGAGGACTGATGACAGAAATCCGATTATTGCGGTGGTGTGGTGCAAAGGCCATCGACAAAATCCTTCCCATAGTAGTAAATCCGCTGCTGATAATCCATTCGCTCGTTGCAGGGGACAGGCATAGCAGTGGTTGTCATGCAGGATACACGTAATCCTACATTGGCTTACATCATGTAGGCGGGCCACTTGCCCGGAGCTTGTACTAGGGTTCACCTCAATATCCTATAGTAACCCGGTTCTCCAAATCTGGTGTACGCGACGTCCGCCGCCTCCCTGCACGTTCATCTGTCTGAAAGGACCCATAATCACACAAACGCCCAAAAAGGACCTGAAACGTTGTGTGATGTGGCTGGTGAATGTGAGGGTGCCTGGTTTGGGATAGCCGTGCTTCCTCTCGACCTTTCCCATCTGCTTGGCCGTACACAAATACGATTTCGGTTTGTTTACAACGTGAATACCGGACAATTTTGCTGCTTACAGTATGCTGCGTTAGTCACTCAGCCTGCAGCACACAAGGAAAACAGGGCATGTGGTCAGAGGAACTCCATTCGCCAGCGCCATCTACCGTTGTAACGATGCATTTTCGGACACACGTTCGCCGGCCGGGGTGGCCGAGCGGTTCTAGGAGCTACAGTCTGGAACCTCGCTGCTGCTACGGTTCGAATCCTGCCTCGGGCATGGATGTGTGTGATGTCCTTAGGTTAGATAGGTTAAAGTAGTTCTAAGTTCTAGGGGGCTGATGACTTCAGATGTTAAGTCCCATAGTGATCAGAGCCATTTGAACCATTTTTTTCGGACACACGTTCATAGGACTTTTTTTCGTCCATTTAAAATCAAGAATCCGTTCCTGCAGTTTATGGGTTTCATTAATGTTCCCCCTATATATATTGTATCATCAAAACTGTGTGGTTTTACTCGATCGTCCTGCGATTCATTCGATACGAAGTACAGTAGTGATCTTTACCTTCAATTCTGCATGCGAAACATATTGTCTGTTCTGATATACTTTTGTATTATTATTAAGTAAATCACGACAGAATACAGCTTACGTGTACGTATTTCATTTGCATAGATTGCGGAAGGCAGTGGCATACAACGCGAAGAACGTGCATTAGAAACTGAGGAAAAAATTCTGAATCGCATCCACGAAGATCCTACTCAGAGTCCTAGAGGCACCGACCACCCAGTGGGTGTATCGCACACTGTCGTTCATCGCACTTTCAAAGAGGAGCGCCTGGAGCGTCACCACAATGAACGCGTACGAGCGTTGGAAGAGCACCGATTTCCCTCTGCGACGAGTATTCTTAGAATGGTTTTTGTTACAAAGCGCGCAACATGATTTTGTAAACAAAATACTCCTCATAGATAAAGCGTGTTTCACTCGCGACGGAATAACCAATTTCCGTAACGTGCACACTGGGAATGTACACTGTCCGAGCCAAGTAGTAGCAGCACATTTTCACCGCCGCCTTCCCGTAAATGTATGGTCCAAGAATCAGTTTCGTACATTGTTTGTACATGTGATATAGGACAGTGGTAAACCTAGTTAGTTTACAATACAGTAGTCATTTTGACTACATTGTTGATATAATAAAATGCATACTAATATAAGTTGGTGTACTACATTGCTTCTACATGTGATAATAGCAGTTATTAAGTGAGATGACATGATAAGCGCTATGTAAACTATATTATGAATTGACAATTAGTGAAATTTGGTAAACGAGGTTTACTTATTATGATGTTCCATAAACTCAGACAAAGAATAGAGGCAGTGGTCAAGCAAGAACTGTTTTAACTTTATTTTAAATGCGTTTAATCTTGGTATGCGTTTTAGGTAAGAAGGTATATGGTTACACAACATAGCTCCAGAATGATGCACTCCTCTTTTGCATAAGTTTGTATTTACTGTGTTCCTGTGTAGGTTCTTCTTCTGTCTAGTTTCATACGTGTGTATATCATAGTTGTGTTTGAAGAGATTTTCCTTTCTTAAGATGCTTCCTTTTGTGAAAATTAGTATTTCGTATATATACAAGCAAGGCAGTGGCAATATTTTCAGAGTTTTAGAAAGGGGTCTACAGGAATCCTTACATTTAGCTTTTTTTATCACCCTGATAACCTTTTTCTTTATTTTAAATGTTTTTGTAGTATTTGTGGAATTCCCCCACAAAATTATTCCGTACATAAGTAGCGACTGTATACTGCAATGATACATTGTCAGTACTGATGAGCAGCTTGTATTTTGAGTTAGGACTCTAACAGCATATGCTATTGAATTCAGTCTCTTATTTAAATTGTTTAGGTGTACCTCCCACTTCAGATCTGCCTGAACATGTACATCTAGAAATTTTGTACGACTGACCTTCAACACATTTTTTCCTTCGATAGTGAAAACAGGGTTTGCAGGATGGAGGTTTTGTGAACTATTGGGCTATCCTCAGACAGAAGCAGAATGTAGTCCCCGCTATCGGCGCCCTCTGTGGCGTCCGGGCATAGCTGTGGCGGATCGATCAGACTATTTGTACGAGGGCAGAAGCAATATATGGCCCCTGTTAGGTGCGTCCTCTGTGGCGCCACGCTGTGGACTAGCCATGTCTTCTAGCGCCCTCTGTACGTATATTGGGAACCGTACCTGACGGCGCACGAACTTTGCAATGCGTTATTAAAACTTTAGACACTCTCAACAATGCTCCTAAAAACAGAAGTCGACAAAATTTTGCTATTGTACACAGAGAGAATATACGGCTTGAGTGCCAAATAAACCTGTAATACGAACGCGATCTCCCGTCAAAGTCAGAGACTTATCAATCCGCACTCGTAGATTTGTTCGAGCATAGCTTTCCGCAGCCGTTGTCATCTTGTCAGTAAAACGTCCCTACAGGGTGTTACAAAAAGGTACGGCCAAACTTTCAGGAAACATTCCTCACACACAAAGAAAGAAAATATGTTATGTGGACATGTGTCCGGAAACGCTTACTTTCCATGTTAGAGCTCATTTTATTACTTCTCTTCAAATCACATTAATCATGGAATGGAAACACACAGCAACAGAACGTACCAGCGTGACTTCAAACGCTTTGTTACAGGAAATGTTCAAAATGTCCTCCGTTAGCGAGGATACATGCATCCACCCTCCGTCGAATGGAATCCCTGATGCGCTGATGCAGCCCTGGAGAATGGCGTATTGTATCACAGCCGTCCACAATACGAGCACGAAGAGTCTCTACATTTGGTACCGGGGTTGCGTAGACAAGAGCTTTCAAATTCCCCCATAAATGAAAGTCGAGAGGGTTGAGGTCAAGAGAGCGCGTAGGCCATGGAATTGGTCCGCCTCTACCAACCCATCGGTCACCGAATCTGTTGTTGAGAAGCGTACGAACATTTCGACTGAAATGTGCAGGAGCTCCATCGTGCACGATCCACATGTTGTGTCGTACTTGTAAAGGCACATGTTCTAGCAGCGCAGGTAGAGTATCCCGTATGAAATCATGATAACGTGCTCCATTGAGCGTAGGTGGAAGAACATGGGGCCCAATCAAGACATCGCCAACAATGCCTGCCCAAACGTTCACAGAAAATGTGTGTTGATGATGTGATTGCGCAATTGCGTGCGGATTCTCGTCAGCCCATACATGTTGATTTTGAAAATTTACAATTTGATCACATTGGAATGAAGCCTCATCCGTAAAGAGAACATTTGCACTGAAATGAGGATTGACACATTGTTGGATGAACCATTCGCAGAAGTGTACCCGTGGAGGCCAATCAGCTGTTGATAGTGCCTGCACACGCTGTACATGGTACGGAAATAACTGGTTCTCCCGTAGCACTCTCCATACAGTGACGCGGTCAACGTTACGTTGTACAGCAGCAACTTCTCTGACGCTGACATTAGGGTTATCGTCAACTGCACGAAGAATTGCCTCGTCCATTGCAGGTGTCCTCGTCGTTCTAGGTCTTCCCCAGTCGCGAGTCATAGGCTGGAATGTTCCGTGCTCCCTAAGACATCGATCAATTGCTTCGAACGTCTTCCTGTCGGGACACCTTCGTTCTGGAAATCTGTTTCGATACAAACGTACCGCGCCACGGTTATTGCCCCGTGCTAATCCATACATCAAATGGGCATCTGCCAACTCCGCATTTGTAAACATTGCACTGACTGCAAAACCACGTTCGTGATGAACACTAGCCTGTTGAAGCTACCTATTGATGTGCTTGATGCTAGTACTGTAGAGCAATGAATCGCATGTCAACACAAGCACCGAAGTCAACATTACCTTCCTTCAATTGGGCCAACTGGCGGTGAATCGAGGAAGTACAGTACATACTGACGAAACTAAAATGAGCTCTAACATAGAAATTAAGCGTTTCCGGACACATGTCCACATAACATCTTTTCTTTATTTGTGTGTGAGGAATGTTTCCTGAAAGTTTGGCCGTACCTTTTTGTAACACCCTGTATATGTATGTATGGTGTCTGTTGTTTCGGACGTGTCCGAAAGAACAGACACCACACGTTCATATAATTTGTAGGCCTAGCTGGGCAATGAATCCACCTTTTTTCAGTGCGAATGGACAAATACGTCTGACCTCCTGTGTGAATTTCGGAAGAGAGAATATGGAGGAAATCGACAGGGGCTGCGGACAGGTGGCGCTCGATGGTAGTTGGATCTGCCGTGAGCCGAGCCGAGATATTCCGCGCAATTGTCATAACACTGTGTCCCGGATGGCGCAGTGGTTACAGCACCTGCCTCGTCGGCAGGAAAGCCCGTGTTCGAATCCTGGTCAGGTACACATTTTCACTCGTCGCTGCCGATTCCGCGTAACGTCTCAGTGCAGCTGACAGCTGTGATCCCTCCCCTCCCCTATCCTTTCCTTTCTTCCCCTCTCCACCTTCAATTTATATATAAAACTTGTCTGCCTATGTGACCGCGTGTCCATATTGTTTTAAAACCAAAATTTCGACCACTGTTAAAAGTGAGCTTAATAACGGTGATGTATTTGCTACTGGATCGCTTTTACGTTTCGATCTTATACAGCGTGTCGCAGGAGGAATGGTCAACATGCAACTAAGACAGGAACGATCATTCGAAGCAAAAATGTCTAGTAACATGGGCTCTAAAGTGCATACCTGTATGAGCACTTGTTCATCTTCACTACTGTAAAACACATCTCTTCAGCCAAACAAGGAGTCATAGCTCTTAAGATATAGTACATATTAGAGCCCTTGTTTACAAGACTTCTTTACTTCGAATGATTATTACTGTTATATCCTTGAATATCGACTGTTCATTCTGGGGTACCCTGCACAAGATCGCCTTGATGAAGGCTGCTTGCAACAATGGCAGACACAGTTTGATACGCATGGGGACGCCGCCATATACCAGAAACTGTTTTGTTGAATAATTATATTCGTTGAAAGAGTTCTAGGAAAGTGTAGTGCATCTGCAGAAAAAGTCGCGTGCAAGGCGTCAGCACGACCAGTTTTAGATTACGGCTGTAGCATTGGGAGTCCCCTGTAGACGTAACGCAATCATACGAATTCAGAAGTACGTTGCTAGTTTCGTAAACAGGTTGGTATAGCTCACATGATGGTGTAACTGATATGCTCGCGGAACTTAAATCAGACGTGGGAATCTTCTGTAGAAAGACGACGTTGTTCTCGAGTAACTCTCTTGGGTACATTTGGAGAACTGTTGTTCGATGAACAGAGTGCAACAAATCTGTTGCCACCATCGCACTTCTCGCGTAGGGATATGGTAATAAGATACAAGATATTAGGACTCGCACTCAGGCATATATGGTATTTCAGGTAACATTTTTTTGTCTGTCACTTACAAAATAATAAGTGAAAAGGAAAAGATTTCCAAATGGTTAACAGTAACGAATGTTACTCTATGTACTGTATTATGAATGTAGTTTACTTATTGATTTTCCAGAGGAAAAAATAGAATATTTTTAAAAGAACATAATTTATTTGTATCGTATATCTCATGTACTTAAACCATCCGTGTACATATCAGATTCAATCAAATTTCTGTTGGTTTTTGAAAATGAACTACAAATATTCAAAGTTTTGGGGAGGATACAGAATGCCATACACAAGTGGCTGTGTTCTGATGGATGTTCTGGTTGCGGACTATTCATTTAAGGGGGGACGTTTATGAAACTGACCAAAAATGTTAATTTTTGATTTATTTTTTATTTGTTAGTACAACTCATGGACAATAAGTTTACAAAGGTTCAATGTTGAAATCGCATCCGAAGTGCCTGAAAATTAATTAAAAGTGTGACGCGGCCTCCCTGCCACGCCCATGTTTTGAAATAGCACTTCAGTACCAGCTCAGTGAACAATGATTCTGTTTGCGGGATACATCTAGAAGGTCATGATACATACTCTTTGGTTTTATAGATCATCTTTGGCCGATCCTGCACTTCTCAAAATGTGTGTTCATGGCAAAAAACAAAATCCAAATGAGTCTCTCAATTCACTCATATGGAAACGATGCCCTAAAAACACATTTGCATCTGCTATAGTTGTCAGAATTGCAACTTATGATGCAGTTATTGTATTTAATGATGGGAACATCGGGAGGATGAAGAGGATGAAGATATTAGAAAGAATGGGCTTCAAGATAGGAAATTTTACTCGAGGTATCCTCAGAAAAATAGATTACAGTGCGTCTCTGTAGCTGAAAAGTCAGTTGAAGACCTGGTAAAGGAAAGAAGACAGACAACAAGAAACCAGAAGTGAAGCCTTGAATGTAAAGACGACCCAGAGTACAAATGTGGTGCCTTCTGAACAAGTGACATAAGGAAAAAAGTTACGTTGAACTTTAAATTGCGTTTCCTGAAAAGTTTATTTTTTAAAGTTTATGTACTTTTTCCTCAGATTCTATGAATGCTAGAATTATGAAATTTTGTACACATATTTCTGTAAACCCAATAAACTTTGTCTCAAGAGCAATTTTTGAAATTCTGATTGCAAGCTAAGATATGGGGCAAAGTGCTTGGAATTTTGCATGAATTTAAAATTGTACTTGTGGAATTATAATTAATAAATTATGAAAATTCTCCTATTCGACCTATTCCAAAAACCTCATGAGAGAAGCTTACAACATATAAAGAGATGAAACAGAGAATTTTTTTAGAAATCTCTTGACTAATTTCTGAGAAAAAGGAACATACATTATTATTTGAAAATAAAACTTCAAATTTCATTCAAAAAAAGTTGAATATATATAATCAAAGGATTTTATACGTAAATGTGTTACTTTCATGTAAAGCGTGGTACAAAATTTCATTGCCATATCTCCAAAACTGTGGATTTGGTAGATTTTTTTAATAGTGTGTGTTTTTCATCAACGTCCCCCCTTAAGCCAGGTGTTCAAACAAGTGCCCACATTCCTGAATGCACGTCTGTACGACTTCCAAACGACTGCGGACGAGATGTAAATTTGCTAATGCCACAGAGCTACAACCTTCCTCGATGCGCTGTTTGAAACAGTGTTCGATTACACTGTACGAGTAGAATGTGTCGTTACACTGCCTCATTCAAGGCAGATTGGAATGTAGCAGTGAGCGAGGTTTGGTCTTCCCTTAAACAGATGTGGGACAAACATGGGATACACATCCAACGAATACGTTGACATCATACTAATGCTCAGCAAATACTGATATAGTGCCAGATCAGCAGCTACGGATTATGCCGTAAGATATCGTTGTCCAAGAGCTCCATCAGCCGTTGCACCCTACTTTCTGAATAACGAATTCCAGAAACAAGTAGTTTTAGAGAAGGCTTGGTGGTAACAGATGAAGATCAGGAAGGAGTGATGATTTGGAAGAGTTTGTTTTAGCTGTAGTACACTACGATGCTCGTATGATATTACGATAACTAGCTGCAATTGCCCGTATCCGTGTTTCATCTGTGTGGCGAAAGGTACACGATTACAAGTTTCACATGTTCCATCTATCCCTGATGCAGGAACCGCACGGACATTTACTTAGTACTGCAAATACGTGGTGATATTTTTCACTCTGTTTGCCATCAAAAGTGTTACGTTCCCTGATGAATCCGCATTCACAAGAACATCCTAACTGGGCGCGCTATGTCGATCGTTAAATAAAGTGTTCGAAAACGTGCGGTGTGGAATTCTTGGAGATGAAATCATCGGTCCACACTACTTTACAGGTGCTCTGAAGATTAGATGTATCGCTGTCTTATTATCAACAGTTTAAGTGATCTCCTCTCAAAAATGGCAGTCTGCATATAAGATGCAGCACGACACGTGGGTGAAGCATTTTCCTCATCCAGCCTAATTTGCACGTGATGTTTTGTGAGAGTTGATTTCTTTGAAGATGGCTAAGACGTTGTGGTCCGCATGGTCACACAATTTCATAACAGTAGACTCTTTTTCGTGGAGATTTCTACAGCAGCGTGCTGATGTCACCAAATCCGCAACCCCACATGACTTCAAACAGCGTACAGAGGAAGCTTGCAGCTAATTGATAGCAGCAACTTTACATTTCGTCCTCAGGTCGTTTACTAGATACATTGAGCTGTGCATTTAGGAAAGTGGGCACTTGTTTCAATGCCTCAGACGCCAAAACATGCATTCGAATACAACCAATTATGTGCACCCAACCCAAAAATTTTGAACGTTTCCAGCTTCCTAACCAAAATTGATAGGAATTTGATTTAAACTGGTTTGTACGCAACTGGTTTAAATACGACTCCTACATGATAGAAAAAGTTCTATTTAAAAATCTACACGGTCCAGTTACATTAATGCGACCATCGCCTATATTCGACGTCAACATGCATAATAATCACTGGCAGATGGCATAAACAGCGTGTTGGGGGGATGCGAAAATTCAGTGCAATCGTCGTCATATGCGGAAACTGAGCGATTTATTTGACATCGAAAAGTTCATGATCATTGGCTTTCGGGCCAAGGGTGGAAGCATTTCCGAAACGGCTAACGTTTTAAACTGTTTGTGTGCCGCAGTGGTTAAAGTATGACGCGCATGGCGCCTGGGCAACTTGTAAGTAGGCTGTTTAGGTTCTTATATTGGTAACGCCACCGCCACGTAGCGCTCTGGCTGTGCTGTGTGCAGTCTGTGGCTGGTTTGCGTTGTTGTTGGCCATTGTAGTGTTGGGCAGCTGGATGTTAACAGCGTGTAGCGTTGCGCAGTTGGAGGTGAGCCGCCAGCAGTGGTGGATGTGAGGAGAGAAATGGCGGAGTTTTGAAATTTGTAAGACTGGATGTCATTAACTGATATATATATTATGACTATTAAGGTAAACACATTGTTTGTTCTCTATTAAAATCTTTCATTTGCTAACTATGCCTATCAGTAGATAGTGCCTTCAGTAGTTTGAATCTTTTATTTAGCTGGCAGTAGTGGCGCTCGCTGTATTGCAGTAGCTTGAGTAACGAAGATTTTTGTGAGGTAAGTGATTTGTGAACGGTATAGGTTAATGTTAGTCAGAGCCATTCTTGTGTAGGGATTTCTGAAAGTCAGATTGCGTTGCGCTAAAAAAATATTGTGTGTCAGTTTAAGCACAGTCTTTTATAATTGTTCAAAGGGGACGTTTCAAACTATGGTGCGTAGAGCCATAGATGGCAGGGGTGAACGATGCGAGATGTATGTGGGCGAACAGACATGCAGCAGTTGAGCAACTGACCGTCCAGATGAACCATGGCGCTATCTACAGCGTCTCCTGAACGATCGTTCAGCGAACACTGCTGCGTATGGGCCTCCGCAGCAGGCACTTGGTTCGTGCACCCATTATGACTACTACTCATCGGCGACAAAGGTTGGAATATGGACGCCAGTACCTCAAGTGGACGTCCACTGAATGGCGAGAGGTTGCTTTTCCGCATGAATCACGTTTTATTCTCCATCGGAAAGATGGCTGATGACGTATGCGAAGTTAAACGTCTGAAAGCAAACACCCTGCAACAATAGTCGGAAGGATCCAGGCTGGAGGAGGGAGCATTATGGTCTGGTGAATGTTTTCATGGCATTCCCTGGGTGATCTCGTCTTTCTGGAAGTCATAATAAATCAACACAAGTAGGCATCTATCCTTGGGGCCACGTCTGTCCCTACATGCAGTTTGTTTTTTCTCGGCACGACGGCATCTACCAGCAGGACAATGCAACGTGTGACGTAGGTCGCAGTGTATGTGCGTGGTTCGAAGAGCACCAGGTTGAGCTTACCGTGCTCCCCTGGGCATCAGTAAACGAATGGAATGGGGCAGGATTATCCTCCAGCATGTACCGTACAATGGCTTTCGGATTATACGTACAGATGAAGACGAACGTCTCTTTTCTGAAAGTGATTAATGTTATTTCCACGAAGTGCTTCTCCAAGTCTTTGTTTTTCCGTCTGCTCTTTTCTTTTTATCTACGAGGAAAGAAGATTGGATTTAACGTACCATCGACGAGGTATGGAGAGAAAAGAAAATCGGCCGTGCCCTTAGCAATAGAAATGATTTAAAGACACCACGGAAAAACATACCTCTTGGCAGGACGGGGAGCTGGCTGGCATAAACAATGTGTCAGTACTATTGGAATCTGACAGGTACTCATGCCGGCATCTGAGCATTACAACAATCCATTGAATGTCTCTTCAACGACATTCATTCAATGAGTACTATATGCCGAACCTGCTCTTACCGTATTAACTGCTTGCCCCTCAGGTCGACGGGGACCATTTGATCATTACGTAATCATAGTGGCAGATTATCAGCAGATGAAGATAATTAAGAGGTCACAGCAGGTGTTGAATGGCAGATGTCCAAATACTACTGGGTGTTGACAACATTGTGTGATTCATAACATCTTATAAGATCTAAGTCCATTATATAACCATTTGATGCCACAAACTAAATTTAAAATCTTTTGTTCCTCGTACCTGCTGTGATGATATTACTCACGTACTGCAGAGCACTAATTATTCTTTAATAATATAGCATGAGAGACAGTAAAATGGAAACGAGACAGATGTAAGAAAAGTAAATAAACTGTTTATTATTTCGAAAGCAACAGTCATAACTGTAAATATACGAGGCAAGACGGTCTATACTTGGATGGAAAAATGTTAGCGGCTGCGTACTGAACCATGATTGTACACAGACGTGCATCTCTTTGAAGCAAACGGACGGCCACGTCATTCTTCTGGCCTCAACAACATGGAAATCGCATGGGAAAGATCGGGACTACGTGGAGGAGGTGTAAGGAAGGACTTCCCAGAGTAGTCGAAACAACCTTGGCAACATTTTTCAAATTTGTAAAGTATAGTTAAAATTTTCGTGCAAAGCACGACGGCGGCGCATCGGTTCACACGCCGCTCTAGCAGCAAGCCTGCGTGCATACTGGCTTCCGCATTCACTGTAAAAACAGCGCGCCGTACGACGTCACCGAGCAGAAGCAAATGCAACTAACTAAAATATCACCTTATTGAATGAAATTTTAATTGCTTCACATAATTCAACTTCTACAATTTTTTGCTCTCTACATTTTATAGTTTTGTGCTACCACTGTTTTACACTTTTAATTTTTTAAGACAGTTTAGTTAATATTAGTATAAAATCTTACTATTTCGTACCTTTTACAGTTTTGAATTTCAATTCTTCTACATTCTTAATATTTTAACATTAATTTTATTTTAAATAATTTTTACTTTTCATATTTTTAGCATAAGCCTATTTGTTTCAAAAAGTCGCTATTACGTTTTATCTAACGTAAATCCGCTATGCCCATGACGCCATGAAGATTGCTTTTCTCGTGTATTGAGGTGAGTCAAGAAAACTTTCTCAGTAAGCGACAGTACAAACGTTGCGAAGAATATATAACTTTGCGCAGTTGTGTAATCGCGAAGAGAATGCACGTACCAATGACGATGGCGTAAATTTCTCTTTGTAGAGGTACCGAGGTGTGCAAGCAAATTGATTTATCTGAAGTTTAGGTATTTAGTTACCTTAGATCGGCCATGATGACCGATGAGTCGAGAATAATTCTTACGAAGGAAATTACGTCAGTTAATGGAAATCATCGGTGAATTAATCTCAGAAGGGTTCTCTCTTCGTTTAGCGAAGAATTAACGAGAGAACACGAATAGTGTTCGGTCGTTTCATCACCGAACAATCCGTCTCCAGCTCCTCACATTTGAGCTCTGAAAATCATTAGCACACAATATAATTACTTCCACACTTGCTCGACGCACTGTTTGAAGTTATGTTCGGTTAAATTGTAGAATGTATACATACTCTACAGCAGGTAAGAATGCAGCGATGTGATACCAATAGTACAGCATTTACTCGTGCCTTCAGATATCCTGGTCGAAGAGCTCCATCAGCAATTACATTCTCACGTGGCGAACAACGAGTAGAGAAACAAGAAATTTGAAAACGTGCAGCAATAAAGGACGAAGGCCAGAAACAAGTGGTGAGGTGGAAGAATTTGTGTTAGTTGCAGTACACCACGATCCTCATGTCATCTTACAAGAATTCGCTGGCATCAGTCTTCCACCCGTGCGACAATCGGACAAGTTCACAAGTTTAAGCCGTACCAGCTGCAAACTAACATAGGTGCTGCATGGGAATAATTTCAATCGGAAACCTCCTTTCGGCGAATGGCTGTGAATAATTTCACACGGGGTATCTTATAAACTGTTATTTTCTCTGATGAATTAATGTTCATAAATATAGTAGAGTGAACCGTCATTACATGTATTACTGGTCGACGGAAAATCCTAGGTGCGTGTGTTACATGTATCGTCCAATGAAGTGGTCCGGTAATATGTGGTGTGGAATCCTTGGAGATGTAATCATTGGTCCACATTACTTCGTTAATGCTCTGACAGGTGAGGTGCATTGAACTTTCTTGAAAATGTTAGTCTAGATGTTAGAGGCACTATAGATGACCACCCAACCCATTCTGCGTGTGGTTTTATACAAGAACTGATTTCCTGTAACGTGGTAAGGATACCGTGGTCCTCAGGAATGGCCGGTTTGATCTCCTGATTTCTTTTTGTGAGGGTATGTAAAGAATAGTGCTTATGTTATCGAAACCACAACCCCAGATAACTTCAAACAGCGCGTTTAGGAAGCTCGTCACTACGTTACGCCAGAAACTTTGCATCTCCTCGGTAAGTCGCTTAAGAGGCGCACTGAGAAAAGCATCCAGGAAAATGGGCACTCATTTGGACATCTCACTTGATTGACCATTCTGTCGCTACAACATTCGTGGGAAAACACACAATTTTGTGAAGCGTGTTGGATTTAATCCCAAAACTTTAACAATTTTTAGCTCCGTAATTGAAATAAATAGGAATTCGATTTCTGCACAGTTAGTTTAAATTAGATGTGGATTAGATTTCGACTCGCGGGCCTCCTTCCCTTCCTCGCGTTCAGATAGCGCGGCTAGGGGTAAGAGGGGAAACACCAAACGTGCTGCGTTTAAATGGCAGTACAATTGTACTGTATACGACTTGATTTTATATTTCACATTTCTCAGTAACATAGGTCAGAAACCAAATACGTTTTCAGTATAAATTAATTATTTTTGGCGCACTGAAAACATAATGTAATTTTTATCTAGTACAAACTGTTGGGATGCGAACAAACGCAGACAATTTCACAGCGTTTTGCACTCATGTTGCCAAGTAATCGTGACTTGTTCAATTTCATCATCGGAAAAAAGTCTTTCAGACAAATATGTCGAACGAAATATTGTAGCACTTTTGCAACCTCCCTGTGGACTCTTGGGAAATACACCTAAGAAAATCAGTGTAGATGTCCTGGACATTTGTAACGTAAAACGATTTGTAGTTATAACTGGAATTACTTTGCAGGTCAGTCATTTACATCTGCACATGCAGAGAGGCGCTTTCAACTGAAACGATAAACGGTCTCGAAAACAGTTCGAAAATAGATGTAAGACTGACAGTAACCTCAAAATCTTTATAAAACTATCGTTGCAATTCTTGCAAGATTACAGCGAACTCTTCAAACCTCGCGCTTTCTTTAATTACAGTGAACTTAGGGAACTGGATTGCCTTTGTCAGATTTTCTTTTTAAATCCATCTTCTTGAGGTCAGAAAGAATATACTTTGCAGCGTCTTACTGTGGGCAGTGTGCAAAGTCAACAATCCATTCCGGATGTTCTAATTTTCATTCGTGCACTCCTTTTTCCTTCATAAATAAAAAAAAAAAGGTTCAAATGGCTCTGAGCACTATTGGACTTAATATCTGAGGTCATCAGTTCCCTAGACTTAGAACCACTTAAACCTAACTAACCTAAGGACATCACACACATCCATGCCCGAGGCAAGATTCGAACCTGCGACCGTAGCAGCAGCGCGGTTCCGGACATAAGCGCCTAGAACCGCTCGGCCACAGCGGACGGCCTTCATAATTCCAACAATAATGATATTTAAATCGAAAAATCGTTCCGGGATGCTCCTCGACTTAATCAACGTACTTGGCAGTAACATATGATGTCACCATACTCTTCGCTCATTTCCATTGAAAACTGTTGAAAAAAAAAATCGGAATAATGGTGCGACTTTAGAAATTTTACTGTTCTTACCGCCAATTTCTTCAAGTGTTCCATGCTTGAAAATTTTGGTGCTTCTTGATGTAGAGAACAATGAACCCGTCCGTCAATTTTTTTGTTGTTTCATTGTCGTGTAAAAGTTTAAATTCCTTCTGCATGGTACTATAACGTCGTGTCGTAGCAAATAAGCAGTACCTGTCCCTTATGCGAATTGAGAATTCTCATCCCTCTCTTCTGTCACTCGCATTCATTATAAAGGATTGTGACAACAGATCGCGAGACTTCCTTTTTTTGTGCAAACAGCCAATGGACTTGTGAACGTCCTCCATACCACGAAAAAAACAACGAAGGCTAAACAGAGCTGACACCACGATTCTGCCGAACTCAGAGAGTTGTGACGACTGCAAAATGCAGCACCGTAATACTAAATGAAACGTCGCACTGTGTAAGTAGGCTGTTTACGTTTTTATATTGGTAACGCCACGTAGCGCTCTATATGAAAATCACTGACTGTGCTGTGTGCAGTCTGTGGCTGGTTTGCATTGTTGGAATTTGTTATTGTAGTGTTGGGCAGTTGGCTGTTAACAGCGCGTAGCGTTGCGCAGTTGATCAGCCGCCAGCAGTAGTGGATGTGGGGAGAGAAATGGCATAATTTTGAGAGCGGACGATCTGGACGTGTGTCCATCAGAAAGAGTAAATTTGTAATATTGGATATCATGAACTGATATATATACATATATATATATATATATATATATATATATATATATATATATATATATATACACTCCTGGAAATAAGAACACCGTGAATTCATTGTCCCAGGAAGGAGAAACTTTATTGACACATTCCTGGGATCAGATACATCACATGATCACACTGACAGAACCACAGGCACATAGACACAGGCAACAGAGCATGCACAATGTCGGCACTAGTACAGTGTATATCCACCTTTCGCAGCAATGCAGGCTGCTATTCTCCCATGGAGACGATCGTAGAGATGCTGGATGTAGTCCTGTGGAACGGCTTGCCATGCCATTTCCACCTGGCGCCTCAGTTGGACCAGCGTTCGTGCTGGACGTGCAGACCGCGTGAGACGACGCTTCATCCAGTCCCAAACATGCTCAATGGGGGACAGATCCGGAGATCTTGCTGGCCAGGGTAGTTGACTCACACCTTCTAGAGCACGTTGGATGGCACGGGATACATGCGGACGTGCATTGTCCTGTTGGAACAGCAAGTTCCCTTGCCGGGCTAGGAATGGTAGAACGATGGGTTCGATGACGGTTTGGATGTACCGTGCACTATTCAGTGTCCCCTCGACGATCACCAGTGGTGTACGGCCAGTGTAGGAGATCGCTCCCCACACCATGATGTCGAGTGTTGGCCCTGTGTGCCTCGGTCGTATGCAGTCCTGATTGTGGCGCTCACCTGCACGGCGCCAAACACGCATACGACCATCATTGGCACCAAGGCAGAAGCGACTCTCATCGCTGAAGACGACACGTCTCCATTCGTCCCTCCATTCACGCCTGTCGCGACACCACTGGAGGCGGGCTGCACGATGTTGGGGCGTGAGTGGAAGACGGCCTAACGGTGTGCGGGACCGTAGCCCAGCTTCATGGAGACGGTTGCGAATGGTCCTCGCCGATACCCCAGGAGCAACAGTGTCCCTAATTTGCTGGGAAGTGGTGGTGCGGTCCCCTACGGCACTGCGTAGGATCCTACGCTCTTGGCGTGCATCCGTGCGTCGCTGCGGCCCGGTCCCAGGTCGACGGGCACGTGCACCTTCCGCCGACCACTGGCGACAACATCGATGTACTGTGGAGACCTCACGCCCCACGTGTTGAGCAATTCGGCGGTACGTCCACCCGGCCTCCCGCATGCCCACTATACGCCCTCGCTCAAAGTCCGTCAACTGCACATACGGTTCACGTCCACGCTGTCGCGGCATGCTACCAGTGTTAAAGACTGCGATGGGGCTCCGTATGCCACGCAAACTGGCGGACACTGACGGCGGCGGTGCACAAATGCTGCGCAGCTAGCGCCATTCGACGGCCAACACCGCGGTTCCTGGTGTGTCCGCTGTGCCGTGCGTGTGATCATTGCTTGTACAGCCCTCTCGCAGTGTCCGGAGCAAGTATGGTGGGTCTGACACACCGGTGTCAATGTGTTCTTTTTTCCATTTCCAGGAGTGTATATGATGACTTTGGAACATGATTAAGGTAAATACACTGTTTGTTCTCTATCAGAATCTTTCATTTGCTGACTGTGCCTGTGAGTAGTTAGTGCCTTCAGCAGTTAGAATCTTTTATTTAGCTGGCAGTAGTGGCGCTCGCTGTGTTGCAATAGTTCGAGTAATGAAGATTTTTGTGAGGTAAGTGTTTCATGAAAGGTATAGGTTATTGTTAGTCAGGGCCATTCTTTTGTAGGGATTTATGAAGTCAGATTGCGTTGTGCTAAAAATATTGTGTGTCAGTTTAGTGTTGATCGGAATAAGTAAAGGGAGAAATGTCTGAGTACGTTAAGTTCTGCTCAGCTGTTTGAAAATCAAATAATGTAAGAGGTTTATCAGCACAGTCATTCATAAATTTTTCTAAGCGAACGTTTCAACTGTTTCGGGCACTTCCGAGAAGTAGCGAGCAAAGCCGAGTGTCACGCCGGACCTTGGCCCACCCGCGGACCCACACGCTGCACGAGTGAACTTTGGCACGCCATGGGCGGCGCTGGTTTAAATGCATCAGCTGCATGACACAACCTCTAAATTGAGTAAACCGTAACGGAAACGAAAACATAAAGAAACTGAGAGAAATTAAATTTCCGGGAGAAGAAATAAAAACGTTGATGTTTGACGATGTCATTGTAACTGTGTCGGAGACAATGAAGGGCTTGGCTTGGAAGTGCAATTGAACGAAATGGATAGTGTCTTGAAACGAAGTTATAAGATGAACATCAACAAAAGTAAAACAGGGGCAATGGAAAGCAGTTGAATTAAATCAGACGATGCTCAGGGAATTAGATTATCAAATGAGACACTGAAAGTAGTAGAATTCTGCTCTTTCGGTAGCAAGCGATGGAACATGACGAGAATATAAAATGGATATTTTTGTATGTCCATCCTTGTGCCAGGAGGTCTGGGGACTACGACCGTTCACTATTGTAAGAAAATGAAACATCTACAACCGTCATTATGGCATCATTTATCATGTAGCTACCAGTTTCGGCGATTCAGTGCACCATATTGAGGGCTTACAGTTGGTTGGAGAGACGACGTTGCAGTTACAGGTAGTCTTCGTAAAATAGTTGTTGACCACTGATGCATCGTAAACATGGATCGTGATAACCCCTTTAGCATCAACTAAACTCTGAAGATGGTGTTACAGAATAAATGACGGCTGCAGGTTATTCATTTTCTTGCAAAAATGAAGTTTGGTTGCAGCAACGAAAGCATTTCAGAAAAAGATGAATTTGTTAACATCGAATATTAAGTATTAAAAGTCTTTTCTGGAGGTATTTGTCTCGTTGGTTGGTTGGTTGATTCGGGGCAGGGACCAAACTATTTGTCTCGAGTGCAGCGTTGTACGGAAGTGAAACTTGGACGATAGGCAATTCAAACAAGAAGAGAATAAAAGCTTTTTAAATTGATGCTGTAGAAGATTGATGAAGATTATATGGGTAGATAGCGTAATTGACTATGACGCACTAAATCGAGATGGGAGAACACAACTTGACTAAAAAAGGGATGGGATCGGTTAAAAGGACATATCCTGAGACGTCGAGGAATCATCACTTTTGTATTGGAGGGGAATGTTGTTGTTGTTGTTGTTGTAATCTTCAGTCCGAATACTGGTTTGATGCAGTTCTCCATGCTCAAGCCTCTTCATTTCCAAACAAGTACTGAAACTTACAATATATCCTGATTCTGCTCACTGCATTCATCTCTTGGTCTCTCTCAACGATTTTTACACCTCCCCCCCTTTCCATCCGGTACTAAATTGGTGATCCCTTGATGTCTCAGAATGTGTCCTACCAACCTATCCCTTCGTCTAGTCGGCTATTCGGTTGTGCCACAAACTCCTCTTCTCCCCAATCCTATTCAGTACCTCCTCATTAGTTATGTGATCTAGCCATCTAACCTTCAGCTCTCTTCTGTAGCACCACATTTCAAAAGATCCTATTATCTTCTTGTCTAAACTGTTTATCGTTCATATTTCACTTCCACACGTGGCTACACTCCGCACAAATGTTTGCAGAAAAGACTTCCTAACACTTTAATCTATGTTTGATGTTAAAAAATTACTTTTCTTAAGAAATGATTTTCTTGCCATTGAAAGCCTACCCTTTTCATCTTCTCTACATCGGCCATCATCAGTTATTTTACTGCCCATATAGCAAAACTCACCTAATCTAACTCCCTGAGAATCACCTGATTTAAATCGACTACATTCCATTATCACTGCTTTGGTTTTGCCGATGTTCATCTTATTCCCATCTTTCAAGACACTGTCCATTCCGTTCAACTGCTTTTCCAAGTCGTTTGCTGGCTCTGACAGGATTACAATGTCATCAGCAGATCTCAAAGTTTTTATTTCTTTTCCCCAAAGTCTTTTTTTATTGTTCTTAATTCTTGCTCATGTACAGATTGAATAACATCGGAGATAAACCACAACCTTGTCTGATTCCCTTCCCAATCAATGCTTCCATTTCATGTCCCTCGACTCTTATAAATGTCGTCTGGTTTCAGTACAAGATCTAAATGACCATTCGCTTCCTCTATTTTACCCCTGCTACCTTCATAATTTCAAAGAAAGTATTACAGTCAAGACTGTTAAAAGCTTTCCCTACATGTACAAATGCTATAAACGTAGGTTTGCCTTTCCTTAACCCATCTTCTAAGATAAGTCGTAGAACCTGTATTGCCTCGCATGTGCCCAAGTTTTTTCCGGAATCCAAATGGATTTTCCCACAAGTCGGCTTCTACTAGCTTTTCCATTCTTCTTTAAAGAATTCGTGTAAGTGTTTTGATGTCCCCTACAACCTCCCAGAGTTTGTCGGTTTAAATACTTTTCACCCTGTATGTCCTCTTCCATTTTTATACTACTACCTTCAAATCCATCTCCCTTGTATGGACCCTCTGTATACTATTTCCACCTTTCAGCATTCCCTTCTTTGCTTAGGACTGGTTTTCCATCTGAACCCATGATATTCATACAGCTGCTTGTCTCTTCTCCAAAGGCCTCATTAACTTTGCTGCAGGCAGTATCTATCTTTCCCCTAGTGATGTATACTTCTATATCCTTATATTTGTACCTTAGACATTCCTGATTAGCCATTTTGCAGTTTCTATCAATTTTTTAGACGTTTGTTCTCCGATCCGCCAGCTTCATTTGGCGCATTTTTACACTAAAGCGCCAAAGAAACTGGTATAGGCACGCGTATTCAAAGACAGAGATACGTAAACAGGCAGAATATGGATTTATGGACAGCCCTGCTAGATTCAAGATGTCACTTCCCTAAGGCACTACTTCAGACATTAGTCGAGTCCATGCCACGTCGTGTTGCGGCACTTCTGCGTGCTCGCGGGGACCGTACACGATATTAGCCAGGTGTACCAGCTTCTTTGGCTCTTCAGTGTATCAGTGTATATTTTCTCCTTTCCTCAATCAACTTCAGTATCGCCTGTGTTATTCAAGGATTTGTTCAAGGTCTTGTTTTTTTTTTTTGTCTATTTGATCCTCTGCTGCATTCTCTATTAAATCTCTTAAAGCTACCCATTCCTCCTCTAGTGTATTCCTTTCCCCTGTTCTAGTCAGTCGTTGCCCAATGCTCCCTCTGAAATTTGCAACAACTTCTGATTCTTTCAGCTTATCCAAGTTCCATCTCCTTAATTTCCTACCTTTTTGCAATTTCTTTAATTTTAATCTACAGTTCACAACTAATAAATTCCGGCCAGAGACTACATCTGCCTTGGAAATTTCTTGTATTTTAAAATGTTGTTCCGAAATCTCTTTCTTACCATTATGGAATAAATATGAAACCTTCCGGTGACTCCTGGTCTCCCCCACGCATACAAGCTTCTTTTATGATTCTTAAACCAAGTGTTAGCGGTGATCAAATTATAATTATGCTCTATCGAAAATTCTACCAGGCAGCTTTCTCTTTCGCTCCTTTCACTCAGTCCATATTCACCTACTATTTTTCTTTCTCTTCCTTTTTCTATTATCGAATTCCAGTCCCCCATCAACATTAAATTTTCGTCTCCATTAACTATCTGAATAATTACTTTTATCTCATGATACATTGCTTCAATCTACACGTCATCTGCGGTGCTAGTTTCCATGTGTAGTTGTGTGTGGGTTCGCGCCTATCTTGCCTACAATAACGCGTTCACTATGGTTTTCATAGCAGCTTACCCACATTCCTATTTCCTTACGCATTATTAAAGCTACTCCTGCATTACCCCTATTTGATTTTGTATTTATAAACCTGAATTCACGTGACCAAAAGTCCTGTTCATCCTGCCATCGAGCTTTACTAATTCCTAATATATCTAACTTCAATCTATCCGTTTCCTTTAAACTTTCTAACCTACCTGCCCGATTAAGAGATCTAACATTCGACCCCCTGTTACATAGAACCCCAGGTTTTTTTTTTCCCTGGTTACGACATCCTTCCGAGTAGTCTCCACCCGGAGATACGAACGGGGTACTATTTTATATCCGGAATATTGTACCCACGAGGATGCCACCATTATTTATCCCTACAGTAGAGCCGCATACCCTCGGGAAAAGTTGCGGCTGTAGTTTCCTGTTACTTTCAGCCGTTCGCAGATGTTTTCAAATGGCTCTGAGCTCTATGGGACTTACTTCTGAGGTCATCAGTTCCCTAGAACTTAGAACTACTTAAACCTAACTAACCCAAGGACGTCACACACGTCCATGCCCGAGGTAGGATTCGAACCTGCGACCGTAGCGGTCGCGCGGTTCCAGACCGTAGCGCCTAGAACCGCTCGGCCACCCCAGCCGACAAGGTTGTTTTGGTCGATATTACATGACCAGCTCAATCAGTCATCCAGGCTGTTGTCCCTGCAACTACTGAAAAGGTTACTGCCCCTCTTCAGGAAGCATAGGTTTGTCTGGCCTCTCATACCCCTCCGTTGCGGTTACACCTACGGTAAAGCTATCTGTATCGCTGATGCACGCAAGCCACGAAACCAACGGCAAGGTAGATGGTTTATGTGGGGATCGGAGGGAAAAAAAATTGTAGAGGGAGACCGAGGAATAAATACAGTAAGCAAGTAATAATTTATGTGGATTTCAGTTGTTACTTGGAGACGCAGAGGCTTGCACAGGATAGACACGTGGAGAGCTGCATCGAACGAGTCTTGGAAATAAGCAACACCAACACGATAGGAAACAAATAATGTTCTAGTTAAATAATTACAACTCGTTACTGTAACTCTGGAAAATCTGTAAATGAACTTAATTCATAACTGCACAGGGAGGTTAACGTTTCTTACGTTTACCTGTATAGTTATTACACTGGCGGAAAAAAAATATAACACCCGCAAGGCAGTGGCACTAGGTTATAACAGTGGATACTGAGGAGTTGTAGCGTTAGTGATTCATTTGTCACGATCATTGGCCTTCAGATGGTAGTCAGGGGGTCTTTCTGTGCCCAGTGTTTTTTGTCTTTGCACGCAACAACTTCGCTGAGTTTAGAGATGAACGGTATGTGCAACATTCATTCTATTTTAGAATTGCGCCCTGTCGACGAGCACGCACTCCTAATGAACAACTCCAACCATTTGAAACGGTGTCGAATTATTTAAGGTAAAATGTAATTGTCGTGTGACTAGGGCCTCCCATCGGGTAGACCGTTCGCTGGGTGCAAGTCTTTCGATTTGACGCCAATGCGGCGACTTGCGCGTCGATGGGGATGAAATAATGATGACTAGGACAACGCAACACCCAGTCCCTGACCGGAGAAAATCTCCGACCCAGCCGGGAATCGAACCCGGGCCCTGAAGATTTACATTCTGTCGCGCTGGCCACTTTTTTTTTCATTTTTGTTCGATATAGTTCGTTGCGTTTGGTCTAGGTGGACGTCACTAGACCTCCGTTCAAGTTGATCGTTGATTCCTTTAATCAAATTTTTTATTACAGAGGCCAAGCAGCCCTCTGACCGAGCACGCTGAGCTACCGTGCCGGCATCCCGGCACATGTTGCAGAAGCTGTGTCACCAAGGGCCGTTAGGAGTCGTCTGCTTGCAGCAGGAGTAAGATGATGTGTGCCTGTGGCCAGGCTGCAACTGAGACCACGACACCGCCCAGCTAGGCTACTCTAGCGCTGTGGAAGAGTACGCTGGAGACTGGAATGGCGCTCTATCGTCATCAGTGATGGGAGTAGCTTCTCTCTGTGTGCGTGCGATGGACACATATGAGTACGGCGTAGACCTGATAAACGACCTAGTCCAAAGTGCAGCCTCTCACGACACACAGGGACGCCCCTGCCTTCATGATGTGTGTATGTTAGCATCGGATGCCCATTTTGTTTTTAGCCAGTTTTGAGATGAGATGTGTGTCTGTCTTGGAGACAGGATTCAAAAATATTTCCTCCCAATTTTTCCCATGCGTATTGCCTCCAGTTTCTCAAAGAGAATTTGGTGGTGTATTGTATCAAAAGTCTTCGAAAGATCTACGTTGATTCCTACCACACTTATGTTATTGTCTAAATTCCTAACAGCCTCTTCCGTATTGACCTGTATAGCTATTTCTGCACTGCAACCTGTACGAAAGCCATACTGATTACAATTCAGAAGACTGAAGGCGTCGAGGAAGCTTATGAGTTTGATATTCATCGGTTTTACTGGCTATACTAGCAACAAGGATATGTCCGGTAACGGTGTGTGCTGTGGCGCTCCCTGCTGGGAACGGGTAGCCGCGCGCCGCTGAGCGACCAGGCCCCGGCAGCGAGGCGAGGCGAGGCGCGCGCGACAAGTGTTCGCGGCTGGGCGTCGCCTCGCCGCTGCCGCCCCCCGCTGTATTGTTGCGCAGAGCCCCGGGCCGGTCGATAGCCGCCGCCACCACGCCCAGTCGCTCCGCTCGGCTCCAGCCTGCATCCACCTGCCAGCTAGGCTTACCGCCCACGCGAAGCGGCGCGCGCTGCACTCCGTATCACGGCCAGCGCTGCGCCTCCCCGCCATCTCATATTTTGCAGTTGGAGCCCCTGTCACTCCCCATCAGTATTGCTCCTGCATAGAGGGTGCTTCAGATAAGATGACGAAAAGTCATTGGAAAGCGATATGAACATATACAGAAGCGGTATGATCGCGTACACAAGGTGTAAAAAGGACAGCTGTCAATGTACACACACAATTCATGTAAAAAGGTTTCCGATGTGATTATAGCCGTACGACTGGAGTTAACTGACTTTGAACGAGAAGTGGTTGTTGCATCTAGACGCAAGGAACATTCCATTTTGGAAATCGTTAGGGCATACAATATTCAGAGATCCACCGTATCAAGAGTGCGCCCAGAATACCAAATATCAGGCATTAGCTCTCGCGAGGGACAACGTAGTGGCCTACGGCCTTCGCTTAACGACCGAGAGCAGCGGCGTTTGCGTAGAGTTGTCAGTGCTAATATGCAAGCAATGCTACGTGAAATAACCCCAGAATTCAATGTTGGACGTACAACGAACGTATCTGTTAAGACGGTGCGACGAATTTGACGTTAATGCCCTATGGCAGCAGACGACCGACGCGGGTGTTTTTGTTGACAGCATGGCATCGCATTCAGCGCCTCTCCTGGGCTCGAGACCAAATCGTTGGACCCTTGACTTTTGGAAAACTCTGGCGCGGTCGGATGAGTCCCGATACCTGTTGGAAGGGTTCGAGTGTGGCGCAGATACCACGAAGGCATGGACCCAAGTTGACAAGTAGGTATTGGGCAAGCTGGTGATGGCTCCATAATGATGTGGACTGTGTTTACATGGAATCGAGTGGGTCATCTCGACCAACTGAACTACTTGGAGACCATATGCAGCCATTCATGGACTTCATGTTCCCAAACAACGATGGAATTTTTATGGATGACATAGCGCCATGTCACCGGGTCACAAATGTTCGTGATTGGTTTGAAGAACATACTGTATAATTTCAACGAATGATTTAGCCACCCAGATCACCTGACATGAATCTCGTGAAACATTTATGGGACATAATCGAGAGGTCAGGTAGTGCACAAAATGCTGCACCGGCTACACTTCCGCAATTATGGGCGGCTATAGAGGCAGCATGGAGACTTCCAACGATTTGTTGGTTCCATGCCAGATCTAGCTGCTGCACTATGCCGGGAAAAGGAGGTCCCATACGATATGTGGAGGTATCCCATGACTTTTGTTCCCTCATTGAATTATAGCATGCAAACGATCGTTAAGGTGACAAATGCCACCCTGCGATAGATTGTCCCAAGCATATTGCACCTTTCGTTACAATTTGGCAACGGTTTCTGCAGTCTCTGGAGAACGATTAAGTTCCCGTTTCACCATGTCCCCTAGGTGTTCAATTCGCGAGAGATATGCTGAACTTACTGGTCAGGTAGTCGTTGTACACCTCGAAGTATACGTTGCGTCGCAACAGCCGCAGGTGAACCTGCACTGTTTTACTGAAAAAGCGCATTAGGGTCCTCGAATAAAGGACAATAGCACGGGGATAACAATCTGGTGTGCGCATTGCCCATACAAATTTAATACGTGCACGAGCCTGATACTTCAAAACCATCACTGTTAGTAGTTCTTGAATTGATAATCAGCACACAGTGGGATATGAAACCACGATTCTCACATTTTCCTCAGTAATCCTGAACCGTCCTGGTAGCTTGGACGAATGATTACTCCAAAAACGAAGTGGTAAGTTTTTAGCTGCTGACGTTTAATGGAAATAGCGTGATTCTAAAAGAAGTAAATGAACTACCTGCCGCTGATTCCTCATTGGCTGGCACCGTTAATTCCACCCACCAACTTACTGCTCCCTCGACCGTACTTGCTTCGGGCTTCTCCGGGTCCAGCAGGGGTTTCGGTGACAACCTAAAACCTTACATACTTAGGGCAACAGAGGAATGCAACAGACCAACAGCCAGGCAGATCTGGTCGGTAAATTAGATATATTCACCAAACAATACATGAAACGAGAGGCAGCTTATATGCTGTAAAAAAATCAATCCAGCCACAATCAGTGAAACAGCCTGGCCAAAAATGCCTTACTGTAGGTCAAGACAAAACAACAAAATATCACTGGATGCAGAAATGAAACATAAACAACTCGTCCAGCCACTTTAAGAGAGAGTGCTAGCAGAAAATCATCAAAAAACTTGGGGAATTTGAAATCGAAAGGGAAATAATCAGAAGCCTTGGAATCTGCATTTGAATAGCAGTCCAAAGAGGGGCTGCATGACTACCTTATCACGTCAGCACGGAAAAAGTCACCGTGCCAAACGGTTGCATAGATCGTAAAACCACGACCGAAAGTACCACGAGCATATTAGTCAGAAACAGAGGCAGTAAACCGAACTGCTAGGTCAATGGTCGCTATCGAGCAACGGAAGCACGCTCATAGATACCGAAATTGGAGGCAACACGCGCTCTACTGCTGTCACTAAGTGACTCCAGCCTGAAACTGTAGCGATATGGGGCCCTGAGGTCGGCTCTCCACTTTTCTGTCAATTCGTACGCCCCTCCACAGTAAGCGTTCGGCAGCAGAAAGACATTCCCGCAGCCAACCTAACGGGGGTGGCGCCTGCAATCTGTTCCTGACGGCGAAGACCCAGCCTCCCAGTTCAGGAATTCAGGAGACTGAAGTGGCGCCAGTTCCGCCTGCAGGCGAGCCTGGTATCCCTGCGTGTCAAGTAGCCGCGGCTTCAAGTCCCGACTAAGACTAGGAACCTTTGCGGGATTTCACCATTTCGTTCATAATTAACAATAATCAATCTGTGATCCTGAAACTATTTCACCCCCCACCATTCGATAGTTCCCTATTCATAGTAGCATTAGTGATCCCAGATTGCTGGTAAAAACTGATTTAATACCATTTATACATTAAATTAAAACTGAAGAAACTGCAAAAAAGTGGGAATTTAAGGAGATAGGATCTGGATAAACTGAAAGAACCAGAGGTTGTTCAGGGTTTCAAGGAGAGCACAAGGGAATAATTGACAGGAATGGGGGAAAGAAATACAGAAGAAGAAGAATGGGTAGCTTTGAGGGATGAAATAGTGAAGGCAGCAGAGGATCAAATAGGTAAAAAGACGAGAGCTAGTAGAAACCCTTGGGTAACAGAAGAAATATTGAATTTAATTGATGAAAGAGGAAAATATAAAAATACAGTAAATGAAGCAGGCAAAAAGGAATACAAACGTCTCAAAAATGAGATCGACAGGAAGTGCAAAATGGCTAAGCAGGCGCCGCTACAGGACAAATGTAAGGATGTAGAGGCTTATCTCACTAGGGGTAAGATAGATACTGCCTACAGGAAAATTGAAGAGACCTTTGGAGAAAGGAGGACCACTTGCATGAATATCAAGAGCTTTGATGGAAACCCAGTTCTAAACAAAGAAAGCAGAAAAGTGGAAGGAGTATATAGAGGGTCCATACAAGGGCGATGTACTTAAGGACAATATTATGGAAATGGAAGAGGATGTAGATGAAGAGGAAATGGGAGATATGATACCGCGTGAAGAGTTCGACAGAGCACTGAAAGACCTGAGTCGAAACAAGGCCCCCGGAGTAGACAACATTCCATTAGAACTACTGACTGCTTTGGGAGAGACAGTCCTGACAAAACTCTACCATCTGGTGAGCAAGATGTATGAGACAGGCGAAATACCCTCAGACTTCAAGAAGAATATAATAATTCCAATCCCAAAGAAAGCAGGCGTTGACAGATGTGAAAATTACCGAACTATCAGTTTAATGAGTCACAGCTGCAAAGTACTAACGCGAATTCTTTACAGACGAATGGAAAAACTGATAGAAGCCGACCTCGTGTAAGATCAGTTTGGATTCCGTAGAAATGTTGGAACACGTGAGGCAATACTGACCCTACGACTTATCTTAGAAGAAAGATTAAGGAAAGGCAAACCTACGTTTCTAGCATTTGTAGACTTAGAGGAAGCCTTTGACAATGTCGATTGGAATACTCTCTTTCAAATTTTAAGGTGGCAGGGGTAAAATACAGGGAGCGGAAGGCTATTTACAATTTGTACAGAAACCAGATGGCAGTTATAAGAGTCAAGGGGTATGAAAGGGAAGCAGTGGTTGGGAAGGGAGTAAGACAGGGTTGTAGCCTATCCACGATGTTATTCAATCTGTATATTGAGCAAGCAGTGAAGGAAACAAAAGAAAAGTTCGGAGTAGGTATTAAAATCCCTGGAGAAGAAATAAAAACTTTGAGGTTCGCCGATCACATTGTAGTTCTGTCAGAGACAGGAAAGGACTAGTTGAACGGAATGGATAGTGTCTTGAAAGAAGAATATAAGATGAACATCAACAAAAGCAAAGCGAAAATAGTGGAATGTAGTCGAATTAAGTCGGGTGAGGGAATTAGATTAGGAAATGAGACACTTAAAGTAGTAAAGGAGTTTTGCTATTTGGGGAGCAAAATAACTGATGATGATCGAAGCAGAGAAGATATAAAATGTAGACCGGCAATGGTAAGGAAAGCGTTTCTGAAGAAGAGAAATTTGTTAACATCGAGTATAGATTTAAGTGTCAGGAAGTCGTTTCTGAAAGTATTCGTATGGAGTGTAGCCATGTATGGAAGTTAAACATGGACGATAAATAGTTTGGACAGGAAGAGAATAGAAGCTTTCGAAATGTGGTGCTACAGAAGAATGCTGAAGATTAGATGGGTAGATCAGATAACTAATGAGGAGGTATTGAATAGAATTGTGGAGAAGAGGAGTTTGTGGCACAACTTGACGAGAAGAAGGGACCGGTTGGTGGGACATGTTCTGAGGCATCAAGGGATCACAAATTTAGCATTGGAGGGCAGCGTGGAGGGTAAAAATCGTAGAGGGAGAAAAAGAGATGAATACACCAAGCAGATTCAGAAGGATGTAGGTTGCAGTAGGTACTGGGAGATGAAGAAGCTTGCACAGGATAGAGTAGCATGGAGAGCTGCATCAAACCAGTCTCAGGACTGAAGACCACAACAACAACAACATTACTTAATTTTATTCGTCCTACTTTATGGTCTGGGCCTTAGACCTATTTCGTCTTTTAAGTTTGAAGCCATCTTTTTCTTGGTCTTTCTATGGACAATGTAATTAAAAGTCTGAAATTTAAAGATTGTTTTGGCCGCCTCAAATCTGACATTCTTTGTAGATGTTCTAGCAATCTTTATTGATTAGACACGATTTCCCCATTTATAGCATACATCCCAAGTTCTGTTCTTATGTCTTCGTTTCTTAGTCCGTTTGCTCTTGTTCAACCCTTCACAAGTCTTAGAAATTTCATTTGTGACACTTGGATTCTACTTTCTTGCTTTTTAGTAATTATCCAAATTTCATTTCTAAATAACAATGCAGGGACGGCCATTACCTTATAAAACTTGATTTTTGTACCCTTTCTCACTTGGCTTCTCAATTTTCTATTGATTGTTCCGCATAGCATGTGATATTTCTGCTCATTGTTGTCAATGTCGAGTTCATTCTGTTAGCTTATAATATTTACCAGGTAATTGAAGCAACTAACTTGTTCTGTAGTTATATTTCTTATTATAGCCTTAATCCTCAGCGGTTTTGACTCCTTGAAAGTGACCTCTTTTGATTTGGACTTGATGTTTTCGTATTATATACTTCAGAAATTTGGTTAAGTCTATAGCTGGATCTCTGTAGCTAAGCCTCGCTATCCTATACAATTGCAAGGTCGTCTGAAAAATATTATATTAACAAATACATGTCATGTGATATTTTCAAGCCCGGATCAATTTCTTGTTTCCACATCTCAGTTCTATCGTCAGTTTATGTGTTAAAAAGTGTGAGTAATAAGGTACACCCTTGTTCAGCCCCTTGGTTACTCTTTATTCTTAAGTTTATACCACTATAAAGACTATCACCTCCATTATCTGCTGAGAATAACCCTGATGGTGTAATATGCTCAACAAAATTTCCCTACCTACATGGTCGAAGGCTTTCTCTAAGTTAATTTTATTGACATTATAATTACTAACTCGCTCAACCCAGTGAAAATGTAAACTTAATTTAATTAGCAGCTCTCTCTTTATCAGGGGACTGTACCAGGCTGCAGTTTTGGCTACTTCACACCTCGTGTACGTCAGGGGAAAATACCTGAATTACAAATTCTTTTCCTGTCTTTGTCTAATATCGGCTACTAATGATAAAAAATCTTTATAAGCCCAAGAAAATACATCTGACTGAGTTCCAGTCTATGATTTTGCGCGACTGGAAATACAGGTTATCCGTAAAGTTTCTTTACAGTTTCAAACATTCTTTACAAATGGAAGTGACGAGAAGTCTTCGTCGTCCTCTATGGTTTTCAACGGAAAATTATACCAGTCTTCCTGCAAAATATTGGCAAATTCAGATAACGATGATGGAAGCGGATAGTGATCACACGCTTCTCTCTCTGAATCACATGAGGATCTGGTGATTGTGGTGATCAGGGGATATGTGAAAATTCATCCTCGTGCTAAAAGAACCAGTCCCTGACTATGCAAACTGTGTCGCTCTATCGTCTTGGATCGCAGCATCGCCATTGGTGAACAAACATTGTACCAAGCAATGGATCTGATTTACCAACATGGTCAGGTAGCCCTTGGTAGTAATGTAATTTTGCAAAGTACCCACAGGACTCATGGAATACCAGTATTTGGCTATCCAAATAATCATAGAATCCCCGTAATGTTTCACTCTTCGATGCAAACTCCGCCAGATGTCGGAAGCAGTGTGCAACAGCATTCATCCAGTCAAATGACTTTCTTTCATTGTTCCATAATACTGGTTGTATGGCTTTGACACCATGCTTTCCTCTTACTGACATTTTCGTCACTGGTGAGCTTTTTAGCTTATTTAATTACGACACGCTCCATTACAAGATTTTTGATACTACATATATGTATTTGTGTGTGTGTGTGTGTGTGTGTGCGTGTGTGTGTGTGTGTGTGTGTGTGTGTGTGTGTGTGTGTGTATGTGTGCAGTGCAGTGTAATGTTTGTGTTGGATGATGATGATGCTGCTGCTGATGATGATCATGATAATGATGAGTGAAGGGGGAGGGTGAAACCCGGAGACGGCACATAGCCTACTCCCAAGTACCACGAAGGGGGTCGCCAACCTTAACGTCCTCAAAACTTCCTGGCAGATTAAAACAGTGTGCCGGACCGAGACTCGAACTCGGGACCTTTGCCTTTCGTGGGCAAGTGCTCTACCAAATGAGCTACCGAAGCACGACTCACGCCCCGTCCTCACAGCTTTACTTCTGCCAGTACCTCGTCCTCTTCCGACGGGCGGATCACCACCAACAGTGCCACATGGCCTCACTTCACTAGATACTGCGGAGAGGTTTGGTATTTAAAACAGGACGTAGATACAAAATCTGGTGATCAATAACTCCCTGCCACCACCTCTCCTCCCCTTGCCGACCAAATACCGGCAGTGAAAATTTTTTGCCACCACCAGGATTCGAGCCGGCTTACCCCCGGATCGAGCACCACCACACAAGCATGCGTTAGCTGGTGAGTGGTTTTGGGGTTCCAACTTGTCCTGAAACTCCACTTATGAGAGTCTCTTCGTGTTGTTTTTGGTGCTGACAGGAACCACGAGTGCGACGTTTAGTCCCGTGGTGACTTTTGCAGCTGTTTCCCTCTTATTTTCCGTCACAGTCCTCTTCAGTGACCGTCCATCATCATCGCTCCACATATACTTTGGTCTGCGTTGTGGCTAAGCGGATGATATTTTTCCACTTTCCCTGTATGTTGTATAAATCTTTAACATGGTGCCTCTTGAGAGACCAAACGCTTCGATTACCTTGGTTACGGAAGCATCCGCCATACGAGCAGCAATGTCCCCAATTTCAATGTACCTCAGCTTCGACATAAGGCACTCACAACTGTACAGAACACTGTTTTGACCACGACTGACACTTGAATAAAAAATGGTTCAAATGACTCTGAGCACTATGGGACTTACTGCTGCGGTCATCAGTCCCCTAGAACTTAGAACTACTTAAACCTAACTAACCTAAGGACATCACACACATCCATGCCCGAGGCAGGATTCGAACCTGCGACCGTAGCGGTCGCGCGGTTCCGGACTGTAGCGCCCCGGCCGGCAAACATTTGCACCCGAGACTACTGGAAAACCGTGGCCTGTTCAGATGAGTCCCGATGTCAGTTGGCAGTTGCTGCTGGTAGGGTTCGAGTGTGGCGCAGATCCCACGAAATCATGGAATCAAGTTGACAACTTGTTTCTGTGCAAGCTGGTGGTTGCTACATAATGGTGTAGGCTGTTTTTACATGGAATGTCTGGTACCGCGCGCGGCAGAATTTGAATCCCCGCCAAATGTCATGGATGTCGAAGACCCCTAGAGGTCTCTGCACCATCGCGCCGTAAGCTGTGTCGGCGCGCGCGTTCTGGTCCGCATTTAGTGTGAGGGCTCCACAGTGGAACACGTGGTCCCAGCGGCCAAGAGCGGCGCCCCCGATAGAGTAATTAATCGCCTGCCTCTCGCTCAGCCAGCGAGCCTAATCGTTGCGTGAGTCTTGACATATCGCCTCGACAACAGACAGCGTGTTTACCGTTCTTTGTTTTCATTACTAGTGGACGTCTTGGATTTGTTTGGTTGTCTCTGTCTCTCCGTTTCTTCTTGCGTGTTGTCGTCGTAAGGTCTCTCTCCATCGTCCGTCGTTGTTTCGCGTCCGTCCTTTCCGTTCGTTTGTTTGTTCGGCGGGCCGTTCTCCGCCGCGCTTTCTCGGCCACCCCGCGACCGTTACGGTCGCGGTTACAACAGGTTACAACACAATGAACTGGGTCCTCTGGTCTAACTGAACCGATCATTGACTGGAAATGGTTGCGTTCAACTACTTGGAGAACGTATGCAGCCACTGACTGACTTCCTGCTCCCAAGCAACGATGGAATTTTTTCGGATGATAATGCGCCTTGTCAGCGGGCTACAATTGTTCACGATCGGTTTGAAGAAGATTCTGCACAGTTCGAGCGAATTATTTGGTCACCCATTGTACATTTATGGACATAATCGGGAGGTCAGTTCGTTTAAAAAATCCTACACCAGCAATACGTTCGCACTTACGGCCGGCTACAGGCAGCATGGTCCAATATTTCTGCAGGGGACTTGAATCCATGCCACATCGAGTTGCTGCATTATGCCGGGCTAAAGGAGGTCCAACTAGATGTCCGGATGCATCCTATGGCTTTCGTCATCTCAGTGTTATGCACTCACAATAACACAGAACAACTGTTCTGACCAAGACTGACAGCTGAGTCGTCCTGCGAGCATTGTACAGGCGCCGTTTGTAGCCAAATACAACAGCGACACTTGCAGGCTTGGGTATCATCTCCACTTATGTTCAAGCACGCGTTTCACGTGGTGTTTGCATACTATTGTCTAAGGTGTGTAGCTGCTTTGTAACACAAGCCTTCAAACGTTATCCCATAAGCCTTCAACTATTAACCGAAAAATCTATCTGTATTACTGCCAGACAGATGCGGCTACCACGTTCAATAGAGCACGAAGTCCACCTCGACAGCTGAGTGGTCAGCGCGGCCGAACGCTGTGCAAAGGGGCCCGGGTTCGCTACCCGGTTGGGTCGACGATTTTCTCCGCTCAGGGACTGGGTGTTGTGTTGTCTTCATCATCACGCAAGTCGCCGAAGTGGCGTCAACTCAAAAGATTTGCACCAGGCGACCGGTCTACCCGACGGGTGGCTCTAGCTACACATTTCACAGCGCACGAAGTTCGATACCAAAATCTGCATGTATACGCTTATAAAGCGCAATTGTCACAGGCATTGGAAAGGGTGCTCCAGTCACATGGCCACATTGTTCTCCCTTCGACCACTTTCTATCGGCTTACTTGAAAGATGTTACATATTGAACAAAAGCACGGGACATTACTGACGGCAGACAGGACAGCAGCGTTGCTATTGACACCAGTGATGTGTGTCTGCTACAATGGACATGGCAAGAAATCGAGTACTGTCTTTGTGGTGTCACCGCCAGACACCACACTTGCTATGTGGTAGCCTTTAAATCGGCCGCGGTCCGTTAGTATACGTCGGACCCGCGTGTCGCCACTGTCGGGATTGCAGACCGAGCGCCACCACACGGCAGGTCTAGAGAGACGTCCTGGCACTCGCCCCAGTTGTACAGCCGACTTTGCCAGAAGGGGATCACTGACAACTACGCTCTCATTTGCCGAGACGATAGTTAGCATAGCCTTCAGCTACGTCATTTGCTACGACCTAGCAAGGCGCCATAGCAGTTGATAATTAATATTATGAAGCATGTACCGTAACGAGAGATGTTCTACAATTGTGGATTAAAGTTGAGTATTACATCATCTACGTACTTTATTTGCAATTCTCAAGATATTGTCCTGTTCCAGACCTCACGCCAGTCAGCGTGTAATTAAACGCGTGCATTTCGGCCTCCTCTAGCAACACAGTGTTGGCGCTTCTGCCAACACTACAGTCTTGATATGCTTTGTGCAGCTAATACAAGCCTTATAGAGACGTACGCTTACAGAAAAAAAATGTAAAACCAAGAATGAGTGGTGTGACATAAACGACGGTTGCTAGGCGTGTTTCTACATCTAAAAAGTGATGCCTACTCAGATTTCGCACCATTAGAATGAGAGTGGTGATAGTAGCACCAATGTGAGATGCAAATCAGGTTTGCTTTAAATACATACTGTAACAGTTGTGACCAGTAGTTACCTTCAGGACTGGACGTGGTGAGAAGATATTAGTCAAGAATGCCTTCAAGGAGACAAAGACGCCATTGGCAGCACCTCACTGAGTTCAAAAATGGCTCAGAGCACTATGGGACTTAACATCTGTGGTCATCAGTCCCCTAGAACTTAGAACTACTTAAACCTAACTAACCTAAGGACACCACACACATCCATGCCCGAGGCATGTTCAAATGGTTCAAATGGCTCTGAGCACTATGGGACTCAACATCTTAGGTCATAAGTCCCCTAGAACTTAGAACTACTTAAACCTAACTAACCTAAGGACATCACACACACCCATGCCCGAGGCAGGATTCGAACCTGCGACCGTAGCGGTCACGCGGTTCCAAACTGAAGCGCCTAGAACCGCACGGCCACACCGGCCGGCACCTCACTGAGTTTGAATGGGGTGGTGTAATAGGACTACGAGAAGCTGGATGTTCCTTCCTGCGATGTGGCGGAAAACTTGGCATGAATGTAGCCAGTGCACATAATTGTTGGCAACGGCGGCCACGGGAATGTATGGTCGCAAGGAAATCGGGCTGCGAATGGCCACGGGGCTTTGCCGAGAGGGTTGGGGTCGGGTTATTTGGGGGGAAGAGACCAAACTGCGAGGTCATCGGTCTCATCGGGTTAGGGCAGAACGGGGAAGGAAGTCGGCCGTACCCTTTCAAAGGATCCAGCCCGACATTTGCTTGGAGCGATATAGGGAAATCACGGAAAACCTATCGCAGTTTGAAGCGCCGTCCTCCTGAATGTGAGTCCAGTGTGCTAACCACTGCGCCACCTCGCTCGTTAAAAGAGGGAAGACCATGCCGAGAGGAAAGACCATCGTGCTCGGAGTATGGCTCTGGGGCATGATATCGCATCTGCAGCAGCAATCTGAGCAGCAGTTGCCACCACAGTGCCACAACGAACTGCAGCAAATCGGTTACTTCAAGGACAGCTCCGAGCCAGACGTCCTGCAGCATGTATTCCACTTTCCGCAGAACATAGCCACCTGCGACTTCAGTGGTGTCAAGCGAGAGCTCACTGGAGGATAGCGGGCGTACTCTTGTGGTTTATCCCAAGCAATCTGATTACAAATTTGTACGTCAATTTTATGATTCGACCTGTTGTGCTGCCATTCTTGAAGGGCTTCCAACGGGCTGTTTCCTAACAGGACAACACGCACACATGCCACTGTTGTAACCCAACGTACTGTACAGATTCTCCACATGTTGCCTTGACTTGCTCGTCCACCAGATCTGTCTCCAGTCCAGCACGTATGGGTCATCATAGGACGACACCTGCAACTTCATCCACAACCAGCATTAACCGTCCCTGTAGTGACCGACAAAGTGCAACAGGTATGGAGCTCCATCCCACAAACTGACATCCGGCACCTGTACATCACAATGCATGCACGTTTGCGTTCTTGCATTCAACAGTCGGGGTACAATGGTTATTAATGTACCAGCATTTCACATTTATAACGGCTTATCTCACGTTTACATTAACCTGCGACCTTGCAATGTCAATCACTAACATATGTTACCTAGACAAACGTATTCCCGAAATTTCATTTTTCTACAATAATAATTTTTTGTTGTTGCGGGATATTTACGTCAGTGATTTAATGAAACAAAGAAGCTTACATAATTTTATAATACCTTGCTCATATCTGTCTTTTCATTTGCCTGTGTAATACATTTTTGAATCGATATAGACACTTTATGGACGCTGTATAGTTTGCTGATCGTAAATAACTGAGTAACGCAATTCGTAGTCTGAGAATGTGGCGTAGACAACGTTTAAGTATTCCGGGACAGCAACAGCTTTTCCGGCACACGGGTTATTTTAGCAGGCCGTACTCTTATCGCGACGTTCTCCAAAGCGCCTAACAGATTCCTGCAAGCGAGGCGGTTTGGGGACGCGGGCTTATCGAACCTGGCAAGGCGCCCGGCCGGCCGCTGCTCGCGTCTCGGTTCGGCAGCTGACTCCGCCGGATTACCTCCGGAAGAAAGCTGAGCAGCGCTGCGAAAGTCTTCGGCTCGCGGCTTCAGGTGGGCGGCCTACCTATTACTCTCACTTTTATTCCGTGGTGGAATGTTTGCCAAACCTTACCATTCGTGTCCCATTTCAGGTGAGCCCAGAAGAGCCAAGATTAGAGCGGAGGTATAACTTTTGTTCCATAGATCCACAGCGAGGAAATTCTCAACGATGTAGAATATGTCATAAAAGCATAACACATAATACAAAAAATGGATTACGTCACGTCATATTTTCATCTAAGAGTGAACAACAAAACTGTCACAATATTTGCGAACGAGCAATGCGCAGATGTAGTTATGATAATTCTTAGACTGTTGTAGTCACTCATCTTTAGACAGAAAATCGATTTGCAGCACTTATTTACATTGACCATATTACTGCAATGATCATTTTACATAATACTGACCCATCTTCAAACAGAAAATAATTTTATAACATTTATTTGCATTGATCATACTATTGCAAGAAGGTTTTATGAAACAATCACGTTATTTGATACTTCTATTAAGAAAAGCTCGTATGAACACGTGTCCGGAAATGTACAGTTTGTGTGCAACGACGATAAATCATCCCGAAATGCAGTACAGAGCTGCACCGCATCCACGTCACAACAGATGTTCTAAGTGTGTGAGGTGCAATATTTGTGGTTTACTTATTCTACGATTGAAGACAACTATGTAAGTTGCAATGACATGTTTAATGTCGCAATATTAGCACAAAAATACACGCTTTTACACAGTTTTCAGTGTGACAACAAAAAACAGTTCTCAGGATAACGCATCTCGTCAGCACCAAAAAGTGAAATATTCCTAAACACAACAATATTAAATACTAACTCTCAGAAGGTTAAATTATCCTAAGCACGACAGTATTAAAGTTAAACTAGAAATTTCTTTACAAAATTGTTCCTACACTTACGTTGTGATTTTGGCCAGTACTACGAAAATGGTCCGATTGCGGTTCAAAGTTCAGTACTATTTTTAGGATGACAATCAAATCTACGGTGGATGGTTAGCTATGTGACAAATTGAGCAAAAGATTACCCAAGGTCGCTCGAGTTTACAGTTGACGCAAGCTGGTGAACCAACAAGCTAATGCCTCTGCACACGGTATTTACCTTAAGCTGCGATGAGCTGTCGTCAGCTAGGCCGCTCTCTTGCCCTGAAATTCCTATAAAACTAATTACACCTTTGCTGAATTTTCCAGTAGAAACTTTCCGTATGTTTCTCGTCTTAGAATGTGGCGATATACACGCGCATGGTTGGAGTAGCATGCATTTATAATGCCCTCTCAGTTCTCGCAAGAACAATTAACTACTTGTCTGATTCGTTTCTACACAGTTGGAGCTAAACGACGCTACAGCTGATTTCTAGCTGGATATCAGCTGCTGTGAAACCAGTGTTCACACAAATTACGCCTCTGCGTCGTCCACGGCGTTATGCGCTCCGTTCTGCACTTGATGTCACTTCAGAGAAGAGTTCCTCCAAAATTTCCGTCTTGTCTTACTCATAGCCTAACTGTCTCCCCACCTGCCTTCTTTCGTTCTTCACGTCACGGCTTTTATCGATCAATAGGAGCGTTACTCTTATTTTGTGGAAAATCTTTCTACCAATCGCAAGGTCCATACCATAAAATTGCACCGAAACATTGGCTCTTTTCTCCTTCCTAGCGCGTTTCCGCCAATCGGACGTTTTGTGCCCTTTCCAGACGCCTAAATACGTACATTGACTCTCTCACATGTGCACCACTCGCTGGACATGTGATCGAAAATGCACCACTGGTATTGTTTCGTATCCATTTTGAATTCCAAAACGCAGTTTTCTAAAAGCTTTTTTTCATGTCCTCCCTCAGATGGGCTGTTATACTCGCTCTCCCCGTCTGGGTAACCAGGTTGGTCGTTGACTTTCTGCCTTGGACACCCCTTTAAGTGGTTTCCGTGGTACCCCCTGTAGCACGGCCTTGCCTCTGCCCTCGTCCCTCTGAACTCCAAACTAAAACTCCTCTCACTGCTTGTTTCACATTCTGCTCAAACATGCATTATAGGAATGGTGTGTTAACTACTGTCAATTGAGTGTCATCCCTTTTTGAATTACATACTGGCAAGCAAATTTGCTCACTACTGCCAAATTAAGTGAGGTGTCATATTCACCTTCCCGTTGCGATGTATAAAGCTCTCATGTAAGGTGACCTTCATTTATTCTGCCACCTTACAAGTGGACTGCATCAGACTATGGGTGATAGGGAAAGTAATGGTTGTCATGCAGGATACACATAGTACTACTTTGGCATACTCCATGTTGGTGGGCTACTTGCCTGGAGCTTATACTAGTGGTCATCTCAATATCTTGTAGACTCCAGTCCTCCAAATCTGGTGTAAGCACAGTCCGCCGTCTCCCTGCACATTCGTCTGTGTGAAAGATTAGATTAGATTAGGTTAGTTTTTCGTTCCATAGATCTGTGCTGAGGAGATCCTCGTGGATGTGGAACATGTCAATTTTTTTTAAGCTGAAATAACAATACTAATAGTATGAGTATATACAATACATCATTTTTTAAGCTGAAATAACAATACTAATAGTATGAGTATATACACTACATCATTTGTTTCTATTAAAAATTTCGTCCATGGAGTAGGAGTTGACCACAAGTAAGTCTTTCAGGCTCCTTTTAAACTGGTCTTTATTTGTAACTAAATTTTTTATGTTTGCTGGCAAATTATTGAAGTTGAGTGTTCCTCAATAGTGGACCCCTTTTTGAATTAACCCATGAAAGGACCCATGATCACGCAAACGCCCAAAAAGGGCCTGCGATCATTTCCATCTGCTTGGCCATACACAGGCATGATACCGGCTTGTTCCCGCCATGAATACCGGACGATTCTGCTACTCCCAGTATGCTGCATCTGTCACACAGCCTGCAATACACAAGGAACACACGGCAGGTCGTCAGAGGAACTGTCATTCGTCATCGCCATTTACCGCGGCAACGATGCATTTCTGGACAGATCTTCACATGACTTTTTTTCCTCCATTTCCAGTCAGGGACTGTCCCTGCAGTTTGTCGGTTTTATTACTTTCTGAATAATGAGTACCTTCCAGCACTTTAAATCATCATAAAAGTTATTCATATTCGTAGTTTTGATTCCATGAAGAGAGCTATAGGTTTGAAAAAGATATACAGGGTGAGTCACTAACTATTGGCACCAAGAATAACTCCGAAAGTATGATAGGGGCTGAAACGTTTGTGGGACAAAAGTTGCATGGAGTAACGTGGGCCATAATGTGACGTTGGTTTCTTGTTGCTAGGTGGGGTCGCGTCAGAAATATGGTCAACTTTGTTTCTGAAATGGGATGCTATAGTTTGGTACTTATTTTCTGATAGCGGCTATCGAGACGAATCCAATGCTGTGTAAGGTCTTTGAAGGTCAACGAAGGCCACAAAGATGAAATGAACGTCCATTTAGAGAAGGTGTTCGAAGTGAGAACCATTGGTATCAATACAGTCCTGCAATCTTCTTATCATGGATTGACTGGTATTCCGTATCACATCGGCGCTTATCGAACCACATGCTCTGACATTTCTCTCTCACATATATCTAGGTGTAGTTGGAACATGTTTACAAACAATCTCTTTTACGAATCTTCACAGAAAGAAATCGAGTGGCGTCAAGTCTGGCGAACGAGACGGCCACGACACATCTCCTCCGCGGCCAATGAATGATTTAGGAACTGTCTCTTCAACTCATTTCTAGCCATCAGAGAAATAAATGCCGGGCACCCATCGTGTTGATACCACATTCTGGTCCTTGTTCCTAAAGGTATTTCTTCCAATAACAGACCTAACGTTTCTTACAGGAATGTGGTGTACTTCCTACCATTAAAATTTCCTTCGACGATTCGATGAAATAGAGGCCTATAATTCTGTCCTCCAGAATCCCACACAATACATTCACTGTGTTTGGTGTGCAGCTTGCCGTAGCCAACATGGATTTTCAGTTGCCCAATAATAAATGTTATGCAAATTAACATTTCCATGTTTCGAGAATGTTTACAAACAGTAAATAAAATCAAATTAATAAATGTGTCATCCCTCTGAATCTGAAGTTAAGCCTATCGGCAGAATTCAATACGACGCATACAATCCGTATCAGTTAATTCTTGGTGGAGACTGGTATGGTAAGGATGATATTTATGGCGATGCAGAACACGAACAACACTTCTCTGGCTCATGCCGGATTCCCTTGCGATTTGACGCGAGCTAACACAAGGATATTGAACCAAAGCGGAAATAGTATCATTTTCCGTTTCCTCGTTAGTAACTTTCCTTTGCCGGATATGTTTCCGATGCGTTAAAGGTCCAGTTGTTCTCAATTTATCATACACATCTTTAAATGTACGACGTGTAGGATCAGTACGTTGATGATATCTTTCAGCGTATAAGTCTCTAGTTCTCACTGAATTTCGTTGGCATTCTCCGTAAATGAGAAGCATATCGACTTGTTCTTCGAAGGAATACATCATTCACATTCGCTTGATTCGATGATATTAGTCTTACCGTTCCTATTACTGTTGTATGGCGAAACAGTCGAATGGTGTTTACATGCCAATGGGACGTTAAGTGGATACGCCGTATTACTGTTTACTATTTGCACGATATACGAGAGAGAACTGTCAGAGCATGTGCTTCAATAAGTGCCGAAGTGATAAGGAATACCACTCAATCCGTGATAAGATGATTGCAGCACTGCACTGATACCAATGGTCATAACTTCGAACACCTTCTGTAAATGAACGTTCATGCCACCTTTGTGACCTTCCTTGACCTTCAGAGACCTTACTGTTACACATCATTGGATTCGTCTCGACAGCCGCTATCAGAAAATAAGTACCAAACTATAGCACCCCATTTCAAAAACAAAGTTGACCTTCGTATCTCTGACGCGACCTCACCTAGCAACAAAAAGCCAACGTCATATAACGACCCCCGTTGTCCCATGCAAGATTTGTCCCACAAACTTTTCAGGTACTATCATACTTTCGGAGTTATTCTTGGTGGCAATAGTTAGTGACTCACTCTGTACATTGTTTGTGACAAATTTCATTAATGAAGAAATACATTGGGAAGCAATAATTAGTAACCCCCAAACGTTTTAATAGTCCTCTGCAGCAGATTCTTCAGTTAACGCAACAAATAATTCGCATTAGCTGCTTCTGGAATTGGGAAACTTGGTTCATTAGTTACTCCAAAAAACACGCCGAGATTATAAGACAGACAATCAGTCTCGTCAAGTGCCCGTCTTCACAGCACGAATGGACGTTACAGCAAATTTAAAAAAGTGCCTGTCGTTTAGATCTTTTTAGAACCACTGTTCATAGTCCGTGTTACGGGTACACCATTCTTTGTAGACCGTCCACGTTGATGCAGCAACAAATCGGGCAATTTTATTCGTATTGAGGCCTCGAGCTACTCTCTGTCACTCTTCCACGTTTTACGTACACTGATTCCAGACAATCTATTGGTAAATAGAGACCGCTTCATTGCTATGAATGACATCAGCGATGGAGGCTCACTTGACCGCCAGGTTTGCTATTACACCCCATTTACTGCACTCGAGCGCTTCAAAGCGACCAGTATGGCCTTTTAGTGGGGCGACTAATTTATTTTCCGATGTGCTTATTTCAGAGTAAATAAAGAAGGAAATACCATGAAACAACGTAAAATAGAATGTTTTTGCCAGCCACGAAAAGAGCTGAATTAATTTACTAAAAGTAGTTGTGCTCGCTGGAGGGCTGTTGAAGTATTTACGCATCTCATTTACGGGTTACAAAAGAGTACAGCTGTCAAACAATCGCGCACTGCACACTTGTGTGCACTGATAAACAACGAACACTACGTGGAAATAATTTTGAAAAAAAAGTGTAGGTCACATCTCGCCTATGACGACGTCACGGATATGTGACACCGTCTCTTATGGAGCCAGGAAGAATAGAAAATTGTGGTTTAACGTCCAGTCAACGTTGAGGCAACCCATGAGGTCGGATTAGACCATGATGGGCAAGGTGACTAAATATAACCTCCCCTTCTCCAGGATGCGAGTTCACCTCCCTAGGTAGAGCAGCATAGATGGGATAATCTCATTGTTGTGAGTTTAGTCTTTTGATTGTATCAGTCATAACATACAATTAGATATCTTAAGCTTTTGTGCCAACATGATTGAGTAAACACCAGTCCTTCAAAGCTATTCGAAGCGTATTATCTGAATCAAGGGGCAATATTAGTTCATTATTGTGAACAGAACTACTGGTGTCAAGCTCCGCAAATAAGTAACGACAGGGAAAGGATGAATGATTTCTTTCCAGGAGCTGCTATCTTGTATGGCGCAAATTTTGTTGCTTTAAACATTGACGAAATACAGGTCTTCTAGTTCCGTCTTGTCAAAATTATAACACCAGGTATTAACAGAGGATATTAACGATATATGGTCATATCATCATTATCATCATAATCATTATTTGGCTTACTGATTGCTGAGTGTCGTGGTCTCATTCCTTCATTCATTCCTTCCGTAACTTAATCTTCGGCTACATGTCTCCATACACAGCGATCTTCAGCTATTCTTCATATAATGTGAAGAGATAAATGATAAACGAGGTAAAAGTTTTAAGTTATACTTCACAGTGAAACTGTGATGATGCCTGGATATCACAGCTGATAAGAACATTGCCAGGAAAGGACAAAGCTCCGGGTTCGAATCCTATCCGTCACGCGGATTTAATCGACCAAGAAGTTTAAAAACAGCAGACACTTTGTGCCGACTGAAAGATTCTCCATGGGGACTGAAACTGTTTCTCCTTTACAAATTTTTGTACATTATAGAGAAATTCTTGAACAGATATGAGCAGTTAAGTTACATATTTGTAAACGGCCAGCATGCGCTCATACAAACTCATCTCTCAATAAATGCACAGCGCTGCAAAACTTAAGGACGAGGTAGATAAAGTAAAGTAATATATGAACAACTCAGTGCAAATGAATGAAAGTACGTGAGCCCAGGAAGCTGGATGTTACCTGCGTGAGGCCAGCGTGAGTATATCACCAAATGGGGCTGACCCCACAACACGAGGCAGTTGAAAGAACGAGAAAAGACTATGTGTCAGTCAGTGAGCATCTACGGTGCACTGTGGAGGTGTTCGTCATTACAACATACCCAGAGGCAACATACAGATTACTTCACACTGGGAAGAAGCATCGGGAAACTGGAAGAAGGACGAAGTGTGACGAGTGTAGTCCAAGAGTTTCGTACTGCTCACAGCTTTGTTTTACGTACATGCGGAGCATTCGAAAGCACGGGCACTGCTGCCCGTTAGGGAGGAAGTGGCCGACCACGGTCAACTGCATCAGCAGATGACCGCTACACCGTGCAAGAGGCAAGAAGGGATTCACGTCATAAAGCTGGTGCAGTTGCAACCACGTAAGGGGACCACACCCTGCCTATCTAACCCATGTTAACTGAGGCAAGTATTTGACCCATTTCTGAAAAAACTATTTGATGCAGAACCTTAATATTTTTACTATATGTTACATGATGCTAATAGAGTCAACTGTACTAAAATCTACTTTATCCATTTTATAGTTTTTAAGAAATACTTTTTTAAATTTGTTAACAAACAATATTAAGTTTTTTCTGCAGAAAATATTTTTTGTGAACTTCCTAATGTGGGAATATTAATGAATGTAGTACCACAGGTGGTTTTTTATGTCATGCACAGTCTCTGAAAATTTCATTCATTTATCTATGACAATTTCTGATATAATGGGGCATATGTACTGAAAATTTCAGTTTGCAGGAAATTGACTTTAAAGAAAAAACTTTTGAAACTTGTTACTTACAGTTAATTAAAACTGTCCTGCTGCGTGTGATGGCCCTTCTTTGGCCTCTATCAGGTCTTCCAGCTTCTTTTTCACCTTTCTTGGCCGTATTAGATGCAGACCTGTCAGCATCGGCTGTCCTCATTTTATCGCAATGTTGCAGCCCAGTGATCATATTTTCACCAGGATTAATTGCCAGCTTTTTCAGTAGCCAACTCTTTCCAATATTACCACAATTGAATGTAATAACAGCATCATGAACTCCTAGTTTCACTGTATGCATGCCTACAAATACAGTTTTAGGAAGGCGGTTCCAAATTATGCTGTTGAAACATTCATTTGGGTTCTGTGTCTGCCCATGCAGACATTTCCTTAGAAAGTCAGGATGAGCCAAGTCTCTGAAATTAGGTTTAATTGCTGTAATAACAGCAGCAGGAAGAGAATGCTGGTGAGAATAAGATTCTCCAGTTGCCTGAGCCCTATTGTATTTGCACCACCAATTTTCTCCTGATGCATACAATCCATGACATGGCTTATCATCAGTAGAGGACTTATGGAAGAATATGGCCCAAACATCTCTCTTCATTGCCTCCAGATTTTCTTTATTTCACCTAATTGCCTGCCCATAGTATACCTGCAAGTTTTCTATTTCAGTTTTAGTTAATTGTTCGTGTCCGGTCAACAATTTTCCATCTTCTAATTTTTTTCCTCTGTTATCAACTATTAGTTTTCTCGGCCTTGTTCCCAAACGTTTCTGAACATGGTCTACACATTCTATTTTGCTAATAATGGCATCTCCGTATGGCTTAGAGTTGACAGTGGGTGGGTTGACAGTGGGTGACAGAAAAGTGGGATTGGCACATAAACACACGTGGTAGGAAAATGCTCTTTAAATGCTCGAAAAAAATTTTTTCAACAAAATCCTTTTCAAAGTACTTAAATAAAACATTAATCCATCGAAATATGATGAAAACCGAAAATCGATTTTTTTCAACCTCAACCTTAACAGGACTGCAAGGCACTCAATGTCATGCTCTACACTGACATGGCGAATGCATGGGATTGATCTCTTTGCCCGACGACCAGTACGTCGTGTTAGACACCCGCCACCCGGCGGCACCGTTTGTGATGGTGGCAGGAGCATAGGACTGGACCATTGAGGAATGGGAAGCGTGTTCTTCTCGGATGGGAGCAGATTAGATCTGGATACTGATTCTGGACGTACCATCACACGGCGTTAGGTAGGAACACTTAATAGATCCAGGAACACTGTCGAACATCATCGTCTTGGTGGTCCAGGTGTTTTTTGTGTGGAGTCATAATGCTGCATGGACGCACCGACCTCCAAAGCGTTGAAAATAGTACATTCACCAGGCGACGTTATTGTGACACTGTACTCTTCCCGCACATGGATGTTTTCAGGGGAGCATTCCGTCCTGACTTTATTTTTATGGATGACAATACGGGACCGCATCGAACAGCACAGGTGGGGAGCTCCTGGAACGAGAGGATATTGGGCGAATGGACTGATCTGCCAGTTCTTACGATTTAAATCCAGTCGAAAACGTGTGGGATGCCTTGGCGAAACGTATTGCGACACATCCACATGCACCAACGTCCATCAAACACTTGTTGGGGTTGTTTGGGGGAGGAGACCAGACAGTCCAACATTTGTCAACCGAGTTGGTGGAGAAATGGAGCGTCCTATCACAAGAAGAAACTGTAAAAAGGTGGGAATTTAAGGAGATAGGACCTGGATAAACTGACTAAACCAGAGGTTGTACAGAGTTTCAGGGAGAGCATAAGGGAACAATTGACAGCAGTGGGGGAAAGAAGTACAGTAGAAGAAGTATGGGTAGCTCTGAGGGATGAAGTAGTGAAGGCAGCAGAGGATCAAGTAGGTAAGACGAGGGCTAGTAGAAATCCTTGGGTAACAGATGACATATTGAATTTAATTGATGAACGGAGAAAATATAAAAATGCAGTAAATGAAGCAGGCAAAAAGGAATACAAACGTCTCGAAAATGAGATCGACAGGAAGTGCAAAATGGCTAAGCAGGGATGGCTAGAGGACAAATGTAAGGATGTAGAGGCTTATCTCACTAGGGGTAAGATAGATACTGCCTACAGGAAAATTAAAGGGACCTCTAGAGAAAAGAGAACCACTTGTATGAATATCAAGAGCTCAGATGGGAACCCAGTTATAACCAAAGAAGGGAAAGCAGAAAGGTGGAAGGAGTATACAGAGGGTCTATACAAGGGCGATGTACTTGAGGACAATATTATGGAAATGGAAGAGGATGTAGATGAAGATGAAATGGGAGATACGATACTGCGTGAAGAGTTTGACAGAGCACTGAAAGACCTAAGTCGAAACAAGGCCCCGGGAGTAGACAACATTCCATTAGAACTACTGACGGCCTAGGGAGAGCCAGTCCTGACAAAACTCTACCATCTGGCGAGCAAGATGTATGAGACAGGCGAAATACCCTCAGACTTCAAGAAGAATATAATAATTCCAATCCCAAAGAAAGCAGGTGTTGACAGATGTGAAAATTCTCTTTCAAATTCTAAAGGTGGCAAGGGTAAAATACAGGGAGCGAAAGGCTATTTACAGTTTGTACAGAAACCAGATGGCAGTTATAAGAGTCGAGGGGCATGAAATGGAAGCAGTGGTTGGGAAGGGAGTGAGACAGGGTTGCAGCCTCTCCCCAATGTTATTCAATCTGTATATTGAGCAAGCAGTAAAGGAAACAAAAGAAAAATTCGGAGTAGGTATTAAAATTCATGGAGAAGAAATAAAAACTTTTAGGTTCGCCGATGACATTGTAATTCTGTCAGAGACAGCAAAGGACTTGGAAGAGCAGTTGAATGGAATGGACAGTGTCTTGAAAGGAGGATATAAGATGAACATCAACAAAGGCTAAACGAGGATAATAAAATGTAGTCGAATTAAGTCGGGTGATGCTGAGGGAATTAGATTATGAAATGAGACACTTAAAGTAGTAAAGGAGTTTTGCTATTTGGGGAGCAAAATAGCTGATGATGGTCGAAGTAGAGTGGATATGAAACGTAGACTGGCAATGGCAAGGAAAGCGTTTCTGAAGAAGAGAAATTTGTTAACATCGAGTATAGATTTAAGTGTCAGGAAGTCGTTTCTGAAAGTATTCGTATGGAGTGTAGCCATGTATGGAAGTTAAACATGGACGATAAATAGTTTGGACAGGAAGAGAATAGAAGCTTTCGAAATGTGGTGCTACAGAAGAATGCTGAAGATTAGATGGGTAGATCAGATAACTAATGAGGAGGTATTGAATAGAATTGTGGAGAAGAGGAGTTTGTGGCACAACTTGACGAGAAGAAGGGACCGGTTGGTGGGACATGTTCTGAGGCATCAAGGGATCACAAATTTAGCATTGGAGGGCAGCGTGGAGGGTAAAAATCGTAGAGGGAGACCAAGAGATGAATACACTAAGCAGATCCAGAAGGATGTAGGTTGCAGTAGGTACTGGGAGATGAAGAAACTTGCACAGGATAGGGTAGCATGGAGAGCTGCATCAAACCAGTCTTAGGACTGAAGACCACAACAACAACAACAACAAGGATTCCTTACCAACCTCGAAGTCAGCATGGCAGCACGTTGCAGAGCATGCACTTCCGTCCTTGGTGATCACACACCCTATTAACAATCATATCCCATCTTTTATTACGTCCAGGTGACTTCATAGTAATTACTGTCTTTGAATTAACGTGTTATTTATGTTCCTCTCACTGCGTATTTCTTTTCAGTTACATTCTGCACTATACGGTTGAGTTCTTTCCATGTATGGTCCAAGTTTCATTGAGGTTTATTACTTGGCAGAGACAAATCACGTAAAAGTTACTGTCGTCCTTAATTTTTGCACGCATGTCTATAAGTGTTATTCTAATGATGCATTCCACTTTATGATGGTTATCGTCAATTTGACTTGTGGGATATGCAGATACCGAGTTAACTACACCAACTACGAACGTTCGGTTTCCTCCATTCACTGCAGTGTACTGGGCGCTAACCAAAGGGTCCAGGATTCGATTACTGCGCTGGTAATCCTTAAATTTTGATGCGTCTGTCCACCGCCTGAGTGCGTTACTGTGTCGCCTGTTCCATGCTATATATTATTCTACACACAAAGCCACAGGTATCTACCGTTGTGTGGCTGAGCGTTGCTATACATTAGGTGTTCAACAACTGCAAACATACTCGATCAGCTAGTCACTGTGCAGAGATTATAATAACTCATCATTCAGTTTGTCGAGAGGACACGTTCAGCTTATACGGTACGTTTCGAAATTCCCATTACGTACTTTGAAGATTTCAGGCGGCCGCCGATTAGTAAACTTCTACAGACTTTTTCTTTTTGCTTTTTCAGCGTCACGTACTATCGTTTCCTGAATTGCTGAAGTAGTTTCCTGATTTGTCCGTCAAAATACTGGACTATATCTATTACGCGGAAGACCACGCAGCTACTCTTCTGTAAATAATTTTATCTGATACCGAATAACAGAGAAGACGAAACAACGTTTTCACATGGTTTTCGAGGAATCTCTGCTGCAAACGCATCACTTGTTTCTGTATAGTCTGCATTTAAATTATTGTCTTTGCGAAGTTTTATTATCAGAATGCATCTCCACACACAACGATTCTTACTTGGACTTGAAAATCCCTGGGTTCACCGCTTCAATTTTTCAGCAATGCTGGGAACTTATTTAAAATCTAATATGTAGTTCAATGTGGAAAGGTTATGTAGAAAGACAACGAAGCTACAATTCCGTTTTTTTTATAAATGGATCCACAACTGTTTTAAGTTTCTTAAAGGAAGTCTTTCTCCTGTGTAGGCTTGCAACATAACTTCTAGTTTACTACAATACATCAATGAAGTGAAATTATCCCCAGATGATATTAATTTTTTGTTGTCTAACAGCCGGAGGGCGAGCACAGTACCATAAATCAATTTAGTGACTCATTTGATAACGTATAGTTTTGGTTGTACTCTGTTGCCTTGTGCCCTTATGTATTCTTTTAAATAATCGAGTCCACATTGACGAATAATATTACTGAATAAATTATAAAGCACAAATACACGTGAATGGTTAAATAAAGAAGACATCAGAATAGTCCCTTAGGACTAAATGTATCCAGAACACAGTATTAAGATTCACTCACGGGTCATTTTGAATGGTGGCCTTACAGGCTAACATTATACACAAACAACATTTGAGACAACTGACCTAGCAGAGCTTTCAGAGTTTATGCAGGCAATGGCTAATGTATGCCAGAGGTATTGTGCAGTGGACCGAATCAGATTGTTCAAATGGCTCTAAGCACTATGGGACTTAACATCTGAGGTCATCAGTCCCCTAGAACTTAGAACTATTTAAACCTGACTAACCTAAGGACATCACACACATCCCTGCCCGAGGTAGGATTCGAACCTGCGACCGTAGTAGTCGCGCGGTTCCAGACTCTAGCGACTAGAACTGCTCGGCCACCGAGCCCGGCCTGGACCAAATCACTAATTTGAACAATTCTTAACATTTAATCAGTTCACTCTCTTCTGCTTAGCATAGGCAGTTTGCTAAAGCACAGTTCAATGACAGATGTCTATTATAACACTCAATGATTACAAATTCCTAAAGCTGCGAACTGTTGTACTAAAAAAATGACTAATTCTAGACTAACTGCATACCATGCTATCACTTAACACATATATCTCATAAGCCGCACAAACCCTATACAACTAGACAAGAACATCAGAAAGACCCCTACCACAGCACTGCTAGCCTATTCAATATGTCTCTAATGTGTCCAACTTCCTTACTCAGAAGTCTACCTGCATGTCCGACCACCATTTTCATGAATATAATACTTCTCATGTTGAAATATCTTAAATATGAACACAACGCATGTGCGAACAATTGTAATTAAAAATAATTTCATTTTACTTATAAATTTGTAAATGGCTGACATTAAATTATATTTTTATTCTTCGAGGAAAGACGTTCGAGAAATGGAAGTCGCTAGTCACGTGAGCAACTCTATTCCTCTCGTCGATTCCTCACTATGTTATTCAGATGGTTACTGTAGAATCATTGATTCATACATTTGTGATTAAATAAACAAAAAGAATATATATGAAGATAGTAACTGTTCTCGAAAGAACAGATACCATTGATGACCATGCAGCTTCTCTAGAATAAATGATAATTAATTGAAACCCTCAGTTGCCGCCAGGTGTTGTTGATATACCTCGATGGGGAGAGCGGAAAATGTGTGCCCCGACCGGGAGCGAACCCAGGATCTCCTGCTTATATGGCAGACGCTCTATCCATCTGAGCCAACCGAGAACACAGATGAATAGCGCGATAGCACGCTTCCCGTGAGATCTACATTACCAACTGTCCACAATCTACACACGTAATGTAGCTAATAAGTATTTGCCCATCCACTCATTACTCGCGCACACTAAGGTGACGATTCCCGTAAGAGTTCGGGCAACCTGTGCGCATTCGCACTGACGAAGGTCAATGGCTGGGTAGCCTGTAACTATATATATGAAGATAGTAACTGTTCTCGAAAGAACAGATACCATTGATGACCGTGCAGCTTCTCTAGAATAAATGATAATTAATTGAAACCCTCAACTGCCGACAGGTGTTGTTTATATACCTCGATGGGAACAGCGGAGAGCATCTGCCATGTAGGCAGGAGATCACGGGTTCGAGTCCCGGTCGGGGCACACGTTTCCCGCTGTCCCCATCGAGGTATATCAACAACACCTGGCGGCAGCTGACGGTTTCAATTGATCATCATTTAAACAGAAACAATCTGAGATAGTGGTACATCACGCAAGTGTGGAAAACTCGTTGTTTTGGCACTTAGTAACAACTATACAATAATTTATTTATAACAGATTGTTGATCTGTTTACCAGTGTGTTAAATTTACTTATTTTATAGCTGACTTTAAGACCTACCCAACGGTGTGTCATATTTATATGTAATCTTTATTATTTGTTGCTTTTACTATAAACAACTTTTATATAAAAATTAATTACTTTACTAATCTTGGCTGAATAAGTATATGAAAATTTTATTGGAACGTGTCTTTGTCACGAGTTCAGAGCTGTATTCAGATATGTTGTAGCTTGTCTGGAATCAGTTTTAGTATTTTGATGAATGTTTGTTTGTGACTTCATATACTGGCACAGTCACACTTTCCCCATGTTAGCACGTCGTCCACAATCGGGCGGCGGTATAGAGTTCGAAACCACACGTGGTTCCCAGCTTGCTATCGGGTGGCGACCCAGATCATGTGATATGGGGCTGCAACTTGCCGTCTGGCGGTCCCAATTCACTCCCAACCACAATTCTTCTCAGTCGTCTCTCACCTGATTTTACTGGCTGGCTGCAAATCGCCAGCAATATGACGCTCAACTCAACTTTATTTTTTCACGATTAGTTTATATTTCGTGCTTCCCGCTTTTATCCTCAGAAGCTGTCTCTTTATTTTGGTTTGAAAATAAAAAGAAATTCCGTACAAGAAAGTGACTTCCCTTAAGAAATCTGGGAGAATAATGGAACAGATAAAATAACTAGCGAAAAATGCAGATATGCTCCTCTTTAAAAGGTTGATAAAAGTGGGGTGCCAGCTGCCTCAGTCTATCTTTCTCAGCACCTTTAAAATTTTTCACAACACCGTTGGCATGCGAATATATTTACTCTCTTTTCAACATGCAGCTCATATCTCACTCCCACAAACTGCCAAAACTGTAAATCGCTCACACGCTCTAGTCCATCGCTGTAAGTCGCTCATACCCACCCACTTCCATTTGCCCATTCTCACTCAGTCATTCAGCCCAACTCAGTACCATTATCTCTTTATGGCTTTCTAGCTGTCACTGTGACCTGTCTCACAACCACAGTCTTCTTCATTCTGTTCTGTCACTGCCTTCCTCTCGCTCTCTCTTATTGCTACTATTTCATTCATTCCTTCCCACTGCTGATGTCTCTTCTCACTATCCCTATATCTCTCTCCTCATTGTTATTGTCATTGACTCTATCTCTCATTACCACTTGCTTTCACCCACTTCTGCTTTCTCCTTCTATTTACTCCTCTCCCTCTGGCACTGTCTCCTTCACTCTTTTCCCAGCACGGTTCTCTCTCTCTACTAGCTTCCACTGCCACTGTGTCCCTCTTTTTCTCTCACATTGTCATTGTCTCCTTCACTCTTACTGCACCACAACCACTGTCTGGTGTCTTCTTGCTTCTCCGTCTCTTTCCCGCTGCCACTGTGTTCTTCTCTCTCAGCATAAAAAGGCGCCAATATTTTTACGAAAAGTTTTAAGGGCGCTGAGGAAGATAGAATGAGGCAGCTACTACCCCACTTTTCGTCAGAGTCTTTTAATAAAGAGGAGCATATTCGCTTTTCTTGTCCTCTGCTCGTTTCATTCTTTTTCCCTGCCACAGCAGTGCACGTCACCCATATGAAAAGAACTTGATTGGTCAGTAAAATTTTGTTAGTTTGCTTATGTAAGATTGGAATATCGGAAAACTAATGTTACACTTCAAAATTAATGTTACACTTCTAATGTTACACTTCTGACCGGATTTTACGTGCATAAATATTTTGCATTTTCTTCAGTAGTACAACGTGGGGTTCCCAGAACCCTTCTGGTGATAACGGAGACGCTTTACATCACAGTCTGTTTCTTCATGCCACGTCAGTTTATAAAATAGATTGTCACCTCACAGCACATTTTACGTGTAAAAGGAAGGTAATTTTGAACCTATGTATCTCGGAAACGGATAAAAATATCTAGAAATTTTCAATGTCGTTCGAGGTCGGAATCTTAGAAATATATCGTAAAAACTACAGCCATTTGCTGTGCATGGCCGTCTTGTAATCTGCTACTAGGGTTTTGTCCACTGTTGACGACGGAAAACTCTTGAAAAATGCTTTTTTTCGGGTTCTCCAGGAACCGCCCAGGAATTTACACAAAAGCGCAATTCATTCATTCATTCACTCATTCAGGTGCATACCCGTCATTTTAAATCAGGTAATATCGAGGATATAGGCACCATTATCAACCATCAGCCAGTATTAAATAATTTTTGTTTTGCAAATAAAAATCACCCTTTCTTGCTGCACTGTATTTAATTTGTCCCAGACGCGTTTCGCCTTTTTCACTTTAAGGTATCGTCAATGGGATCTAGAATGATAGTTTTGTTTGGTGTGTATTATTTGTGGATTACAAAACAGTTCACGTATCGTTTTTTATGTAAATAAGAGATTACTTACAGTTCTTGGCGATTTTGGTTGGCACCATCGTTTCCTTTCATCTGGTCACATGCTGGAGGTCCCACCACAGCTCTATTTGCGAAACATAAGCATGTTTTCATGTTCCCAACTTTTTTCTTTCCATTTTTCGTCTTGTTTGCCCTTTTTGTTGTGATTCACTATCAATCTTCTGTCACTAATTATAGATGTTTGATCGAAAACAGTGATTTCAAGACTATCTATGTGAGTTCACTATGTGTCTCATCCTTTTTGGTTTGTTTACGTACATGTTGCCAACCTAAAGAAGTGTATACTGAGAACTGACGCCTATTCATTTCTATATATATATATATATATATATATATATATATATATATGTGTGTGTGTGTGTGTGTGTGAGAGAGAGAGAGAGAGAGAGAGGGACAGAGAGAGTGTGTATACAAACATGGATTTCTTTTGTGGGGTGTGGGTGTTGGTCGTTACTCAGCGCGAATTGCAAAATGTTGCTTCTGTCAGAGAATGGTTGAAAGTTCTGGTATTCTTCTGATTTGAGTTTTGGCTCAAATGTTTTGTGGAGAGGTTCATGGATCAAGTGAGTGGAAAGGTATTGACTGGTATTATTATTATTGTTATTATTATTATTATATTCTGTTGTAGTGTTACTCTATTATTTCATCTGTTAGTGTAAACAATGAGTTGTTTGATATGTGTACTTGATCATTCAACAGGGTTTTCTTTTCTGTTTTGGTTTTCTGTATGTGGTAATTTTCTTGCACGGTTAGGAGGTGTTTTTTTATTATTGATTCTAATTATTCTTGTCTTCTTCTCTACTGGTTGGTTTGCGATTGTTTTCTCTTAGGTGTTCTGCAAAAGTCTGTCCCATACTTCCAGGCTAGCATGTGTTCTTTTTATCTTATATCAGATGTTCTGCCCATTTGTCCTATGTATTTGCGATCACAAATGCTACACTGTAATTGATATATACCTACTGTCTGGTAAACGTTTCTGTTTTTTGTCAGTTTTGGGTCGCGTTTTGAAACAGAATTGTCTGTATATGCTACGTTTATTCCCATATTTTGAAAATGTTGTTGATTTTATGTGTGAGTTTGTGTGTATATGTAATTGTGTACAGTCTTGTGTTTTCTCTTATATTTTATTGATTACTCTGTGTAGTTGTTATGGTACTGAGTGTTTTTGTGTTTGGTACTGTTATGATGCAGTCAATGGTTTTGTTCTTTGTGCTTTTATTGTACTTTGTTGTTTAGCATTGTGACTACTTTACTACGGTAACCATTATTTTGGGACATCTGCATTATTATGTCAAGTTCATTTTGTAAGTTTTCTTTGTAGAATGGCACTGTGTTGAGTCTGTGGAGCATGTGTCGAAGTGCTGCTTGGTTTTGTGAGTGTGGCTGGTTCGAGGATTGGGGAATGATAATGTCAGGACGAGACAAATAATACATACCGAAACAAAACTGTACTATTGTAGATCCCACTGATCATACCTTAAAATGAAAAAGTCGAAACATGCCTGGGAGAGCTAAAATACAATGCATCAAGAAGAGTTTTTTTTACAAAACAAATATTTCTGTGCTTGCTGCGGAAGATGGCCACCCAAATAAACTTGTTATTTAATAATTTTTACGTGTGTATTTTACTTATGCAACTAGTGTTTCTTGGAAACGGACAAAGATGTGAAGAAAATTTTCAAGGCAGTTCGAGATCGGAATCTTAGGCATAGATTGTAAAAAAATTCAGGCATTTTCTATGCATAGCCGTCATGGAATCCGAGGAAGGGCTTTGGTCTCCTGCTGTCGACGAGAAAATGATGAAAAACGTCCACGAATTTACACAAACGCATCATTTATTCATCGTTCATTCATTCATTTATTCACGGGTAAACCTGTCAGTTGAATTAAAACACGAGTGCACCAGTTACCCGTCATCAATCAATCTATTTAATTTTTACGTGCATATCTTACGTGTACGAGTGGGGTAATTTTGAACCTCTGTATTGTTCGAAATCGGGATCTTTGGAATATATTGTAAGAGTTTCAGCCATTTGCTGTACACAGTCATGTTGGACTCTTCGGCTGGGTTTTGGTCCGCTGGTGACTGCGAAAATACAGTAAAAATATTCTTACTTAGCGTTTTCCGGGGAACCACTGTAACATCTCCATGTGAGCCGCTACATGGCTTGACACAGCAGTCACATGCTCAAAACACACCTGGGTGCCCTTCCGACATTCAGGGAATTTTTATCCGGAATGATGTTCCATTATCACTCATAGTATAGTCTGCAAATGTGAATGGGGGTCACCTGCTGACGTAAGCGTGGGCTGTCTGCTGTGGGTTCTGTGAATGTGGAGATACAGTTCAGCCAAACATTGTATTGAGTAGAGTGCGACTGCACTGGACTAGAGAGACATAAGTTCCCCACGCGTTAGCAGGCCCCGTTAGGTTGGCAAACAGCCGCTGTGAAGACTCTCTGAGCCCTTCCGGCCACCGTGTGTGGACCCCAGACGAGGGGAGACGGTTAGCCATTCCCTGCTGAGACTCTGGTGAGTATAGACGCTCTGCGTGATGGCTCCTATAGTCATCTTAGTTAGGAGAGATAGTCAGGTTACATAAAATTGCTATTATTTTGTATCATTGATGACGGGCCAGCATTCCATATAACCATATTATTAAGTACAGTGAGTGATCAAGGAGTTATTTTCATGATTTTACTAAATAAAATATTGTTGTTACATAAAATTCTTAACTTGGTCTCACTGCAACATCTTATTTACGTTACCATTCCAGTTAAGTTATTCAAAGTTTCAACTTAAAGTTAACCAATAATCAGAAATTTTGTAGTGATATTTGCTCATGCAAACGGTCGTAGGAGTCTTTCACAAAAGACACAGGTGCCATTTTCAAGTTGAGGATGCCTGCCAAGACTTTGCGGAAACCAAGTATCGTACACCACCCACGAACTAATGCTGCCTCCACAAGTTGTATCTAGCCCACCGTAGGCTACATAAAATGCTTAAGCAGGAGGAAGTATGTAGTATCCATGCTTTGACCCCGAACTGTAGGATAATGACACAAAGACGATCCTTCCATTGGGTATGCAAATGGTCTCTAGCCCGAAGGCTATCCATAACACTTGGGCGTACCTTTTTATCAGCAATAGAATCTGAGCTACGAGCATCGGAAAACCCCGTTTTTGTGGACTGAGTTTAGGAATACATCGGTAAGCATGCTGTCACATGCATGCCGATAATAACGTCTCTAGTGACAATTGGTTTGTAACTGATGTTATATATTTGATGAATATTTGTGGCAAATATAAGCAGTAGAGGTCATTCTTGCTGTCAGAACGAACTGAATTATTGAGCACTCCGATGACCTAATACAGAAAGAACACTCAGAACAATATGTTATCGTATTTTGAGAGTTTGTCTAATCTTATACCTACACACGCAACAATTGTGTTACAAGGATACACAAATGATGTCAAACCATGATCAACATTCACTAAAGAGGCACTAATTAATGAGAAGCTGTCCGCCTGCTTAGCTGGATGGTAACGTGCACTGGGCCCCTGCTCGACTCCCGGCCGGGTTGGAGAGTTTCTCCGCTTGAGGACCGGGTGTTGTGATGCCCTCATCATCGGCCGCAAGTCGCCCAATGTGGCGCCACCTGGGATAAAAAAAAGAAAAAAACATTTACATGGGACTTGATATAACATGTGAGTGACGTGTGGATGCTATTCTGTCATTCTGCGCAACGAATTAGTCTGAGATGTACCCTTTACCCTGTGGCTCCCGTAAGATGCAATTTCCACCCCCACACTACTACAGAAGTCAGCCAGACGCTCCTAACGTTCTAAAGAGAAATGCCTGAAAAACTTTCAGCAATAAATATCTTCTGGAGTCGTCCGCTGTAAGGAAATGACACAAAAATTCACAAAATTTCTTACGTAACTAGCGGGATACTTGGGTACTGGAGTAGTGCTAGTTAGTATAAGAAAAATATGAAACTAACGAAAATTATTATTCTTTTTGCAAACATTCTGAGAAATCACAACGACACTTTTATTTATGAACTGAAAAGGGTTATTTCTGGGTTCTTTTCAGTATGTGAAGTTACCTCTTAAGGATAGGATTCGCTAATGAAATTTCTATACAAAGTTTAAGATTATTATTGACTTGGCAGAATGGCTGAGAGCTGCGCCTACTCAACTTCAATAATTATCTGTTAGAATGTTGCTAGGTACGTTCAAGGCTGTCGTATGTGAAATGCAGTGAAGTGTACTGTTGTGGAGGAAAGATGGGACTCGCAAGAGCTGTAGTGCACAATACCGTAAGCTGCGATGACTGCTGTCTGCGCTGCTCGCTGCTGACAAATAAGATAACTCTCGTTCTATGTGGATTGACCATCGCCAATAAAACTCGCCCTACACCTTGATGAAGTCAAGGACTCCTATTCGCCCCTAGTCTAACTACTGGCGTGGTACACCAGTCAGATAACCAGTCCACCGTGATGCCCCTCAAAAATTCGCTCGCAGGCGTTTAACTATAACTCTGTCCATTCACACCGCACAATAAGTGTGGTGGCCAACACAGTGAACAATGCTTAATCGCAAGGACTCAATATAGAGTTGCACTCCGATTCGCTCTTGACAGAGGTGCTCTCCCAGTGAAGTACTGAAGAGAGACTTGTTCTTCGCTCTTTGAGTACACGTACGAGCACACACGCTCTCGTTACGTGTTCTCGCTCCAAGAGCGACAACGGAATGGCCCCTCTCCACACCAGACGTGAAGGGGTATATCTTTCGGTCTCTTCCATTACTCCTTCAGCTCAAGGTGTCAGGAATATCGTCTGCCAATCAGCATTGATCTTCTAAAACGGGAGAATGACGTTTCGTTTATGGCGACGAATCCGGAAATCTGTAGCATCGGCTTTTGGCGTTTGCTGTCTCCCTGTGAAAACCTCTGAAACTGCGTGTTATGTTTGTAAAGAATGCGTAGGCTGGGCGCTCCCACACAAAGTAGCGGAATTTGCTTTTAAGCCGAACGCAGGGTCGTTCTCCGTTTCACTCGGGCAAACGCTGTCTGCTCTACGTGCGGTCACCAGCCGACGTAGATAGGTTGACTTGTCCTCTGAAGGGACCGGCCTCCTGGCGTGCGGTTCGCCTCTCCTGAACTAAAAGCTTTTGTGACCGTCGTGTCTTGAATGTGTGTGTGTACGCCAGCCTCGAGTATTTCAGTCTTGGTGTGCACTTGCGATTTACTTCTTATTTGCAAATCGTTTACAACATTGACTTTATCTTATCGAGTTTACGTTCGAATGAAGCGTCTTGATGTGTGGAATATGGTTGTGAGGGTGGAATATGTAAGGAATGAAGGTCAGGAGACCACGGCATCTTACAAACATAGTACAAAATCAGTTGTTACAAATTACATATGTGGGCAGCTATGAATAGTAATTTTTGGTTTTACCTGATACTACATCACTCAGGCACTGCCGTCGCTCTCCACGACCGGCCCAACCGCCCGACTGCGAGCTACTACTACTACTGCTGCCGACACTGCTCTCTAGTCTGCAGTTCTATTGTAGCTTACATATCGCAGACAGTGGGTGAGCAATCCATGGAAATTACATCTGCTCGAGTGCGCTAACAATCAATTCCTTAGTCATGGGCCTCTTACAACACATTAAGGTGTCTTTCAGAGTATAGATGTAGGAAGAAGCATACTGGAATTAGCATAAAGTATTATACAGAGACACGAGCCATGATAACTGGACTGGGAGTTGAACCACTGCAATTCCCTGTTGTACCCTGGAATATGAAAAAGATACAGAGCCAAGTCCATGCGACCCAGTGATCTGAGGAGCTTCGGTACACCAGTTGGGGGATACCCGAAAGTAATCCTGGGAAAGAGTTCTAGGTAACTTCAGTTACATTCTCGTCAAATTCAAGGTCAGATATAACGACGTAGCAGCCGGTTTGGACCAAATGTAATCGCTGGAACCCTACAAAACGACGAATTTTTTAAGTAGCTGGCAGGACTTAGACGTAATAGTCTCCGAGAAATCGGAGAATGAGTAATTTCGATCCATGGGGGATGTACTTCGTATGGGAAGCTCTTTGGTAACAGGGGTGATTCCGGAGTGGGGTAAGGCCTGTGCTGCGTACCACACAACAGCTACTCTACTTCAACTTCGCCGAAATTTAAGCTGCCTGGAAGATTAAAACCGTGGAGCTTTACCTTTCGCAGATAAGTGCGCTACCAACGGAGCTACCGAGCACGTCCCTTCGACAATTTTTCGCATCTTTACTTCCGCCAGTACCTCGTCTCCTACCTTCTAAATTTGGCAGAAGTTCTGCGGGACTAGCACTCTCTTCTCCCAGAAGTGCTAGTAATTTACACCGTAGAAATTCTGTCAAGTATGGAAGGTAGTGAATGGTAAAGTTCCCGGGTTCGAGTCCCGGTGCGGCAAATAGCTTTAATCTGTTAGGAAGTTTCATATCAGCGCACAATCTGCTGCAGAGTGAAACATTCTTTCTGGATTTCGCCCAAATTCGTTGGTGCCAGTGTTTGGCCTCTCCTTATTAGAAGCAGTCTCGTTCTTGCCCACATAAGACTGTAATAAGTCGCTAATGATCTCACTGCCGGTGAAACGTTAAGTTCTAACGTTCCTTCCTTTCATAGGCATTAAAGAATATGTATCTTGTAGACAAATACGGTTATGTTCATGACCAGAGCTGTTTGGCAGTGTTCATTGCAGTTGTTGCAATCATGAAATAATTTAGACGAGAAATAAAGTTTCCTTGACACATTCATTCAATTCGAAAGTAATCGATATGTGAAATAATACGATCATATTGAAACGTTGGATGGTATGGCCAGCAAGTACATAATTGTTCGTTCCTTAGGCGCAAGCCCCTTTTCCTATGTATTTCATTACGTTTCGGACTCTTTTCGCCTTTACATTAAAGGCCTCTTCAATGGATCTTGTTCTGGAACATTTCATAGTTTTAAAATGGCAAATTTTTAGGATATAAGCGGTTCACATGCTAATTTTTACGTGACTAAAATGTTACTTACAGTTTGTGTTTCCTCCCCATCTCGCCATAGGTTAGAAGGAAAAATATTGCGGGAAGAGAAAGGCGTAAAAAGGATGAAAGTATTTCACCTTCGCATTAGACGTGGGCACAACACGTAATTCAGTAGACAGCCAGTTACTAAATTCTAACTGGCTGTATACTGAAATGACTTAAAACTCTAAGCCCTTTGGAAATGGGTTGTTTTTTCGAAGTGAAGGTATGTTCGAAACGCTCTGCCCGTGCCGTTCTTGCAAGCTACAGTGCACGGAATTCACCTATAGTAATCGTTAGATGGAGGCAGGAGGGCCCCTTTGCAAGCTGTCAGACGACTCCTGGGAAATGTGCACGCAGGTGCATTAGTAGTCGCCGTAACGGCGCTACCTGCGACACGCAGAGCTTTTTCAAGCCTCAATCTTCTTTAATTCTGTGATGTGCAAGTTGATGTGAAACGTCTCGAAGCTTTGGAAGTTCCGCCATCTAGAAATGTGGTATTCTTTCGCTGAACGAACTTCTCGTTGTTAACCGAGACTTATTTCCGACAGCGAAAATTACTGTGGTAGGACACGAATATATTCCAGTCCGCCATATAAGATCCATTTCATTCAGATCTCTACAATCATCTATAACTTGGTACTGTATGCTTAGAGCCGACCGGAGTGGCCGAGCGGTTCTAGGTGCTACATTCTGGAACCGCGCGACCGCTACGGTCGCAGGTTCGAATCCTGCCTCGGGCATGGATGTGTGTGAACTAATCAAAGATTTGGTCGAGTCGGAAAATAAATTAATTTGATCACAGACCAAAAACTAACAAAAATGCATACGTTGTGATGTCGCTCATAGGGGATACGATGTAATTAATAGTGTTCCCCGTGCACTGTTCACGACAATCAAACATTTAAAATAAAATAGCACATGCAAGAACACTGTGCAGAATATCAGCTCCCAGCAACACACCTGAAAATAAGACTTAATCTAAAGCATTTGTTATAAAATACAAGGGGAGACTAATCACTGGACCTGTGCATAAGAAAACGCATTGGATGTGCTAACGGGAAAGCTATGAGGTGAGTGGCTTAGGTGCAAAAACGTAATCTCGGAACACAAGAGAAAATTGTAGATAAAATCATTTATTCCTAAGATAAGGATGTGAGGCATGTACACGATTCCTGATAACACGTGGTTTGTGGAGACACAGTTTCTAGGTATAGTGCCAAATTCCAACAATATCGCATCACACAATCATGTTAATATTATCTAAAACAAACATGCGATCGGACAGTTAGTGATGCCGGTAACCCAACAACTATAATGTTCTACCACGTGGTTGGCTCCCCACGGACGAAGACACATAAAGCAAGGAAAATTAACGAGAAGGCAAAGCTCTAAATATTTAGAAAGGTGAAAGCTTATGCAGGCACAGCTGAAGGCAGACATTCATACAGAAGCGAGTGCTCACTCCTTATCGACACCTTTGTGTGACGCTCTTCCGGCGGATCCAAGTCTGCTATAGAAATCTACTAAGTGACACATCTGCCAAAGTTTTGCATTCCTTGCTGCGACAAGGCAAAGCAATCTTTCAGAGTTGGAAAGCGAGGCCAAAAGCTAACAGCTCTCCCCTCGCCAAGTAACAACGCGCCACGCGGTCAGTCTAACTCACCCTTCTTCGACTGGAGCACAGCTGTGGACGCTTCCCGTACCGGCGGCAGACTGCCTCCCGCTTCTCCAGCCTCTTCCACGCTCCGCGTGGCCCGGAAAACCCAAAGATGCCATTTCCGCCACCAACCTAACGCAGGTGGATTTCTCACAAGTAGCTAAAACCTCTTTGCCGACTTGACCACTATGAGAGTTGGCTATTCTGTACAACTGCTGCTGAATCTGTACGACTATCGCAGACTTTCTGCAGCAGACTACGCCACCGTCTAGCAACGTGACACACAACCACATTCATTCAATCACACCACTATGAGAGTAAAGAGAAAAGAGAAACAAGGAAAAGAAAGAGAAATGGTAATGAAAATGGGCTACCGGACTAATGAAAGGTGGCTACAGGACCCTTTCAACGTGTCAACAAAGCAATTGTGAAGAGTCGTCCTAAAGAGTAAAAAAGGAGTAAAACACTGGTATCATAAGTGTCGTATGAGTTTTTGGTTTCTGTTTCTAATTAATTTATTGTTTTGATGAGTTATATTCGATTCAAATAGCCTCATACGTTACTTGGAGCAAGAGCCGTTTCCAAATTACTGGATGGTAGACTCACGGGCATTTTGGCGTCTCAGCCCAAACACGAACCCCAAACATTTCTTGTATTTCCAGCCTACGAGAGGGTTTATCAGTGGCAAATAGTTCTAAAGAAGTATATGACTGAGAGAATGATTAACGACCGCGAATGCTTTTGCGAAGCAAACAACAGCAGCAATAAACTTGTAAGAAGACCGAGAGTACAGTTCTTTAGGGATGCAGTACTTAAGGCTGGCAGTCGAAATGCAGTACAAGAACACAACGATAACAATTTGATGGTTCTACTTCAACGCCTCCTCACTGATCAGACATGTGTTGTTAATATGTTTAAGATTATAAAATTTCTATTTCGGTATCTGTCTGACAAAGATGAGAAGTGATTAATGCAAAACCAAAGCCATTGTCGTTGTTTGAGTGTTCATTTGCCGCAGAGGTGAAAAACATTGCTGGCATATTTTCGAATTATTAGTGCTTTGTATTGATCTTATCTGGACATAAATACATTTTACTCGTACTTTATTGTCATGATACCGTTCGCACGCTGCCAGCACTATTTAACGGAGCGAGGTGGCGCAGTCGTTAGCACACTGGACTCCCATTCGGAAGGACGACGGCTCAAGTCCGAGTCCGGCTGTCCAGATTTAGGTTTTCCGGGATTTCCCTAAATCGCTCCAGGCAAATATGGGGATGGTTCCTGTAAATGGACACGGCCATTTTCCTTCCCCATCCTTTACACAATCCGACCTTGTGTTCCATCTCTGACGATCTCGATGTTGGGGGGACGTTAAACCCAATTTTCCATCCTTCCTTTTTTAACAGTAGCTGTATTGATCTGTAAACATTTCTTCGGTATTCAGATACAAAGTTTACTCAGATCTAGCTGGAAAAGGTTACTGAACCATATGCATTATTTAATGTTTTATTTGAACGCTTATGAGTAACACTGAGGCGCATATGTTAGTGTGAGACGCTTCCGTCTGGCTAGTGTTAGTAACATGATGAATTAGTCCGATAGCCATTGGGGCACATGTGATAGCTTGTAAACATTTTGAACCTTTGGAAACTAGTTGCAAACAATTTATTTTATTTATTTTTATTTATTGATTTATTTAACCTGGCAAGATTAGGGCCATCAGGCCCTCTCTTACATCTAACCAGGCATTCTACTTATTTTACATTCATATGTTTTAGTAGGCATGTTAAACTACATCTAGTACAAAAAGTGAGATAAACAATTTGAAAGGTACACCTGGAAAAATACATACATATAGAGTTTATATTCTTAGGTCACAAGTACTGTTATAATTAGACATTATTGAAGAGACAGATTTTAGATAGGAGTGCCGGCAGCACGGAGTATGAGGGAGACTCATGGTGAAGGGAGGAGAAGAATAGAGACATGATGAAACATAATTAAGGAAATATAAAGGAAAAGAAGATTGCGTGGCTAATAGAGAAAGATGAAGAGGAAGGCATCTCAGGAGCAAGATAGGAGACGCTAGCTTTGCTATTTGACAGATGAGGGGATTGTCCTTGTACATTAATTTTGTGGAGAACTTTGTGAGGATGATAGTAGGAAATGCTTCAACTTCTTCTTAAAAGCAGCAGGAGATCGAATTTTGCGCAAGGTAAGGGGCAGTTTGTTCCATAGGCGGACAGCGGCAACTGAGAAGGAGTTTGCAAAAGTTTTTGTTTTGTGAGTGGGCACAGTTAGGATACCAAATAAGAGTGACCTCGTGTTTCGATTATGATGACATGACAGGTTTTTAATCTCTGAAGCAAGGTACTGGGGTGCTTGCGCGATGAGGAGTCGGTGGAGTAGACATAGAGTGTGGTAGTCACGCAATTTGTCAGGCCGCAGCCACCCTAGCTCGGAGTATGAAGCACTAACATGATCATATCGGCGAATGTTGCAGGTGTAACGCACACAGGCATTCATGGTTAGCTCTAGCCGTCTTTTGTTTTCACTACTCATGCCTTGTTGAATCACATCACAATAGTGGAGGTTCGGTAGAACGAGTGCTTGCACGAGCTGGCGTTTCAAGTCCTGTGGAAATATGTTCCGAAACTTTTTGAGAGCATAGAGACAAGCAGACGTCTTTCGGCACACTGCGACTGTATTCTCCGCCCAGTTGAGATGCTCATCCAAAGTTACACCCAAGTTCTTCACTGTTTTCTGATATGGTATTGGAGTACCGTCGAGCAGAATAGGAGGTAGCCGTTCGCGGAAATCTGAACTTATTAATTTCTGATGGGCTATTAAGATTACTTGCGTCTTTTTTGCATTTAGTTTAAGCCCCAGGTTTTTCGCCCATCTCACTACTGAAGACAGATCATCATTCATCTGAGCGATTGCAGTGTTTACATCTTCAGGTCTGACACTTAGGTAGAGCTGGAGGTCGTCGGCATAGAAATGATATTTACAGGAGGACAGAACCGACGAAATATCGTTGACATATAAAGAAAACAAAAGTGGTCCTAAGACTGATCCTTGTGGCACTCCCGAGGAAACATGTTTCCAGGAAGATTTTTCATTTACGCAGACAACACATTGCTGTCTGTCTTTTAAGTAGCTTTCAAACCATCTCATTGCACTATCAGAGAAATTAAGCTGTTGCATTTTTCTGAGCAATATGTCAAAGTTAACAGTGTCAAAAGCTTTGCTGAAGTCCAGTAGCGTCAATATTGTTGCCTTTCGATTGTCGATGGCATATTTCAGGTCATCAGTTACTTTAATTAGAGCAGTGTTTGTGCTGTGATGTTTACGGAAACCGGATTGAAATTTGTCATATAGGCTGAATTCATGCAAGTGTTCAGTGATTTGGTCATGAACAATATATTCAAGTGCTTTGGAAACAGCAGGCAGTATGCTAATTGGTCGGTAATCACTAGGCAGTTGCGGGTTTTCGATCTTAGGGATGGGTCGAATTAGGCTTCTTTTCCATGCAGTAGGATATATTCCGTTCACGAGGGAAAAATTAAATATGTCAGTTAAGACAGGTACTAAGAGATCGGCAACATTCTTAATCATGGTTATACCGATACTGTCGTTGCCTATTGCATCAGAAGAGATTCTCATTATTGCTTTTCTTGCCGTATTTGTTGTTACATGTTTTAGATGGAAGGTATCGTTGTTAGTTATCCTGTTTGGGGATTCTTGTGGACGGTAATTATCAGCTGTGCTGGTATTCAGAGGTGGAGAGAAGAATTCATTTAATTCGTTAGCAGACACATGAAAAGTAGTTTCCGATTTTGCCTTTCCGACCCCCAAGCTACGGAGATTCTTCCATAGAGTCGTGGGCGTCAGATCGCTGCATACAAGGGAGCGAGCGTGCCTGAGATCGACTTATGCATCTTTTATATCGCATTTATTCAAGCCCCAATAACGAGATAACTAAATATACAATACGCTTCTAATAGCTATGGTTGCTGTCTCTGGAACACGGGTCCCAGGTTCGATTCCCGGCCGGGTCGAGGATTTTCTCCGCCCGAGCGCCCGAGGACTGGATGTTGTCCTCATCATTTCATAATCATTCGGAAACTGTGGCGTGACTGGACTGTGAAAAGATTGGGATTAGTACGGGCGCTGATAACCGCGCAGTTGAGCTCCCTACAAGTCAAATATTATCAACGCGCGTGGATATACTTATCTTAGCTGGTGTAATTTTATGCGTGGCTACAGGTCCATGGCTTCATTTGGCGTCTGAGGAGATACTGGGGAGCGAATAAAACCAAAAACTTCCTGGCGGATTGAAATTGTATGCCAGACTGAGATTCGAAGTGGGGACTTTAGCCTTTCTCGGGCAAATGCTCTACCAACTGATCAATCGAAGCACGAATCACAACCCCTTCCGCCAGTATCTCATCTCCTACCTTTCAGACTCCCACAAAAGTTCCCCTGCGAAACTAGCGGGCTAGCACTCCTGGAAAAATGGTCATTGCAGAGACATGGGTCTGCCACAGGCTGGAGTATGTGTCCAGAATGAGATTTTCACTCTGGAGTGGAATGTGCACTGGAGATGAGGTACTGGCGGAAGAATAGCTTTTAGAACAGGTCCTGAATCGTATTTTGGTAGCTCAATTACAGCCCAACTCAGCTATAACTCAATGTTTTCGGTCAGAGAACTGGATGCCATCTGTGATTTAAAAAAATAGAGAAAAAAATGAAAAACAAACGCAGAGCACTTGCTCACAAAAGGCAAAGGTTCCGAATTCGAGTCTCGGTTCGTCACACAGTTTTAATCCACAAGGGAGTTTCATATGAGCGCACACTCCGCTGCAGAGTGAAAATCTCATTCAACAAACAAAAACCTTACGGATTTTTGTTTATCATCGACATCCAGCACCAACAAAACATATTTCAACCGTTCCAACATGGCTGTCGTCAGTGTTGCCACCATACAATTACCCAAAACTGAAGTCCAGCTGAAGTGGCGCTGTGGGATTCACCACTAATGATCGTCACTAACGATACTCTCTGAAAGTCTGGCAAACTTAGCTCATCTTCAGCTGTTGCAGCTTCATTTGTAATGGCGTCACCCATGCTATACGTCATAATTGCAAAATGTGTCTGCTGAGATAGGCGATTACACCGACATGGTAGCTCTGCATGTTCTGTCAGAGGACTAGCTGTCCTGTGTAATAATAACAATAATAATAATAATAAAACTGAGTGAAGGAAGGGATATCATGTCCGCCCAGACCAAATGCCGAGGAAAAAATAAACGAGATTTAACGAACGGAGCCCAGTGTGCTGACTGGAGCGGGTGTGGCTTTTATATGGCTTTACATATTCACTTAAGAGAATACTGGGCTGGTTTCCATGTTTCAGATACACAATGTGTGAACACTTTGTAACATGATCTCACGCTTGACTACGTGCTGCAGTAACCCTGGCAGATGGAGTACACTTATTCTTCCCCAGAGGGAAGCTGAGAATACCTTTGGGTTCAAATGGCTCTGAGCACTATAGGACTTAACTTCTAGGTCATCAGTCTCCTAGAACTTAGAACTACTTAAACATAACCAACCTAAGGACATCACACACTTCCATGCCCGAGGCAGGATTAGAACCTGCGACCGTAGCGATCGCGCGGTTCCAGGCTGTAGCGCCTAGAGCCGCTCGGCCACCTCGGCCGGCAGTACCTTTGGGAATGACGACCCTATCGTAATAGTAGCCTATACACGTGTGTGGTCGCAAATAAGGAGAAGTACCATACTAGTCCCGATCTGGCATTAGCTGAATCCAGGGCACCGGTCAGGAAAGAGTTACAAATTGTCTTTTAATTCGAATTATCTTCCCTGTGATTTCAAATTATGCAGATGGCCAATTTTAAGCAAGATTCAGTGGGTCGACATAAAACTCAGGGTCGCTCACAAACTGCCGGTTATGTTTGTATGTAAATCATATTCGTAATGTATCGATTGGAGCAGGCTGAAAGAACAAGGACTAAATAAAACATTCAAAAAACAAAAATCACTCCAGAAATTCCAAAATAAAAAATGAAGAGAATGTTATTGTTATGCAGAGTATATCAAATGATTGTGTTTGATTACAAGAATTCAAATCCGATATCGGTGCATCTTTGTCGACGTTAAACTAACATCAATTAAATCATTGTCTTTTTTGATGAAACTAGATACATGAATCGAAGTATATCGACTGAGATACCTCAACTGCATCAATATGCTTCTTGGAGGAAGTGTACAAAAATGTTGAGAAGTGCTCTCGTATAATTCTTGGTGGGATTAGTTCATGAAAAGTATCCCCACAACATTCATAATGTCATTGTGAATAAGAGGTGGTCTTACGTCCAACATATATTACTAATGTTGGCCATACAAAGTAGAAAATTTGGATCACTAGATGAAAGCTGAGTAAATACTAGCAAACCCTACAATGCTTCACAATTCCTAAATACATACGAGAATTGGATATACTTTTTAGTCTCCTTCTCCCCCTTCTCTTTGTCCAGATCCTCCTCCCAACTCTCTTCATCCATGTCTCCTCCTCCTTCCTCTCTTTGTTCATTACCTAATCGCCTCACTCTCTGTCCATGTTCTCCTGTCCCTATCTCTCTTCATATCTTCCTCCCACTCACTCTATCCATCTCCTCCTTCACCCACTCAGTGTTCATTTATTCCTGCCTCCTCTGTCTATCTCCTTCCTCCACCTCCTTTCACGACCTCGACTGAGCCTTCTTACTGCCAACGAAGCTTGATTGGGAATTGAAGTTGCTTAAAACGAATTGGTAAGTCAGTTGGAACACGGGGTATGAGAGACCTCTCCAGCTGCTGGATCTGTGAGCACAGTAGCTTCAATTACAATATTTCACATTTCTTTAATCTGCGAAGTTTCAGTCAATTCAGATTCCATAGCAGTATTCTGATCATAGGCAGATAAGTCTTAAATACTAATACCCCGTTTTCTATGAAAACTAACAACAAGGAAGGAAACAACACAGCAGATAGTTGTGTATACAATTTTTGTTTATGATTCTCACTGGTCAAAGTGTTTTTTTTTTTTTTTTCTTTTGCTAATTGATTGACAGTGAATGTAGGGTAATTTTATGGGCGTGAATTCGAACATGTGACTGGTTTTGCTAGATTGGCTCTATTTACTGTTATAACATACAAAATGTAGATAAACAAACAAACAAACAAAAATTCAAAATATTAATTGAGATACATTGTGCACACAGCCACATGAAAATGAGAAAGACATATGGAAAGGTTCACAGGAATGGAGTTTCATTGTTGGTTCAGCATGTAATAGAAGAAGAGAGAAAAAACATTACAATTAGCACATGGAAAAACTCTGCCTGTGTGACTTTCTCTTGTGTTGGTCGTCAGGGTAGTCATGCTGAAGATTCCAGCAGTAGTCTGCAATCATGTGCTTTTCCCATATACCTTGATATCGTTCTTCCATCACCCGAAAATCTTTGTGGAATTTTCACCATGTTCGTCCCTGTTGTCACCAAGATTGTATGGAAATCTATCAAGATGGCTGGGGAGGTAGTGAATTTCAATGCTCATATTAGCCCCCAAACTTTTGAAGTTTGTGAGCATATTTTGCACCAGTTCCTCATATTTATGTGCTTTGTGGTTACCCAAAAAATTCTTGACAACAGAGACAAAACTGCTTCCAGGCAGATGCTTCAATGCGATTCACAACTTTAATCAATTTCAAGTCATGTATGAGTTTCCGAATTTGGGGACCATCAAATATACCAGCTCGTAATTTTTCATTACTGAGTCCAGGGAATTATTTGCATGTATATTTGAAACAGTCACTATTTTTGTCCAATGCTTTCACAAATTGCGTCATTAGACCAAGCCTGATATGAAGTGGCAGAAGAATGATTTTGACCTGTCAACTAATGGATCTTTTGGGACATTAGCTGCTCCTACAGTACAGTTATCTCTTGATGGCCACAAAACTTCTTCCCAGTGATCATGCTTCGCGCTGCTGTATCACATGTAAATAAAGTAAGGGAATTTTGTGTATTCACTTTGCTGTCCAAGCAAAAAGTTAACCATTTTTAAATCAACACAGACAGGCCATTGGGACAACAAAGTTTCTGGAGAATCATCTGGATATTTTCGTATTCCTCATGAAGTTTCGTCGAGTGGCCAATTGGAACGGATGCATAGCATTTACCATTATGCAGCAACACACATTGTAAGCTTCTGGCTGAGTAATCGATATAAAGCCTCCAGTCTTGAGGTCGATATTTTGGCAGTCCCACTTTTAATAGTAAACCAGGGATGTCACTGCAATAAACAAGTGCACCATCTTGACTGAAGTATGGAAGTAGGTCTTCTTCTCTTGTCCGATAAGCTGTGATTTTAGTTCCTGATCGTAGAAAACTCTTCTCATTTAGCCTAGATGCCAAGAGTTCAGAAGACTATTTAGAAAGACCGAGGTCTTTTATCAGATAGTTAAACTCTTCCTGACTGAAGAGCTGATGTCTTGTGGAACTTCCTTCGTATTCAGATTCACTATTAATAGTGTTCAAGTCATGCAAATCATCATCGTCTGAAGGAAGTAGTTTTGGCAGAGTGGTGAACTCTGGTACAGGAATGTCATTACTACGTGGCACAGGTTTCCTTGCTGATTCTAAATGGGGATATTCCCACTTATGCTTCTTATAGTGACTGAAACCTTTCACCTTGACATTGCAAAAATAACCATCAATATGTTGGTTTTTTGGCTCTTGCCACACTGATGGCACTCCAAAGTTTAAACCCCTTCGTTTACCATTAGCTCACAGTTATAAAGACTCCACACAGCTTTTGGAAACTTTATGAGGAGCCCAATGTTTATCTTGATCTCCCAGTTTAATCCCAAAATACGCAAGATAAGCCTATTTCACAAGGTCATTGATCTTCTTCCGTTGTTCTTGCAGAGTTTATTCTCCACAAATACAGCACAACACATCAGGAGAATTGAAACAACCTCTACACGAAGAACGCATGTTTATCTATGAAAATAATAAAGTAAAGTAAAAACTATACTTGGAAAAATATATTATTATAAATATGATAAGGTGGAATTAATAAGAGAATATATATTACAATGTGATCTATAACTTATATTTAACTATCAATAATGTAATACCTAATGTAATATACCCTTTCTTGATGCAATAAACGAGCAATTCTTCACTAATAAAAACTTTTAACAGCTATTACACAAATCGCATACTCTCACACGCTCGTTTCTCGCTCGACTGCCGCTCTGAGCACAAACAAGGGCATGGGGAACCATGACCTTCAAAGCAGCAGTGTGACCAACTGACTCTCCTTGAAACTGTGAGACGCAATACTTATTATCACGTCTCATAATCTTACCTTCTTCTCTATAATGTGTAACATATAAGATATTACATTTGTACATACACAATCACAAAACATAAAATGAATAGGCATACAGAACTATGAAATTCATAACCGTTTTACTGATAATTTAACGATTAAACGCTACAAGTCAGAGATAGCCCTTATCTAAGAAACTAGAGCCAAATGGGGAAATTCGTTTTGAGATTCAGATTCAGCTTACCAAATATACCCAGTATACGTTCAAACACCCCCGGCAACAAGAAAAGAATTTTTTTCTAGAGCTGTGATATGTATAAGGAGAAAGAATATATACGAGAGACACAATTTGTCTAATGGTTTATATGGCCTGCTATCGTAGTTTAAACTGTAAGCGAGAAACAAAAGGGAACCACACATTTTCATAATACAGCACAGCATTTTCTTTCTGGCAGTCTGGCTTAACCTGTACGCTACTGTTTAAAATATATATAGCTTATGTCCGTCTGAATGTTTATTAGATTATCGTGTAAAAATCTGAAGTAAGTAGGTCAAGAACTTTTCGAGATTTTTGCTGACAACGTTCTGTCGAAATTTCGCAGCAATAGTTGAAGAACTTATGAGATTTAGGAATTTTGAACAAACTAACTTAAAATGTTATTTGAAAAAAAAGTCGGTTAAATTGTTGGTGAGAAAAGACATAGACAATTATCAGCAGTTCTGTGTAGAAGCCGGAAATGATCAGCTTTATACATAAGAACTTCAGTTACTGTGAACAAAGTGCCTTTCACCAGAAGCAGTATATTAGCTGTCGTTCGAGTGTTTACAATCGATATTAGATCGAAAAAGTGTTCCAAGAATTAACAGAACTATATAACAAGCCAGTCGGACGTTACTAGTTGACACAAATACATTCCGGTATCCTTCTTTCCCTCCACACACCCACCCACCGACATACACACACACACACACACACACACACACACAAACACACAAACACGCGCGCGCACACACGCTCTTGCGGCAGAAAAGTATCTCACTATATTCTGACTGTATCTTACTAAATTCTGATTTTTATCGCTGTGATTCTTGTCGGTTTCTAAGTAGGACTGCGTAATTACTTCTGATAGTCTTCTTTGGAGACTAGTTTTTAGACATACAACGCATCGTTTGACGTAACAGCTGAACGCAAGAGATACATCAGCTAAAACTCAAGAGTGTGCAACAAGAATGTTTCGTATATAGTTTCCTTATCGGAACCTCCACAATGTGCCATAATCCAAAATTATTTTTTATTCCATGTCTAGAACGCTTGCGCAAAATATATGAACGATGTCGCTGACTATCCACCGATCTGATGCTATAGTCAAAGTTTGTGAGGTAGCAGGATCTTCACTTACTGTCCGAAAAAACGATATGTATACCCGGTAGCAAAACGCAGCAATTTAGGACTACCTGGAGCACAGTACACCCACGGCCTTTACGTTCCTGTTGTTTTGCATTCGTCATGAGGAGATGAGAATGGTACGAGCTGCAAAAGATTATATTTAGTTCTCCATTTCTTATTTCTCCAGAGTTTATGATTACCTGTATTAGTACGAACCACGATATGGCACAGTGTTCTGCTGTTTACTAGTATGCACTTCTTTTTGTCGCACAATTTTTAGGTGCACCACAGTGAATTGTTTATAGTCAGATGGCAGTCGTACCATCATGCAATATCGTTTATGTACTTTACGAGAATCGGTAATCCTACTATACTTTCCTAAGGCAGGCCAAACATTATAAAAATTTTCAATATTCTTTGTCTATAATGATACAGAGTGTCGTCCACGGTATAACGTCGCACATATCTCATTTAAGCTGTGGGTGACGGTCAAACTACAGTTGATTAAGTCCGCCATGCGCCCATGGTGCACGTCATCCCTGCTATGATGTCCAGTACAAGTAACTGTACTCGACTGTGAACAGAGAACAAATCTCAGGAGTATGAGGCTGCCCTCTATCGACAGATCCCGTCAGCATGTGATGTTTCTGGGACGCATCTGTTCTTATACCTCGTTTCAATTGTACACACATAGACCGGCCGCAGTGGCCGAGCGGCTTCAGTCTGGAACCGCGCGACCACTACGGTCGCAGGTTCTAATCCAGCCTCGGGTATGGATGTTTGTAATGTCCTTAGGTTAGTTAGGTTTAAGTATTTCTAAGTTCTAGGGCACTGATGACCTCAGATGTTAAGTCCCATAGTGCTCAGAGCCATTTTTTTGTACACACATAAAAAAAAGTTTTGCGTCTCCCCAGTTCCCAGAACTCCTGAAGATAGACGTTGACTGTGGATATTCTGTCACAGACACAGTCCCTCTGACTGTCCAGATATGTCGCTAAACCTGTCCAAAGATGTAAACAGCCATGCATGAGCAGCGCCTATTAGACGAAGGGGATGCGACAGCTGATCAGTTACAGTTATTCCACCAGGAATGAGGTACACGGCTCGAGTTGTCTATAGTTCAGCCATGCCTAGGCGGTCAATACCGCGGTTCGGTCGTGTCCGCATTGTTACTTTGTGCCAGGAATGGCTCTCAACAAGCGAAGTGTCCAGGCCTCTCGGAGTGAACCAAAGCGATGTTGTTCGGACATGGAGGAGATACAGAGAGACAGGAACTGTCGGTGGCATGCCTCGTTGAGGCAGCACAAGGGCTACTACTGCAGTGGATGACCGCTACCAACAGATTATGGCTCGGAGGAAACCTGACAGCAATGCCACCATGTTGAATAATGCTTTTCGAGCTGCCACAGGACGTCGTGTTGCGACTCAAACTGTGCGCAATAGGCTGCATGATGTGCAACTTCACTCCCGACGTCCATGGCGAAATCCATCTTTGCAACCACGACACCATGCAGCGCAGTACAGATGGGTCCAACAACATGCCGAATGGACCACTCAGGACTGGCATCACGTTCTCTTCACCGATGAGTGTCGCATTTCTCTCCAACCAGACAATCGCCGGAGACGTGTTTGGAGGCAATTTGGTCAGACTGAACGCCTTAGACACACTGTCAGTGAGTGTAGCGAGGTGGAGGTTCCCTGCTATTTTGGGGTTGCATTATGTGGGGCCGACGTACGCCACTGGTGGTCATGGAAGGCGCCGTAACAGCTCTACGACACGTGAATGCCATCCTCCGACCGATAAGCAATCATATCGGCAGCATATTGGCGAACATTCGCCTACATGGACGACAATTCGCGCCCCCATCGTGCACATCTTGTGAATGACTTCCTTCAAGATAACAACATCGATATACTAGAGTGGCTACCATGTTCTCCAGACATGAACCCTATCGAACATTACTGGAATAGATTGAAAAGGGCTGTGACCCACCAACCATTCAGAGATCTACGCCGAATCATCGTTGAGGAGTGGGACAATCTGGACCAACAATGCCTTGATGAACTTGTGGATAGTATGCCACGACGAATACAGACTTGCATCAATGCAAGAGGACGTGCTGCCGGGTATCAGAGGTACCGGCGTGTACAGCAATCTGGAATACCAGCTCTGAAGATCTCGCTGTATGGTGGTACAACATGAAATGTGTGGTTTTCATGGGCAATAAAAAGGGCGAAAATGATGTTTATGTTTACCTCCATTCCAATTTTCTGTACAGGTTCCGGAACTCTGTAACCTCCCCCCTCACTTATCGACCTTAAAGACAGTGAAAAATTAAACCGCGTGTACCTAATGGAAATTTGGGAAAAGCAATCGTCACCGAAGTTAATCTATCGGTAAAGAGGGAGGAAAGGGTTACATCTAAATGAAAGGAAAAATGCAAATGAAACTGGTGGAAATCAATTTTGAAAAGGGGTAAAGTTAATAAAGAAAGTAAATGTGCGGCCGTTACGTTAACAATTAACTAGCGGTAATTAGATATTTGAGATTTGGGGAAAATCACGGTCGCCAGTCCTAAGGACAATTACTATAGTAACTGAAAAAGAAAGGTTATTACACATATAATTAGCACTAGAAGCGTGGCAACTGAAGGTTGACACGTGTAGTGTGAAAACTGAAAGTTTGTCAGAAGTAATAAATTTCGCTACACTCTGACTTAATTTAGCAAAAGAATTAATAAAACCGGAAAATCGAAAATTAATTTAGTGACTGAAGTTAATAGTGAGCTTTCTTTCTGAAGCACATCGAAATCCAGTAAAATACGGTTAGTCTTGGACTACCTCAACAATCATTTCAAAAGCAACTTGACTCTACGCAATTTAGAAACAAGAGATTTTACTTTGAACTTGAATTAAATGATTCTGAACTATAAACAATAGTAAAATTTAGTGCGTACCAAGCTGAGCTGCAGTCACAGGTAAGCTAAAATATGCTAACAAAACTCGCACTCTAAATTTGTGCTCGTGTAACCTAAATATTGTAGCCAGCTACTGAACTTTGAAATTAAAGCAGTGAAATCTAATCATATTATTTTAATGCTGGCGTTTGAATTTCAACGACACTCGGGTTCATTTCGGAAAAGGAAGGGACCCTGCTTGGCAATGCAATTGGGACAATGAGCAACAAAGGTTCATGCTAAGTTGCTGTAATTTTGCGAGGCAAATGGAACAATTTGAAAAGCTGAGGTCTGCCATACAGTTCTGAAACTTTACGTGCTTTTAGTCTTCCTTGTTGGTTGATTGAAGGTTTGAAGCCGTCGATCGAGGAGGTGGCGACAGTCACTCATTGTCGGCCGTCGCTGTTGCAGAAGCTGGATGTTGGCGCGCCTTCTTCTCGACACGGTCACCAGGCGAAACGGGCTCTTGATGTGCGCCAGCTAATGCTTCCCGTCCGCGACACCATGTCAGAAACTATCATCGCGAGTAGAGCGCAATTACTTGCTGCCAAACCCCGAAAGCGCGGCAACTCGCGGGAGCGTCACACGACACCTGCTCCACTCGCTACTCCCGCCAGACTCTCTCTGTTCTGCCCGCGCTCCACGCGGCAGAGTTAACACTACCAAAGATCCTACACACTTTGATTCGTCACACGACCTATCGACGTAATCGTTCGATAGCAGTTTTCCCTAGGCAAGACCCAGCGTAAAAATACAAATAATATTTACGAAACAAACCAATTATACATCGACATGAGTGCATAAATATATATATACAAACAGTAAAACAATTACAATATATAAAGAGACAGAAATGTCATATCTTGAGGTAACAAAACAAGGAAAAAAAATAATAGTACAATAGATGGAAATAGGAGGATATGCATTTCCGGCGTTACACGTGCCCCACATTGTCTGAGGATGTTCGTGTAACGTAAACAGACTCAGAAAATGTCCCAAAAAAGAAACAGCGGAAATGCATATGCTCAAAACATCAACAAAAGTTAGCATTCGTCTAATTAACCATAAATCAATTTTTAGACCATAATAATTGAGTGGGGACACTCCTAATCTTATTCCACTCTGTCATCTTGCACAAAATAAAACAGGTTGACAACATATTAAAATTCATAGAAGATATAGAAAATGGTTTAGCTATTCCAAAATCATTAAAATTCGTAACACTATGAGAAATGGAATACTATTTGCAAAATTAATCAGAGTACATGGTCATAAAAACAGGTAGATCAAAATACGCAAGTCAATAATTAATTACATAGAATACACATTTTTACATAACCTTTTCATAATTAATATCTCGTCATGAGATTCCACTTAACGCTAAACAAGAAAATAATATTCAGTAGATCGAAAAAACATAAATATTGACAGCAGAATTCTTTCACATCAGCTGTCCGGGAAGAAAAACTATTCCGCCTTTCGTACTCGCAAGTACAAAGAATGCCGACAGCGGCCCAAGAGCCAACAGCGGCACAAGAGCCGACAGCGGCTCGCCTCGCCAGTATTGTTGCGCCCGCGTGTGCGGCACGCTTGATCTCACTCGCCCTTGTGACGGCGTTTCCAGAACGTCCGTTCCACTGAATTCTTTCGGAAAAACTCACTCCCGAGTAATCTCAAGGAGTCCATAAACACTATCACAGTGGATAACTCAACACTGTCCATCATCACACGCATGTACTAGCCTGAAACTTAAAACAGCGTCAAGTACATCGGCAATGACTAGTAAAACACATATTCATGAAATCTTACAGCTAGTTACAAAATCATATTTACGTTGCTTAATGTACTGTGACTCAGCTGAAAACTTAAATTAGCAGCTTGGATTTTTCAATTGATAAATAATCACTCTCTCTTAAATCATTTAGTCAAAATTAATTACTTATTAATTACAACTTCTTTAATGTCCTCTTGGTCAGTCAAAAGCATGGCAATCTAGCAAACCTTAAATCTTACACTCTATATTTACATATTGTACAAATTACCCATTGTGTGGTATTAATCGATCCTAGGTTGGTACAATTTCAAATCTATTATATTTCGTATACCTAATAGCTTTCCAGAGCTTGGATACTCTAAGCAATAAGCATTTGTGTGAGGTATACCAATGACTTTATATGGTCCATTATAAACAAACTTAAATTTAGAGTTTTCATGGTCTATCCCGCTCGATTTCTCATGAGCTTTTACAAGTACTAAGTCTCCGATTGCAAACTTAGCAAAACGCGCTTTAGCGTCATGAGGACGTATGCGAGCATCGGCTTTTAGCTTCATTACTTCTCGCAAACGATCTTTTTTCACACCAATACTAATGTTAATCCGTGGAGGGAATTTGATTATCTCTTCCAATTCACTTTCTACACTTTTGTCAATGCCGAAATTCCTCATGTTATGGCAGTTCAAACTCATTCCTACGTCAATGTCATCCGGCCAGTTAACAATGTGTATAGGCTGGTATTGCCTATGCACACCGTCTCCTGCCTCGTCAAAACCAACTACCATTGTTTTATCTTGGGACGTACATGTCAACGTTTTGCTTTCGCAATTAATCACTGCACGGTACTTTAATAGCCAATCTAACCCGATAATTACTTCCGTAGTTAAGTCTGGCACGACGACAAACTCTTGTTCAAATCGTGCCCCACATATCTCGAAGTTGACAAAAATTTGTTTCGTGACCGGTTTACTGGCCTTCCCAGTAGCACCGATAATTTTCACTCCTGTTACTGGTATAACTACGATGCCAGGTCTGTCTTTCAGTAACTCAAATATTTTGCCAGATACAGCACTCAATTCTGCACCGGTGTCAATCAACACGTTTAGTTGTAGGTCGTGCATATTAACAGACACTACTATCTGTCTACACTTGTCCTCGATTGTTTCTTTATTTTCCCACAGTAAATCCTCGTCTATATCCAGGTCATTCCAGAAAAAACCATCCGGCTTTGATCCTAAATCCGGTTTATCTGGCGGCTTTTTCAGCCTCTGTTCACATACAGTTTTAATTTCAACACGTTTGTCCTGAGGCTTTGTCTGTAGCTTCGCCTCCAATACCGAAACCTTTTCCTGTAACTCATCAACTAGTGAGTGTTGCATTGCTATCAATTCACTAATTGTCACCTTCGTTGATTCCTCTTTAGTCAGATTGATCTCATCTGCCAATCTACCTGGAGAAATGTGCCCAGTAGCATCTGAAATTACTTCCTCTGGATCTGCGTAACCCACACTGCTATCGTCTGACGGTATAACGTCAGCTCTAACCTCATACACGCTGCAATCTACGTGCTTTTCTACCAATTGTGTCCGGCTATCACTAAAATTTTCGTAATCTTTCCCCTTAATACTCTCGCAATGTTTAAACTGGAGGTTTGCGTCGGATGGGTCGGCTACTTCTACCACTATAACTTTCGGTAAAGTCTGCCGGTTAGGGCAAGAACTTTCCGTTACTCCTTCAACATCTAACTCCTGCGGGACGAAACACGACGAATCTTGCTCGTGCTCCCCATTAACATCAACTATTTCTGGTAAAGTCTGCCGGTTAGGGCCAGAACTTTCAATCACTTCACAAATACTATCTTCCTGTGGGACGAGACGCGGCAAATACTGCACGCGCTCCCCATAAACACTTCTCCCATACAGACCCCTATAATCTCTTAGTTCGTCGTATAAGCGACCGAACTGCCTTAACCAGACCTCATCCCTCTCTGCATCCCCTCGCTCGATGACGGACGTTTTATCCGACATCTGATCTTCTCTCAACAATTGCGAATCATTCTTAAACTCAATCTCCAGTTCCGCTGTGGGTATTACAGCTGGCACCTTATAATCGATTTCCGGAACACTACTTAAATTGTTCTCACTGACAGTGAATGTACCTTCTACTGCCGTGTATACAGCTGATCTACTACTTGTGGGCGCACTCCTTTCTCTTAACACTGGCACACTCTCCCGCCGTTGATTATTCCACACGGAATTTTCATACCGACGACACCTGGGTTTTCTCCTGCTATTGGGCCGCCAAAATTTCTCCACGCCCGGTCGGCCCCTCACCGGCGCGGCTAATGGTTTCCCTGTCTCGTCCCAGCAGATACGCTCCCCGGATGCTGCTGAGGCGGCTGATCACACCCTCTGGCGTCATTACTATTCTGTGAAGCCCGTATCACGTTAGTATGATACTGGTTTCCGTCATTCCTGCTATTATTTGCATTGTACCGATTGTTATAACGGTCCGAACCATTATTGTTATTGCTGCCATGGTTGCGGTATGCATTATTCCCGTGGTTATCGTTGTTGTGGTTGCTGTGGTACCCGTTGTTGTTACCACGGCCTCTGCCACTGTCGCGATTATTGCGCCAATTGTCCTCGTCCTCCACTCTTTCCAGGAAATCATTGATTGTCCTGTAATTGCTTCCTACGTATCGTTTTGTATCATCTGGAAGCTTCTTGTAGAGTTCCCAGACTATTTCGGATTCCGTGCGGCGATCACGCAAATATTCCAACTTGCGGATCCAGCCCTCACAAAACTCCTTCATCGAGCCACGCGAATTCGCATCGAAAGGCCTCGATACGACAAATTCGCGCCAGACACTTTGCTGTTTTTGCTCTGACCAGTATTCAGCCAGAAACAAATTTTTAAACTCGTCAAAAGTCAGGTTCGTAATGTTGAGGTTTAGGCCCCAACGCTTGGCATCACCAGCCAACACATCAATAACCGCATTAATTTTTCTCTCATTAGTCCATGATCTGGGTAAAACTCTTTCACAATTTTTAATGAAATCCGTCGGGTGTATACCGCCTTTTTTCAAGGGGTCGAACCGCTCCTCTTTCGTCAACAACTCCGAACTATGTGCACAGATTGGCACATAGCTCTGTTTTTCGTCAAGTTTCCTTTCTAATTCCGACACCCTCGTAATCACTTGGCAAGTGGTTGTCGCAAGCGTTTCCACTTCCCTCTTTTTCTCTTCGCAGGTGTTAGCCTGCTTCGTCACTTTGGTATCTACTTCGGATACTAAAGCCTTTAAAGTTTCCACCTTCTGTTGATCCTCTTTTCTCACTAATTGAATTTGTTCCGTCACCTTATTCTCGATGATCGGAGCAACTGCGTCTCCTACACTTTTCTCGATTCTGCTAATTTCGGAATCAAAACGAGTATTTATGCTCGCAATTTCCGCCTGAACGCCTATCATTTCCTGTTTAAGGTTACCGATTTCGGTATTAATCACGACAATATCGTCTTTGATTTTATCAACTTTTGTGTTAACAACTTCAACATTGTTGTTAACAACATTAATAGCTTTGTTCTGATTGTCTAGCATTCGTTCAATTTTTTCAGACTGAGCTACTTGCTTGGCAGCCTGAGCTGCTTGCTCGGCAGCCTGAGCTTCTTGCTTGGCAGCCTGATCTTTAATTTCTGCCGATTGACTCTTGATTTCGTTAATCAAAACATTCAATAAATCAGTTAAATTCCCGGAAACTACCGGTTTTACTTCCGTAGCGGCTTCCTCTTTCATTGTCCCCCCGTATTTGTCATCAACAGATTCAGATTTGATTTTCACTTCCGATTCCGAAACATTTTCTAAAGTCTGGAATTCCATTTCTGCTCTTTGTTGCGTTTCGGCGGTCGCATCTTTCATGCTAGCCGCCTGCCCCGGAACAATGGGTACCGCTGTGCGCGTTTCCCACTGTTCGACCGATTGTTCCCTATCCAAGTCTACCAAATTTTGGTAATTGTTGCCTCCACTCATTTTAATAATTTTCAATATAAATGCAAAATCTCAACTCTAATTAGGATTCCTCACACGAATATTCTCGCTGACGTATCGACCATTTCGTAACCAGTACTTTGTTACGAGATTTGCACAATGCAAAATTCGTGTCCAGAACAACCTCAAATTTGAAGATTGTCCTGTCACCAGGTCGCCACGTGTAACCTCCCCCCTCACTTATCGACCTTAAAGACAGTGAAAAATTAAACCGCGTGTACCTAATGGAAATTTGGGAAAAGCAATCGTCACCGAAGTTAATCTATCGGTAAAGAGGGAGGAAAGGGTTACATCTAAATGAAAGGAAAATTGCAAATGAAACTGGTGGAAATCAATTTTGAAAAGGGGTAAAGTTAATAAAGAAAGTAAATGTGCGGCCGTTACGTTAACAATTAACTAGCGGTAATTAGATATTTGAGATTTGGGGAAAATCACGGTCGCCAGTCCTAAGGACAATTACTATAGTAACTGAAAAAGAAAGGTTATTACACATATAATTAGCACTAGAAGCGTGGCAACTGAAGGTTGACACGTGTAGTGTGAAAACTGAAAGTTTGTCAGAAGTAATAAATTTCGCTACACTCTGACTTAATTTAGCAAAAGAATTAATAAAACCGGAAAATCGAAAATTAATTTAGTGACTGAAGTTAATAGTGAGCTTTCTTTCTGAAGCACATCGAAATCCAGTAAAATACGGTTAGTCTTGGACTACCTCAACAATCATTTCAAAAGCAACTTGACTCTACGCAATTTAGAAACAAGAGATTTTACTTTGAACTTGAATTAAATGATTCTGAACTATAAACAATAGTAAAATTTAGTGCGTACCAAGCTGAGCTGCAGTCACAGGTAAGCTAAAATATGCTAACAAAACTCGCACTCTAAATTTGTGCTCGTGTAACCTAAATATTGTAGCCAGCTACTGAACTTTGAAATTAAAGCAGTGAAATCTAATCATATTATTTTAATGCTGGCGTTTGAATTTCAACGACACTCGGGTTCATTTCGGAAAAGGAAGGGACCCTGCTTGGCAATGCAATTGGGACAATGAGCAACAAAGGTTCATGCTAAGTTGCTGTAATTTTGCGAGGCAAATGGAACAATTTGAAAAGCTGAGGTCTGCCATACAGTTCTGAAACTTTACGTGCTTTTAGTCTTCCTTGTTGGTTGATTGAAGGTTTGAAGCCGTCGATCGAGGAGGTGGCGACAGTCACTCATTGTCGGCCGTCGCTGTTGCAGAAGCTGGATGTTGGCGCGCCTTCTTCTCGACACGGTCACCAGGCGAAACGGGCTCTTGATGTGCGCCAGCTAATGCTTCCCGTCCGCGACACCATGTCAGAAACCATCATCGCGAGTAGAGCGCAATTACTTGCTGCCAAACCCCGAAAGCGCGGCAACTCGCGGGAGCGTCACACGACACCTGCTCCACTCGCTACTCCCGCCAGACTCTCTCTGTTCTGCCCGCGCTCCACGCGGCAGAGTTAACACTACCAAAGATCCTACACACTTTGATTCGTCACACGACCTATCGACGTAATCGTTCGATAGCAGTTTTCCCTAGGCAAGACCCAGCGTAAAAATACAAATAATATTTACGAAACAAACCAATTATACATCGACATGAGTGCATAAATATATATATACAAACAGTAAAACAATTACAATATATAAAGAGACAGAAATGTCATATCTTGAGGTAACAAAACAAGGAAAAAAAATAATAGTACAATAGATGGAAATAGGAGGATATGCATTTCCGGCGTTACAACTCTCGGAACCGAGGTGATGCAAAACTGTTTGATGTGTGTATGTATTTTTTGCATATATTTTATCACTGTCGAAAAGATAAATTATAAAAATTTAACAAATGAAGCAGGCGAATACAGATGAATAAAAACGGCTTTGACAGGAAGTGCAAATGAGCGAAGCAGTAATGGTTTGAAGATACTGAATTCAATTGACAAAAGCAGCAGATGTAAAAAGCAACCAATTGTAGCAGGCAAAAGGGAATAAAAATGTCTAAAAATGGGATTGACGGGAAGTTCAAGTGCGCAAAGCTGGAATAGCTTGATGAGATGTGCAAATATGTTGAAGCATGCCGGACTATGGGAAATGCAGATGCGGCATATAGGATAAATAACGGATCTTTTGGTGAAAAGAGAACCAGCCTTATGAACATGAAGAACTTCGATGATCAACTAGTACTGTGTAAAGAAGGAAAGGTTGAACTTTGAAGGAGTACATAAAAGGGCTACACAAAGGAAACTGGATTTGAAGAAAATATTATGGAAATGGAAGGGGAAGAAGATGAAAATAAGAGACGAAATGTGATACTGCGAGATGAATTTTATAGTACGCTGAAAGATCTAAGTCGAAACAAGACGCCTAACGTAGACGACAATCCTACACAACTGTTGGAATCGTTGGGAGAACATACCACGACAAAACTATTCCATCTGATATGAAGATATATGAGACAGTCGAAATACCCTCGAACTTCAAGAAGAATGTAATAATTCCTATTCCGAGGGAGATAAGGGCTGACAGGAGTGAATATCATAGAACCGTAAGCTTACGAGATACCCAAGCGGTACAGATTCCCAGGTGTGGAAGTGGCTTGAAGACTTCTTAAGCAATAGAACCCATTACGTTGCCCTAGACGGCGAGTGTTTATCAGAGACAAAAATATCGTCAGGAGTGCCCCACTAAAGTGTGATAGGACCACTTTGTTATTCTCTATATGCATAAATGGTTGGGCGGACTGGTTGAGCAACGATCTGCGGCTGTTTGCTGATGATGCTATGGCGTACGTGAACGTCTCGCCGTTGAGTGTCTGTAGGAGGATACAAGGTGACTTAGACCAAGTTTCCAGTGGTGTGATGAATGGCAGCTAGTGCTGAATGTACAAAAATGTAAGTCAATGAAGGTGAGTAGGAAAAATAAACCTGTAATGTTGGAATACAGCATTAGTAGTGTCCTGCTTGACACGATCACATCGAATAAGTGTTTAGGCATGACGTCACAAGGCGATATGAAATGGAACGAGCATGTAAGAACTGCAGTAGGGAAGGTGAATGGTCGACCTCGGTTTATTGGTAGAATTTTGGAAAAGCGTGTTTCATCTGTAAAGGAGCGGGGTATAGAACACTAGTGCGACCGATTCTTGAGTACTGCTCGACTGTATGGATCCCCACCAGTTCAGATTAAAGGGAGACATCGAAGCAATCCAGAGACGGATTCCTAGGTCAACATGCAAGTATTACGCAGATGCATTGGGAACTCAAATGGGGATGCCTGGAGGGAAGACCGAGAGCTTTTCGACGAATACTGTTGAGCAAATTTAGAGAACCGGCTTTTGAAGTTGATTGCAGAACGATTCTACTGCTGTCGACCTACAGTTCGCGTTAAGGGCCACGAAGAGAAGAAAAATTGGGACCCATACGGAGGCATATAAATGGTCGTTTTTTTTCTTGGTCTATTTGTGACTGAAACTGCAAAGGAAATAATTAGTAGTTGTACAAGGTACCATCTGCCACGCAACGTACGGTGGCTTGCGGAATAAATATGCAGATAAGTTTAGTAAGTCATTATTGAAAAATACTGACACGAATCATTTGCAGAAGAATTGAAAGACTGATAGAAGCTGAAATCGAGGCAGATCAATCTGATTTTGTTAAACATGTATGAACACGCGAGACAATACTGATACTGCAATTTGTCTTAGAAGACAGACTGAAGACAGGCGGTCCTACGTTTATAGCATTTGTACGTTTGAGACGGTTTCGACAACGTTGACTGGAATTCTAGATGGAAAATCGGCTTGAAAACACGACACTAAATAAAGTAGATAGCTTTTTTTATTCATGTAGTAAAGTAACGGCCGATATCCGAAGTAGGTACTGACAAAAGCAAGAAATCTGTTGATAATGAATACAAATTTAAATGTTAGGAAGCTTTTACTGATGGTATTTTGAGACTACCTTGTATGGAAGCGAAATGTGGACGGTAAGTAGCTCTGGCAAGCAGATAATAGAAACTTTTGAAGTATGGTGCTGTCGAAGAACGGTGAATGTTAGATGGGCACATCAGATAAGTAATGAGAGACACTGAATAGAACTGGAGAGGAAACAAAATTATGGCACAACTTGAATAAAAGACGAGATCGACTGATATGTCACATTCTGGCACGTCAAGGAATAGTGAGTTTTCTAAGGGAGGAAGGGGTGAGGGGTCAAAAACCGTGGAGGAGACCAGCGCTTCACTACAATAGAAGATCAAAATAGACGCAGGTCGCAGTAGTGTTTCATTGATGTACAGCCTTGCACAGAACAGAACAAAGACCATGAGAACAACAATACATTTTGTTTCTATTGCTTTAATTAAACAATTTCCGTCTAAATTGACATTTCATCTTTTACTACATATGACACATGACTTGTTTCACACGGACATCTCAAAATGATGTTCCATATGATCGAAAAGGTATCTCGTGTATTGATGCGCATGCGAAGTGTTAAAGTTGCAGGTAACACTGTGCCTCGTTATCTGAGGTACCCATTCCTTCATATGGAGAATCTTTTGTTCCGTATCTGATGAAGACAGTAACTGAAATATACTGTTGTTGTTGTTGTTGTAGTTTTATATATATATATATATATATATATATATATATATATATATATATATATATATATATATATATATATACAGGGTGAGTCACCTAACGTTACCGCTGGATATATTTCGTAAACCACATCAAGTACTGACGAACCGATTCCACAGACCGAACGTGAGGAGAGGGGCTAGTGTAACTGTTTAATACAAACCATACAAAAATGCACGGAAGTATGTTTTTTAACACAAACCTACGTTTTTTTAAATGGAACCACGTTAGTTTTGTTAGCACATCTGAACATATAAACAAACACGTAATCAGTGCCGTTTGTTGCATTGTAAAATGTTAATTACATCCGGAGATATTGTAACCTAAAGTTGACGCTTGAAACCTCCGACGTTCAGTAGCGTGTTGTAACAAACACGGGCCACGGTCGGCGAGCAGCATCTGCAGGGACATGTTTACGATGACGACCGTGTTTACGAGTGTGGCTGTAGTGCACTGTTGTGGTTTGCTCTAGCTGTCGCAGTGTCCGCACTTAGCACTTGCTGCTATTGTTATTCTGCATTCGTCTTCGCACGCAGACCAACTGTAGTACACCGTGTTACCAGACGTCTGTGATAGTGTAGTGTTGTAGGAACTGTGGCCATGGTGTATTCGAACTCTGAAAAGGCGGAGATGATACTCATCTATGGCGAGTGTCGACGAAATGCAGCTGAAGCCTGCAGGGTGTATGCAGAACGGTAACCGGACAGAGAGCATCCAACGTGCCGCACATTGCAAAACATCTACCGCCAACTGTATGCAACAGGTATGGTCGTAGCACGCAAACGGGTCCGTAACAGGCCCGTCGCAGGAGAATCAGGTGCAGTTGGTGTGTTAGCTGCTGTTGCCATGAACCCACACATGAGTACAAGGGACATTGCGAGAGCCGGTGGACTGAGTCAAAGTAGTGTCATGCGCATACTGCATCGTCACCGCTTTCACCCGTTTCATGTGTCGCTACATCAGCAATTACATGGTGATGACTTTAATCATCGAGTGCAATTCTGTCAATGGGCATTAACAGAGAATGTGTTGCAGTTCTACCTGTTTACCGATGAAGCGGGTTTCACAAACCACGGGGCAGTGAATCTACGGAACATGCATTACTGGTCCGTGGACAATCCTCGCTGGCTCAGACAGGTAGAGCGACAGCGACCGTGGACTGTAAATGTATGGTGCGGAATCATTGGCGACCACCTCATTGGTCCTCATTTCATTGCAGGGGCCCAAACAGCTGCAACATACATCGCGTTTCTACAGAATGATCTGCCAACGTTGCTCGAAAATGTCCCACTGGAAACGCGTTGACGTATGTGGTATCAGCATGATGTTGCACCTGAACATTCCGCAATTAACACTAGGCTGACCCTTGATAGGATGTTCGACGGGAGTTTCATAGGACGTGGAGGACGCATAAATCGGCCAGCCCGTTCTCCTGATCTTACACCTCTGGACTTCTTTCTGTGGGGTACGTTAAAGGAGAATGTGTATCGTGATGTGGCTACAACCCCAGAGGATATGAAACAACGTATTGTGACAGCCTGCGGCGACATTACACCAGATGTACTGCGGCGTGTACGACATTCATTACGCCAGAGATTGCAATTGTGTGCAGCAAATGATGGCCACCACATTGAACATCTATTGGCCTGACATGTCGGGACACACTCTATTCCACTCCGTAATTGAAAACGGAAAACACGTGTGTACGTGTACCTCACCCCTCATGGTAATGTACATGTGCGTCAGTGAAAAAGACCAATAAAAAGGTGTTAGCATGTGGACGTAATGTGCTGTTCCAGTCTCTTCTGTACCTAAGGTCCATCACCGTTCGCTTTGGATCCCTACGTAATTCGGTGCTCTCCGATACACACGATCGAACAGCGGAGGAGTGGTACTCAAGCGTCAACTTTAGGTTACAATATCTCCGGATGTAATTAACATTTTACAATGCAACAAACGGCACTGATTACGTATTTGTTTATATGTTCAGATGTGCTAACAAAACTAACGGGGTTCCATTTAGAAAAACGTAGGTTTGTGTTAAAAAACATACTTCCGTGCATTTTTTTATGGTTTGTATTAACCAATTACACTAGCCCCTCTCCTCACGTTCGGTCTGTGGAATCGATTCGTCAGTATTTGATGTGGTTCACGAAATATATCCAGCGGTAATGTTAGGTGACTCACCCTGTATATATAAGGCAACGATTTAATTGAACTACTAAATGGAACCATTAGTAATTAAACTTTGCAGTGTCTCAAGATAAAAACTATCTGTCACCTTGTTTTGCTAGGTGAGGTGACCAATTTAGTAAGGGCTTCAGAAAGTAAGATACAAATTTCGTCCCACGCTAAGACCACTGCGGAACAAAAAGAGGTCATCTGTCAGAGGAGAGTACATGTCTCAGGTTTCCTGCAGACCCAGATCTGCTGCAGTAGGGAAAATAGGTTTATGACAAGGTACAACCAAAATGGCGCGACAAATGGAAACGTTCTCCAACGTTAAAGTACGCAGGATAGTACTATTCTTGTGAGCAAAATGTGAATTATTGGCAGTATATCTGCTAAATGCAATATCGTGTCCAACCGTAGAGTAACTGTGCCAATAATTTGACCATTGCCACAAGGAGGTGCGTGATGCTCTTCGGAAAGTACAGATCTTCTCCCAACTTTCTAGACACATATACCTTTCAGAAAATGCAATTAGAAAAATCGAATTTACGACCATTTTGAATGAGAATCTGGCTTAAAGAAGTGATGACATAGCGGAAAGCGCTATCTGCCCGGGGTTCTCTATCACTTACTGCGAGTCGTGTTGAAGTGTGGTACCAACGGCGGTCTAGCGAACTGAAGAAGGCTGAGTCGATAGGTGGTAAACGTGTTTAGACTTCTGAACCCGCACAATTCAAGATATTTGTGTTTCCCTCAAAATTGTGAGATTGTTGTGAATCAAATTAGTATAAGACGTGTTAAAACCAGCAGCGTATTACAAGTGCTGATATTTGCAATACTATGCTGATACTTCCGTAGAGACATTAGTATTATGAATGCAATAAATTTTAATGTATGTAAGCACTTGTTTTATTGGAGCGTACACATTGCTGACTAATCGGTCATAATGCGAATTTTAATGCGTTGTCACATTATCATCCAACTTCTTCTTGTTGCGTGACGGCAGTTATGTACAGGGGCCAACCTAGATACGAGCAAATGTTGTAAGGCTTTTCTCACGTAAGCAACATTCACTTATAACATCCAATTCAATGAAAGTAGCAATGAGAAAAAACAACAATAATCCGCATAATAATTTATTTTTCCGGAATAATAAATTATTATTTAAAAATTGTTTCAGCTTTCTTCGTCAGTGATACTCCGAAACAACACAAGGCACATATACGAAATAATTAGATTCTTACCTGGGGCTTACACCGCGCACACGTGTGTCGCATATTGCAACCATCTTCTCCCCCCTCTTTCTGGCCATTACCTCTTCCCACCTGCCGGCCTGAGTGGCCGAGCGGTTCTAGGCGCTGCAGTCTGGAACCGCGCTACCGCTACGGTCGCAGGTTCGAATCCTGCCTCGGGCATGGATGTGTGTGATGTCCTTAGGTTAGTTAGGTTTAAGTAGTTCTAAGTTCTAGGGGACTGCTGACCTCAGTAGTTAAGTCCCATAGTGCTCAGAGCCATCTGAACCATTTTTTTCTTCCCACCTCTCACTATCTGTCGCCTCCTCTCCCTTCACTCTGTCCATCTTCCCCGCCTCCCTCCCTCTGTCCCTTTCCACCTTCTCTGTCCGTCGCCTCTGGCCCCTTCTCTGTGTTCATCCCCTTCGACCCTGTCTCTCTGACCATCTCCTACTTGCTACACCTTCTGTCCACCTCGTCCTTGCCCCCCCCCCCCCCCGTCTCTCAGTCACATTTTCCCCCTCTCTACCCATTACAACCCCCCCCCCCCCTCTCTTTGTACTTATCCTCCTTCTGCCTGTCTCTCTCCACTACATATTCAACTTCTCTACATCGATTTCCTACTCTCTCTATCTGTCCATCTCCTCCTCCCCCTCTCTCTGATCATCTCTTCCTCCCCACTCTCTCTCTTGCTTGCCCTTCCTCTCATCTCTCTATGTCAATCTCTTCCTTCCTCTCTCTATCCATCATCCACTTCCATCTCTACCTGCTTCTCTTCTCCTCCCCACCCTCTTTCTGTCCATCATCTCTTCCCCTGTCCCTCTGACCATTTCCTCCTCCACCACTCAAATGTGTGTGCATGTAGCATCAGGAACACATTCCGATACTACTTGCACAGCACACTGGTGCTGCAGGCCAGCTGAGATATCCTTTTCACTCCCAGCCATGGGAGCTAGGAAGTTCTTGTCACCACACTACTTCTTTCCAGACAGTAAGTGGTACATGTACCAGTGGTTGAAATCGACCCATTGGCTAGGAAGAAACATTGAAGATACACAGACATACATCCTTTTTTATTGATGGTATGTGATTTCAGTTAGAGTATTCCTATTCTTTACTTTCTCGTAAAGGAGAATAACATGTAGGCCTCTGTACGCTTCTGTCACACAGTGTGTCCGCGTATTGTTCCACCTTTCGGAACTGTGTCAAGTGAAGTGACTAGTATTATGTCAGACAATATTTTTAAAAAAATAGCACTGTGCTTTTATACATATTTTGTTGTCATTAACATATAAACTAGTGAATTGGAAAGAGACATGTGATTTTTAACGATTGTCCATTTTTTCATAATATTCCCTTCGAAATTGTTTAACAGACATAATAATAGTGCTTTTAAGAGCCATGACATTGCATCAACCACATACTTGTCAGTAATTAATCTTATTTAATTATAAGTTTATTGATGAATCTGTTTTGAAGTTCCTTCGTGACATGAACCCAGCATGGATCCAGGGTTTTATTCTGGGGATTCACAATTTATTGCTGAATTTTAATAATAATAACAATAAAACATATAAAATCCTTTTAAAAATCCTAGTAATAATTTTTAATAAAACGACGCAATATCATAATGATATTAAGAATTTTTTGCTAGGTCAGAAACAGTTGTTCAGGGAAATAAAGCATCTGAAAAGCATTTGTCGGAAAATTTGAGAGGTCTCACACCTTTGATAATATGAAATCGAAGTTTGCTATCAATTTTCAACCAGTGGAATTGTGTACAATTTTCTGCGGACTGTGGCTATCTAAATGAGGGGATTTCTGTTTCTTTGTCATTTCCACCAACTTTCGAGGAGTCAGCTTTTCTGTTATTTTCTCTTATTGGAGGCTCTCCACTTATGTCTTGCCGCACTTAACCTATCTGTAGTTTGTCGTTTGTTCCTGTGGATTCACGAACGGGCAGATTTATTGTTGACAGCAGGTTCGGTCGGCCTTTCCCTGACTGGAGTGTTTTCTGCATAGACCACACACGTGGACAAGCCTTTAACCCAAATAACTGAAAAGTATTCTGTGCTAAAGATGACTTGCAATTTATACATTTCCTTACTTTTCTGGAGACTTTATTTTCATGCTAGTCTCCAAAAGTTAGCTGAGAAATTTGGAAACTGCTATTTGAAAAATGTTTACCCTTCTATTGTATTTTCATTTTGACCAACTTGGACCAAGCAACAACTTCAGTCGCTCTTCTGTTCTTATTGTTTTCTATGTGACCAGTATTCATTCATCTTCTCCTCATGTCGCATTTTCCTTTCTGCTCTCCATGCTGTTCCCGTTCTCTTATTTCTTCTGCATTGAAAGCCATCTAAATTTAATATTTTACTCCTAAAAATATTTCTGTCTATTATTTCCGATTCTATGATGTTGTTTCTTTCTAGATCTTTCTTCATTTCTGTAATCCATGCTATTGTCGATTTCTTCTTTAAAAAATGCAAGAATATTTGTTTCGGGAGCATGTTCTCATTCATTCCAAAAGGACTACTCTTGTTGTAGCCATTACTTTGATATTACACGTTTGTAGATCTTCTAATTATTTCACATTTTCGAGCCATGTGTAGTTCATATTTCACTATTTTTTTAATTATCTATCTTTCAAGTATTTCTATCATGTCCAGTTTATAGTTCATTGTTAGGCATCCATATCCATATAAACATTATGGTCGTATCTCTGTGGTATAGTGTTTTAGTTTTGTTTTTCTAGACACGCATTTCTTTTGTGAATAATCTTTGTCAAACCATATGCTCTCTCCATTTTGTTAACTGTTGCACCTACTGCAAATTTGTCTAGTCTACATTGTTGATAGTTTCCTAAAGATATTTGAATTTACGTACCTGCTCTATTTTTGTTGACCGTTTCCAAAGTCCGTTATCTCCATGTAACAAAAGTTTTCAGAAACAGGAAAAAGTGTCACTCAGTTATTATTTGGTTTTGATTGTTATTCTTTTTTATTACAATTTTCATTTGTATTCTGAATTAATGTTTGTGCCTTCCATGCATCACACCAAATATATTCAACTAAAATAAATATTGTACCTTGAACAGAGCGACTTTTGGAACTATAATCTGGGCATAATTGTTTCTGGAAATGTTTTGGTTTTAAAATGATGGGAACAAATGAAAATAACATGGACGTTTCATAATATTTATTCCTGTTACAAAATTATTAGTGACCACTAGAAAGAATAATATAGTACGTACCTACTACTTAATTCTTTTGAACAATTGCCGTCAACTTTGTGTTGAAACAACTTATTATGAGGGCCGGCCGGTGTGGCCGTGCGGCTCTAAGCGCGTCAGTTTGGAACCGCGTGACCGCTACGGTCGCAGGTTCGAATCCTGCCTCGGGCATGGATGTGTGTGATGTCCTTAGATTAGTTAGGTTTAAGTAGTTCTAAGTTCTAGGGGACTGATGACCTCAGTAGTTAAGTCCCATAGTGCTCAGAGCCATTTGAACCATTTGAACTTATTATGAGTTGACTGGTTTTTAAATCAGATACTGTCTTCGATTTTTTTCTGATTTTACCGTAACACCTTTACGTATCTTCGCTGGTTTTACTCCCATCCGGGAGGTACTCTTCTTGCAGATACTGTATTTTTACCACATCCTAGAGCAGAGTTAGAGCTTTGTTCCCCTTGAACAGTAAGGTGACTCAGACTTTTTTTATTGACATCCTCTTTGAAGGGTGGAACTGAGGTTTCACGGTACATTTAAGAGATGTCAGAAACATATACATCTGTTTCAAGTTTGTAGATAGCCCAAAGTTTCCCATAATGTCATAATGGTTCAAATGGCTCTAAGGACTATGGAACTTAACATCTGAAGTCATCAGTCCCCTAGACTTAGAACTACACACACACATCCATGCCCGAGGCAGGATTCGAACCTGCGACCGTAGCAGCAGCGCGGTTCCGGACTGAAGCGCTTAGAACCGCTCGGCCACAGCGGCCGGCAATGTCATAATAATCACTGGTGTTCAAGATAGTGCTTCATGAAAATAATTCGTTTTAAATTCGGCCAACCAGATTTACTCAATAATATGAATTTGCGTCAGAATCTAACCTGACAGGTATACCGATACGAAAATATAAAATACAGAAACCTAAAGAAAATAAATTTACCTCACAAAAGATATTAACATAATGTTAAAAATGTATTCTAAACACGGCTTGATAAATGTATAAAATATGAAATAACAGGTTTGAGAAATGTATCTCTTTCAGAGCATTAAATATGCACTGAATATAACGGTTTTAGGTCCAGTATTGTTTTCAGGATTCTTTGTCTACTGGAACTGCTGCCATTGTGGATGCTACAGAGTCTGGAATTTGTATCAAGTACGTTCTTTTGACATACAAAAAAAGGTTAATATTGGAAAGAACGGGATTTAATGGGTTTTGGAAATGGATGACTCATTTTACCTATTTGTGTTTCTATGAATTTTGGTGCATTTTTTATGTTTGTCACCAATTTTTAGTAAAAAAATATATTGTGGAGAGGAGGGGGTGGCAGTCACCCTCCGCGACGCCCTGTCCCCCTCTCCGCCTTGCGCTATCCACAAACACGGCGCCAACGCAGCCCAGCGAGCAGCGAGCGGCGTGTTGACACGAGTGGGCGTGTCTGGCGCTGCGTGCAGCTGGCGCCGTTGCTAGCCGGCCGGCCTGCAGCCCAGGGGAGCCCAGCAGACAGCTGAGTCGATGCAGCGGCGAGACGGCCGATGCAATAATGATGGCGCGCGGGTCACGGCCGCGAACAATGCCGGCGGCGCCCCCTGCCACGCACCGTGCAGCCACTATCGATCGGGAGCCGCGCCGCCTGTTTGGACTTCGCGGGGGCGTCCCGCTGCCTTCGGTATACAGAGTGCTCCGACAGCGAAGGTAAATACACTACTGACCATTAAAATTGCTACACCAAGAAGAAATGGAGATGATAAACGAGTATTCATTGGACAAATATATTATACTAGAACTGACGTGTGATAACATTTTCACGCACTTCGGGTGCATAGATCCTGAGAAATCAGTATCCAGAACAACCAACTCTGGCCGTAATAACGGCCTTGATACGCCTGGGCGTTGAGTCAAACAGAGCTTGGATGGCGTGTACAGGTACAGCTGCTCTTGCGGCTTGAACATGGTACCACAGATCATCAAGAGTAGTGACTGGCACATTGTGACGAGCCAGTTGCTCGGCCACCATTGACCATACGTTTTCAATTGGCGAGAGATCTGGAGAATGTGCTGGCCAGGGCGGCAGTCGAACATTTTCTGTATCCAGAAAGGCCCGTACAGGACCTGCAACATGCGGTCTTGCATTGTCCTGCTGAAATGTAGCGTTTCGCAGGGATCGAATGAAGGGTAGAGCCACGGGTCATAATACATCTGAAATGTAACGTCCACTGTTCAAAGTGCCGTCAATGCGAGCAAGAGGTGACTGAGACGTGTAACCAATGGCACCCCATACCGTCACGTCGGGTTATACGCCAGTATGGCGATGACGAATACACGCTTTCAATGTGCGTTCACAGCGATGTCGCAAAACACGGATGCAACCATCATGATGCTGTAAACAGAACCTGGATTCGTCCGAAAATATGACGTTTTGCCATTCGTGCACCCAGGTTCGTCGTTGAGTACACCATCGCAGGCGCTCCTGTCTGTGATGCAGCGTCAAGGGTAACCGCAGCCACGGTCTCCGAGCTGATAGTCCATGCTGCTGCAAACGTCGTCGAACTGTTTGTGCAGATGGTTGTTGTCTTGCAAACGTCCCATCTGTTGACTCAGGGATTTAGACGTGGCTGCACGATCCGTTACAGCCATGCAGATAAGATGCCTGTCATCTCGACTGCTAGTGATACGAGGTCGTTTGGATCCAGCACGGCGTTCCGTATTACCCTCCTGAACCCACCGATTCCATATTGTGCTAACAGTCATTAGCTGTCGAAAGCAGCAATGTCGCGATACGATAAACCGCAATCGCGATAGGCTACAATCCGACCCTTATCAAAGTCGGAAACGTGATGGTACGCATTTCTCCTCCTTACACGAGGCATCACAACAACGTTTCACCAGGCAACGCCGGTCAACTGCTGTTTGTGTATGAGAAATCGATTGGAAACTTTCCTCATGTCAGCACGTTGTAGGTGTCGCCACCGGCGCCAACCTTGTGTGAATGCTCTGAAAAGCTAATCACTTGCATATCACAGCATCTTCTTCCTGTCGGTTAAATTTCGCGTCTGTAGCACATCATCTTCGTGGTGTAGCAATTTTAATGACCAGTAGTGTATTTACGGACGAGGCAGTGCGAAAATTTCCGGTCGAAGAGATGCAGAAACGTGTCCAGTTTCACGTAGGTGTGCCCTTGTTCACGTTGAAGCGTTCAGTTAAGATGCGCAGTCGTGACTAATCCTGTGAAACTAAATATCAGTCACTCACTTAAAACAGCACATTTCGTAGCTACGGGGCGCTGTAGATCGTTTTGGAACTTCAAGCAGACGGTCGTGTGACCTTCTACTGCTCACGTACGTCCTAAAAGTCGAGTGATATTCTAACGTTTTCATATGTTTTCTGCCATTGCAAATAATTCACTTTTACCAAAGTCTAATAAATACAGTCACGACACTCTCTGGTGCGAAAGGTGTTATAGTTTTCGCAGTTGGAGCAACTCTTGCGGTGAGAAAGCAGGCTGTTACGTGCGTCATAAGAATAATGTTTGTTTTTAATTATTTCCTGCTTAACTAACAGAATAGTGGTTATATTTTTGCATTCCATGCGTTAATATGTTACTAACAGAAGTGAATTATCGTGAAACACGTTTAAAAGTGTGCGAATCGCACTGATTCAGTGAAAGCTGCAACTCGTACAGGAAGAAATACACTGAAGCGCCAAACAAAATGGTATAGGCATATGTATTCAAATGCAGAGATATGTAAACACTCAGAATAAGGTGCTCCAGTCGGCAACGCCCATATAAGAGAACAAATGCCTAGCGTTGTTAGATCGGTTACTGCTACTACAATGACAAGTTATCAAGATGTGAGTGAGTTTGAACGTGGTGTTATAGTCGGCGCACGAGCAATGGCACACATCTGCGATGTAGCAAAGAAGTCGGGATTTTCCCGTACGACTGTTTCACGAGTGTACCGCTAATATCGGGACTCTACTAAAACATCAAATCTCCGACATCGTTGCAGCCGGTAAAAGATTCTACAGCAACGGGATCAATGACGACTGATGAGAATCGTTCAACGTGGCAGAAGTACAACCCTTCCACAAATTGCTGGAGATTTCAAAGCTGAGCCATCAACATGTCTCCGCGTGCGACCCATTCAACGAAACATCATCGATATGGGCTTTCGGATCCGAAGGCTCATTCGTGCTGTAACACCGAAAATGCAGGGTCCATGCCACCTGCTATTGATATATAATTTTATTTTGAATTGCATGTAAATATTTGTATTTCTCTTAATAAGTAAGGACATTGCTTCACTGTATGTGCACATTCAGATAGAAGTCTGTTGACGTTTCATTGTATTTATCTGTGTTTTACTGTGAAACTTATAAGCTCTGGGAAAAAGCCAAAGGAATTGATATTTGTATCGACTAGCAATGATAATAGCAGTGCTTGTGCGTTGTAAAATCTTTAGGTAGAAGGTTGTTGCGCAGAGCGCGCGGAGAGAACGGAAGACGGGTTCCAGCGCTTGAAAAGTGTGCGGAAGTGTGGTGTTAACGCTCTCGCCGTAGAGAGTACCATTTCGGCACCATCATGTACGCGCGCCGGCCAGATGACTAGTAGCAGGAGGAAGGACAGTGAACGGGCGGAAGAAGCTGTATTAATTAAAATTTCCCTTTCCTGTGGCCCCACAAGATGCTACCGTCTTCAACAACAGCAGCAGTTCCAGCAACATAGATTCGTCGTCGGGTCCGAATTTCGTCGCATGCACAGTACTGAAGTTAGACTGTTAATTGGTAGAAAGTATTAACGGCTAACCGAGCAGCACAACTGAATGTGATTTGATTAATGAACTTTGTTTAAATAATAATCAGTTAATTTCAGTGCGATTGTGTCCTCATTGCCTCCAGATATTGTTACCAAGCAGGGTCCTTGTTCCCTTTTTTCCTTATATGCTAACCGAAGTTTGAGAATCTATCAATGGAAAAAATCCAGATCTAAAGAAAACGCACAAATTAAGAGTGCAGAAGTTTTATTTATTTTACATATAGCTTGGAGTACATGGCTGTTTGGTTTAGTACGTATTCTAGTTCGATTTTTTAAAATTCTGTTCAAGTCAGTAAAAAAGGCTCAGTTGTTCAGACAATAATATGAAATCCAATTTGAAAATTAAGTAACTGCAAAGTAAAAAGTACTTGCCTTTCTCTAAATTTCTTTGATGACTTTATGTTGAGGTCTCTGAAAGCCATTGTTCACGTAACGAAGTTCAATATTAACATACAATTTAAGTGGATATTTTCAAATCATTACTCGATTGCTTTTTTCAAAATTTAATGACAAACTTAACGTAAAAGTGACTTCTCAGTTTTCTTTATCGTTACATACTCACTTAAAATTAGTGTCAAAAAACGTGACAACCTTCAGTTGCCACGTCAGTGTTTAATAATAAATGTTTTTATTTACCATCATCTTGTATAGGATTTTGGATGTAAATTGCCTTAGTGTGCTGGCGACCGTAATTATTTCCTTTTCGTTCATTACTGTAACTTTTGGATTCACGATCAGTGGTACCCCTCTCTGTCCAGTGTTGTTCGTGAGTGAATGCACAAAATAACTTTCATTTTTCCAAATTGTAGCCCTGTTCCGTTTAATTACTTTTTTATTTTTAGTAGACTTTTCTATCAGAAAGATCGGTTGTACACGTTCACCCTACTTATCGGTATTACTTCTTCAGGAAAGATAGCCTTATCTAACTTAAAAAATTCCATTAGATATACACGCGATCCACAGTCATATTGTATATCACAAGCAGGATAGGTCGATTAGTAAGGAGGAGGTTACCCATGATGATTGCATGACACAAAGCTTTACGCCTCGCCTGGGCCCTTCAACACTGACATTGGACTGTTGATGACTGGAAACATGTTGCCTGATAGCACGAGTCTCGTTTCAAATTGTATAGAGTGGATGAACGTGTACGGGTATGGAGACAGCCTCTTGAATCCAGGGACTCTGAATGTGAGCAGGGGACTGTTCAAGCTAGTGGAGCCTCTGTAATGGTATGGGTCGTGTGCAGTTGGAGTGATGTGGGACCCCTGATACGTCTAGATACGACTCTGACAGGTGACTCGTACATAAGCATCCCGTCTGATCACCTGTATTCATTCATGTCCATTGTACATTCCGACGGACTTGGGTAATTCCAATTCCAGCATTACAATGCGACACACCACACGTCTAGAATGGCTACAGAGTGGCTCCAGGAACACTCTTCTGAGTTTAAACGCTTCCGCTTGTCACCAAACTCCCCAGACATGAACATTATTGAGCATGTCTGTGACGTCTTGCAACGTGCTGTTCAGAAGAGATCTTCACCCCTTCGTACTCTTACGGATTTATGGACAGCCCTGAAGGATTCATGGTTCAGTTCCCCCCAGCCCTACTTCAGACGTTGGTCAAGTCCATCCCACGTCGTGTTGCGGCACTACTGCGTGCCCGCGGGGCCCTACACGGTATTAGGCAGGTGTACAAATTTCTTTGGCTCTTCAGTGTACTTTTGAATATGCGTATACGCGCAGCTCATTGCGCTGAAAGGAAGGGAATATACACACGTCTCATGCATGAGAAGCACGTGTTCCTGTTTTTTCGTTTGTTGTTATTATAGGCTCTTTCCTTGATACCTAACATTTTTTTATGGATTCCAATGATTCGCCCTTTCTTACACTTCAATCGACTTTCCAGTACACGAATACTTTTATAAATGTAATTTCTTTTGCTTCAAAAACGACTATGTTGAACATTCCTGTCGTTTGTGACTCAGCTTTAGCACCAATTGTGAAATTGGTTTCTCCTCTGTTGGGAAACAGTTTTATGGATTTTGACGATTTATTATCACGTCTTTGTGGTTTCCCTTAAGCTACAGTTGTGGTGGCTTATTTGACATGTTGAATGACGTAGGTGCTACATTCCGTAGAGGTCTTGTTTTGTTGGATAGATGTACGACACCTTTTTGTAAAAGCTCAGGTCTTCTGGTGTTTACTAGAAATTTTTTGTTGTTAAAGGAAAACGACATTATTCAGGAAACGTCTGTACGTTACAATATAATCGTAATAATCACAAACATGGTGTAATTTTTAACTTATTGTCGATTTTTATGGCACTACATACACAAACTATTGTTAAAACTATGTTACAGATAAGTATGAACATTAGTATTCACACTCATCCTATATCGTAACACAAGTGTCTCTTGCTGGCCACTATCGCTAGTGGTAACGAAATCGAGACGTAGTGTCGCGACTGTTATGTTACACTGTGCCGTTACTGTGCTGGGAGAAGCATGAACGAGGGCACTGCACTAGGAGTGAATAAGAACTTTGACTGTGTTGAACGTAAACTGTGGTGAGCTTGGTAGCCAGTCAATTGCTCAGCGCTGCGGGAATGTGTGAGGCATAGAAGGGAGCAGTTGAGTTTTCAGAAACAGAGTTTTCATATTTGTGAATTTCGGACAAATTATCTGAAATACCGAAGATGAAAACGTGTTTGTAAACATATGTTATTGATTCTACTGATGGAGAATATTTTTTGGAGGAATTTTTGAAGGTAACAACGTATGCGCAAGGATGAAATGTTTGTTTGTCCGAACAATTAATTCATGGAATTCTTTGTCTCTCAGATAACTAAGAACGTTCATGATTAGTATTAATTTCATAGCCGTCCGTGGTGGCCGTGCGGTTCTAGGCGCTCAGTTCGGAACCGCGCGACTGCTACGGTCGCAGGTTCGAATCCTGCCTCGGGCATGGATGTGTGTGATGTCCTTAGGTTAGTTAGGATTAAGTAGTTCTAAGTTGTAGGGGACTGACGATCACAGCTGTTAAGTACCATAGTGCTCAGAGCCATTTATTAATTTCATCTTCTAGTTTTCATTATGTTATAAATAACGCATTTGGTTGAAATGTCTATGTTTTTTCCACTGAGAAAATTTCTGAGTTATTAGAGTCTTCTTATGATGTACAGTCTTTTTTGACAATAATCAGAGTTTAATTTTTCTTTAAAGTAAAACCCTCCTCCATATTTCTAGTAAAATTTTGAATATTTTGTCGTGTGTGGATTGCACCTTACGCGACACGCACCCACACTTTCGTTCTGACAAACATAAACAAATTTTGTATTGAGTAGATAAGTTTTCTTTAGCTGCTGCTTTTGCTGATTTCAATTTACTGTAGAGAACGTTAGTACACCAGACACAAAACAACATGTTGAGCATGAGGTAAGTTACTTTTATTTCAGGACAGATCTCACTTTGCGTTCTTGTGTAAAAATAGTTCGTAGTCAGAATTATGAGGTGTTGTGCTAAGCAAGCAGCTTAATTTATAGTGAACTGTTATTTTTCGTCTGATTGTAGCAGTATTTTATTTTTGTGGGCATTTGAAGCCAGAAATTGCCCTCCATGTCACGCAACTTTCATTATATACTTAAGTACTAAACTTTCATAATGTACGAGGGCAATCTCAAAAGTAAGGTCTCCTATTTTTTTTATAAGTACATAGACGTGTTTATTTCTACAACGGTTTACATCAGTTTACAGCTTGAACATTTATCTATTTTTCGACATAATCACCATTTCTGTCGATGCATTTTTGTAGACGCTGAGGCAGTTTTTGTAGTCCCATGTCATACCAGCTCGCCTCCATGCTGTTCAGAAAGTTATGAACCTCTTCTTTCACCTCGTCGTCGGAGCTGAATCGCTTTCCGGCCAAATGTTCTTTTAACCTAGGGGACAGGTGATAGTCACTGGGCGCCAGGTCAGGACTATAGGGTGGGTGGGTCATTATGTTCCACTGAAAGTTGCAGGAGAGCAACGGTTTGCCGAGCGATGTGTGGGAGATCGTTGTCATGGAGAATGTGTACGTCCTTGCTCAACATTCCTCTTCTCCGGTTCTGAATTGCCCGTTTGAGTTTTTTTCAAAGTCTCACAGTACCTGTCAGCGTTAATTGTGGTCCCAGCGGGCATAAAGTGGCTTTGCTCAACCTTCAACACTGTTTCCTCAGAAACTGACGGTCTCCCGCTCCTTTTTTCGTCGTGAATTTCGGTCCGACCCAGCTGCAAACTCTCTACACCACTTACGAACATTTTTGACATCCATGCACGACTCATCATACACTTCAGTCAATTGGCGTTGGATTTCAACCGGTGCAGTGTCCTTTGCGTTCAAAAACCGAATAACTGCGCGCAATTCGCACTTGGCGGTAACATCGAACTGGAGCTCCCTTCTCAATGGCTGCCAATCCAAGACTGAGCGACTCAGCGCGGCGTGCGCATGTTTACATACAGCGCGTGAAGCGCTCTTCATAACAGTGTGACCAACTGCCACACAAACAGAGTTCTGTACTTACAAAAAAAATAGGAGGCCTTTTGGGATTACCCTCGTACTTCAGTGATGACTTTTATTCAGTTAAATATTTTTCACTGAGTACACAATTACTTAGTTTTGGCATTTAATTAATTAATTTTCATCAGTTCAAATTCAGTATATCACTAAGTTTAAATTTTTGTTTCATGACACTGCTCACATGTGCAAAACAGTACCAAATAACAGTGAGTACTGCTCAGCAGTTGAAAAAGATACCAGAAGCACACTTTAAACGAGGAGAAAGTTCCTGAGAAAAGAATTTCCAGTACTTTCATTTATAGATAAATTTTTGTAGAAAGCTTACAGTATGTACATGTCAGTTTGTTGTACGGAATCAGCTCAGAAAGATCATTGAGGGAACGTGACGGAAAGCTGCCAAGAAACTATTGTAAGTAGCCATGAGAACACCATGAATGAAGTTGCCCGATTTGTTGCTGTATCAATGCGGGCTGTCAAATGCAGGGCCGGCCATGGCGTGCCAAACCTCACGCGTGCAGCTTGTATGAGTCACGTTTATTTTTTTATTTTATTTACATGTCAAGTTCCGTAGGACCAAATTGAGGAGCAAATCTCCAAGGTCATGGAACGTGTCAGTACATGAACTTACAACATAAAAGTAATAACAGATAAAAATAAATGTTCATGATCCTGAAAGAAAATCAGTCCACAAGTTTAAGCAAACGCTATCAGCAATACAATGAGAATCAGCTTAATTTTTCAAGGAACTCCTAGACAGAATAGAAGGAGTGACCCATGAGGAAACTCTTCAGTTTCGATTTGAAAGCGCGTAGATTACTGCTAATATTTTTGAATTCGAGTGGCAGCTTATTGAAAATGGATGCAGCAGTATACGGCACACCTTTTTGCACAAGAGTTAGGGAAGCCCGATCCAAATGGAGGTTTGATTTCTGCCGAGTATTAACCGAGTGAAAGCTGCTTATTGTTGGAAATAAACTAATATTGGTAACAAGAAACGACAATAAGGAATATACATATTGAGAGGCCAATGTCAAAATACCCAGACTCGTGAACAGAGGTCGACAAGAGGTTCGTGAACTCACACCACTTATTGCCCGAACCGCCCGTTTCTGAGCCAAAAATATCCTTCTAGAATGGGAAGAGTTACCCCAAAACATAATACCATACGACATAAGTGAATGAAAATAAGCAAAGTAGACTAATTTACGTGTCGAAGTATTACTCACTTTCGATACCGTTCGAACAGTGAAAATGGCAGTATTAAGTCTTTGAACAAGATTCTGAACGTGGGCTTTCCACGACAGCTTACTATCTATCTCAACACCTAGGATTTGAACTGTTCAGTTTCACGAATCATATGCCCGTTCTGTGAGATTAAAAAGTCAGGTTATGTTGAATTGTGTGTTAGAAACTGTAAAAACTGAGTCTTACTGTAATTTAACGTTAGTTTATTTTCTACAAGCCATGAACTGAGGTCATGTACTGCACTACTTGAAACCGAGTCAATGTTGCACACAACATCCTTTACTACCAAGCTAGTATCATCAGCAAACAGAAATATTTTAGAGTTAACCATAATACTAGAGGGCATATCATTTATATAAATAAGGAACAGGAGCGGCCCCAACACTGATCCCTGGGGCACCCCCACTTGACAGTACCCCACTCAGATCCCACATCACAGCCATTATCAACATTGTGAATAATGACCATTTGCTGCCTGTTGTTAAAGTAAGAGGTGAACCAATTGTGAGCTACTCCCCCTATTCCATAATGGTCCAACTTCTCGAGAAATATTGTGAGATCAATACAGTCAATTGCCTTTGTTAAATCAAAGCATACGCCAAGCGTTCGAAACTTCTTGTTTAGCCCATCCAGTACCTCACAGAGAAAAGAGAATATAGCATTTTCAGTTGTCAAACGACTTCTAAAGCCGAACTGTACATTTGATAGCAAATCGTGTGATATAAAATGATCAATTAAACTTACATACACAGCATTTTCGATAACTTTTGCAAACACTGATGGCTTAGAAATAGGTCTAAAATTATCTACATTATCCCTTTCTCCCTTTTTATAAAGCGGCTTTACTACTGAGTACTTTAATCGCTCAGGAAACTGACCTTTCCTAAAGGAAAAATTACAAATATGGCTAAATACAGGACTAACATGTGCAGCACAGTACTTTAATATTCTACTAGACACTCCATCATAACCATGAGAGTCCTTAGTCTTCAATGATTTAATTATTGACTCAATCTCCCTCTTGTCTGTATCACAGAGGAGTATTTCATATGTCACTCTCGGAAAGGCATTTGCTAAGAAATTTATATGATTTCCTGTAGAAACTAAATTTTTATTTAATTCACCAGCAATGCTCAGAAAATGGTTGTTAAATACGGTACATATATCTGATTTATCAGTAACAGAAATATTATTACTGCGAACTGACTTTATATCATCAACCTTGTGCTGCTGACCAGACACTTCCTTCACAACTGACTTTTTTTTTTTTTTTTTTTTTTTTTTTTTTTTTTTTTTTTTTTTTTTTTTTTTTTTTTTTGGTCATCAGTCTACTGACTGGTTTGATGCGGCCCGCCACCCCGCCACGAATTCCTTTCCTGTGCTAACCTCTTTTGCAACCTACGTCTTCAATTATTTGCTTGACGTATTCCAATCTTTGTCTTTTACACATATTCCTTTCCTCTCCGATTCTGCGTAGAACCTCCTCATTCCTTACCTTATCAGTCCACCTAATTTTCAACATTCGTCTATAGCACCACATCTCAAATGCTTCGATTCTCTTTTGTTCCGGTTTTCCCACAGTCCACGTTTCACTACCATACAATGCTGTACTCCAGACGTACATCCTCAGAAATTTCTTCCTCAAATTAAGGCCGGTATTTGATATTAGTAGACTTCTCTTGGCCAGAAATGCCTTTTTTGCCACAGCGAGTCTGCTTTTGATGTCCTCCTTGCTCCGTCCGTCATTGGTTATTTTACTGCCTAGGTAGCAGAATTCCTTAACTTCATTGACTTTGTGACCATCAATCCTGATGTTAAGTTTCTCGCTGTTCTCATTTCTACTACTTCTCATTACCTTCGTCTTTCTCCGATTTACTCTCAAACCATACTGTGTACTCATTGTACTCATTAGACTGTTCATTCCGTTCAGCAGATCATTTAATTCTTCTTCACTTTCACTCAGGATAGCAATGTCATCAGCGAATCGTGTCATTGATATCCTTTCACCTTGTATTTTAATTCCACTCCTGAATCTTTCTTTTATTTCCATCATTCCTTCCTCGATGTACAGATTGAAGAGTAGGGGCGAAAGGCTACAGCCTTGTCTTACACCCTTCTTAAAACGAGCACTTCGTTCTTGATCGTCCACTCTTATTATTCCCTTTTGGTTGATGTACGTATTGTATATGACCCGTCTCTCCCTATAGCTTACCCCTACTTTTTTCAGAATCTCGAACAGCTTGCACCATTTTATATTGTCGAACGCTTTTTCCAGGTCGACAAATCTTATGAAAGTGTCTTGATTTTTCTTTAGCCTTGCTTCCATTATGAGCCGTAACGTCAGAATTGCCTCTCTCGTCCCTTTACTTTTCCTAAAGCCAAACTGATCGTCACCTAGCGCATTCTCAATTATCTTTTCCATTCTCCTGTACTTTATTCTTGTAAGCAGCTTCGATGCATGAGCTGTTAAGCTGATTGTGCGATAATTCTCGCACTTGTCAGCCCTTGCCGTCTTCGGAATTGTGTGGATGATGCTTTTCCGAAAGTCAGATGGCATGTCGCCAGACTTATATATTCTACACACCAACGTGAATAGTCGTTTTGTTGCCACTTCCCCCAATGATTTTAGAAATTCTGATGGAATGTTAATTATCCCTTCTGCCTTATTTGACCGTAAGTCCTCCAAAGCTCTTTTAAATTCCGATTCTAATACTGGATCCCCTATCTCTTCTAAATCGACTCCTGTTTCTTCTTCTATCACATCAGACAAATCTTCATCCTCATAGAGGCTTTCAATGTATTCTTTCCACCTATCTGCTCTCTCCTCTGCATTTAACAGTGGAATTCCCGTTGCACTCTTAATGTTACCACCGTTGCTTTTAATGTCACCAAAGGTTGTTTTGACTTTCCTGTATGCTGAGCCTGTCCTTCCGACAATCGTATCTTTTTCGATGTCTTCACATTTTTCCTGCAGCCTTTTCGTCTTAGCTTCCCTGCACTTCCTATTTACTTCATTCCTCAGCGACTTGTATTTCTGTATTCCTGCTTTTCCCGAAACATGCTTGTACTTCCTCCTTTCATCAATCAACTGAAGTATTTCTTCTGTTACCCATGGTTTCTTCGCAGCTACCTTCTTTGTACCTATGTTTTCCTTCCCAACTTCCGTGATGGCCCTTTTTAGAGATGTCCATTTCTCTTCAACTGTACTGCCTACTGCGCTGTTCCTTATTGCTGTATCTATAGCGTTAGAGAACTTCAAACGTATCTCGTCATTCCTTAGTACTTCCGAATCCCACTTCTTTGCGTATTGATTCTTCCTGACTAATGTCTTGAACTTCAGCCTACTCTTCATCACTACTATATTGAGATCTGAGTCTATATCTGCTCCTAGGTACACCTTACAATCCAGTATCTGATTTCGGAATCTCTGTCTGACCATGATGTAATCTAATTGAAATCTTCCCGTATCTCCCTTCCTTTTCCAAGTATACCTCCTCCTCTTGTAATTCTTGAACAGGGTATTCGCTACTACTAGCTGAAACTTGTTACAGAACTCAATTAGTCTTTCTCCTCTTTCATTCCTTGTCCCAATCCCATATTCTCCTGTAACCTTTTCTTCTACTCCTTCCCCTACAACTGCATTCCAGTCGCCCATGACTATTAGATTTTCGTCCCCCTTTACATACTGCATTACCCTTTCAATATCCTCATACACTTTCTCTATCTGTTCATCTTCAGCTTGCGACGTCGGCATGTATACCTGAACTATCGTTGTCGGTGTTGGTCTGCTGTCGATTCTGATTAGAACAACCCGGTCACTGAACTGTTCACAGTAACACACCCTCTGCCCTACCTTACGTTTAGAATGTTCTAATGGAAAGCAACTCTCAAAGAGCATGAGAAATGTGTTGTGGAAAGCATTGTATTTATCATCTATATTATCGGCACTATAAACATCTTGCCACTCTTGTTCCTTGACAAGTTTTGAAAAACTCTCTGTTGCTGTTGGATTAACTTTCCTACGTAGTTTATAATTAAATACGACATTGGTTTGAGTACAAAAACCTTTTAGTGTTAAAATTTGTGCATCATGGTCTGAAAGGCCATTCACCCTTTTACTAACAGAATGCCCATCTAGTAATGAAGAATGAATAAAAATATTGTCTATGACTGTGCTACTGTTCCCCTGCACCCTAGTTGGAAAAAACACAGTTTGCATCAGATCATATGATTTTAGGAGATCTACCAACATCTTTTTTCTTGCACAGTCATGTACAAAATTAATATTGAAGTCACCACATGTAACTACTTTCTGGTACTTCCTACAAAGTGAATCAAGAACCCTCTCTAGCTTAAGCAAAAATGCTCTGAAGTCGTAGTTAAGGGGCCTATAAACAGCAGTTTAGTTTCACTAAATTCAACTAATGCTGCACAACTTTCAAATATCTGTTCAGTGCTGTGTCGCGATACGTCTATGGAATCAAACGAAATACTGTTTTTTACGTACAGTGCCACTCCCCCACCCCGTAAGGAACTCCTTGAGGAACAGCCAGCTAATCTGTAGCCTGGTAAAGGAAGCCTCTGAATTATCAAATTATTTAAGTGGTGTTCTGATATACCAATAATTTCAGAGTTAACATATATTAGCAGTTCACTAACTTTATCGCTAATACCTCTTATATTTTGATGAAATATACTAATTCCTTCTCTACTTGGAAACATTACATCCTCTGGAGGTGAGCCCTTAGTTAGAGGCACTTCCTTTAAGCAGGTATACCTATCAGCTGACTTCAGTCTAAAAAAGGTGCAGCTCTAACACCAGCTACTACAGGAATTTTTCCATGAGTGGTACCACTACCACCACCATCCATTACACTGTCACCTATAAGTTTAGCCAGCCTCCTCTTCCCATACCGATTGAGGTGCGGGCCATGCGTAGTGAAACCCCATCTACTGATAGACCCAACTGGCACCACTGAGATATGATCCATGCCCTCCGCCATCAGTGCCCTCCCCACCCCCACATTAACGCGCCTCACAGCCGCATTAAGGTGAGGCCGATCATGACGCTGAAACAGTTGCACGAAATGCACATTAGTGCCACCAGTTTGAGTAGCTATCTTAACCAAGTCACCACTGACATCATATTCCCCGTCCCTATCGAGACTGTTCCCTGCTCCACCCACTATCACTACCTGATCCTCTTTCGTAAAATTCTTACATAACTCCCCTATGCTTTCAGTCACCTGAGCCAACCCTGCACTAGGCTTCACAATGCTGGTGACCTGGTACTCACTCCCCAACACTTCCTGTAACTGCTGGCCCACACCTCTACCGTGGGAACTACCTAGCAGCAGAACCTTCTTTCTGCTAGACTTTGCAACTGACCTAGTCCTCCTAATTGCTGAGGACTGCTGCAAGTTACCTACATCTACGGCTACACGAGGCTCCTCTCCAACGTGTGAGCCAACACCTGGCCTGTCATTCGGCTTTGCTCGGTACTTCTGGGCAGTACCGGGAAAAGCGTGACATTTCATTTAGCGTTGCGGTAATGCATTTTAGGGTCGGTACAACTCTCGTTGAGTTCGGCAGAATCGCTGTATCGGCGCTGTTTACCCTTCACTATTTGTTCATGGTATGAAGGACGCTCACAAGTCCAATGGCTGTTTGCACAAAAAGAGGTAATCTAGCGATTTATCGTCACAATCCTTTAAAATGAATGGGAATGACAGAAGAGAGCGATGGGAATTCTCAGTTTGCGAAAGCGACGGGTACTTCACTTTTGCTATGAAAAGACATTACAATACCATGAAGAAAGAAATAAGAATTAGTTGACAATGAAAGAGAAAAAAAATTACAACAATCGACTGATGGGATTCATCGTTATGTACATCAAGAAGGACTTTGCATTAAATTTGCAAGCATGGAGCATGTGAAGAAACTGGTGGTACGAATAGTAAAATTTCTGGAATCGCACGCATTATTGCGTTGTCAGGTGGTAAAGTCAAGGAGCATGCCTGGAATGACTTTGTGATTTAAAACTCGCTGTTGATGAATTTATGAAGCAAAAGGAAGTACAGGGATTGGAGACTGCACATTTTAAGTGGACTTGGCTGTACACTGTCCACAGTAAGACTTTGCAAGGTAACTTCTTTCTGATTTGATGGGAATGCATTTAAATGGGGGGGGGGGGGGGGGCATTCAAACAAAGGCAGTCCAGAATGAGATTTTCACTCTGCAGCGGAGTGTGCGCAGGAGAGCTTCTGTAAAGTTTGGAAGATAGGAGACGAGGTACTGGCAGAAGTAAAGCTGTGAGGACGGGGGCGTGAGTCGTGCTTGGGTAGCTCAGTTGGTAGAGCACTTGCCCGCGAAAGGCAAAGGTCCCGAGTTCGAGTCTCGGTCCGGCACACAGTTTTAAATTGCCAGGAAGTTTCAAAGGCAGTCCGGTTCTCTAAGCACACTGGTGATAAAGAAAACGCGAGGCTTGAAGAATTCATTGCACCTTGTAAGAACTACAAGCGTAGTTTTATAAAGGTTTTGAGGACACTGTCAGTCTTACATCTGTTTTCAGCTGTTTTCGAGGCAGTTTGCCTTTGTATTTGAAAGTGCACCTGTGCATGTGCAGATGTAACTGATTGGCCTGCAAGATAATTCCAGTTTTAATGACAGATATTGAAAGGAGTCTACTGGCACCCGAATATTTTAATGCTACTAATGTAAACTAAAATGAAACTATGGTATTGTAAACGATGTATGTCTCTGATGGACTCTAGAAAGCGGCTCGCTGACTTTACACTACTGCAGAGCCAAAGATACTGCTTCCGGTCTGAGATTGCTTGGCGCACAGTAGTGAGTGTGTATCAGTCTGTGAGAGAATGAGGAGTAGGCAATTTTTGTGGTGTGCTGTGTAAAGCGACCAAGTGATAGATTACAATTTAGGAATGTTCTTATACCAATATACCGCATTAAAATAGGTTGGCTGGCTCTGAGCACTATGGGACTTAACATCCATGGTCATCAGTCCCCTAGAACTTAGAACTACTCAAACCTAACTAACCTAAGGACATCACACAACACCCAGTCATCACGAGGCAGAGAAAATCCCTGACCCCGCCGGGAATCGAACCCGGGAACCCGGGCGTGGGTTAAAATAGGTAGTTAAAATGATAATGAAATGTAAAGTGAAATGATGAAATGTTAATTTAATTGAGTCAAGAAAGGATTACTGGATTGATATTACAAAGAAGCTTTACGAGCACATTGGAAATATAAATGCGGAAGCAGAAGTCTTCTCGCAGTTAAGGAAAAGAAGTTAATTTTTTATTACTTTTCTTTTACCAGTGCGTTAGTGTAAATGAGTTCGCTGATAATTGGTAACAGTGAGTTCTATGTTGAGTAACCCCAGAATGTACGTAAACTGATTTGATGTATAGGCTAGTTATATATTTCCCTTCTGTAATGTTTCTAAGAATAGTTAACACATTTGATGATTTGTCTTTACGCTTTTTAGTGATGTTAGATAATACTTGCTGTACAAATCTCAGTGTTTATGACTACGTCAGCGAAGACGGATTTTCATTTAGTAAAAAGGACGTAATTTTTCTGAGTAATGTAATTTCGATTGACAGATGTTTTGAAGAGCCAAACTTAACTTCGAATACAACTTCACTATTGAAAAAGTCAGTAATTCACCCTAATCATTAGCGCCTTCCTGTCAAGGTCATACGTTTTTTAAAGACATTGAACTTTTCTTAAATGTTTTCATTTATCAGCCAAAAGAATTTCATGTATATTTCAAAATATTACGGCCAGCATTGCACACCGCCGAGCATGTAGCCAGAGAGCAGGCTATAATGCGATTCACCGTTGCTGCTTTAGAGGTAAGAGGATTTTATTTATTTGTTATGTGTACAGGGACCAAAGTTATCAGTTCAGAGGCTTCAATACCCAAAGGGCTGAATGTATTTTGTAGTGACTGTTTTTCTTTAGGTGGTATTAGGAATTGCATTGCCCGATCAGTTCGTATAAAGTTATGCTAATAATAACACAGAGTAAGCACATCACTTGTAGTTACAACACGCTACACGATAACTCCAGTTTTGTATGTATTCCCATTTCAGACATTCATATAAGTATTTCAATAATTTAAGGAATGTTACAATATTTTTATATCAAAACAGTCCAGGATCTCTACATAATTTCCTCACATAAGAGTTTCCATCTCTCCATAACGAGGTAGCGACAGTGCTAAAATATTTCGATCGACATATGTGAGTGAAAGATCTTTTTTTTCAAGTTTGAAACCAAGTAAGTCACAATTACACGAGAACTTGAGTGCAAAACTCTGAAACTGGCTGTGTCTGTCCGTAAGCCAACAGTTTATGCCAGATAAAAATTGTATTATGTCTTCAGCACGCCACTGAAAATCTGTTTTGTTTGTGATCTGTGTTGTTGATAAACGCGAAATTAAAAGCAAACCGTAGGCTGCGCGACTGCACAGCCGTTTAAATGCGATGCATTCGCCGTTTCCCCCTCTTCGCGCACAGACAGCGTTGCGTGCCGGTGGGGGAAATGTTCAGCGAGGTTGAGTGCTTTGGCACTCGTGCCCACGCCTGCGAGCCGTAATGTTGGCAGCCCCTGATCTAACGAGTGTACAAACAATGGCCCACCACTCGCAGCTGTGAAACACAGCGTAAGAAACGCGATCGTAAAAAGATCGTAACCGACTGGGACAGCAGAAGAGAATCACGCCTTGCCAATCGGTTGCCGCTGTCAGTGAGTGCAGGCCCATCTCAACCAGTTTCCCAGAGAACGTTGCGCAACGAATTGGTTGCAACGGACATTTGGAGTCCGGTACTTCACAGGATGCCATTACCCGCAGCGGTACATAAAACTGCACGTCTGCAACGGCCCAAACAACACAAAAATAGACAGTACATAACTGGAGGCGCATAGTGTTGTTTGAGGAGTCTCGATTTTGTCTCTTTACAAATTATGCAAGGTGGAATAGAGTTCAACCGCAGGCTCTTCCACTTTTTAAGTGTGTCGGTGTGTTCTTGATTCTCGAGCTTGCTCATACAGGTTACCGTGAACATGAATCTGTATATGTCAACATTTTCAGCGGCCAAACATTGTCCTTTCTTCTACCCTTTCATGATGAGTACGCCGTGGGCACTCCTCTTCCAAAATGACAACAGCCGTCTTCACAGAGCTGCACGCCTATGTCCCTGGATTGACGAAGACACCCACTGCCCCGCTGAATACCGCTCAGTTTAACGGCTCTTCAGAATCTGATTATCAATGAGTCACTGCGGCTGAATATGGCGTATCTGAAGAAACCTGTGGACTGTCTTCCTCGCCTAATTAAGGTGGTTATCAAGGTTCTTTTGTCTGAACCAAATACGGAGGCAAGTTGTAAAATTCTGATACGCGTTGAAATATAGAAGTCATGAATAGACTTCATTTGCAGCATAGCTTTTCCGTTTGGGTTTCTAGTCGCATTGTTGTGTGTCTCGTTCAAATTATAAATGTGGCTACTGTACCGTCGAAGAGTCTTCGTTTTGGACGGCATTTCGCCAATGAAAATTCAGCCAAAGTTGTCGAAGTTATACAACCAGCCAGATTCTTCATTTCGTAAGTTTATAAATGATCTACTGAATACAGACATGGTCGTATTTATCTTGAAGATGGTCGATGTAAAGGATGTCTCAAAATTGCTAGTACAGATCGAAATATAGTGGAATTCCTCAATGTAATGTTGGATTATCGGTAGTTAAAGGTAATAATAATAGCTGATGCCATAACCTTATCTGAAGTCCCACCGTCGGAGGCTCGAATCCTCCCTCGGGCATGGGTGTATGTGTTGTCCATAGCGTAGTATGTAGGCTTAGGGACCGATGACCTTGGTCCCATAGGACCTTACCACAAATTTCCATATCTAAAGAAAGAGGGCGAACCATTTTATGTAAAGAAACGAGTACAAATACAAACTCGTATGGCTGGGAGAAGTAGGATAAGATATCGAAAATGTGGGAGTCGACATAGACGCAATGAGAAACAGAACATTTTTCATAGATGCAGTAGAAAAGGTGGACTTTTAGGACAGGAAAAAAAATCAAAAACTGGAAGAAAGTGGATGCAAGAAGAGAAGGAGCAGCGTTCTCGAAAGATGAAAGAAATTTGGGCTTAAAGGAAACTGCAGTTGAAACCAAAGAAGCAAAAAGAATGTTTATTCATCGTCCGACTTACTTCCAGAACTTGAATCAAAAGTTAGTGGACAATGTCAAACTCTTCTAGCCCATTGGGATGGAAAATACGCTAGAGGAGACCTGAACTGCAAAAGAAGAAAATCTCAAGTACTCCCTAGCACCATGTTGCACAAAGTTCATCGGCCAATATGAATACTTCTAAACAGAAGTGCTATTGTGACCTGAAAACAGTCTTTCACTTCCTGAATCTTGTTCAGGTGTTCAAAACACTACATCGTATCTAAACATATGCTGAATATCTCAACATACTATTAGTTCATGGTTTTGCAATCGCTGTATTGGGGTCAAGATCGTTTAAGTCGTTTTAATCACAAAATTCATTAGGGTGATACGATTCAGTTCCATTAGACATAGCTCTTCGAAGGTGAGGCTGAAGTAAACGCACACGGGGCAGAGGCTATCCACCAACCCTACATGGAGAAATAGTAAAATATCAACGTGCGTCCACACGCCAAAGTACGCCGGCGTTACGTTAACATAGTTTGTATGTTTTTCATCACCGGGAAACTGTACTGCCCCATGGGTTTGACGATTGAAATTCTGTGGTTCGATCTCCGATGCTAAGTCCTGTGTTTGATTGATTTTGAACATCAGATTTAATAATCCTCTCTTCGCAGAAATATCCAGTGATTTTAACAGATCACATTGATAACAGTTAAACTGAATAATCCTGTTGTTCCTGCACTGAGTAATATTATATTTCCATAACTCAGCAAATCCTCACGTATCGCACGGATACAGGCTGCGTTATTTGTAGATAAATCCTTCAATGTTTTGTCAAAAGCCGATCATGTCAGCTGATGTTTTCGATCAAACACGAAGCTCGCGTATTTTTCTTACTTCTAGTGGCTGCAGCAGTATAACTCGCATCTGTCAACTCTGTGCTATGAGCTTAACAAAAGTGTCTCCTTACAATCAAAATGTTTGCACATACATTTTCATATTCGAATCTAAATTTGCCTTATTGCTTCTAGCATTAATTCTTCCTACAGCCATAATTTAAGCTTGCAGCCCCATTGTTTGTAAAATGAAGTACGTAATTATGTTAGATTTCTATTGTACTTGTTTTTGGTCTCCTTCGCGAACCACTATCTTCTGGACAATGGTCTCGGCATTTAGTCGATACAGCAGACTGTTTCCTAAGCTACCTCCTTCTTCGCTGAATTATATTCTGCTGGGGTTCTTTCATTGCATCTCAGCCTGGCATCCTCTTTTTGCGCAATTAGGTTCACGTTGTCGTTCCGCTTAAATCGCTCCGTGCTCAAACTCTTAGATACGAGTAACTACAGGCTATAAATTTTAGTGCTTGCATTCAGAGATAACTGAATGCACACTCTGTAATGAAACGTAGCTGTCCGTTGTTAACTGATATAGTCGGTTCTCGGCAGCGTCGTTGGCTGTGACGAGCGATACGTCACAGTTATGAAGAGCCATATAGTAACACTGTCAACGTAAGAACAAATGACTCGCGCGTGTGTGATTCTGTATGGATGTGAACAGTTTACATACAACTTAGCTTTTCCTTTGGTAGCGACTTAGCAATATGACTGAATTTTCTTGAAAAATAAAGGTGTGATATGTATGTGCAAAACGGAGTTGCTCACAACCTTGTTAACACGCTCAGACGAGTGTCAAAGACTATTGTGAAAGCACGCTCAAGCCTTTCAAGACAGCAATACATGTTCTTCATTTACATACATATTCCGTGTTGTGGATTGGCAAGAGAGCCAACCCACTGTGAGAGGAAGCCGAAAGGAACGCGTTTTAGCTCACGCAGGCTGGCGTGAGGTCTGGAACAGATCGAGGAAATGAGACTAACAAAAAACGTACGTAGCTGCTGGAATACTTAACTTTAATCCATAACTGGTGAACATCGCTCTTGACGGTTCGTGTTTTACAGCCTCAATAGTAACGGGTAATGGCGCCTGCTAGGTCGTAGCAAATGACGTAGCTGAAGGCTATGCTAACTATCGTCTCGGCAAATGAGAGCGTATTTTGTCAGTGAACCATCGCTAGCAAAGTCGGCTGTACAACTGGGGCGAGTGCTAGGAAGTCTCTCTAGACCTGCCGTGTGGCGGCGCTCGGTCTGCAATCACTGATAGTGGCGACACGCGGGTCCGACGTATACTAACGGACCGCGGCCGATTTAAAGGCTACCACCTAGCAAGTGTGGTGTCTGGCGGTGACACCACATTCCGTAAGCCACTACATGGTGCATGGCAGAGGGTACCTTGTACTACTACGAGTCATTTCCTTTCCTATTCCACTCACGAATGGTGCGAGGAAAAAGCTACCGTCTGTATGCTTCAGTATGAGCCTTAATTTCTCTTAACTTGGCGGTAGTAGAATACTTCTGCAGTCAGCCTCAAATGCCAGTTCTCTAAATTTTCTCAACAGTTATTTGTGAAAAGAACGTTGTCTTACCTACACGGATTTCCATTTGAGTTCACAGAGTAATTTCTTAATACTCGAGTACTGGTCAAACTTACCAATATGTTACACACACTTAGCAACACGTCTCTCAGCTGCTTGGATGTCCTCCTTTAAACCGACCTGATGGGAAACGCTGACACTCGAGCAGTAGTCTATAAACTGGAAACTATTGCCTAACGCCCTAACCTAAAGAAACCTCCTGTGAACTCTACAAGTACTCTGCTACCCGATTAGCTGCTTTCTTTGTTTAGTGTACCCCTGACCTAGCGAGGGGAACCCTACGATTCTCCATCCCATGACGCAGGCCCAGAAACCTACAATCGCGGCCGTCACAGAATTGACGGAGGCTCTGGTTCAGACCCACTACTCGATTCCCAACCTGAGGGCACCGATCAGTTCTGGGTACGATGGTATAGATCGTGAGCTCTGCTTGCACCTCGCGAGCGAGGCTGGCAGCCTTCTCCTGAAACGTCCTGTTGTGGGTTGGCAGGAGAGCCAACACCGTATTATTAGAGGAAGCCGAAAGGCACGCGTTTTAGCTCACGCAGGCTGGCGTGAGGTCTGGAACAGGACAAGGAAATTAGACTTTAGAAAAACGGACTTAGCTGGTGGAATACTTAACTGATGAGCGTCGCTCTTGACGGTACGTGATTACAGTATCAATAGTAACTGGTAATGGCGCCTTGCTAGGTCGTAGCAAATGACGTAGCTGAAGGCTATGCTAACTATCGTCTCGGCAAATGAGAGCGTATTTTGCCAGTGAACCATCGCTAGCAAAGTCGGTTTTACAACTGGGGCGAGTGCTAGGAAGTCTCTCTAGACCTGCCGTGTGGCGGCGCTCGGTCTGCAATCACTGATAGTGGCGACACGCGGGTCCGACGTATACTAATGGACCGCGGCCGATTTAAAGGCTACCACCTAGCAAGTGTGGTGTCTGGCGGTGACACCACACGTCCCCTTAGAAAAAATTAAAAATGACAGTGCTGGGAACCCTCTTACGTTATTTTATTTTCAAACTGCTGAGTAAAACTGAACGTATTCAGACATTTCTCTCTTTACTTATTCTGATCATCACTAAACGGACACACAATATTTTAGCGCAACGCAGTCTGACTTTCAATAATTGCCACAAAAGAATGTCCCTGACTAACAATAACCTATACCTTTCATGTATCACTTATCTCGCAAAAATCTTCGTTACTCGAACTACTGCAATAAAGCGAGCGCCAATACTGGCAGCTAAATGAAAGATTCTAGCTACTGAAGGCACTAACTACTGATAGGTATAGTTAGCAAATGAAAGATTTTGATAGAGAACAAACAATGTAAATGTTACCTCCATCTTTACAAATTTCCTTTTTCTGGCGGACACACGTCCAGATCGTCCGCTTATAGCAACCTCTCAGAACTCTGGCATTTCTCCCTCCACATCCACTACTGCTGGCGGCTCATCTCCAACTGTGCAACGCTACGCGCTGTTCTCATCCAACTGCTCAACACTACAACAGCGACTATTCCAACAATGCCAACCAGCCATAGACTGCACACAGCACAGTCAGTGATTTTCATACAGAGCGCTACGCGGCGTTACCGACATAAAAACCTAAACAGCCTACTTACACACCACTTCCGCCAACCGCCTTTATGTACTGTGCAGACCCAGAAAACGGGAGGACAGGCGTCATTGATGCCTACGTGAGCCACACGACCGCACCCTGCAGAGCCACAGGCGGGCTCTCCTCCACATCTGGGACGGGGCCCCCAGTCGACATGCTGAGCGCACATTAGACTTCTTTCCAGCCCTGAGCGTTGTATCACTAAGGTGCTCCACAACGCGACTAACATTGGAGCTCTTAGTAACTAGCAATTTACCCTTAACAGCAATACATTTGGTGGGAAAGTCAACTAACGAAACTGTGTTCACAAAACGTTTTGGTCTGGACTGTAATACACGTGTTTCATACTAACTCAAAATATCTTAAGTTTAACGATTTTTGCATTGCAGACATCATGCTTAGCAGAAAACGTCTCAACATTAGTTTCACCTGTTCTCCATTTATTAACCTCTTATGTCATAATATACGAGGACAACTTTTCTCTAAGACAGAGGACATCATGAGGCTAGATGTGTGTATGAGAGATACAGGAATTCTACGTGAGATCAAGCTGATGACTAGATAATATAGGTGATCATTGTGGTCTCAGCAGTTGGAGACATTCTCAAGATCCACAACAACAGTAAAACACATGATTGTATTTTTTTTTTTTGGTCAAATGTTTGACTGGAACGAAAAAAAGATTCCCCATGAATTACAAAACGGTTATTATCTGAATTTCCACATTCAAATGAAGAGTCAAAATGGACAAATAGAGTATGAAATTGATCATTGTCAGGTCTAGCTTTGCAAAAAAGAGTTTAATTCGTTGGAAGTTATCGGAGTAATTAAGAAAAATGTAATTAGTGATTTGGGAAAAAAATTTGTTCCAATTTTCTGAGATTAACAGTCATAAATGGGCAAATGTGTTACCAAATTCACGGGCATGAGATCTAAGTTGATTGAAAGTAATCGGTGTAATTACGAAAAACATAATTAATGATTTGAGGGGAACTTTTGTCCGAATAATCATAGCCAAACGAATGACCGTAAATGAACAAATTGACCAGCGAGAGGTCTAGGTCAACAAAAAACAAACTTAATTGCTTGGAAGTAGATTAATTAAAGAAAACGTAATTAATGATTTGAATGAAAATTTAAATATTTCAGAAGTAGCTGCTGCTACCTAGTAAATGGTCCAAAATTTCATCTCTTCAAGGCTTAACTACTTGGCGCATGAAAAGCTACATTGGTATAGAAACTGTTGAATTCTTTTTTTCGTTTTGAAAAAATAAAGTAAATATCAAATTACAACGAAAATTGAAACTTGTCTGCTGCCTCTTTATCAATAAACCTTTAACAGTTATAGAACATCTATCGATTCTAATATATGTTATACATCATGCCTTCTGAACAAACCTTTAAAGTAGAGAGAAGTTTTGAAAGAAGAAGGTGAAGTATTTCATGAAATGATTTTTCTAAAAGTAAGAAATAATATTGATTAGAGAAATATTTGATTTGTCTCATTTGCTTATATGCTCTCAAACATGATTCAAAGGTGAATCAAATGTTTCTCATATCGATTTTATTTCTTACTTTTCGACAAATAATTTCACGAAATGTTTGACCGTTTTTCAAAACATTTTTTGGCAATTTTGTAAGTGTTCTACTGTATGATTAAATGTATGCGGTTATCATCTAATAATTGTGTAAAAGATTCCTCCAGACCTCTCTACTCATTAGGGTCTACTGGCATATGATCATGAATGTTGCTCCTTCATGCTTTTTACTGCCAACCAACCACTTCCCGTTACGCCATCTAGTTGGATTTTTCTTATCACATTCATTCATCCTTAGTTTATCTAGCGTCTGTTCATTACTGTGTCCTGCCCACTTCTATTCCATCTTCATTTAAATCTTCTAATCCAGTTTGTTCCCTAATCCACTTCTTTGTTTGTATTGTCTTTCCCATTAATTTTCGACGTGAATTTTCCATTGACTTTTGAGCAACGTTTAGTTTTTGACTGGTTTGTGCTTTCAGATCTCACACTTTACTAACATAATTCAAAGCTGAGTGTAAAATCATTGCCGGCCGGAGTGGGCGTGCGGTTCTAGGCGCTACAGTCTGGAACCGCGAGACCGCTACGGTCGCAGGTTCGAATCCTGCCTCGGGCATGGATGTTTGTGATGTCCTTAGGTTAGTTAGGATTAAGTAGTTCTAAGTTCTATGGGACTGATCACCTCAGAAGTTGAGTCCCATAGTGCTCAGAGCCATTTGAACCATTTGTAAAATCATTACAGCTTATCGTTTGGGAGCTTAGCTCTGGAATCTCAAAGTTATCACTTTCCTCTTTAGCCATACATTGGCAAGCTATTTTATGTAATGAGCAACTTGTTAGGGCCACACTGGAAGTTAATTAAGAGGTAATGGATTTTCTTTGTTGCAGTTTGACAAGCTAATTTATGTTAATTAAAGTTATATGTTATAAACAATTGAAATTGGGCGCAACGTTCGCTATCAAAATCAGATTAAAAGATCAGATGCGCCAGCTGCAGAAAAACAGTTAAAATACAACACATTTGCTTGTATTTCCACAAAAATCTCTCTGTTTTGGACAATAGTTAAAATACTTGCAGTTACGCTGTGCTACACTTATTTTCAAACGGACAACGTATACAATAATATATGAAGTAAAACAATAATATGCTCACTACGTTAATAGTTACCTCATGGTCTCTTTTCTGAATTTTTGTTACGAATTTTTAAAAATACAACGTCGGCAGGTGACTTTACTTACTGCATCTCATTACCCATCAGAGCATGGATAGTGAGTTGACGTCATTTGTTTCAGGCACTGCACACACTGGTTGCCAGCATCTCCAAGTGGCAGGTGTGGATCCGGTGCCCATGAATGGCAGCAGTTTCACCCCAGGCTGGACGAGACTTCCTGAGCTTGCAGCAGAGACTCTAACCGGTCACCATTGCTTGTGCCCACAGTCAAAGGGCTGGGAGACCACGCGACAGGCGTTAAGTTCCACACGCAAGGCCTCACAGTGGACTGCCCTCATTAGGAGGGTCTCCGCATATAGTCCTGCAAAATTTTCTCTGGACGTATCTGTATATGTGACTGGCCTTCTCTGTTATTTAAGCTCACGAATCAGATTATTTTTTATTCACTTACGTTGCCGTCGTGTAGCGCCCTTCCTCACCCCTCCCCACGCACCCCCCTCCCAGCCCGCAATACCTGCAAAACTCAGTGCCTCACTGTGTCATAAACCTTGTCAGATCCATTTTGTACAGGAAGAACATCCACCGAATACCTACAATTTCATTTTCAACTCGAACTGCAAACCATTTTCAAAACCTTTTGCTTTGTTGTAAATACTGGAAGGGTAAATTTGTCTTGATACATTTCCACCCAGTGGACTCCGTGGTGTGACGTCTCCTGGCAAGGCATGTACAAAATCGTTATAATACATAAAAAAATAATAAAAATAAACATTTATCTGTATTATTATTATTATCATTATTATTATTATTTCATTACTGTATGAATTGTTGTAGTTTATGTATAAAAGGAAATAACAATCTTTCATTTTTATGTTTGTGCAATATTTATGTATATTTCACAAATAACGTCTCTGGTCGGCGAATGTATGTATCAGAGCAGATAATGAAAAATAAGTACAAAGATGCTTATTAAATTGCCTATAAATAGTGGAGGTTAAAACATTACTCTCTCTGCCTTCTTGTAGCCGTTAAAGTTGTAAGAGCCTGTGACGCTCGATGGAACGCCTAGGTAGATTTCGTTTGTCCTTTGATCGAGAAAGACGCCGTTGGAGGTTGATTTTTGTAAAAGATGTGTAATTTCGATTTATGTTGATTTTTTGAATATAGAAATTGGTAAAATTATTACCTGTAATAATTTATTACTAGCTTGCGCAAGATTTCATTTCACATTCTTAGCCGTTTTCAGCATATTAGGAATTTTTCATGATGCAGAGCCGTGCGGCGATTGTGGAACCGCTGCCGCGGCAAATTCAAAATAAACTGAATGAAAGCAGTCTTCCCACAGCATAGCGGGTAGGTAACGCTACATTAAAATTATCTCTTTCAGCTTCCTGGAGACTTCAGAGGGAAATTGTAGATTTTATTATGTCATTTTCAGGTGGACATGGGCAGCTGCTATTATGTCATCAGTTTCGTAAATAATTCATGAGTGATAAAGTTTTATTTGTGTGTAATCAACGACTGCTGTGCAAAACCTGTTCTGGCTAATAACATAATAATTTAATTTAATTTTTTGTTTTTGTTTCATGCTCTCATGTTAGTCGTGGCAGTTAATAGTCTTCATATATTAAAAAAATTCACTGCAGCGTTTACATTCAGTGAAAATAACATACTGTAACTTCCGTACAGGCAATAAGAGTAATTTTCTTTATATTCAAGAGATGAAAGTAGTGAAGGGCATTTTTTTTCATAATTAGTTACAGTAATGATACCATGTTCCATAGCTAACAAGCCAGATCAGTGTTATATAAAAATAGTTCGCAAATTAAAGATCGTACGTCCACAGCAGGAAATCTTTCAGTGTTGTGTGTATCCCCACATAATAGGTCGAAGTGAATATAGTTAAAATATTTTCAACTGCAGAAACTAATAGTGAAAATCGTATTTTGTCTGTCGTGCTCGCAACAATAAGCAATATAAAATTAATCACAATATTATGCCATATAAACTGAATGTAAAGTAAAAAGGGTGTGCGGTGGGGATAAGGCGACAGTGGATGTGGTCCAGAGATGTATAATCTTTTTTGTAGAGGAGGGACGAGGAGGAGATTAGTGTTTAACGTCCCGTCGACAACGAGGTCATTAGAGACGGACCGCAAGCTCGGGTGAGGAAAGGATGGGGAAGGAAATCGGCCGTGCCCTTTCACAGAAACCATCCCGGCATTTGCCTGAAGCGATTTAGGGAAATCACGGAAAACCTAAATCAGGATGGCCGGAGACGGGATTGAACCGTCGTCCTCCCGAATGCGAGTCCAGTGTGCTAACCACTGCGCCACCTCGCTCGGTGTTTTGTAGAGGAAGAAGGTAACAGAATAGCTCCAGTTTTTCTTTGAAATTTATCCGGAAAACACATCCGGAAATCCGCGTTCATATAACAACCAATCAGGCAAGTTCATACAACGATGTCGGGTCTGGCGATTAAGCAGTAACGTCCGTGCCTGGAAACCGACAGGACGTGGAGTCGAATCTCGGATGTAATACGGGTCTTTCAGTCTGTCTTTTAGCTTAACGTCCACTACTCAATTATGTGATGATTCCCCAGACATCGTCAAATTGTAGGACCCATTTCTCTAGTTGGATAACTGCGTAAGTTTAGAAACACGTCTACATCTACACTACTGGCCATTAAAATTGCTACACTAAGAAGAAATGCAGATGATAAACGGGTATTCATTGGACAAATATATTATACTAGAACTGACATGTGATTACATTTTCACGCAATTTGGGTGCATAGATCCTGAAAAATCAGTACCCCGAACAACCACCTCTGGCCGCAATAACGGCCTTGATACGCCTGGGCGTTGAGTCAAACAGAGCTTGGATGGCGTGTACAGGTACAGATGCCCATGCAGCTTCAACACGATACCACAGTTCATCAAGAATAGTGACTGGCGCATTGTGTCGAGCCAGTTGCTCGGCCACCGTTCACCAGACGTTTTCAATTGGTGAGAGATCTGGAGCTTCTGTACAGGACCTGCAACATGCGGTGGTGCATTATCCTGCTGAAATGTAGGGTTTCGCAGGGGTCGAATGAAGGGTCGTAACACATCTGAAATGTAACATCCACTGTTCAAAGTGCCGTTAATGCGAACAAGAGGTGACCGAGACGTGTAACCAATGGCACCCCATACCATCACGCCGGGTGATACGCCAGTTTGGCGATGACCAGTACACGCTTCCAATGTGCGTTCACCGCGATGTCGCCAAACACGGATGCGACCATCATGATGCTGTAAGCAGAACCGGGATTCATCCGAAAAAATGACGTTTTGCCATTCGTGCACCCAGGTTCGTCGTTGAGTACACCATCGCAGGCGCTCCTGTCTGTGATGCAGCGTCAAGGGTAACCGCAGCCATGGTCTCCGAGCTGATAGTCCATGCTGCTGCAAACGTCGTCGAACTGTTCGTGCAGATGGTTGTTGTCTTGCAAACGTCCCCATCTGTTGACTCAGGGATCGAGACGTGGCTGCACGATCCGTTTATAGCCATGCGGATAAGATGCCTATCATCTCGACTGCTAGTGATACGAGGCCGTTGGAATCCAGCACGGCGTTCCGTATTACCCTCAGAACCCACCGATTCCATATTCTGCTAGCAGTCATTGGATCTCGACCAACGCGAGCAGCAATGTCGCGATACGATAAACCGCAATCGCGATAGGCTACAATCCGATCTTTATCAAAGCCGGAAGCGTGATGGTACGCATTTCTCCTCCTTACACGAGGCATCACAACAACGTTTCACCAGGCAACGCCGGTCAACTGCTGTTTGTGTATGAGAAATCGTTTGGAAACTTTCCTCATGTCAGCACGTTGTAGGTGTCGCCACCGGCGTCAACCTTGTGCGAATGCTCTGAAAAGTTAATTATTTGCATATTACGCATCTTCTTCCTGTCGGTTAAATTTCGCGTCTGTAGCACGTCATCTTCGTGGTGTAGCAATTTTAATGGCCAGTAGTGTAAGTGATTACTCTGCAATTCACAATAAAGTAAGTCGCCGAAGCGGTGCGCGATTGAAATCCACTGAGCGACATGAAATTACTATCGTTATTATTCACAGAGTGATCATGACTAAGTCCATAAAAACAGCCATTTTTTACGTCTTCACTTCGACTCACCTCATTCGACTAATTCCATGCAAGCAACTGGTCCATACACAATTATTCAGAGTCATGACTTATGTCAGTGGTGTAGTGTCGCATGACAGTCTGATTCCACTGGTACATCTACAGCGCTTCAAAGCGTCCAGTGTGCTGTCTGTAGGGGGCGACTAATACATTGATGAAAAAAAATCGCAGCATCAAGAAGAAGTTGTGAGACATAAACGAAAGTCGGTAGGTGCGTCTCTACATCTCAGCGATGAAGTCTACTCAGATTTTGCGCCAATAACACGAGAGTACGCTAGTAGCACCACTATGAGGATGCAAACCAGGTATGCTGAAAGGTGGCTACACTGAGCCACTGCGCCAGAGATTGCGCCAAAGAGTATTATTAAGCCGCCTACACAGTGCCTGTCGAGGACTCGTAATAGCCAGTGCTTGTCCAGAGCTCGTAGTAGTCAGTACTGTTAAGAACTCGTAGTAGTCTGTGCTGAGATGTCGTAGTGAAGAGTGTTTGTTGAGATGAGCTAGTAGGCAGTGCTTGCTGAGATGTGATATTGGAGAGTTCTGGTTGAGATGTGGTAGTAGCGAGTCAGTGTGGAGAGATTGTAATGTCTAGAGTGCTTTTCATCAATATAAATTAAGGTAACAAACTACTTTTATTTTTCTCTCTCATTATTTCAGTGTCCTAAATAATGCATCATTACAGGTTCAGTCAACAAAGCATCTGGCTTGTGTTCTTGTATTAGAGTGTAATTCTGCTTTCCTTACGCAATTATGGGATTTCTATTTTTTAGTTACTTCACTATAAATGGTATTTAAAATTTCTTGTCTTCTTGAAGAAGAACCGTGCCAGATGTGTACGTTGAGTCACACTCCCACACACAGAACAATTACACTTGTGCTTTGGTTTAGTAGGTTTTATAGTTGCTGGGGACTTAATTAATTAACTGTGTTAACGAAAATTTTCTTTCATTGTTTGTTGTTATTCTATGCAGTCAGATTGCGTACAAAAACTAGTCAGGGCCAACCGTTTACGAGACAGCGTAATCGAACAGACAGCTACTAAAAATTTAAATGATTTTCAAATATATTTAATTAAGCCCCCATGCAATGCTTCAAAAACATGCTATAATATTTGGGACTGGACATGGTGAGTCGATGTTAGTCTAGAATGCCTTCATGGCAACAAAGACGCCATTATCAACACCTCAGTGAGTTGGAATGGGGCCGTGCAATAGGGCTACGAGAAGATGAATGTTCCTTCTGCGATATGGCGGAAAGGCTTGACAGGAATGTAGCCACTGCACATAATTGCTCGCAGTGGTGACCACGGAAATGTACGGTCGCTAGAAAACCGGGCTGCGGACGGCCACGTGACAGTACCAAGAGGGAAGACAATCGTCTTCGGCGTTTTGGTTCTGGCGCATCGCACTGCACCTCCAACAGCAATTCGAGCAGCAGATGGCACCACAGTGACACTACGAGCTGCTGAAAATCGATTACTTCAACGACAGTTCTGAGCCAGACGCCCTATGGCGTGTATTCCACTGAACCCAAAACCACCGTCATTTGCGACTTCACTGGTATCAAGCGAGAGCTCAGTGGAGGACAGTGTGGAGGTCTGTTGTTTTTTCTGATGAAAGCTGGTTCTGCCTTGGTGCCAGTGATGGTCGTGTTTTTGTTAGAAGAGGCCAGTTGAGAGCATGCAACAAACCTGCTTGCATGCCAGACACTCTGGACCTCCACTGTCATTTAGTATGACAGCAAGAGTACTCTCGTTGACTGCAAATTTGTACGTCAATCTGGTGATTGCCGCCATTCACGAACAGCTTTCCAGTGGATTAATTCCAACAGGATAACGCTCGCCCACATACCGCTGTTGACAACAAGCTCTACAGAATGTCGACACGTTGCCTTGGCCTGCGAGATCACCAAATCTGTCTACAGTCGAGCACTTATGGAACCTCATCGGACGACATTTCCAGCGTCACCCAGTAATAGTATTAACCGTCCCTGTATTGACTGACCAAGTGCAACAGGCATGGAACTCCATTCCACAAACTGACATCCGGCAGCTGTACAAGGTAAAGTACGCACGTTTGCATGCTTACATTCAACATTCTGGAGGTTACACTGGCTATTATTGTTCAGCATTTCAGGTTTGCAATGGCTTATTTCGCGCTGACACTGAACTGTGATCTTACAATCTTAATCACTTAAACATGTTACTCAGACGAATGTACTCCCAAAATATCATAACTCTACATTAATCTGTTTTGGTTTTGTGTTTTCTTCCGTCAGTGTACTTCGTCCGCCGATTTTGTCTCACTGGAGTGCTCTGGAGGGTGAACATATTGCTGTTAGTAATTATTAATCTTATAATATTTATGTGCCTATGGAACGGCGTAAACATTGTTACTGGGACACTGCGACAAGGTAAGGTTTGAGAATCAGCAGCTCTGTCGTAACTATGTAAAAATAATGTGAATAAGTGGTAACCGAATCATAGTATATATGTAATTACACTTGGAGTCATATATTGTCGCTGAACTACGCTCAAAATCAACTACAGCTATTCACTGACACCAAAAAAATTATTCGGTGTGTTGGTATGAATCGGAAGGAACTGAATCAGTTACCTACAAACAGAAATTAGAAGAAACAACACATGAGACACATGGTGCCACTTTCATAGCCCCAATATTTCATGCAATCACGGAAAAGAAATTACAAAATTTCGTTACAATGCAAGAAGTTCCCGAAGAATGGAATTTGAGCTTTATCAGTACACCTCGAAATATGACCTACAGTTCCAGACGGTTTCAGCAGACTCCCATAAGCGAGGAACGTGTCGGAAGACGTTTTGACTGGGGTAAGGGGGGGGGGGGGGAAGAAGGGCTACCAGCTTCCCACATACATGGTAATCTCTTTTATGCAAAGAATTGGAAAACAGTATGCTGCTTAATATGATTTCATTGAACGTGTCGGTTTTGTTTTCGTACACCAAGTGTAAACTGCTGTTCAGTAAACCCTTTATTTCACGTGAATGTAGCACTATCTCATAAACGGTGTCTCTAAATTAGGTATAATTCATCAGACGTCAAAGAGAATTGATTGAAGTGTGAACTTTTTGAAACGGTAACGCTGCGCCATAACTACTTCAGTAGTCTGATAAAGGGGTTGTCATCCCTTTGGTTGTAAGTATAAGATTACGTACTCTGCAGCAGAGAGAGGAAAAATGTGGTTATTTATTCGCCAATTTGTGATACGATCATAAATTTCGTTGCCACCAAAATATTAGATCACGGGATCGGTTGAGCCAATTACAGCGAAAGGCAACACGAGCCTGGAAATTTCGCTGTAGTCGTTATGCCTTTCTGGGTAATCCATCAGTGAAATAACAGGACTGACGTTGTTGCTGCGACTGCACTTCACACAGGAGGCGATGATGAATTAAATCCTGTGGCACCAGCATTGAATCCATTAATGTTAACGTGTGATGTGTTACACTAATGAACATTACTGCTGCACATAATGACAGTGGGCATTTTTTATGTTTTAATATAACAATGAATTAAACAAAGATGTTCATCGAAATTTAAAGAAAGTAGTGTATTCTAAAATATTTGATGATAGTACTACATAGGATGATAAAGAAGCAGTTAATACGCGTTGTGTAGCCATAAAATATAAAGACCACATTAAAATCTCTGAAAGAGTAGTATAAATTCCCGTTTTCTCAAAAACTTCATACAATCTCGAAGTATTTTCCAAATTATATGCACAGATGTTTTTTTCAAACCACTTTAGAGCCTGAAACAGGCGAAATTTACAAGAGTATTTAAAACAAAAGGCTATATAAGCATGTCAGTAAATAGTACATCATGAATAAGTATGGATAAATAACTCAATGACGTAAACAAACCGGAGCTGAGTTATGAATATTCTTAAAGTGCCGAAGTGAACTCGTGACATACCGCATTTTGTATGATAGTTGGTTAAGAATATTTGCTAGAGAAAGTGGCGAGTTCTGACATGCTGCTTCCAGAGTCTCACAGCAGTGTGGATATGCCCAATCTGCAAGCACTTTCCATATGATTCCCCATTAAGAATATTCACTAGAGAAGGTCGGTGGGTTCTAACCCGTTGCTTCCTGAATTGGACATTTGTGGTAGCGATTATGGGACCAAACTGTTGAGGTCATCGTTCCCTAGGCTTACACACTAATTAATCTAACGTAACCTAACTTACGCTAAGGAAAACACACACACCTATGCCCGAGGGAGGACTCGAACCTCCGACGGGGGGAACCGCTCGAACCGTTGATAAGACGCCCTAGACCGTGCGGCTTCGTTGCTTCCAGAGCCTCGTAACAGTGTGGATCTGTCCAGTGTGCTATGTTAAGAATATTCGCTAGAGAAATAGCACGAATTCTAATGTGTCATCAGCGCCAAACTTCCAGAGGTTCTTGATAGAGTAGATATGATGCACTTCGTTATAAATATCAAAACACTAAGACAAATATATCATTAGACATCGTAGAACGGAGAATTTTGTGCCGTCATCATTTATTAACCTGTTAATAACAAATTTCATGAGTGAATATATATATTGTGAGGCTACAGTGAAGACCCCTAGCTCTTTAAATAAGTGTTTGCAGGGTGATCTTGGATGAGCTCCAGTAATTATTCTGATTACACGCTTTTGTGCAATGAACACTCTTTTACTCAACGATGAGATACAGCTTTAGTTTGCCATAATTTGAATGGAAATTTGTGCAAACAGATGAATGCGCTACAACAGCGTCTCATCCCATAAGTAACTCTCTCGCATACAGCTTTCAGGAAATAAGATACGAGTTGAGAGCAGGCGAGATCGATTGAAACAGTAAGGTAGGAATCACATCAATCGTAAGAACTTACGTTCCTGCATCGAAATCCAACTTAAATGAGTTCGGAAATGCTGGCTAGACTTCTAATGAAACTGAAATGCGATCTATACGTGAATAAAAGCTTGTAAGTGGATGCTTGCCACTAAAAATGTTAATTGGTTGTTTTGAGGACATGAAAAGAGAGCTTGTAAATGTAAAACAGAGTGCAACAGACAACACTATATACAAACAAAGAGCGAATAACGATGTTGCATTCAATGAAATAATACTTAACAAGCTTGCATGGAAAATGTTTCATATTTCAGTATGTGATGAACAACGCTTAAAATTACCAAAGAAAATTGCAGGAGGCTCCCAGTTACCTTTATCATTCCATTCAAAGGAGCTGTTCGAATATTCTCTATTATCCCGCATCATACTGCAGACACAGACCATTAAAACGTCGATTCAACTCGAATCACCGTTCTTTTCATACTGACTGCACACCAAACCCGAAAACTGAGTATAAGATATTTGACAATTGTAAATTAACGAGTGTGAAAGTGTATATTAATTCCGAATTCTATCCATATAATAATTTGCAGCAGAATTACAGTTTGAAACTTAATATTCTTCTATTTGATATGCGTGCAAGATGTCACAGATCTTAATATAAGCAAATTTAAGAATATTGCCACCATTACTGTAATCAGCTGTTCAAAATATAACGAGGTCGTGAAGACAGAGGCTTTTTATGAATGGGTTGAATTTCAGTCTAAAGAAAACTTTCCTCAAAACAAATACGCACTAATTCTGTATGACAAAGTGATTAATTATTTGCCAATCACAGCCATAGCCCAAAGCATTGTCTAGAAAGGAGTTCTAAGATATCCACGTTGCTCTCTCAGGAAGAGGACAACCAGGGATTTAACAACGACTATGGGGAATTCATGATTAACAAGTATACTTTTTTAGCATTCAGAAATGATTGACGTCTTATGACAACATTTAATACGAATATTGCACTGATAAAGTTGTTCAGAGGTGTTAAATGCCACAAGACTTGTAGAACAGCCCTATGATTAACCCGAAATTTTCATGCATTGCACTGGGATGATGTAGAGATAAACAACATTGAAATGGTAAAGTAGCTTAGTACCTGTGATAATACGAACATGATTGTGCAAGTGAAAGGTTCTGAAAAGTGATTTGGATGGGAGCCACTCTAGAAAAACGCTTGAAGATTTTATTTGTCCATCTCAGCAATATCTGAAGAATAAAGAGAAGAAGTAAAATAACTTCATGAATGTGTATGAAAATGTATTGTTTTTTATTTTTAAATTGGATAGTGAGTAAATGATTTTATGTTTTTACCTGATATGCAGTTTATGAATGTCTTTGAATAAATGTCTCAATGAATAAATGATTTTATTAACGGATGCATCTTTTTATTCAATGCTCTGTAGCCAATATTTCAATAAGCACATCATCTATGTGTGACTCACTTGCTTCATGACTGCTATTTTCACAGTAATGGATTTCAGAAGAAGCGTGCTTATGTGTCATCGTATGAGTCTACATAAGAGAGATTCTGGGGTGATGTCATCTTTTGTCCTCCAGTCAGTCAGCTATCATGAAACATAATTCAGGAACTGCTAGTGACGGTGGTAGTGGTCATGTAGTGATTTGTACCGTATTTTTTATGCATAGATATTACGGAATTTGGCCAATTATAGACCGCTTAGCACCAAAGAAAAAGTACAATCTTTTTCTTTTTATTTTCTCAGCGCTCCTTCATGCATTGTTCATCTGACATTGCTCTCCTAGGTTGTGAATTTTTTTGTTGTACAGTAAATATGCAGTATTGATCTGTAGCATGAAATTTTCCTTGTTCTCTATTACGTCTTCTGCTGCGTTAAGTTTTCTCTAGTTCTTTCATGTCTCTTCCAGTCATCTCGTGGTGTTTTTTAATTTGTAAATTAAATTAAAATTTTTCTTCGTTAGCCAATTGTCATTCATTCAGTAAATATGGCCACAAAACTTTAATCTCCTCTTTCACATTATGTCTATGATTATTTCTTTGTTTCTGTATAGATCTTCATTTCTCCTCTTCGTCCAGTAGTTATCTTTGTTCTTTCATGGTCCTCTATGCTAATTCCATTTTCTTAGATTTTTCCTACTTGTGATGTTATCTAACCCATTTGATTGGATCCATTCTTCCAAATACTTAGACTTATCAGGTATTTTGATGTTTCCGTGTTGCGTTTGTCCATATTTTTCTCTGCTGTGTTTATGTTCAATGTATTCCGTTTTCTCATATGATATTAGTAATCAGGCTTTAACTGCAATTTTGTGAAGCGTTTCTATCATTATCAAAAAATGGTTCAAATGGCTCTAAGTACTATCTGAGGTCATCAGTCGCCTAGACTTGATGATGATGATGATGAGGTCCCATACTCCGAGGAGCGTAGGGGACGATGCGGGATACCCGCACCGCTGTACTAGGCAAGGTCCTAGTAGAGGTGGTTTGCCATTGCCTTCCTCCGACCGTAATGAGGATGAATTATGATAATGAAGACGACACAAGAACACCCAGTCATCACGAGGCAGGAAAAATCCCTGACCCCGCCGGGAATCGAACCCGAGACCCCGTGAACGGGAAGCGAGAACGCTACCGCAAGACCACGAGCTGGGGACCCCCTAGAACTTAGAACTACTTAAACCTAACTAACCTAAGGACATCACACACATCCATGCCCGAGGTAGGTTTCGAACCTGCGACCGTAGCGGCAGCGCGGTTCGGGACTGAAGCGCCTAGAACCGCTCTGCCACAGCGGCCGGCTATTATTATCTTTGGATCTGTGTTGCCTGTGGAAATTACTGCATTATTGTCAGCAGAAACGAATCACCTTAAATCCTTCTCTTGGTTGTCCTAGATGGATTCCTTCGATGTTTTTCTCTTGTAGTTCTTTATCCCGCTCTCTCATGACCTTGTCGAAGACCAGACTGAAGAGAATCGACGAGAAGTCTTTGCCCTGCCGAACACCCGTGTTAATTCTGAAGGCTTCTAAAACTGCTCCTAGAAATTTAACTTTTGAAGTTGTGCCTGTGAGTGGCCGTTCCACTAACTGCCCGGTGGTTTTGTCGATACCTGTTTCTTCCAGTGTTAGGATCACTGTCTTTCTGTCTACGGAATCGTAGACTACCCACATTGTTCTCATCCTAAGGATAGTTTTCACCTCAAAATTTTTATAGGGCACGACCTACACTCCTGGAAATGGAAAAAAGAACACATTGACACCGGTGTATCAGACCCACCATACTTGCTCCGGACACTGCGAGAGGGCTGTACAAGCAATGATCACACGCACGGCACAGCGGACACACCAGGAACCGCGGTGTTGGCCGTCGAATGGCGCTAGCTGCGCAGCATTTGTGCACCGCCGCCGTCAGTGTCAGCCAGTTTGCCGTGGCATACGCAGCTCCATCGCAGTCTTTAACACTGGTAGCATGCCGCGACAGCGTGGACGTGAACCGTATGTGCAGTTGACGGACTTTGAGCGAGGGCGTATAGTGGGCATGCGGGAGGCCGGGTGGACGTACCGCCGAATTGCTCAACACGTGGGGCGTGAGGTCTCCACAGTACATCGATGTTGTCGCCAGTGGTCGGCGGAAGGTGCACGTGCCCGTCGACCTGGGACCGGACCGCAGCGACGCACGGATGCACGCCAGGACCGTAGGGTCCTACGCAGTGCCGTAGGGGACCGCACCGCCCCTTCCCAGCAAATTAGGGACACTGTTGCTCCTGGGGTATCGGCGAGGACCATTCGCAACCGTCTCCATGAAGCTGGGCTACGGTCCCGCACACCGTTAGGCCGTCTTCCGCTCACGCCCCAACATCGTGCAGCCCGCCTCCAGTGGTGTCGCGACAGGCGTGAATGGAGGGACGAATGGAGACGTGTCGTCTTCAGCGATGAGAGTCGCTTCTGCCTTGGTGCCAATGATGGTCGTATGCGTGTTTGGCGCCGTGCAGGTGAGCGCCGCAATCAGGACTGCATACGACCGAGGCACACAGGGCCAACACCCGGCATCATGGTGTGGGGAGCGATCTCTTACACTGGCCGTACACCACTGGTGATCGTCGAGGGGACACTGAATAGTGCACGGTACATCCAAACCGTCATCGAACCCATCGTTCTACCATTCCTAGACCGGCAAGGGAACTTGCTGTTCCAACAGGACAATGCACGTCCGCATGTATCCCGTGCCACCCAACGTGCTCTAGAAGGTGTAAGTCAACTACCCTGGCCAGCAAGATCTCCGGATCTGTCCCCCATTGAGCATGTTTGGGTCTGGATGAAGCGTCGTCTCACGCGGTCTGCACGTCCAGCACGAACGCTGGTCCAACTGAGGCGCCAGGTGGAAATGGCATGGCAAGCCGTTCCACAGGACTACATCCAGCATCTCTACGATCGTCTCCATGGGAGAATAGCAGCCTGCATTGCTGCGAAAGGTGGATATACACTGTACTAGTGCCGACATTGTGCATGCTCTGTTGCCTGTGTCTATGTGCTTGTGGTTCTGTCAGTGTGATCATGTGATGTATCTGACCCCAGGAATGTGTCAATAAAGTTTCCCCTTCCTGGGACAATGAATTCACGGTGTTCTTATTTCAATTTCCAGGAGTGTATTTTTTCTAAACTTCGGTTGGCACTCGCCAGTCGTGTGTTCTGTTTGGTACTATATCTTACTCAATAGAGCTTTGAATATAATGTTGTAGGTGACTGCAAGCAGTGGTATGCCTCAGTAATAGTTGGTGCCTGTCCTGTCACCCTTCTTATGTAGCAGCTGGACAGTGGCTTGTTTCCAGTCGTCCGGTACTCTTACTTTCTCCCAGCAATCTTCAATAAACTCATAAATGGATTCAGTTGCCTGCTTATCTTCCAGTTTCCAAATCTCAGCTAATATCCCGTCTTCACCAGGTGCTCTATTGTTTTCCAGTTGCTCAATGTATTGTTCAATTTGACGCAGTGATGGTGGGTTTTCCTTTTGAGGCTGTCTGAAAATTAGTTGCTGTGTTGGCTCCTCGCAGTTCAGAAGATTTTTGAAGTATTTTACTAGTAACTCACAGTTGTCTGCGCCGTTGGTAATCAGTTTGCCTGTTGAATGCCTGAAGTGTAAGCTCATCGACATGTAGCCTGTTATTTCTTCTTAGAAAACTGTGTAGATGTCCCTAATGTTGTTCTGTCTGAAATTTGTATCTATTTCCTCAAATCGTTTTTTGTCATATTTCTGCTTCTCTATTCGAATAATTTTTGGTGTTTGTTTTCTGATCTCATTCAATGTGTTCCAGTCTCTTTCCTTTTTGCAGAATCCATTGTTTCCAAGCATTTAGCCTCTGCTCTATCGCTTCGTCACATATCTTATTCCACCAACTACATTTCCTTCTTCTTCGTGGTTGTTCTAGTTCTTTCTCCGTTTCTGTCAGTGATTTTCTGATTTCATCCCAATTTTCCAAGTTATTTGTGTGAAGCTTTTTAATGAATCCGTTCCTGTTGTCTAACAGAAATTTTATGCCAATTCTATGGACTTTTTTTAATTTTGAGGTTTGGTTTTCTAGGTAGAAATTTGGCTTTGATTTCTGTTAGAACCTGATCTGAATCTATGCCCAGTCAGTCCTCTTTTGACCCGAACATTCATGGTTATTGCCTAAATGTGTATTAGGAGAAAACCAGGTCTTCTTCCTCCTAGATGATTTTCTGAAAAAGGTTGACAGTAGTTTTAAGTCGAACTGTCCGCAGAAGTTGATTAGCCTTTCTTCATTCTCTTTGGTGCATTTATACAAAGGAAAATTTCCCATTGTTGCTTGTATTTATCGTCTCTCCCGATCTGTGAGCTGAAGTCGACCAGTAATTGTATTGTGGTGCTTTGGTGTGTCTGATGTCTCATTTTCTAGTCTCCCAGAATTATTCGATTTTTTCTGTTCTCATTGTTGGTAGGTACATATGCATTTATGGTGATATAGCTTGTAAGGTGGCAGAATAAATGGTCAGATTCGCACCTTACATGAGACCTTTACAAATCGCAATGAGAAGGTGAAGATGACATCTAACATAAATCGACAGTTATGAGAACATTTGCCTATCAATATGTAATGCAAAAACACACCATTCCTATACAATGCATGTCTCTGAGTGGAAGGTAGAACAGGGAATGCGAGTCAAGTCGCTTTTAGTTTTGAAAATCCAGCTCCACAATGACATAGCGAAGCCGCGCTGCGTGAGTTATGCTGGAAACCACTTAAAGGGATGGCAGGAAGGAGGACAGCGACCAGGTGATTCAAGTCGGAGGACTGCCTGTAGCGAGGCATCTGTTCAAGGGCAGAGAAGAAGCTTTGGAAAACTGCATTTCGGAATTCTAAAGGGAGACGAACAAAAGCAAGTGACGCATTTTCGTCCAGCGAGTGCGACACATGGAAAGGTCAATGTACTTTAGGCGTCTAGAACGGGCACAAAACGTCCTATTGGCGGAAACACACTAGGAAGGAGAAAAATACTGAAGTTTCGACGCAGTTTGATAAAAGGAACATTGTGATTGGTAGAGAGAGTCTCTGCAAAATAAGAGGAGCGCTCCTATTGGTCAAAAAAAGCCGTGACGTGAAAAAGATACCCAAGTGGAGGGAGGCAGTTCTGCCAGGAGTAGGACAAGAGAGAAATTTTGGGGACTCTTCTCTGAACTGGCGTCAAGTGTGGAAAGGAGCACTTAACGCTCCGTACGACGCAGAGAAGAAAGTTGTGTGGACACTGCGTTCACAGCGACTGCACTCCAGCTAAAATTAGCTGTAGCAACGTTTAGCTCCAACTGTGGAGAAACTAACCTACCAAATTAGTTAATTATTCTTGTGAGAACTGAAAGGGCACTATAATATGCACACTGCTCCAACCCTGCACGTGTATATCACCACATAATAAGACTAGGGCTGAGTACATGTTTTCTCACATAACGAGAAACATTGGGAAAGTTTCTGCTGGAAAGTTCAGCAAAGGCCAGATTAGTTTTGTAGGAATTTCAGTGGGAGAGAGCAGCCTTGCAGACAGCAGCACGTTGCAGCTTGTGTCCACTGTAAACTCTAGCGGCCTTGGGTAATCTTGCACTCAAATTTGTCACTTGACTAACCATCCACCGTAGACTTGATTGTCATCCTAAATAGTACCGATCTTTGAACCGGTATCGGACGATTTTCGTAGTACTGACCAACATCATAACGTATGTGTAGGACAAATTTTGTAAAGAAACGTGCAATCAAACTTTCATATTATTGTGCTTAGAATTAAGGTAAGGAAACTTTCAATTTTTGATGTTGGCAAGAGGCATTATCCATTGCGCTGTTTTACGTTGGCGAGTTGAAAACTGAGTGAAAAGTTGTAATTTGTTGAGAAATATTGCGACATTAAACTTGTCATTTCACCTCACACAGTTGTTCTCAATTCAAGAATAAAAAGAAACGAACCACACCCTTATAAGCTCTTCTTTGCTGATCTAAAGCAGAGAAGTGATATTCGCGCCGATGGGGATGCAAAATTTGATATGGATTCCGTTAGATTCCTTTTGACCATGAAAACTGTTCCAAGCACAGTGACTTCCTCTTCATTCTTTATAGTCGATTTACCTTTAAAAATCCTATAGCCCTCTGATTCAAATGCGTTCTTATCACCATATCTGGTTTCCTGAAGTACTAGTATGAGCATGTTGCCTATGTTTAACACATCCGTCAGTTGTTTAAGTTTCCAAGTCCTTAGTAAAGTGTTTATGTTCAATGTGCCTCGCAGATGTTTCTTCTTAGGCCGTATTCGAGGAGTTCTAGGAAGCTCCGACTCCTCCTTAAATAATGTTCTAGGCATTCCAGAATCCAGTGGCCTAGCTGCATCACTGTATCCATTGATGAAGGATTGTTTACCTCCTGGAGTACCTTGCCATTCAGTGTTTATAGTCATGTTGAAAGTAAATTCGGCAGAGCTGTTAGCCCCTTCCTGGTATTTTACATCTTTGATCGAATCGCCATATGGGTCTTAGGAGGCCGTCCAATATGGGCAAAGACGCCTTTCATTGCCGCCCTCTTTGGTAACAGATGCTACTTATTTTTGCAGCCATCATAAACATGTAGAGATGGTTCAGATGGCTCTGAGCACTATGGGACTTAACGTCTTAGGTCATCAATCCCCTAGAACTTAGAACTACTTAAACCTATCTAACCTAAGGACATCACACACATCCATGCCTGAGGCAGGATTCGAACCTGCGACCACAGCGGTCGCACGGTTCCAGACTGAAGCGCCTAGAACCGCTCGGCAACTTCGGCCAGCTAACCTGTAGAGAGACGCTGATCACGTAGCCACTTGTTGCAAATTAGACACGACGTGGATTTTTGTCCTGCTTTGTGAGTTGCCTTTTCCGTTAGAGCCGCCATATTATGTCCGCTCTCTCTGCCTTTGCTACCGCTGAGGTGCCACTGTCAGGAGAAAATGACTTGTCCGCCTCCTTTGCCTTTGAGACTGATATCTTCATTCATCTTAGAAGCCACTGATCTTCTTCACCTGAACTCCCACTCTGCTGACTAACTGGCATCCTCCTCCTCGTACCAAGCGACCAGCTTTTAAAAACAGACTGTCCACTGTCCTGCACTGGTCGTCTGTACTGAGCCCCCTGCAATGTGAAGGCTTAGTTCATATATATATATATATATATATATATATATATATATATATATATATATATATATATATATATTGCAACCATAAAGTACATTGAAAGAATCATAAGAAAATGATGAGCAATATGAGCAAAGGTACATATGGGTAAACGATACTAATATATATTGCACTCCGTCTTCGGGCCACGATTCATCCTCAGTGGAGGTTGTGGATAGGAGGGGCATGGGGTCAGCACGCTGCTCTCCTGGTCGTTATGACGGTATTCTTGACCGAAGCCACTACTATTCGGTCGAGTAGCTCCTCAATTGGCATCACGAGGCTGAGTGCACCCCGAAAAATGGCAACAGCACATGGTGGCCTGGATACTCACCCATCCAAGTTCCAATCACACCTGACAGCGCTTAACTCCAGTGATCTCACGTGAACCGGTGTATGTATATATGCATATTATAGCGACAGCCTTGCCGCAGTGGACACACCGGTTCATGTATATATTATTTACCAATTTGTACCTTTGCTCATCATTGTCTTATGATTCTTTCGATGTATTTTACAGTTGCAATGACGATGAACTGGGGAAAGGTTTTTGAGTACCCATTTATGGAAGCATTTGCATAAGCATATCCATCACAAGCAGCAGCTGAGGCTATTCCACCACAAGCAATTGAAAGCTCTATTCTGAGTAAGTGATAATAATCTCCTTTGCTTGAAATGTACTGGATTTTATGCATATTGACGATATGAAGAAGTTTGCTCCTTATTTTACAGTTATTGTTATTGATGACAATGATGATGATGTCCAGTCATTCCCAGAACAACTACACTCACATGCATCTGCTGATGTGCATAGCTCTAAGTGGTACAGTATGCCATGTAAATATACATACATATGTATATACACACACACATACACATGTGTGTGGGGGGGAGGGGGGTTATTGTGTAACTTTTCCTTCTGTATGTTACAGCATATCTTACAGGAATGTTAGATGAGCTGCACCAGCAATGGAACATCAACCATACTGTAGCAGTGATGAACACAGTCTAAGGGATGGCATACTCAACTAAACAATGAGCAGTAGCACAGTAAGCACCAAAAAAATATTTCCCTCAATTCTTGTGGGTATGTATTATATACATTTATGTAGCACTTGTTACCTAAGTATTTCTTTTATATGTGTGGAAATGTTAGATGAGATGCACAACAGTTAAATAATGATGAGTGACAGCACAGCCATAATGTTGCTGAGACAAATAAGTCTGAATGGTGGAGAACTCACCAAAATGACGACTGACAGTGCAGCCATTCTTTTACTGCAGAGCAGTCCAAGGGGTGGCGTACTCTGTGTGAGTACTGGTTATATTTCTATCAGATTCATATATGTATTATATAGACCTAAATATGTTCATATGTTATCTGAGTATCAGTTCTGTATGTTGCAGGCCAGGTTGTGGAACTGTAGGAGATACCCAAAAAGTAGTATCAACAGCCACAGTTTGTGGTCAGTTAATTGTTTTTTAATCGCATAATGGGTGATGAGGAGCCTTAAGAGGCATTAATGCATTTGAGAATGCAGGGCAGCCAAGTGCTTGCTAAAGCAAGATTACCACGAACGTGACAGCAACAGATGGCGAAAAATGTTAAGTAGTGAAATACATTTTCAATTAATATATTTTAGTGAAACACATTTTAATTAATATACTTTTACGCGTAATCTAAAGATTCGTTTTTCATGTATTACAGTTGTAACCAGTACCAGGCAGGCAGATCCCCATCTCACCAATGAAGGTAACAGATACTTTGTGTTTTATTAAAATACTTCACATATTTTTAATGAACTTTTTGTTATAATACCAAAGTTATTTCTTATTCACCACACTAAACCCCACCATTCACCATCTGCAATTCAAAGAATTTCATATTCAATATATGTTTGTAAAATACATATTCTAATATAACGCTTTCTGTTGTAAACGTCGAAGCTTGAGTAAGTACCAAGGAGGAGGACATATCTGGCAATGTTAGCGACAAATTACGCTACAGCAGGACCAACCTTCTACTGCATTGCAAGATGACGTGTTAGACGGCAGGAGAGTGCTTCTCATTTACTAAAGTATATATATATATATATATATATATATATATATATATATATATATATATAGACTGTTCCTGACTTTATTCATATGATAGACAGTAAGGTAGGGTAGCCCTGTGCCAGGCTTTCTGTTGTGGACAACACTACAGACAATATAGAAGCTACAGCCGTTATGGGGAACCAGCGCAACACTTGGCCACTCGTTCTGATTTCGTTTGTAATTTTATTCAAAGGGCCAGCAGAAGCTCCTCATCTCATGTTACTAGAAACAAGGTTGACAATTAAGTACACCAACAATGTTGTGATGCCACAGCACTACCGTTTTCAGTAATACAGGGAAAATGCAGAGATAGGACCTTTGCTATCCACATCCAGAATGCTGTTTGATATATAAATCTGATTATGTTGCTAAAAGCATGTCAAAATGTTTTGGATCGCGATATTTGCAAAATTATTAATGATCCACGATATTATGCCACTTCCTGTTGCTGCAAATTTAACACAGTAAATGGGAATGATGATATGACTACCTTGCAGCGGTTACTTGTGTTGATGTTAAGGGGCACACCACTTGCTGAATGTTAAGAGATGCCAGTATTAAATGGAATCTGAATTCGATTTTCTAAGTTTCAGGAAAAAACTGTCTGGGAAAGCGCGAGTTTGTATGTTGTGGCTCGACATACACACACGTTTTCTATCCTGTCTTTTGAGTTTCTTCTAATATCCGTCCTCCACGTGACACAGCTAGTAAAAAGGTGGTTAGTAATGTGAAGAATATCGAAAATGCCTGGTTTCCTAGGTCCCTTCCTACCTGTGAGAGAAATAATGAACAAAATACAGAGCATATGAGTAAATACAATGTGTTTAATATTTATGAATATTAGAAGTATGCTGGTATTGTCTCCCCCACAAAGCTCCAGAACATTCCAAAATTTGAGATGCAAAACCCCACAATTTCAGTTCATGTATACAGACTAAGCAAAGGCAGTTCTACGAAGAGGAGTAAGCATAAAGCTGTTAGGTTCCTCTACTTCCCCCATATGCAGGCCAGTATGCGACAAATGTTGATTTGCTACTCATCTGTAACGGTTGTTAACAGCATCAATGCCGGATCTAAACCATATCCAGTCTCATTTCCTCCCAATTGACTGCATGTGCAACGTATTTGTCACCTGCGTTGGACGCCAGGATAACTATGTTGAAAAATAAATATGTAGCAATGAAGAACAGAGATATAGAATTTTACTAAAATTTGTATTATTAAAAAAGCTTTAGAGTTTTCACGTGCAAAATCTGGAGGCATTACTTTTCACTGCACCCTCGTAAATGTGTACAAGTGTGTATGGTGTGTGTGTGTGTGTGTGTGTGTGTGTGTGTGTGTGTATGTGTGTATTAAGATCAGACTTTAAAAACCTGTTGTATACAGAATGCATACAATGTATGCAAGAGATTATCTTTTATAAAGGTATTCTATAAAGTTTGCTTGTGAGCGCTTTGCATTCATATTTTTCCGCCAGCCGGTGTGGCTGATCAGTTCTAAGCACTTCAGTCTGGAACCGCATGACCGCTACAGTTGCATGTTGGAATCCTGCCTCGAGCATGGATGTGTGTGATGTCCTTAGGTTAGTTAGCTTTAAGTAGTTCAAAGTTCTAGGGGACTGATGACCTCAGATGTTAAGTCCCATAGTGCTCAGAGCCATTCATATTTTTCCATACAAGGTGTGCATTTTTAAAAAGTGGATGGTGTGCACTAATGCTTGGCACCATCGCCAAATATCTCCACTGAGGGATAAATATGGAGTGGTTTATGTGACTGAAGAGGGCCTATGCTTCGAGTTAATTCTGGCAGTTGGACGGTACTGTTGACATTCTTCAATCTGGCAGTTGGCAGTTGCTTCTATGAGTCGCCTATGTTTTAGCAGTGTCTGAACGGCATAGTGATAGTTCTTCACATGGAAAAGTGATTAATTCTGGGGAGTGGGAGGGTACAGATGACGCTCTCCATAGTGGCAGCTGGCAGTTGTTTATATGAGTCGCCTGTGTTTCAAAAATCACCGTATGGTAGGGAGTGCAAGTCCCTCTCGGTGGAAACAGTATAACAGACACGTGGAATGGCGTAAGTGCTAAGCCTGTTTGCCCTTCTGAGGCGCCTTAGAAGCTTCCGTCGAGGACAACTAGTGTGTCTAACGTCATATGACGGATGTTGATATATGGTCATAGGTTCACTCCATATCGATGCATATTATAATGAAGTGGATTCAACGTGACTCCATATTTTCCCAGTACGTCCTGTTTGTTAAGCATGATGGCATCTTATTGAGGCATGTCTGGCAGCACAGGCTGTGGATTCCTCCTATATGGATGCCTCCATGTTAAATATTATACAAGGTGATTTTTTACACCATGTTCAAACTCTAGGGATTGATCGATGAGGAGATATAGAACAAAAAAATCTAATGAACTTATGTCCAGAAGTGCATGATTTCTATGCTAGAGACAATTTATTCAATCATACTTTGTCACAGAGACTGCAGTCTAGTATGCACTGAACCGTGCAGTGACAGTTTCAGTATGCATTGTTTCCTCCTAGAGGGTGGTACTGTTCCTCATACGTAATGCCGTAATACCCTCTCCTATCACAGTAATTGTAATGTTGCGTCCGATTCACTTCTCTTGCTGGCGCACCTTGTAGTGGGTGTGATACAGCGCTGTACACAAAGGTTCCATATTCGAATCGAGAGCTAGCCGAAATGGTGTTTACTTATGGAAAGACAGCGGGCAGGAAAGTCATATCGCGAGACCTATCCCCGCTGACAACAACCACAGCATTCAATGTTTGTAATAGTGTTTCGCCGTTTGTCTGACACAGGGTCGTTTCAGGAAGCAGGAAATCATGAAGGACGTACTCGAAATGTTTGGACACCAGACTCAGAGAAAAATGTGACAAAAAGTGTGGAAGGCGACTGCCGTGTCAGTACCAGGCAGATTGATTTATTACATTTGTTTCATTACAATACAGACTTTTAATACTTAGGGGTACTCTTTTTCTTCGTCTTTCATCAACGTAGTTTGCCAAATGACAAAATTTTCCAAATAAATGTTTCTTTATATACGCTAATTTCAGCATGTATGTAATCTTCTTCACATGCAGCTATACAGCTGTATATAGTTCAGGATGCAAAGAGCGTCTATAAAACAACATTACTACCAACCTGTCATTATGAGAGTGCTGCCACCTATGGACATTATACGTAAACACCCACTCTTTTCGAATGTTCATGGTACAAATAGGAAACCACCACAGATGCTCCAGGAAAAAATCAGTCTCAGTCTTTGTTGATCAGCCCTCGTACTATGAAATGGTTCGAAATCTACGAAACAAACTCAATTTAATCATTTTACACTTTTTTTCTTTCCCCACTTTTGTCTTCATGAAACATCACGACATTCACCCCTGAATTACATTAAACGGTCATGTTTTACCTCCAGCTACTATGTTCGAGGAAATGTAATTTCCCGATTAGTGTGATAATGATCTTTTGTTTTGGACTCTGTTTATTCACTTGGATGTTCACATAAGTCTTATGCAGGCTCATCTTTCAAATCTGGTGACCTTCGTGGCCATGCAATTTAGAACGATCAGAAATGATTCTGTTTTTTCTTTTTTTTTCCACATGTGTTACGAAGTAACCGAGTGACCCCACGAGCAGTGTGAAGTGGAGCTCCATCATGCATCAAAACAGTTTGGTCCAAAGCACCTCTTCCTTGTCGAACAGGCATCAAAATGGTTCAAATGGCTCTGAGCACTATGCGACTTAACTTCTAAGGTCATCAGTCGCCTAGAACTTAGAACTAATTAAACCTGACTAACCTAAGGACATCACACACATCCATGCCCGAGGCAGGATTCGAACCTGCGACCGTAGCGGTCGCTCGGTTCCAGACTGTAGCGCCTAGAACCGCACGGCCACTCCAGCCGGCGAACAGGCATCACATGTTGGCGAAGCAGATCACTGCAAAGTGTGCCATTCACGCTGCATGTCCTTGTTCGTTTGTATCCGAGTTCATCCTTCATCGCCGTATCAGCTCCTAAAGACAAATCAAGATACAAACACCACTAACAACACAAATCCTGAAGCGCACAGTCTGAACGTCATTCCTATACCCGAGCGAGGTGGGGCAGTGGTTAGCACACTGGACTCATTCGGAAGGAGTCCTGTCATCCTGATTTAGGTTTTCCGTGACTTCCCTGAATCGCCTCGTTCATATGCCGGGATGGTTCCTCTGAAAGGAAATGGCCGACTTCCTTCCCCGTCCTTCTCTAATCCGATGAGATCGATGACCTCGTTGTTTGGTCCCTTTCCCCAAATCAATCAACCAACTAGTCATTCCTATGAAGTTGGGTACCCGCACGGTAAGTAGTTTACCGTCTGAACTGGCTCAAGCGGCGGAAGTTTGGTTATAACCACCCTGTATACGCAGCTGGGCTCGTTCTCGCGATGTGCGGCGCGTTGCCCTCCCTCATTATCCGAACACATGAGATAGAGGGAGGACATCTTTTGTAGTCACGCATACATATACAGTTCTACTAAGGAACACAGTGCATATGCAGTTAATTCAGTCGATGACACCAGTAAACTGGTGTCCGCAAAGATTTGGATCGCTACAAAAGATTCAGTCATCTCGTGTGCCGGTGCTCGCACAAAAAAATGTGATTACCAGGGGTCACCCTCTAACAAAACAGTTGTACGTTTGTGTTTGGCCAAATGTACGTCACCACAGATGTGATAGCCTCAGAAGGTAGTGATTTGCTTTCTCTATCGACTACAATTCGTTTTTCTGCAACTCTCTACCCATAGATCTATAGCCAGACCTACTGGACAGTCACTTGAGAACGAAATATAATCTATAGAGACCATGTAAGGATCAAAACTGTGATGACACACATTTGGCCAAACATAAGTATGTAACAGAAGTTCAAAAATTTAACCATCTAATCCTGGGTTGGAAGGAGCTATATACAACGTCTGCTAACATACCACAAGTGGAAACTTGTGTAAAATTAAAAGAGAAAGATGACTGTGGTTTTAGGTTCAATAGTTGTACTCTTTAGTCACCGCCTTAGAACGGAAATCATTTTCTCACCACCGTAGAGACTAAATACTGTGGATCTGTCAGCACTGTTTCTCCAGCGGCTAGTGCTTACGTAGTGCTTTGATGGATTAGGCTTCAAACACCGGATGTATACAGGTAAATGACCTTGATTGTTGGTAGAACAGACACAGCTCCTATTTTGACTTCATTTTTATACAGTTTTTAGCCGTTCGATCTGGAGCACCTCTCTAGCAAGTAGGTCTAGCTTTAAGTACTACAGTAAATAAAAGATGAAGTTGCTCCATGCAATGAGACGCTTTAAAATATGGATCACCATGTACGCTCGCGGTAAGTTGTAAATCACATCTGGTCAACCAGTCCGGTACGAAGAAGGAAAAACTAAAAAAATTAAACTTCATCCTAACAGGCCATGAAGGTCCAACGGTACCGATCGACCGCCGCGTCATTCTCAGCCCATAGTCGTCACTGGATGCGGATATGGAGAGGCATGTGGTCAGCACAACACTCTCCCGGCCGTATGTCAGTTTAGGAGACTGGAGCCGCTACTTCTCAATCAAGTAGCTCCTCAGTTTGCCTCACAAGGGTTGAGTGCACCCCGCTTGCCAGTAGCGCTCGGCAGACCGGATGGTCACCCATCCAAGTGCTAGCCCAGCCCGACAGCACTTAACTTTGGTGAACTGACGGGAACCGGTGTTTCCACTGCTGCAAGCCCGTTGGCTGAAGCAGGAAAAAGAACACAAAATTAAATTAAAATTCACAGCTTATCAAAAGACCAATTACCGAGTTAAGATGTATTCGCAGATGATGATGTTGTACACTGAAGTGAGAAAGGCCATGGGGTGGCTGTATGCACATAGAAAGATGACGTACTATCAAGTACACAAGGTATAAAAGACCAGTACATTGGCGGAGCTGTCATTTGTACTCAGGTGAGTCATGCGAAAAGATTTCCAAAGTGATTACGGCCGCACGACGGGAATTCCCTTATTTTGAACTCGGAATGCTAGTTCCGGAAGCAGACGCATGGGACACTTCATTTCGGAAATTGCAAGGGAATTCAATGTTCCGTGATTCACAGGGTCAAGAGTGTGCGGAGGATACAAAATTTCAAGCATTATTTCTTGCCACGGACAACGCATTGGCCGACGGCCTTCACTTAACGACCAGGAGCAGCAGCATTTGCGTAGTGTTGTCAGTGCCAACAGTCAAGCAAGATTGCGCCACATAACCCCAGAAACCAAGGTGGGACTTATGACGAACGTATCCGTTAGGACAGTGCGGCGAAATTTGGCGTTAATTGGCTATAGTTCAGACGAGCGATGCGAGTCCCTTTGCTAAAAGCACGAGATCGCTTGGAACGCTTGTGCTGGGCTGGTGACCATATCGGTTGGACCCTTGACGACTGGAAAACTGTGACCTGGTCAGATGAGTCCAGATTTAATTTGGTAAGAGCTGATGGTAGGGTTCGAGTGTGTCCCAGACCCACGAAACTATGTACACAAGTTGTCGACAAGGAACTGTGCAAGCTGGCGATGACTCCATAATAGTGTGGTCTGTGTTTACATGGAATGGATTGGGTTCTCTGGTCCAACTGAACCGATCATTGACATGTTCGGCGGCATGGAGACCATTTGCAGCCATTCATGGACTTCATGTTCCCAAGAAAAATGGAATTTTTATGGATGGCAATGCATCATGACACCGAGGCACAATTGTTAGTGACTGGTTTGAAGAACATTCTGGACAATTCGAGCGAATGAACCCCATCGAACATTTATGGGACATAATCGAGAGGTCAGGTCGTACACAAAGTCCAGCACCATCAACATTTTTCCCAATTATGGACGCTATGGAGACAGCATGGCTCCATATTTCTGCAGGCGACTTCCAACGAATTGTTGAGTCCATGGCACGTCGAGCTTCTGCACAAAGTCGGGCAAAGAAGGTCGGGCACGATATTAGGAGGTACCCCACGACTTTTTTCAGCTCAGTGTATAAGGGAATTGGCATTGTTTAAAAAAAAGTAGTGAAATGTAGCGAGACATGCAGAGGATCGTCCCTTAGTGCAGGTATTGGCAGTCGATCCTCAACGCAAACACATGTAAAGTACTGCGACAGGCGGGAATTTGTATGCTTACTCGACTGCCGCACAACCACGGAAAGCATTCACACCCATTAATTGTCTGGAAGCACTCGTACCAGGAGCGAATCGAATTAGAACGACTACTTAAACTTGATCACAGGAAAGACTGATGCAAAAATGAGATTCGTTGGAAGAATCCTTGGGAAGTGTACTCCACCCAAGAGGAAGGTAGCACTCAAAACCGTCGTTCAACTGCTACTTGAATATTATTTGTCAGTCAGTTGCCGGTACCAGATAGCAACGACCAAGGAGACGGAGAAGGTCGCAAGTTCGTTCAGTAAGTGCGAAATCATCACGGAGATGCTCATCGAACTCCAGTTGCAGACGCTACAAGAGAGGTATCGTGCATCACGATGTGGTTCACAGTTAAAATTCTGAAATTTCCTAGAAGAGTCAACCAATTTATTGCATTCTCCTGGGCACACCTCGTGAAAAAGACCACAACGTAAAATTAGTGAGACTTCAGCTCACACGGAGGTTTACTGACAATCGTTCTTCCCATGTACTATCGCGGATAGAACAAGAAAGGGGGAGGGGGTGACAGTACACAAAGTACCCTTCATCACACACTGTAAGCTGGCTGGCAGAGTGTACAAGATGTACACCACATCTCCAAAAATTTCTGATTTTATTCCTGGAGTGTTAGCGAGGTCAGTGCTGTTAACTTCGGTGGTTCTTTATACTGACAGCTGTATACATCGGATGTTCACTCGAGCAACCTGTTCTAAGCAGGGCGTGTAAAGTAGTGGACGTGCGACTGTAGTATTTTAAGGGGACACGCCCCTGAGCAGGCTGCATTTTTAGCATTATCTTCACCCTCGTAGTGCAACTGATCTGTAAATGAGAGATAGCTCAAAATTCTTACACACAATTAGAGTCATTAGTCAAAGCATTTCCGAAAAATTCATTGAGATATTTATTATATTTTGGTACTGACAACAATATTTATAATATTATAAAAAACCGAACACTATTTCACTGCAGTACCATTTTCTTTGGAACCACTGATTGCAAAGCTTGGAAAAAGAGTCAGAGTACAGACAACATTCACATAAGTGTTTTATGCCTCCGATTTCCTTCCCTGGTGCTGATCTGTGAAAAAGACAAGTAATTTATTTTACTAAAACAAAAATATTTAAAAAAGTAGCTCAAAAATATCACCGACATCATCATCATGTTATAAATTTTTCCGGAAATAGTAGGCAAAGGAGGTAGAGGAGGTCATTCTAAATATTTTTACCAATTTTTGTGAGGTTAACTTCAGTCATTTACGAGAAAACTGTACCTAAATGATGAAAATTCAAGTTTTCGGTAAATCGCAAAAGAAGATTTACAGATTTATTAACTTACCACTATGCTCGTTTAGAACATTCCAGCTGTATACTCCAGTTGTCCTCCTGGTACTTTATCCTCCATGCTCTTTCTCTTCATTCTTTTCTTTATCCTTGACTCCCTGGTAGCAGATTCTGCAGCTGTCTCTGTTTCGGTTACCCACCGCTCATCAATAGCAGTTAGAGCTAAATCCATATACCTTCCCGTCTGGATGTTCAGTTTCTTCACAACATTGACCCTTGAAATTGCACCATCATTGTATGTTATTATTGCATCCGTTACACTAATCTTCAGCACTGTCAGCCCAACAAATAGTTTTGGATATTCTCTTCCATATACAGCTGTTGAAGCTTTCATTTGCATTCTGAGAGAGACCATGCATACATTTCCTAAGTAGATTTTTATTTGCCAGGCCTAACTGCCTCCATTACAGCAAGTGGTAAGGAATGCTTGTGGGTATATTGTATGCCTGTAGCATTGCTCAACCAGTACTTGCACCACGAATCTTCCCCTTTTGGACGCATGGACGCAAACCATGCTGTGGTTTTTCATCTGTTGACACTCTTTGAAAACATGTTGCCCAAACAGCTCGTCTTATGTTCTCCAAATCTCCTAGTCCATAATATTGAGTCAAAGAATCAATTTCACTTTTTGTAAGACGACCTGGACCACCTTCTGACAGTTTTTTTTTTTTTTCCACTGAAGTCTTCACATAGTTTTCTCAGCCGAGCTCCTATTCTTTTTTGTACATGCCCAACACATTCAAGCTTTTCTATTGGAGCGTCCCCATATGGTCTGTCATTAACAACAGTAGTGTGTCCTTTAGAGTCTCCATCCCCAAGGTAGCCTACATACTTCACACCATGACTGACCCCTGATCTTCTAAAAATGTTTAGAATTCCTTTCGTTGCCATGTTCCCACTTGGGCCATCAAAGTTCTTTACACAAACATGGGTGCCAATAAATTTGCTTGAACACCCCTGGCAGTGCTTTGTTGGACATTCATAATCTAGTATGTTACGAGTTTCAATAAATGTGGCAGTTACAACCCGATTCAGAGAAGTATAACCTCTCTTCTGCCAAGATCTATCAAATGCTGCTACAATGTCTGTATTCTCAGACAAGGCTACTGCTTCTTCTGCTGCTCTTTTCATTGAATGTTCACTTACACCACATAAGGCATTTTGTGTTAATTTATTCTATCTGTCAAACCTCAGTGGGGGTGGAGGCAAATCCGTCACTGCACAAAAAGTCTGGGCAGCTCTCCCCCTTCCAATACATCGCGTAGCATAAGCAAACTGAATATTTATACTGTAATGTCGACTATCAGTTACTGGCGACGTCATAGTATCACTGTGCATCTTACACGAGTTACAGGCAATCACTAACCGACTTGAAAGACCCTTCCTTGCTGAAATGTCCTCAGAAATGTCAATACTATCTCCACAATTGCAGTACTTATATTTCAAGGCAATCTTCAGAAGTTTTTGACAGCATATTTGGGTTCATAATAATATTTACGTCGTTATTGCTGCTCGCAATACTACTAGGCTTGCACTTGTTACATTCAGAAAGCTAAAGTTTACGTCTAGAAGCACTGTCTGCAGACACAGTTTCCGCAGGCGACTTTTGAAGCAACTGATGTGTGTTATTCGGTTGTGTTTGGAACTGGTTCCTGCGAAACTTTCGTTTGGGGCTAAATTTCTTTACTCTCAGCATTTGTAGCACAGGAAACACACACACAGAAACAAAACAATACACAATTAACAGAAAACAACACGTGTATGAAATTCCGAAATCGTATATTCTCAGATATTTGTTTACATTCGAACCATAGCCTTCTAGACATGCCTGTACTTTGGTTCCAGGAGTCAGGATGGCTCTGAGCACTATGGGACTTAACATCTGAGGTCATCAGTCCCATAGAACTTGGAACTACTTATACCTAACTAACCTAAGGACATCACACGCATACATGCCCGAAGCAGGATTCGAACCTCCAAAGACTGAAGCGCCTAGAACCACTCGGCTTCACTGGCCCGCTTTCGGGAGTCAGTGCCTTCTAAAATACACCTGTGTTAACGATCCGTAACTAACGACGAAAAAAACGAAAGAAGAAAATAATGCATCACGTACTCTGACGCACTTCAAACTGACAGATGGGCTCGAACGATAGCCTTCTGGATGTGTCTGTACTTTAGTTCTGGGAGTCGGTGCCTTCTCGAATACACCTGTGTTAACGATCCGTAACTGACGACGAAGAAAACGGAAGAACAAAATAATGCATTACGTATTCTGACGCACTTCAAACTGTCATATGGGCGTGGCCCCTGTGCAACATTACGTTCAATCTCAATTTTAGAACGAATGGAAAATGATAATGCCCATAAACTACACAATTTTGAAATCAGCATGAAATGCTCTTTTCAAATTTTTGGCCATTTGCACGTGCACCTCCCCTTAACGTTGTTCTGTCACCAACTGTAGTGGAGCAGCATTTGTAAATTGAGTATTTAAACTTTTCTGGCGCTCAGCCATATTATTTTTTGGTGTTATGTTACAATCAGCATCACTGGTCTTTTGCGGTCTAACTGTGTTGGTGAGGCAGTACATTTATCCACAGGGCAGTGACACTGCATCACTGCAATACACAGCGGAGGTGTGGCAGTGGGACTTGACGTCCCGTACCACCCTCTGACGGTGACAGTACTACATCAGTCAGGCAGAAAAATTTAGCCCAACATGGGCAGGTAGGGTGGGAAAGTATTGGACGTAGAATGCCGGGCTAGTCCCGCCAAAGGATGCATGCAAGGCGGGTGTGCCAGGCCTATCGTTAGCCATGCTCAGAATCCGATTCGTCTAGGATGGTTAGGGCGTTGAAGTGTGGTCCCAATGTGGCGTAACCTATGGACAGTGTCCTACAAGGCATTCACTTTCTCATGGAGCCGCCTCGCGTTGTTTCGTATGGTCGTCTTGAGGGGCACGATATCCTCTTCCTTGTGGAGAGTGACAATTCTCGTTAGTGGCGGGGCGTGTAGGCTCCACCTGAATATCCGGTATAGGGGTCTGTGTCAGCATCTTGTGTACTAGGTTGTCTTGTTCTGCAGGCACTGCAACGTCCGCATCCTGGCGACACTAACCGTGACCCATGCAGCAAAGCCATACGTGAGGGCAGGCAGGATAACTGTTCGGTAGATGCGGAGTTTGGTATGCGGGTTAAGTTCCCTACTGCGGAAGAGTGGGTACAAAGCCCTGGTCAGCTTTTGCCCCTTGTTGGCGACATACTCCGCATGACAGTGGAAGAGCAACTTGTGTTCCATCTGGACCCTGAGATAGGTGGTTGCCGGGGACCAGGGCACCTGCACGCCTGCAATCGAAATATAGCGGCGGAGGACTGGGCGCCATTTGGTGAAATAGACTGCCGTAGTTTTGGCGGCATTGAGAGCTATTTTGTTTGTCTGGCACCAGGTGATGAGGGCGTCCACCTGTCGCTGGAGACGGCCGACTACGGCGTCAGTAATGGGGCCAGCATATTGTGCTAGGTGGCACTCGAGGATGACTGGCATTTCAATCACATAGATATTAAAAAGAATGAGAGGTAACACTGATCCTTGCGGAGTGCCAGCCGACAATTGGCGAATGCCGGAACTCATTCCCCGCTGAGCCACTAGGAAAGTCCTACCGCGGAGGAAGTCATCCACGATCTTGACGTAAATATTCCGTATAGGGGTCTGTGTCAGCATCTTGTGTACCGGGTTGTCTTGCCGGATCTTGTCGTAGGCGTTCTGCAAGTCCAGAAAAACGGCAGCTGTCGACTTGGCGGTGTTGAAGCCTTTGCTGACGTGTCCAGTGATCCGTAGGACCTGAAGTTCGGCAGAGAGGTGTAACGAGCTAAGAGAAACGCCTGTGAGTACGTTCAGTGATCTTAGACTCTTAGCATTATTCTGAATTATCGATGTTGATAGCACGCTGGAATGCAGCGGACACTTTTGTGTGAGATATCGAAGAACTGAGCGGATCTGTCAAAGAGATATTCTTTATAAATTCGAGGCGTTATTGTAAGTCGCCATTACGGAAATTTTGATCTCAAGGAAGCCTGAATCATGGATACTAAAGAATCATTACTAGAATTTGTTTGAAGAATACAAGCTGGTTTATATCCAAAACAGGACGTGTTGGTGATTATTTTCATCGAAGTCTGGATTACATGTTATGAAGTACTACGGCTTCCTATAGGTCGTCCGGACTAAAGGAAACGGGATTGATGATATGCATCTGCAGACAAGGTCAAGTTTATTTGGAAAAAGTCGGTTGATCTTTTCTAAACTAATTAGTGAAATTTGTTTTTGCGGCGCTACCACCCATTTTTCATTTAATGTGCTGTCATGGCACATCGTTGGATTCCATCGATCTGTAGCAAGAAAGTAATGACTTTCCATGAGGGTTCAGCTTCCACCGAGAAATTGCAGTTTCATCAACGAGCAGCCATCTGGATTTCCCAGCACGCTGTACATCCACTGCATGATTCAAAGTATAGTAAAGAATTGAACGCCGCTCTCAAGAAGAAAATTTACTGCGCTAACTAAAACAATTCAAAATTTTCCAAGATTTTTTTACGTCTTTCAGTATTCAGGAATTGAATTTTTATACAAAGAAAAAGATTTTCTAATTCTTTTCATTCTTCTGAAAGAGATAGTACACTGGACATCAAGTGACTGAAATGAAAAAACGCGAACGGTTATTTTCTGGGAATAATCATCAGGGCTGATGGGGCTTGGTGTTATCAGTAGCAGACTTCACCAAAACGACAAAGTGCAGAAATTCACATAAAGGGTCTGCGACTACATAATCGGCATTCAAGCCAATGTGACACGAGAGCTGAACAACATCCCAAAGAAAAATTTTTCTGACAGTTTCACATTGTTGTTTGAACATTCTATGCGTTGTACTCATGTGCACTGTGACTGAGCGGAACACATGAAGCATGAACACCATCATATTAACGTTTTCCTACTTTTTACTTAACCTAGTCTCGGAACAGTTTGAACTGTCTGGATCATTTGTACCACAGCTACGTGTTTGGAAAAGTGCCTGACATCGTGTTGTGTCGTTTTAGTATCTGAAATGTGGCCAATCGTCTTATAGTGGAAACCGGCATAAAGGCAGTCTCACGGAGTAGGATTCACTGCAAGCTTACTTAGCTGACCCGCGCTACGGCTCCCTAGAGGATTGTCATCTGCAAGCCGACTGCCTTGGAGGCAGCTGTGCGTTTTCCGTGGCAGTCCTTCCCTGAATGCTACCTGCGCTGCTCAATCAGGAGTCCTGCTTGTGCGATTGACATCACATCCTACAGGGCGGGTACACGGACAACGCCAGTTAACCCTCGATATCAAGCAGGACGTCATACGCCCGCCGGGCGAACTGCTGTCTTTCTCAAACTATTGTAAAGAAAGTATTAGATAAAAAATTTGATTTTCGCACATAATTCATCAGCTTCATGATGAACTGCCTATCATTTCGTTAATGGTGATATTTCAAGATTAACATAACTACTGCAAGAATTCCGGAAAGTTTTTAGTGAAAGATGGTGGAGGTCGCTTTGAATTTGCGTTTGGGGCATGTTAGGTCATATGTTGCTGCATATAAAATGCAGTTATCATATTGTATTTTTCTTTAAGCTTTGAAGGATATTGCTTTCTGTCGCCAGTTTCGAGAAAATGGATCTTATGTACAGCGCTTCGTTCCGAATTCACGTGCAAGAGAAAAAGGCAAAGTGAAAAATTCACAAAATTCCTCTTTTCTCTTAAACGGTTTCAGATATCGTAAAAAGATTTTGGCAAATGATAGTACGCAAAGAGGAGATTATTTCGCCATATGACTGATATACGAAACTTCCATATCTATTGCGATATTCAAACAACTGCAGATTTTTTCAATGAAATAATGCAATATTTAATCGCCATCGATAGCTGGTTGAACTAGAATTATTGTGGGTTTGGAACAATATATGTGAAGAAATTATACACACATCGGAAAAAGTTGCGCATCACCCCAGTTCCCAGAACTCCTGAAGATAGACTGTGGATATTGTATCACAGACAAAGTCCCTTTGACTGTTCAGAGACGTCACTCAACCCGCCCAAAAATGTAAACAACCATGGATGACCAGCGCCTGTTAGACGGCGGGGGTCCCAAAGCGGATCTGTACCAGTCATTCCAGCAGAAAGTAGGTACACGGCTCGTGTTGTCTGTAGCTCAGCCATGCCTAAGCGGTCTATACCGCGGTTCGATCGCGTCCGCATTGTTATTTTGTGCCAGGAAGGGCTCTCAACAGGTAAAGTGTCTAGGCGTCTCGGAGTGAATCAAAGCGATGTTGTTCGGACATGGAGGAGATACAGAGACACAGGAACTGTCGATGACATGCCTGGCTCAGGCCGCCCAAGGGCTACTACTGCAGTGGATGACCGCTACCCACGGATTATGTCTCGGAGGAACCCTGACAGCAACGTCACCATGTTGAATAATGCTTTTCGTGTAGGCATAGGACGTCGTGTTACGACTCAAACTGTGTTCAATAGGCTGCATGATGCGCAACTTCTCTCCCGACGTCCATGGCGATGTCCATCTTTGCAACCACGACACCACGCAGCGCAGTAATAATGGGCACAACAACATGCCGAAAGGATCGGGCATCACGTTCTTTTCACCGATGAGTGTCGCATAGGCTTTCAACCAATCATCGGAGACGTGTTTGGCGGCAACACGGTCAGACTGAACGCCTTAGACACAATGTCCAGCGAGTGCAGCAAGGTGGAGGTTCCCTGCTGTTTTCGGGTGGCATTATATGGTGCCGACGTACGCCGCTGGTGGTCATGGAAGGCGCCGTAACGGCTGTACGATACGTGAATGCCATCCTCCGACGATAGTGCAACCATATCGGTAGCATATTGGTGAGGCATTCGTCTTCATGGAAGAAAATTCGCGCCCCCATCGTGCACATCTTGTGAATGACTTCCTTCAGGATGACGACGTCGCTCGACTAGAGTGGCCAGCATATTCTCCAGACATGAAGCCTATCGAACATGCCTGGGATAGACTGAAAAGAGCTGCCGGCCGGTGTGGCCGTGCGGTTAAAGGCGCTTCAGTCTAGAACCGCGTGACCGCTACGGTCGCAGGTTCGAATCCTGCTTCGGGCACGAATGTGTGTGATGTCCTTAGGTTAGTTAGGTTTAAGTAGTTCTAAGTTCTAGGGGACTGATGACCACAGAAGTTAAGTCCCATAGTGCTCAGAGCCATTTGCACCATTTTTGAAAAGAGCTGTTTATGGACGCCGTGACCCACCAACCACTCTGAAGGATCTACGCCGAATCGGCATTGAGGAGTGGGACAATCTCGACCAACAGTGCCTTAATGAACTTGTGGATAGTATGCCACGACGAATACAGGTATGCATCAATGCGAGAGGACGTGCTACTGGCAATTAGAGGTACCGGTGTGTACATCAGTCTGGACCACCAGCTCTGCAGGTCTCGCTGTATGTTGGTACAACATGCAACGTGTGGCTTTCATGAGTAATAAAAAGGGCGGAAATGATGTTTATGTTGACCTCTATTCCAATTTTCTGTACAGGTTCCGGAACTCTCGGAACCGAGGTAAAGCCAAACTTATATTGATGTGTGTAGTTTATTTTAATATCGAGTACGAGCATTTCATAAACTATTGACTTGTCTTTCCATCAATTTTAGTTTTATGATTCTGTCGCAATTCCATCTGCATTGGAATGGGTTACAGATTCTGCTGTGTTGTAGCAAAGGTACCTCAATAAATATGAGCAACAACGAAATGACAGGCAGTTATCATGAAGCTGACGACTGAAGCTATACGATGAGCGAGAATCAAGTTTTTCATCAAATAGTTTCTTTAAAATCGTCTGAGAAAGATTGTGGGAGCTTTCGCTCCGTGCCATCCACGGAGTCAAGCCAGCTGATTAGCTTCCGCGCCAAGTCAAACGCCGTGTGAGGGTACAGCATGCTATGCAGTCGTCACTCCGTAACAAACTTGCTGCGAATCTTACTCCGTGTGAGACGAGCTTAACAGGTGGTTCAGCAACCAGCAGTGGCTCCCTAAGTGTTCGTCGCGGAGCCCATTGTTTGTCCTCCCGCAATGCCGGAGCCAGATCCAGGGGTAGGCAGGCCGTCGATCGGCGCTCCCCGCACCAGCCATCCCCTGCACCGTCGGGTTCTGCCGCCGCCAACTTTTCCAATCACGCCGGCATGTTTGCATTAAAGATGATACGCTTGAGCAGGTGCTTGAGAAATATGAAAAGCCGCGGCTCCTTCCTCGGGACGCTTTCATCTCCTCCATTTCCTCATTAAGTTTTATTTGCGAACACCGGCAGCTCTCGTAACTTTCTGACTTCTGGTAAGAATACTCTCATTTAATACAGCTGTTACCAGCCCTCTGCAATCTGCAACAAAGCTGCTGATCTGTCTGGAAACGGTTTTACTCTCCACGTTTGTTGACACGACGACTGCCATGAAACTCGTCATGGCGCCCGTAAGCGACCAGCTCTGCAGACAGACATGCGGCTCACGAAGGAGCTTTACGTGCTTGTCTTCTCGCGTCCCCTTTCACGCTCACCAGGCTGTTCGCAACTTCCTGCTTGTAACGATCTCTTACCCTTAGACGTAATATTCATACTCGATATTGCTTATTTCTGTGCTTCTTATTCTTTCATTTGGTGTCAGGCTGTCTGTCAGTGGCAGGTACATGATAGCAAATCGACTTCTTCTGGGTTGGTGCAGGCCTGTAGCGAATACAGAGATGGGCCAACGGGCTCAAGCCTCCCCCCCCCCCCCCACAGCCTCCCCCCCCCCCCTACACCCCCAAAATAGTATCTGTATCCATACCTGACAAATCTGAAACTTGATATTATCTTACTCTTCTCAGTACTGCACTATTTACAGAAATTTTTTTATCACTTATTCTTAGTCAAATGGTTCAGATGGCTCTGAGCACTATGGGACTTAACATCTGTGGTCATCAGTCACCCAGAACTTAGAACTACTTAAACCTAACTAACCTAAGGACATCACACACATCCATGCCCGAGGCAGGATTCGAACCTGCGACCGTAGCAGTCGCGCGGTTCCGGACTGAGCGCCTGAACCGCTAGACCACCGCGGCCGGCTATTCTTAGTCAATCCATTTGAGAAGTTGCAGTATGTTTTACGAGGGCACGCGGCACGCTGCCGTAAACTATGGTCTTTGCTATCAAACACAACAGAATGCGCTATTTAGGTGTTTTTTATTATTATCATGGTGTGCTTTTGTTTGTTTTTATCAAATTTTTAAAAAGTGTCATCAAAACGTAAACAAGATTTTCGTTCTTTTTTTTTTTTTCTTTACTGAAATATGAGAAAGATGAGGGTGGATCGAGCGAAAATGAACCAATATTACCTGGAAACTATTTCAGTGACTTATCATTGTCGACTCCAAGCTGATGAGATACATCCTTCTTATAATACTGTATATATTTAAATGAAGTTATATAAACAGTATTGGTCGTGTTTGTGACTTTTCATTCGGCTAAGTTCACTGATCTTTCAAATGTTTTTTATTCCAGTCTTTGATCACAATATCAATTATTTTGACGATGACCGGTTTCAGTCCGTAATGACCATCCTCAGATCTACAATATACAAATATATACACCTAGGAAGTAGTGTGTCTTTCAACACAATACAGCAATACGTATCACAATATACTATCATAAAACCAGGGAATTTTACAGATAAAATACGGTAAAACGCACCTTTTCTACACCATGTCCTGAAGTGACAAGGCCATAATGGCATCATCAAAACACACACACACACACACATATATATATATATATATATATATATATATATATATATATATATATTATTCCATGAACTGTGTACAAAGCCAGACCAACAGTCATTACATACATTGACCAAAAAATGGCTAGTTGCTAGCTGAAATCTAGATCTGCCAATAAAAATTCCAATGGACGACTGATAGCTGAAATCTATTATTTACATATAAATACAGTCAGCACAGCATCGTCACATAGATCTAAAATAAGGTGGATAATAGGCCACATCGTCCACAGAGTCATTATTGCTACTGGCTACTGAAGCACAGTAGCTACCAGAAATCTGTTTGCCTACATCCTACCTAGATGTCGCTACTGTGGGCTTAGATGTAGTCATGATTTACGCAAAAAAAAAAAGAAAAAACAAATCTGATAAAAACACATTAGGTAAAATACATGTAGCAGACTTCTAAATATTGATACCTTTCATAGAAACCAATTGTGATACTTTCGCTCGGGATGGTGTAGGTAGCTCTGGAATGGACACTGGGCACTCGAGCCTCTCTGCCTGCCCTACAAGGGACGCCGCGAAGTAATAGTTAAAGTAATTAATGTAATATAGTACCTATCATCGGGTAGACTCTGTTTTGAATTACTTTTAAACTAGCTTTCTTCGTACGCCCGCCTAAGTGGATTTCATGCTTTTATACCACTTTATTTACCTAAAATCTTTTAAGGGTCGAAAGTACCGATGAATAAGAACGACTTGTACTATGGGACCTTCGAAATCGCGAACAGAAATCAGCAGTTTCATACATTTTGGCTCTAAGCACTATGGGACTTAACATATGAGGTCATCAGTCCCCTAGACTTAGAACTACTCAAACCTAACTAACCTAAGGACATCGCACACATCCATGCCCGAGGCAGGATTCGAACCTGCGACCGTAGCAGCAGCGTGGTTCCCGACTGCAGCGCCTTGAACCGCTCGGCCACAGCGGCCGGCCCATACATTTTGGTCGATTAGGTTAGTACGTACGTAACTTCCATATTGGATCTATTCTTTCTTTTCGTCGCTTTTGTATTGGAACAGTTGAAGAGTCGCTTTTCGAGAGCAGAGTACTCTTCAGTTATGGACCTGTTAAGCCTTATAGTAAGTGCCATCGTAAAAACAGAACAACTCAGCTCCGTAGTGGGAGCTGTAGGTGTCTACAGCAGCGACTTGCCTCATCCTCTCTCCTTATCGGGAGAAATAACTCTTAGGAAGGTGCTTTGGACGGACACGACACATCTCCCCCGAACAGCAGCAGAGGAGCATCAAGAGACAAATGAGTTTTTCCCAAATATGAAAATTACTTTACAAATTCTCGCTACATTACCAGTGGCAAGGAGCGCGGCTTCGTTTCGCGTAAACTAATAAAACAGTATCCCCTTACGACAATGACGAAAGGCGGGTTGAAAAGTTTGGCTGCCGTGTGTATTCACCGCTATTTCTGACCTGTCGGGGTAACTGTAGAATTTGGAAAAAGTTATCCTAGCAGTCTCTCTATGTGGCAAATGAGAAAAATAAAATTATGTGTGATTTTATAGTGTTTGAGTGTTAACCCTGATAAAGCCAACTCTCGGCTGGGTCAAGCCTCTTCCACACCAAAATCCAGCATCCGTCACTGGAGCGGGTCACAGCATTCCACACATTGAATGTCTAGTCTTTAGTGTTTGACATTAAGTGGCAGTTGTACAAAAACAAAGTGGCGCACAAAATCGGTACAACAGTTTTTAAAACAGTTCAGACACTCGTTATCGCGTTTAATTACAGCCAGTATTTAATAAATGCAACACCTATTTTGTACCAATATGTTCCACAAACCCATGCGCGAAAGTGCGATTTTTCGAGAGGTCATTTCTCGGGTTCTATTGGTCACAGAGATAAAGGTGCAAGTGTTTTGGACAGCCCTTGGGCTACCAACCTGTTGTTTACCTTTCGGAAGACTAGGCGTCATGGACCTATCCTCAAGTACAGGGTCAAAATTTAAACAAATTTGAGCAAACCGGTCGATTTTTTGCGTTAGGTGTGGTCAAGGACAGGCCTTAGGCAGCTTCTCAAAGCTCCATTTGGGAAGTTCCTGAGAAAACCCCGAAAAACCATGATTTTGGGTACCAAAAGTACCATTATGGGGATTGCCACTTCTGTAGTTTCTATTCATGATAAATCGTCGAAAATTTTTCAATATGTTCTTAAGACGATGTTCCTGGGAAGACTAGAAACATTTTTCGGTGTCTGTATACTTTTCCGAGATACAGAGGTTCAAAGTTATCGTGCTTACGCACGTAAAATATGCACGTACAATCCATTTTGAATCGTAAATGTAGTTTTAACTGACGTAGTGAACACATCAAAAGGGTTCTGGGGTCATCGCAACCAAACTACGTTTCTGGTCGCCAATTTTTCACGAATAAAACTTTATGACGTACTGTCTTGACTTGGGAATTATTCGATAGTGCCACCTGGCGGCATAAACACTTCACAAATAATTATTTCGTCATAAAAAACTCTTTGTACCTGCAAATCAAATATCGCATTTTTTGGTATACTGTATACTGTAAGTGTAGCCCGAAAATCTTGTGCTAATCTTATATTAAGCGCACTTACTTGTTTATATGTGTTAAAGCATATACAAGTGTCGCAGTAAATAAATAAACTATCAAAAGTTAACTGTCAAATCCCTCTGCAACAGGGAAAAGAATGGAAATAGCTGATGATGATGATGTTTGATTTGTGGGGTGCTCAACTGCGCGGTCATCAGCGCCCGTACAAAGTCTCAATTTTTATACAGCCCAGTTTTTTTACACAGTCCAATCCAGCCACTGTCACGAATGATGATAATGATGATGATGAAAGGATGAGGACAACAAAAACACCCAGTCCCTAGACAGAGAAAGTCTCCAACCCGGGGATCGAAACCGGGACCCCATGATCCAGGGGCAGCAACGCTAACCACTAGACCACGAGCTGCGGACCAATAGCTGAAAAATGCTTCTGCCAGAGCACGAATATGCTTCTCTTTAAACGCTCTGACATAAAAATGGGCCGGCCGGTGTGGCCGAGCGGTTCTAGGCGCTTCAGCCTGGAATACGCCACCGTTAAGGTCGCAGGTTCGAATCCTGCCTCGGTCATGGATGTTTGTGATGTCCTTAGGTTAGTTAGGCTTAAGTAGTTCTAAGTTCTAGGGAACTGACGACCTCAGATGTTACATGCTCAGAGCCATTTGAACCAAAAAATGGGGAACCAGCTGCGGAAGATTTCCTTTCTAGTTGAATAGAATTGTCTGCCGAAGAAAAGAATATGGGCTGAAGTTTACCCAAAGAACGACCAGGCATTTTGAAGCAACGGAAGTGAGATTAACAATAAACATAATATAGAAATTGTGACTATATAGGGTGAACCATAACTTCCCGACAAACTTCCAGAGGTTGTAGTATGGACCAAAATAAGAAAACAAAGTCTATTAACCATGGGCTCTCAAATGCATACCTCTAGAGCTATGAGCACTTGGTCACCTCCACTACTGTGAAACACGTATCTTCTACTGAACAAGTGCTCACAGGTCTTAAGGAATGCATTTCAGAGCCAATGTTTACTGGACAACTTTTCTTGTTTTTCTCCGTACTACCTTCTCCAAAAGTATGGAAAGCAAAGAGCTTGAATTAGAAATGTCTCAGTTACCCTTTATTCCTCTTCCTATAGTTTCACTTGCCCGGTTAATATTTTACTTTCTATAATTACAATTATCTCACTTATCTCTTTGGTCTCACTTGCAATATTTTTCCAGTTTTTAATAATGGACCTGATAAGAACAGTATTATTCTTGTTCAGACAGCCCCTTGCAAAATGTCACTGAAGTTTATTACCTATTATTCAACTTATTTTTTCTTCATCTTGTGGTGTTGCAGTTATTCTTGTTATGTCCATGCTTGTTACGAAAATAAGGAACGAGGAATTCAGCCTTATGCAAGACATCTTTTTTCTGTTTTGATTCACCCAGACACGTTTCAGCCCTTTTTGGGCTAATTTCAGTGGGTTATTTATTATTTTCGAACTGTAAAATTGTTGTTACATATTAACATTTAGCGAAACTTTTGTTAGATATTATTTAAAATTGTGAATGAATAATTGATGTAAAATATTATACATAATTTGTTCATAGTTGACAGTTGAGATATGTATTAATGACTTGATGCGCTGTTTATTGTTTATAACATTATGTCAAAGTTCTATTTATAGCTTAATTGGCGAAAAGTGGATCTATGCATTAGTTAACATACCTTACATAATGCTATTGTCCGTTTATTTTGGTAGCTATTCTGCTGCACAGTATACAACTTCTCATCTGCAAACAGCAAAACATAATTTTTGTTTTGTTTTTCTGTTTATTATGCATTTACAAACAGAAATGAGTATATATCACGTTTTCTGTGTGTAACTTACGGTTTTGATATTGTGGTACTTCCTCATAAGTTGTTGGCGAAGTGAACAGGCTGCTTTCGTGACCTGTTGCTTGACACTGCACTTTTTTCCGATTTTTCAAAACATAGGCAGAGTTTTCGCCGCCATTACATGTTGTTGTCGCTGTGTGGTATTCATTTGTTTGGTAGTGTGTTTGGCTGGGTGAGGCGGGCTCATTTGAAGTGTATTTGGCGTCTGTGATGTTTGATTTGTGTGTGTGTGTGTGTGTGTGTGTGTGTGTGTGTGTGTGTGTTCGGGACTGGGCAGAGAGAGAGAGAGAGAGAGAGAGAGAGAGAGAGAGAGAGAGAGTGGGAGGGAGAGAGAGAGAGGGAGAAAGATTTTTTTCCCACGAGTAGCTTTGGTTTGGGTGTTATTTGTATAGCTCTTCTGTTGTGGCGAAGAGGGCTTTATTGCACAGAGATGTGTATTTATTGAGTACTTTCTTTCCTTGAGCTATTGATTTTTGGATGTGACGGTTTTCCTCTATGGTTAATTTTTGGTATAAGCTGCTACTAGATTTAAGGATGTGTAAGTCAGTTTCAATGTTTGTTAGGTGGTGATTGTATGCTATCATGTGGTCTGCAAATGTCGAGTGCGAGCTACTGCTTTTAAGTGCTCTGAGATGCTCTGTATATCTAGTTCTGGAATTCCTGCATGGTTGGCCCACATATACAGATTGACAGCAGTTACAAGTAAGTTGGTATATACCGTACTGGCTGTATTTGTCAGTGTTGGTGGTGTTTCTGCCAAGTCTGCTTGTGCTGTTGGTTCTGTATGCTATGTTGAGTCCTTGTTTCTTTAGTATATTTTTTTCTTCTAAAAAAATATGTGTGAATTTAAATGACCAAACTGCTGAGGCCATCGGTCCCTAAACTTACACACTACTTAAACTAACTTATGCTACGAACAAGACACACACCCATGGCCGAGGAAGAACTCGAACCCCCGGCGGGAGGGGCCGCGCAATCCTTGACATGGAGCCTAAAACAGCGCTGCTTGTCTTCTGAAAACACTTGTTGTAATCTGTTCAAAAACTGGTTCAAATGGCTCTGTGCACTATGGGACTTAACTTCTAAGGTCATCAGTCCCCTAGAACTCAGAACTACTTAAACCTAACTAACCTAAGGACATCACACACATCCATGCCCGAGGCAGGATTCGAACCTGCGATCGTAGCGGTCACGCGGTTCCAGACTGTAGCGCCTAGAACCACTCGGCCACCCCGGCCGTTGTAATCTGTCATGTAGCTCATTATTTAATGTGTCACACGTATTTTTTAAGCCAAATAACTTCACATAACATTTCTACGGAAATAATTTCTCTCATTATAGTACTACTATGTTAGGGTTTTATTGCACAGAGATGTGTATTCATTGAGTACTTTCTTTCCTTGGGCTATTGATTTTTGGATGAGATAGTTTTCCCCTATGGTTAATTTTTGGTATAAGCTGCTACTAGATTTAAGGATGTGTAAGTCAGTTTCAAAGTTTGTTGGGTGGTGATTGTTTGCTATCATGTGGTCTGCATTGGCGAAATACCCTCAGACTTCAAGAAGAATATAAGAATTCCAATCCCAAAGAAAGCAGGTGTTGACAGACGTGAAAATTACCGAACAATCAGTTTAATAAACCACAGCTGCAAAATACTAACGCGAATTCTTTACGGACGAATGGAAAAACTAGTAGAAGCCAACCTTGGGGAAGATCAGTTTGGATTCCGTGGAAATATTGGAACACGTGAGGCAATACTGACCTTACGACTTATCTTAGAAGAAAGAGTAAGGAAAGGCTCAAAAAAATGGCTCAAATGGCTCTGAGCACTATGGGACTTAACATATATGGTCATCAGTCCCCTAGAACTTAGAACTACTTAAATCTAACTAACCTAAGGACATCACACAACACCCAGTCATCACGAGACGGGGAAAATCCCTGACCCCGCCGGTAATCGAACCCGGGAACCCGGGCGCGGGAAGCGAGAACGCTACCGCACGACCACGAGCTGCGGACGAGGGAGTTAGATAAGGAAATGAAACACTTAAAGTAGTAAAGGAGTTTTGCTATTTGGGAGCAAAATAACTAATGATGGTCGAAGTGGAGAGGATATAAAATGTAGACTGGCAATGGCAAGGAAAGCGTTTCTGAAGAAGAGAAATTTGTTAACATCGAGTATAGACTTAAGTGTCAGGAAGTCGTTTCTGAAAGTATTTGTATGGAGTGTAGCCATGTACGGAAGTGAAACATGGACGATAAATAATTTGGACAAGAAGAGAATAGAAGGTTTCGAAATGTGGTGCTACAGAAGGATGCTGAAGTTTAGATGGGTAGATCACATAACTAATGTGGAGGTATTGAGTAGAATTGGGGAGAAGAGGAGTTTGTGACGCAATTTGACAAGAAGAAGGGACCGGTTTGTAGGACATGTTCTGAGGCATCAAGGCATCACAAATTTAGCAGTGTGGAGGGAAAAAATCATAGAGGGAGACCAAGAGATGAATACACTAAGCAGATTCAGAAGGACGTAGGTTGCAGTAGGCACTGGGAGATGAAGGAGCTTGCACAGGATAGAGTAGCAGGGAGAGCTGCATCAAACCAGTCTCAGGACTGAAGACCACAACAACAACAACAACAACAACAACAACAACAACAACATGTTATAAATTGTCATCTTTGGAAGCCAACTTAGATGTCTGTGCATTCACTAGTTCGAAATCTTTGATCCCATAAAAAGTTTCATAGCACCACATATTCATCTTTGTTCTTTGACAAGGACGTAACAGCCTAACACCAGTTTGTGAAACAATAAAGTTGTAGAATATTACACCAGTGTCGTACGCAAGTAGTTCGTGGACACGGGGAACAACAGAAATGAAGAGAAACGAAATGTTTGATTGGTGACGTTTCCGAAGGGTGCTGGAAACTGAATGGACTCGCAATGTGATAAATGGGGAGGTCTGCACAGGGGAGGTAAAGAATAAATATGAAACACTTACTAGAAGCAGGGACCGTATGATTTGTGTTAAGACACCACGGAATAACTTCCCTGGTGTTAGAGGGAAAATCCAGGGAAAAATGGAGACTGGAGTATACACAACAAATAATTGAAGAACTGGATGTAAGTGTTACGTCAAGGTGAAGAGATTCTCTCGGGGAGCGAGCCACATCGTTATCAGTGAGCAGACTGATGAAAAACAAAAAAAGTCGAGCCTTCAGTACCATATTACAAACACTTCCATTTATGATTCTTGGTTAGTGCTTTTTACGTCTTCCACGCCGATTACCTTCCGGAGAAGTACAGTGACGTTTAAATTACGCTGTCTCATCCAGAATTTTTCACGGACTTCCAGTAATTCCTCCGATGGTTGTATACAAAGAATTTTATGGGAGGACGGTAATAGAGTTTATCCAGTTCGACGAGGAAGCCGCAGCTCAAGTTATTTGGTTTGCTTTAGTGTGCAATATCTATCACCATAACAAAATTTCATTGAAATCAACCCATTGTTTTTAGCATGCCGAGAACTTTTCTCTTTGCCGCCGTAGTTACTGGTAAACAAAGGGTTTAGTCCTAAATAAGGTATTTATACGCAAGCAAGAAGTAACAGCTATTAACAACTGATGTCGGTGAATGGATTATAACAGTCCTTGAACATGGCGCTGCAAGAATCACACTGCAGCCGTGTTACTGCTGCAGCCCTGGGGAGCAGTTAGCTCAGAACACAGTAATTACGCCAGATTAATTGTTAACGACCAAGGAAGGCTTCCACCCCGCTAACGGTTCTCCATGCAGTAAATTTGTCGATGGCAAACAAACCCAGTACTGGGTACTGCGATACGGTGGAAAAACAGGCAACAATTGTTGGTGTGATACTACTAGGTCGGAAATTATTACTACCAGTGACACGAATAAATTGTAGATAAGATGGTTTACGTGCCGATTTGCTGAGGATGATTTGTAGTTTGTTTATTTTTGGTTTGATGTCACAACGCAACCTCCGTTATAAGGCCGAACGAACGCAGATTCACATAATCCCACATTTATCTTTGTGAGTGTAGGCACTGCTCATTATATTTATTTCAGTACATTAGCGTCTGTGTGTTTGGATTGTGGATAAAATGAAACTATTCGTAATAGCAGGATTGGACATCTTTTTGAGAATGATACCATTAGTGTATTCTCAGATTTTTATGGAATCTGAAAAGTAATAACTACCGGTCTTTATTAGTAATTATCTTGCTATCACTGTGCAGTTACTAAGAGGAGAAAGGAAAGTATCGTTTTTTTCTTAATCAGAGTTATATAGGAACGTTATGTTACTCCAGTAGTCGACATATTTCAATAACAGCAGTGTCTTCATTATGGAAATCAATGCCCTCCTGGTACTTGTATAATATCGCTGACCGAATCGAGAAGCGCTTGAATTTTCCACGAGATTATGAGCAAAAAGGAAGTTATTATCCTTTGGGACGTCTCCCTTGTAACGTGGGTCTCGTGGAGCGAAAAACCGGGAAAGAGAATCTCTCGATAACAGGCTCCACCCAGGAGGTTTAATTTACCCGTCTCCCAATACCAAGGGCACTGAGTTATGAAGTTTATTATCTGTTCAGTGTGCATATTAGAAATGAATTGTCTTTCTTACCACTTTTTCTTGTTTGCTTTCGATTTGCCACATTTTCAATAGTGAGTTTATTAAAAACACAGACACAGTGGATGGGACATAAAGGGGGGAGATAGATAGACACACACACACACACACACACACACACACACACACACACACACAGAGAGAGAGAGAGAGAGAGAGAGAGAGACCAACGCTGTCAACTTGTGAGTGATAGGCTCCACTGTTTTAGAAAAGTGAAGTGTGGAAGTGTGCCGCGGTTATGTTTCTTTTCTTTTCGTTTTGTTAATTTTCTATGACAGGTAGACAATGTCGTCTGTAGGAAGCTAATGTCGTATTCAATTTTTGTTACTATCGAAGAAAGAATCAGTCGACACCGAGCATAACGAATATTTTGGGCCTTCATTTATGGTCATTTAGAAGCGTTACGAGAGTGGTCCAACCGGAATTTCATGCCTGTCGTCAGTGGATAGTCGTATAAAATCTGACACATGTGGATTTTACACTTGTGAGAACAGCAGCAAAACTAGAAACTGGAAATTTTTACAGTATTCATCTGGATGATTATACTGAGCGGTTTGAAGCATCCGTTCATAACTGACAACGCAAAAGAAGTTACCGCATGGCTTGTTGCCGTTGGTAAAGACAATCGTATTGTGGTAAGCTTAGTAAAAATCATTAACACTGTTTTCGTTGTGTTTCTCAGTATGACGTAAAAACAAATCTGAAGTGTTCAGTAACATGTGATTAATGTTTATTGCGATAATTAGCAGTAAAACTAAGGTCGACAGAAACTCTCCTGTGTAGTGTATGGCCTACGCAACCGTAGGGAAAATAATGTGGTATTTCTTATCACTGTATCTTGAACTTAGGAAAAACGAAATGTTGGCTATATTTCTGACTCCTTAAATTTGGAATATGATGGTCGAATTAAAAATTTTTTGTTACGGAAAGTCCAACAGCTTTGCTATTGCTAGAATATAAAAGAATATTTAAGTTTACCCCGAAGAGTACAATGACAGACCTGGAACGTATCTCCGGCAATCGTGGGAACAAATAAACAGCACCTGTTATTTACTCCGAGACGGAAGTCCGTGACATGACTTCTTACGATTGTACGAGCGGTTTCGGTAAGTCTGGTAAATTTTCAAGACAGAACGGAACATTTTTGTGCCTCAACATGGTTGGTGAGCTTGATTACATAAAGAATATCGTATGAAGAATTTCAGCAACGTGCAGCGTTCATTGTTGACTGCCGTCTGAATTAGTGTGTCGAATGCGACTGAAAATGGAGAAAACCGAGTGTGGTGCTATTATTAAACATTTTCATTTGACGAGATGAACTGCCGCATGAATCAAAACAGGAATGTATGAAGTTGACGAGGACTCTGCACCATCATTGCAGATCATTTACTTTTGGATTAATGTATTTAAACGTGGTCGGACAAGCACCGAAGAAGACGCTCGCTCAGGCCGTGCAATTGAGGTCACCACACAGGAAACCATTGTCAAAATCCACGATGTGGTAATGCAAGACCACCAAATAAAAATTTGTGAGATTGGTGAGACTGTAGTCATCTCAAGTCAGCGAGAGTATAATATTCTGCTTGGTGAATTGGCTATGAAGAAGCTGTGTGCGGGGTGGCTGCCGCGGTTGCTCACAGTCGTCCAAAAGTGTATCTAGCACAACTCTTTAGTAGGATATCTGGCAAGACTGTTCCCGCCGATTTGTGGCTGTTGATGAAACCTGGATCCATCATTATACACCAGAGTCAAAATGGCTGCCAAAGCAGTGAACAAAGCTGCTGAAAGTGCACCAAAGAAGGCAGGGACCATTTTGTAGGCTGGTAAGGAGATGGTCATCACTGTTTCTTGGGATTCCCAAAGAATAATCCTCATGGATTACTTGCCAGAACCACACCTTGACTCTATGGTGTTTCATTGTTGGATCGCCTGAAACTTGCATTGGTTTCGACACACCGGATGTGCTGTCCGAATTGGGTGACGCACTCGCTTCTAAAGAATATGAAATATCTGACTTGAAATACTTTTGCAGGTGACGATAAAATTTATGATGCGGCGATAAAATGTGCGATTGGGCGGACATGACACTTCTGTGACTGTAGTGGCCCTAAGCTTAAAGCTATCTAAAGGCGTAACCTAACTGTTCGGTTCAAATGGCTCTGAGCACTATGGGACTTAACATCTGAGGTTATCAGTCCCCTAGAAGTTAGAACTACTTAAACCTAACTAATCTAAGGACATCACACATATCCATGCCCGAGGCAGGATTCGAACCTGCGACCGTAGCGGTCGCGCGGTTCCAGACTGAAGCGCCTAGAACCGCTCGACCACACGGCCGGCCTAACTGTTCGTCAAATTAATACCATACTATGGCTCTTGACAAATATTTTTAGAGCTTTGTAGCTTTACTTTTCAAGATAACCCCCATGTTTATGACTTGCTGTTGAATCTTTACTGTTGACTACCGTAGCAGCTCACAACGTAAGGTGCAAGAGCGGAGAATGAGGGGATCATACGCCAAGAGCTGGAATAACAGTCAAGGATCGGTATGCCTCACCAACGTTCTCACTGTATAAAGTTACTGCATTATTTAAGATTGGGCATTTTATTCAGCAAGAAGGATTAGTGGTAAGTAGCACCCCGCTCTTCACGACTTAAGCAGTGGATGTTTACATCGGTATTTCAGCTGGTACTGGTATCATTCTATAACGGAATATAAGTGTAATCTTCCACTCCCTCATCCGTTGCCCATTTCTGCACCAAAGAAACAAACATCAGTGTTCATTCCTAACAAGAGCAGCATACACACAATGCGTCAACGATTTTGCTCATCTTTGTCATGATTGTCGTACAAGTGGTGCACTAGTACGTTGCCCTTCTCAAGCGTTTTCGAGAAATTGTGATTCAAAGTCTTACGAGCCTTCTGAATACCAAACGAAGGCGCCAGCTGTCGAATAGTGGAGCTACTGTAAACGTCTGAAGCTAGAAATTTGCCCGTACTGCGTTCAAGTCACCTTATTTTCTTTTTATTCTTTTTTCCCCAATCTTCCACCGAATACTTGTTTCTTTCGAAAGCGAGCAATAATAACGCTAATCCTTGGGATACATTCGTAGCGAGGTACTATTCGACCACGATATTATTGCCCTTGGCCTCCAGTGGCCGTTATCGGAAACAGGTGACGTTACAGTAAACAACTACAGTGATGACCGAGGAAAAAGCATCGCACTGTGAATGTTTCCAGGACACTTGTGCATATGCTGTCAAGTGGTTTAGCGTTTTCTCGTGAAATATCACGATAAAACCCCACGATAAGCCGCCCGAAGTGCCCTCTCTCCCATGTCAAATTATATTGTATACGACTAAGATTATCGCGTTGTAAAAAGGAACCGTGTTGGAATAAACATTTATTTATCTATAAATTCATGCGTGTATCGCAGCGAAGCCATAACGGGCTTTATCTGCTTTGAATAATGTAAGCAGTATTCATGACGTGCGCATTACTGCATCTATAAATTATGTTCATTTCAGTACGATTCGTTATTATACGTACGGACTTATGAAACTTACACATGTCGCCCTAGTCTAAGACCACTTCTCACTAAGAGTGATGCCTTGCCTGAAGAGAACACATGTTCCGGGTTTCCTGCAGAGACAGTTCTGCCGCGGTACTGGTAATAGGTGCATCACAGTCTGTGAGTGAAATTACGCGACAACTGGAAACTTACTACAAAGTTAAAGTACGCGGGGCGGTAGATTCTTGTGCGCAAAGCCTGAAATTGTCGTGCTATATCGGTCAAATGCAATGTTCCCCCCGCCGTAGTGAAATGGTGCCAACAGTTCAACCAAGACCGCATCGGGGTGAGTGATATGACTCGCCTGAACTCGGCAATTACTATCAGTTAGTGGAAAGCGGAACACTAATACGGCAACTCCTCCCAAAGCACATGCTGAGCGGCACACACTCACTCGGAAACTTCTACCTACTTGTCGCGGACCAACTGCACAAACTCGGAAGACTCTTCCAAATCTGAACGGAGCAGGTGTACGAACTCCGCCACAATTTACAATATCGTTAAAGAATATTGTAAATACTGAACCAGTGAACAAGGTATAACAGAAAACGAATTAAACGCAAACAGAAAGATTTTACTAAAAATTTCACATTTAGAAATATGTCCTGAAAAAACTGCATTTCTTTCTCTTCTGTTCTGCTCACGGCTGCTTTGTAGAAAACGCACTTTACGAATTCTAATTTGCTATTCACCAGTTCTGGTGAGAGTAAATATAATTTCTGTTGTAGTAAAACTTGCCTCTTCTTGGTTTTTTAGTCCGTTTTGATGATGTGGTTATTTTTTAGGTTATCTAGGTATTACTTTGTTCATACTTCAGACTTTTCACAAACTTGAAAATTTTTGGGTGAGGAGATTCGCATGAGGCATTGAAACGAGAATGAAAGCTTTCGCAAGCGTTAGTCATCCTCCAAAAGAAGCGCACTCTGCTGTCCAAACGTGAAGAGGAAAAACTCATCTTCTTCGTCATCAAAGTAATTTACAGTTAAATAATCTGCATAGTTTTCGAGTTTTTGGACTAGTGGTTGTGTGCTGACCAAGCCAGAAAAAAACATCTGTAAGATCTTGAGGATTTTAGTAACTAAGTCCAAAGATGTAATGCAGCCATCGACCTTTTTCACTGCTGTAGTCTTTGTACATCGAAGCCAAACCAAGTATTTCTATTTTTTGCCCCTTGAAAGGTCTAGAAAAAATGTTTGTGGAAATTGAAAAGGCTAAAGCTTTTTAAGATTCACAACTTAAGCGATGTACAGTGTGGGATCCGTACCAGGTCGGGTTGACGGAAGAGATTGAGAAGATCCAAAGAAGAGCGGCGCGTTTCGTTACCGGGTTATTTGGTAACCGTGATAGCGTTACGGAGATGTTAAATAAACTCAAGTGGCAGACTCTGCAAGAGAGGCGCTCTGCATCGCGGTGTAACTTGCTCGCCAGGTTTAGAGAGCGTGCTTTTCTGGATGAGGTATCGAATATATTGCTTCCCCCTACTTATACCTCCCGAGGAGATCACGAATGTAAAATTAGAGAGATTAGAGCGCGCACGGAGGCTTTCAGACAGTCGTTCTTCCCGCGAACCATACGCGACTGGAACAGGAAAGGGAGGTAATGACAGTGGCACGTAAAGTGCCCTCCGCCACACACCGTTGGGTGGCTTGCGGAGTATCAATGTAGATGTAGATGTAGATGTAGGTGATTATAATTAAACTTAAACTTTTAAAACGCAGTAGAAATAACACTACTGGTTAGAATTACGTCACATTGCAACGTATTATTATCGGAGAAGGCGGAAAACGTATGGCAGAAGATAAAAAATGTGAAAATCGATCAATAGGTGGCGCTGTATGTGTCAGAATACGTGAATGAAAACACCTGTCATTCGCACGACCCACTGAAGTTGTATAAACACCCCGGGTACACGGCTTTTTACCTTTTGCGGCTGCGACGTTCGCCATGACTGTCTCAATGCACGATCGCGCTCTGCTTGTAAAGCTGTATTACAAGAATGATGACTGTGCACGCGTCACTCTGCAGAAAAAAGGCGTTGGTCCGATGACTGCCATGGGTCTGGAGAAAATGATTCGGAAATTCGAAAAGAGGGGTTCTTTTGGTGTGCAATCTTGTAGAGGGAGGAAACGAATTGGTTCGACGTCAGTGGAACCAGTGGCCACAGCAACGCAGGAGGGGACGAGTGGTTGTGTGCAAACGTGTAGTGCACGGAGAATTACCTGAATACTGGACACACCCACGAGCGCTGAGAATAAAATCCTACTAAACGTCCTTCTTTGCTATCCATTCAAAATTAACCATGTGCACGAGTTGCTTCCTGTTGACCTGCCAGCAAGAGGGACCTCTGCTTTAGAGCTTCTTGCTAGCATGGAAGTGAACAATGAGTGGCCGTGGAAGATTTTGTGCACAGACGTAGCCCACTTACATCTGAGAGGATGTGTCAACACACAGAATTGTCGAATAAGGGCAACGGAAAATTCACACGCAAATCAACCAGTACCACTTCACCCTGAAAAGGTCACTGTATGGTGCGGGATTACGGCAACATTTATCATAGGGCCATATTTTTTCGAAGAGAGATGTGAGTCCGGTCCTGTTACCTGTACCCTCGCTGGTAAGCACTACGCGTCTCTTTTGCGCAACCACGTCATTCCAGCTCTCCAGCAACGTGGATATGTGGATGGAATTTTTGTATGCAACTTGGCGCACCTCCACACATTGCAAATCCAGTTTTCACCTGCTGAAGTGCCATTTCGGAAGTGCTAGGATTATCAGCCGCCATTTCCCTACAGCCTGGCTGTCTCGATCACTTGATCTTAATCCGTGTGACTTCTGGCTGTGGGGCCATCTGAAAGATGTTGTGTTTAGTGTTCCGATTGCAAACTTAGCTGCATTGAAGGCACGCATTGCGCAACACATTCTGAACGTGACCCTGTAAACACATCGATCAGTTGTGGAACATGCTGTTTCTCAATTTCAGTTTGTTGCAGAAAACGGTGGGTATCACACTGAACGTGTTTTGCGCCACTCACACAGAAATTAAAAATCCTATCTGATTTTGACTGATGCTTTTTATGCAGGTTTTGGCCTCACAACAATTAAAAACCGATGTGAGTGACGCTTTTTATGCGGTTTTTGGCCTCAGGACAATTAAAAACTGGTTTTTCCCATCATACGTGATATGACCTTGCCGTGGTGGATGGGCTTACATAACTAACAGTATCGCACCTGTACAACCATCCACACTGAGTAGTACAGTTTCCTCGGCCCACCAGCCACGCCGTGGCTTGCCCCACTCCCGTCAAAAACCCTTGTCTCGCCGCCGATCACCGTGCCAGAGAACCACCGGAGCTTACCAGTCTGAAGATAGGCCATTGCCCCTTGATGCGACTATCGATTAGTGTCGACATAGCAGAGCTTGTAATGAGTGCCTTCCTAACAAGAAAATAAGTTTTCGCTGCCTACTGTAAATAATTTTACAGAAGATCGCGATTTTTTACCACAGCATCGCCATCCATGTTCTTCACTTCGAATCATTCTGTAAAGTTTGAATTGATAACTATCACAAGGTTAAATGTATGTTATCACGATCACTGAAAATATGTTGCAAAACGTAACTTTCTGCCTTATTTTTGATTTCGATGTCTAGCTTGAACTTCACAAAGAAACATTATGTCATTCTACACAGATGTTAGCGAGTTGCTGTCGTTCGCAGGACAGACGAACTGAGTGGGGACTTGGAACATAATCCCCGTTGACTCATATGTAGCATCGGGCCGTCCTTCTACCTGCATATTCAGTTGCCGAGTTAGTGTCGGGTTATCTAATCCTTTCACAGCACCTTCTTCCCATTAAAAATTGCCGAGTTGGAGTCCGCCCAGACGATGATCATCGAGAAGAGCAGTTCTTCCACCATGCAATTTCCATCTTTCCGGTAATCTGAAAGAACACCTGCCGAAAAGAGATTTTCCAATGATGACAACGTTCACACTGCGATTCTCGAATGGCTTCGTGAAAAACGAGCGGATTTCTATCGTTGAGGAAGTGAACGACTGACCCCTCGTCCAGATAATAGCCCGCGTTAGGACCACGCTTCCGGGATTTGGGGAGGGGCGCCGGTCCCAGATTGAATCCGTTCGGCGAATTAGCGGCGAGGACCGGTGTGTCGGCCACCCTGTATGTGATTTTTAGGCGGTTTCCCACATACGACTAGGTACGAGTCGTATTTTTTAAGTAAGTACCGTTTTGAAATTACAAAAACACGTGCTAAGATATCTCAATAATTTTATTTTTACATAAAAGCCTGTACCTTAATCTACTTTTCTACATAATTTCCGTCAATATTGAGGCACTTGTCATAACGTTGTACCAGTTTTTGAATACCCTACTGATAGAAGTCTGCCGCCTGTCTTGTTAACCACTGCATCACGACTGTTTTGGTTTCATCATGAAGACGCTGACGCCCAGGTGTTTCTTCAAGTGCAGGAACAGATGGTAGTCACTGGGCGCAAGATCGGGGCTATACGGAGGACGATCTAGAGTTTGCCATCGAAAAGATGTGATGAGATCTTTGGTCTGATTCGCCACATGCGGACGGGCATTGTCTTGCAGCAAAATCATGCCATTGTCTTGCAGCAAAACGATGCCCTTGCTCAACTTGCCACGTCTTTTGTTCTGAATTGAACGGCGCAGATTGTGCAATGTCTTACAGTAAGCTGCTGCATTGATTGTCTCATTACGAGGCAGAAATTCCACAAGCAATACTCCTTTTCTGTCCCAAAAAAGCGTGCACATGATTTTCCGGGCTGAAATTGTTTTCTTAAACTTCACTGGGTGAATCTGAATGCCGCCATTGCATGGACTGTTGCTTTGATTCTCATAAATTAAGAAAATAATTCGTAGATTTGCACATGGGCAACACTAGGCGCAGATTGTTGGATACAAAAATCAGTGATGTGGGGGTGGGAGTGTGAGGCTAGGGGGTGGGGAGTGGGAAGCAGCACCAGGAATGGTATCGGGTCACCCTCTAACACCAACATTGTTGACTACCCTAATTAACATGCCGATCCCATGTGTATGTGCGAGATAAAGACCAGGAAGAAGGAGGAAGACGAATCGAACGATTGGTAGAATGTTGCGACCATTGTTGACAGAGAGTTGAAGAGTATGTTAATAACGGTATCATGTGGCTATACCATTTTAAAGTGTAGTGCAGTATTTAGTAAAAATCACTTGGCCTGTCGTAATAATGTGTAACTTACCCTCGTAATACTAATGTAGCTATCATCATTATTGTTGTTCCTCCTTTATTAAGAAGGTTCACTGTAGTGATACAAGTGTTTCGTGGGAGATGAGAAAAGAAATGAAATACGCGACTCTTACAAAGTATTTGTCGCCTTAGCTTCTTGCACTAAATCTCTGATAATTACCTGTCTCCTATGGTACTTCACAGCTCACGATTTCTCGAAAACGCTTGAGAAGAGCATCACACCAGATCAGCAACTGTTACATCTAAGTGTGTGCTACAGTCGTGGGAAAGAACAGCAAAATTCGTGATCCGTTGGATATTTCCTTCCCCTGTCTAATGCAAAAACTTGTTAGACGGAATACACATGCCAGTCTTAAACTTGCGGCGAAGCAGATCAGACTTATGAAATACAAGGTCTGCTAGACACAAAATGCGTGGAATTCCTTTCGTAGGTTACGTTAGGTTGCTTCAGCATCGTGACGAGAACTCTTCCCCTCTGTAAAGAACAAATTAATCTGACATAGCGATCAAGGAAGCAGATTCTTAAAAAGTTTACGGGTGTCGCTCAGTAGCACTAGAAGATGACGAGCAGCTACCTAGTGAAAATGTTAGATTATTCCTTAAGCGCGTAGCCTTTTTATTTTGCGTGTTGGTATTCCGATTACTATGGGTTTATTTGTCGATTGTCATTCTTCATTTATATTTCACTGTTGCTACTTGAGTTTACATATTGTCCTTTTGTTATTTTGAGATAGTGAGTGGAGCTGTGGACGCTAGAAAATGGAGTGCCGAGTGGAGAAGTCGGAACACTTCCGGCATATTTTTCTCTTTTAGCTCAGTAGATTGGTGACAGCAGCGCAGTCAGCCAGAAATATTTGCGGCGTATATGGGTATAATGCCCACTGGACAGAGTGCAGCAAGAAAATGGTTTTCTCTTTTTAGGGATGATCGTTTCGACGTAAATGACTCTCCACGTTCAGGAAAACCTTCGGGGTTTGATGAAGATCCTTTAAACACATCAGTCCACAATAATCCACGTCAGTGTACTCGGAGAACTGGCAGATGTGATCAGCTGTGATGATTTCACCATCGTGCGACATTAGCATGCAGTGGGGAAGGTCAAAAATCGGGTGTACAACGCATGCTCTAAGCTAAAATCACAAAAATTAGCAGGTGGCCATGTATGCATCTCTGCTTATTCATAATCAATTTCTCGTGAACAACATCGATCATTCCTATCCTGTATTGTAACTGGTGACGAGAAATGATGTCTTCACGCTAACATAAAGAACAGAAAGGAATGACTGAGCCCAAACAAAGCAGCAACTCCCCGTACAAAGACTTGTATGCATTCACAGAAGATAATGTTATGCATCTGGTGGAACAGCGACGGTGTGGTGTTCTACCAATTGCTTCCCCGAGGTGTAACCATCACTTCTGACATTTATTGTCAACAACTGAGACGTCTTCAGACGCAGTTCACACAGGAAGACCATCACGTGAAGACATGCTAATCCAAGATAATGCCCGCCTGCATTCTGTTAGACAGACAGAAAACGCTATACAGGAGTTGGGTTGAGAAGTCATTCCGCACCCACCTTATTCACCTGATCTTACGCCCTCAGATTTTCACCTTTCTCGCTCTCTGTCTAACGACCATCAAGGAGCTTCCTTTTCGGTTAAAAATGAGATCCGGATTTGACTCTACGAATTCTTCGTCTCGAAACCACTTAATTTCTACAGTCGCGGAATCGAAAAGTTACCTAGCCTTGGCAAGCCGTTCTAAATAGTGAAGGAGAATGCATTACTGATGATTAAAGTCTCCTTCTCGTGTATCTGTTGTTAAACGCATGGGAAAAGGCTACGAACTTACGCGTCAGTCCAAAAAATTATGCAGATTACATAACACTCGTGGACCATTCAAGCAGTTATTACGTCGCGAAAGCCGCAAACACCACAAACATGTTTCAAGTTGAAACTTCCTGGCAGATTAAAACTGTGTACCGTACCGAGACTCGAACTCGGGATCTTTGCCTTTCCCGGGCAAGTGCTCTGCCATCTGAGTACCCAAGCACGACTCACGCGTCGTCCTCACAGCTGTATCTCCACCAGTACCTCGTCTGGTCCCGAGTTCGAGTCTCGGTCCGGCACACAGTTTTAATCTGCCCGGAAGTTTCATATCAGCGCACACTCCGCTGCAGAGTGAAAATCTCATTCTGGAAACATCATCCAGGCTGTGGCTAAGTCATGTCTCCGCAAAATCCTTTCTTTCAGGAGTGCTAGTCCTGCAAGGTTCGCAGGAGAGCTTCTGTAAAGTTTGGAAGGTAGGAGACGAGGTACTGGTGGAAGTAAAGCTGTGAGGACGGCGCGTGATTCGTGCTTGGGTAGCTCAGATGGTAGAGCACTTGCCCGAGAAAGGCAAAGGTCCCGAATTCGAGTCTCGGTCCGGCACACAGTTTTAATCTGCCAGGAAGTTTCATATTAGCGCACACCCCGCTGCAGAGTGAAAATCTCATTATGGATCAAGTTGTTACACCACGTAACCCTGTAGTTTTCTCACGGAAATATGTATTTCAGTTATTTTTTGGAGGAGGCGTTACGAATTCCACGAACGTCAACTGTCAGTTGTCGCTCGTGGAGTTTGTAAGGCCTGCTCCGTTCTCTACCACCGCCTGACATCATGGTATGAGGTCTGAAGATGGTCAGTGACTAACCGAAATCGGTAACGGCAAAAATAAACGTTTCTTGCTGTCGAAACTGTTTATGTTCATTTTATACGTATTTCAATTTCTCAACGTATCAATGTGCTCTCTCTCGTATCATCAGAGGGCCGGCTTAGTCACGGTCGTCGCGTATTGACTCACGCCGTATTCCGTCGGGTCTTCCCTCCCCGCAACGTTCCTCACGGTCGGCCGAGACCCACTATGGAAATGGTAAGCGCTAAATTTAGAGCGTGCCGCGTGGTCGGAAGAGTGGACAGGGTGGCGTGGCGAGTCGCTCATTACGCAAACTTGTTCACGTGAGAGGCGGCCGCCGCTTGTTCCGTCCCGGAGAACGCGAGGCTGTCGTTACAGCATTCCGCCAGAGGGCCGGGCAGAGCATGTCCGGAATTTAACGCGCAGTGCGACAAATCGCGAGCTGCACGGTGGAGCCGCCGGAGGAGGTCCACGATAAAAGAACGCCCCTCTCCTTCCACATTGCTCTCTCGGTATTATTTTGTCACCTGTTTCACAGCTGTAGAAATGTCGGACAATACGCCACTCAAATAAAAAGTCAAATTCCACTTCTTCACTTAAAACGCTCGGCTGGCAGGCCGTGGCCAACATGTAAAACTTTGCCCTAGCGTTTCGTCTCCGGCTGCGGGAGACATCCTCCAATGTGAAGCGGCGAGCTCCAGGAAGTATAGGAACCATAGAGCGCAGCACTCTCTATCACGTGACGCCTACTACAAGACTATCTCTGGTAGTGCCAACATTATCGACTGAAAGTACTCCGTCGTCATTCTGTCGCTGCAAAGTAGGCATCCATATTTTATCTAATTTGACACCTTCCTCTTTTCTGTTAAAATTGTTACGTTTTGAAATATCAATAAGCTCTTTACACGTGTGCGCATGATAACGCAATCTTTTCGATATCACGCTGGTCTCACTGAGTATTTTTTCATGTTTGCTCTTTTGGTATACAAATTCTACTATGGCCAATTTATCCGTATAATCCAGACGGAAATTATCCTTACGTTCAACTAAACGGATGTGGATAGTTCGTTTCGTGGGACCAGTATACACTAGTCCACAACCACGACGAATTTTACGTACATCCATTGTAGCCAAATTATATCACATATCTTTTGCTGTTGTTAAATGTTCTTTTATCTTCTTGGTGGGTCTGACAATAGTTTGAGCTCCACACTTATCCAATACTTTCCCAATGCGATCTGTAATCTTCATAATAAACGGAAGAAAAACTTTCCCATTGGGCGACAGTTGTTTCTCGTTGACCTTGATCTCTCTTTAGGGCAAACAGCTCGATCTATCTCCTTGTTAGAATAACCATTCTTGTTAGAGCTAGACTCTTGTAAATAAAACAGTTCACAAATTTCGGTAGCACTGTTCACCAAGCTTTTTATAACACCTCTTTTTAATCTGGAATGGTGGTCAGAACCTTTATGAAGGTAACAATCAGTAAGTGTGAACTTTCTTTACACCTTATGACCCAACACCCCATTCACTCATTTATTAGTAAGAATACAGATCGAATTGGGAAGTGTTGGGCAAGTATGGCGTTGAAATTGTTTTCAGACTCACCAGGAAGATAAAAGAATATTTAAGAATGGTAAAACATACACGAAATCTTTTAGCTACGCCGGGTGTGAAAAAAATTACTTGTAATTGTGGACCAATATACAGGGTGAGTCACTAACTATTGCCACCAAGAATAACTCCGAAAGTATGGTAGGAGCTGAAAAGTTTGTGGGACAGAAGTTGCATGAGACAAGGGGGCCATAATATGACATTGGTTTTTCGTTGCTAGGTGGAGTCGCTTCAGAGATATGAAGGTCAACTTTGTTTTTTAAATGAGATGATATAGTTTGGTATTCATTTTCTGATAGGAGCTATCGAGACGAATCCAATGACGTGTAACAATAAATTCTTTGAAGGTCAACGAAGGTCAAAAAGGTGGCATGAACGTCCATTTACAGAAGGTGTTCGATGTGACGACCATTGGTATCAATGCAGTGCTGCAATCTTCTTATCATAGATTGAGTGGTATTCCTTATCACATCGCCACTCCTCGAAGCACATGCTAGGATAATTCTCTCTCGCATATCTTCAGGTGTAGTTGGAACATCTTTTTAACAATTTCTTTTGCGAATCCCCACAATAAAAAATCCAGAGGTGTCAAGCCTGGCGAACGAGCCGGCCACGACACGTCTCCTCCGCGTCCAATCCAACGATTTGGGAATTGTCTCTGCAACTCATTTTTAGCCATTACTGAAAAATGTGCCGGACACCCATCGTGCTGATAACACATTCTGTTCCTTGTTCCAGTAACAGACTTGATGTTTCTTGCAGGAATGTGGTGTACTTCCTACCATTAAGATTTCCTTCGATGATTCGATGTAATACGGGCCTATAATTCTGTCCTCCAGAATCCTACACCATACATCCATCGACCATGGGTTTTGGTGTGCAACTTGCCACAGCCAAAATGGATTTTCAGCTGCTCAATAATGCATATTATGCAAATTAATATTTCCATGGTTCGTGAATGTAGACTCGTCAGTAAATAAAATCAAATTAATAAATGTTTCATCCCTCTGAATCTGAAGTTGAGCCCGTCGGCAGAATTCAGTGCGCCGCATACAATCCGTACCAGTTAATTCTTGGTGGAGACTGATATGGTAAGGATGATATTTATGGCGATGCAGAACACGAACAAAAGTACTCTGGCCCATGGTAGATTCCCTTGCGACTGGATGCGAACTAACACAAGGATCTCGAACCACAGTGACAAGAGTACCAATTTCCGTTTCCTCATTAGCAACTTCCCTTTGCTGGCTATGTTTAAAGATTCAGTTGTTCTCAATTTATCATACACATATTTAAATGTACGACGCGTGGGGTGAATATGTTGAGGATATCTTTCAGCGTACAAGTCTCTAGCTCTCACTGAATTTCGTTGGCATTCTCCGTAAATGAGAAGCATAACCGACTTGTTCTTCGCAGGAATGCATCATTCACATTCACTTTATTCGACGATACTAGTCTTACCATTCCTATTGGTGTTGTATTGCATGGCCGAGCGGTTCCAGGGGCTTCAGTCTGGAACCGCTCGACCGCTACGGTCACAGGTTCGAATCCTGCCTCGGGCATGGATGTATGTGATGTCCTTAGGTTGGTTAGGTTTAAGTAGTTCTAAGTTCTAGGGGACTGGTGGCCTCAGATGTTAAGTCGCATAGTGCTCAGAGCCATTTGTTGTATTGCAAAACCGTCGAATCGTGTTTGCATATCAATGGCAAGTTAGATGGATACGCCGTATTCGGCGAATATTTACTATTCGCACGATATACGAGAGGGAATTGTCAGAGAATTTGCTTCTATTAGTGCCGAAGTGATAAAGAATACCACTCAATTCTTGATAAGAAGATTGCAGCACTGCATTCATACCAATGGTCATCACTTCGAACACCTTCTGTAAATGAACGTTCATGCCACCTTTTTGACCTTCGTTGACCTTCAAAGACTTTACTGTTACACATCATTGGATTCGTCTCGATAGCCGCTATCAGAAAGTAAGTACCAAACTATGGCATCCCATTAAAAAAAGAAAAAGTTGAACTTCATATCTCTGAAGCGACCGCACCTAGCAACAAAAAACCAACGTCATATTATGGGCCCCGTTGTCCCACGCAACATTTGTCCCACAAACTTTTCAGCTACTATCATACTTTCGGAGTTATTCTAGGTGCCGACAGTTAGTGACTCACCCTGTATATTAGCACCACGTAAAGAAAAGTTAACACTGTTTTAATTGAACCTGACAGGAATTGATGCCTGGGCACAAAGATAAGTCGGTCATAGCAAAGTGTGTGTGCCAAGAGAGTAGTCATGAAATAATCATCTCCCGTAGCTGCAGACGAAACGTTAGGGGAAAGTTTTACGTATCGTCTATGGCCTAAAAGCCTGGAAGTTTTAAATGAAGTTAATAACCGGCCATGAAAGCCTAGACTGTGTGATCAAATTATATTCGTTTTTGTTTCAATGGATTAACACAGTTATTTCAAGAATGTACTAGAAAAAAGCGCACTGGACAAATACCATCCCTAGACTTCATAATGGACTCAGTTTGGCGATTGATCAGCCATGAAAAGTTATTCTTTATTTTTTGTTTGAAATGAACCATTATAAGAAAAAAGGCAACTTATTCTTAAATACATTTGATAAAATATATACTTGTCAACAACCCAGCGAACACTTCTGTAAGTGCATTGTACAACTGCAATTAGATAAACCCTCAGATCTGCAGAGGATGTTAATGTAATGTCACTGAGAAAAAAAAAAAAGAAAAAAAAAAAGAAAGGATAGGGATGACAATAGTGGAATAAAGCAAAGGTGATGCCGCTCTGCATTGTTGCCAAATTTATCCAATATGGGGCCCACCTCTCCCGTACCTGGTAGGTGACAGATGTGGCAATGTAGCAATTAAATTTATATGCAAATTAAGTATATTGATATGCAAATTAATTAAATTCAATCACGGGAGGAAAATAAAAAATAGTGAGAATTTCAAGAAATGTCAGTAAACTAAAAAATGGCCAGAATTTCAATTTTTGGAGCCCTAGTTCACAGTACCACTACCAGAGAGCGCTGTCGGCCTGTCCCGTTTCCAACTTCCTCTCCTCGTGCTTCCCGTTCCCCACTTGTGACTTGGTGGGAAAAAGACTCCATCTTCACTGAAATGCTGGAGAGGATGGATGTAAGTCTTTGCTTTGTTGTATGTGTGATGTGTTCAATGGATGAGATGTTGGTGTCGACAAAGAGGAGTTTAACGGCTATATTAGTTGTAATCATGCAGCTGAGGACTGTGTCCATAGCTCCCTATATGATGCTTGGAAAATGCAGATATTGGATAAGTGTAAGAAGAAGAATACGTTTCATAAAATAATGATGATGCAGGAGGATGGGTTGATGCTTGTGCTGGAACTGTCAACCTTTCATGAAAAGTCCAGTCAGTTTTTGAAAGCACAAGAGGCAAGACACTCACTTGTTTCTTGTTCAGACACCTTGTTCAGAATGTGTTCAATTGAAGAGATGCTGGTGACGAGCGTGGAGTATTTTTACAGGTGTACTACGTGTCCTGCGTCCATTGCTCCCTACATGAGGATTGGAAAGCAAAGATAACGGATGAGCACAAGAAGAATATTCTTCAGCAAATAACGCTGATACAATGTGATGAGCAGCAGATACTTTTTGCTTTTGGCAATTCATACAGATGGCTGTCTGTGCTGGAATTGTTTACCTTGTTTGAAGTGACCCATCAATATGTCTAAGAGATGAATGTATGTTCTTCATCAACAATCCCTGACCGACTGAGCTAGCCACCGAGCAAGCTTGAAACGAGATTTGCTCCCCCACCACTTCCCTCAGGAACCAACAGGAACGCACAGTTTCCCCCATCTCCATCTGAAAATTGGCAGGGGTCACTAGGGATGTAGGAGCACCGCAACTGGCCACGTGATCCTGATGACATGGATGGTATAAGACTAACATGGTAACCAACCAGTCTCAGTCACTGGAGTAGTAATCACGAAGCCTCAACAGCAGCAGCAGCATCCGAGGTCGTCCAGTACTTCCTAGCAGCAGAATCGGAAGAAGCGGAATAGTAGGTACTGGTTACATGTCTTTGCTACTATTAGCATATTTAGAGGTTCCTTGTCAAGTTTCATTTCTTTGTTCAACTCCATGTCTTTACCTGCATGTGCTTATTGTTTCTTCTTCTTCTTTTTTCAACAGGATCCTGCGTGTCTGGACCAGCAGCAACATCCAGTGTGTCTGGACCGTCAATGACATTTAACATGTCTGGACCAGCAACGACCTTCAGCATGTTGGAACTTGCAGCGACCTGCCACCTGTCGGGATCTGCAGCACCATAAGACCCTGTAGCACAATCGGCCAGCATGTTGGAGCAAGACAACGAGTTGCTGTTACCCGTCTCAGTCATCAATTTAGCAGTCATCAATTTAGGCGCCAAATCTGTCCCTGAATCTCTGAAGAAGTGTGCCAGGGTTCCAATACCGTACAGTACAGGTCAGTACTGGCCTCCAACATACACCCCAACTCAGAACATTGCAGTGTTAATGCAAGTACAGGATGTAGATGTTTTGGGTGAGAAGCTACCGATTCCTCCTCTTGCTCTAATACTATTCAGTTCAAGTTATAATTTAACAGCCAGTGGTTCAAAGCGTTTAAATATTGGTATAGAAGCATCAGTGGACAGTGACTGGTGTGTTGTGTTAGAGATCGAAAATGCACCGAGAAATGTTACAGTGCAGTTTACAGAGTTGGAATGGAATGAAATGTGTGACGCAGAACCCTGTATTAGCCAGCATATGACCACAGAGTACAGTACATCCCTTTCTCTCCAGACATTTTCTGTGTGGGCCTAACGCTATCTATAACATCGCTGTATGATGGTCCTGCACTCGTGCTGATGTTGGGTGGCCAGTCCAATTATTTAATGCACTCCATGATTACCGACTTCTGGGATCTATGGATGGTGCTATCCGTCGTGCTGGAAATACTGAAGAGATGGTTGCCTTGTGTTCAACGTGTATGTGGATTGTGAACTATCTCTGTACATGTACTGCGCATGTAGTTGATTTAAAACACTATCAACATGTTGCTGAAAGAGAAAGCTAAAGTCTTACCCATCAGTTTGAGGGGAACACATTTGTGCACGCAAGGAAGCCTTATTTCCCAAATTCTGTACTTGTATGAAGAAAGAACCAAGTGATTTTGTTGATATTATGCATCCTGTATATGACTATTGAATATAAACAGTATGTATACTACAGTATACAATGTTTTATTTTTTCTATGACTCTCATAATAGTGTTACCATTCTCAGTATTTTCGAAGGAATGTCTAGAATACTGCAGCAGCAGCAATCTGTCTGAATTTTCATTGTTAATCTGAATAATAGATGACACTTTCAGGTGTAAATATATTTTCTATATAAATCCGCTGCACGCCAAATCCTACTGTACTTTGCATCATGGCAGAGTGGGTGAGGTATCAGAGCTTTGTCGTAATCAACTGGTCCTATGATGATGTGGAAGAAGACCAAAAGAAGAAGAAGGAAGATCAACCGAAAGAGAGACTTCCTTTTGTCGAGCCCACTGTCAGGAACAAGGACTCCATACCACCCAACAGGGAAGAAATAGAGAAGATCATTAAAGACCTTAAGAACAGCAAGGCCCCAGGTGAAGATTGTATAGATGCAGAAATGTAGAAGCACGTAGATGACCAGTCCCTTCAAAGGTCACCCACATAATTAAGGACATTTGGAGAACAGAGGTATTGCCAGAGGGATGGACCTCAGCCATGATCCATCCACTAGACAAGAAAGGAAGTAAGACCGACGTCAACAACTACAGAGGCATCTCCTTGTTGCTTATAACCTACAAGATCTTCTCTAAAGCCGCGCAAAATAGAGTCATCAAACAGCTAGACTCTCAACTAGGTGAATACTAGGCTGGTTTCCGTGCAAGTAGGTCCTGTACAGAACAGATTCAACATCTGAAGGAGCCGAGGGGGACACCCCCTGGTAGCCATTATGGTAGACTTCCAAAAAAAATACGACGCAATAGATCGACATATCCTCTTCTCTACTCTGTGGGAACTAGGTCTAGATGGGATGACTACCATACTGGTCCAAGCTTCCCTGAAGAACACCACCTCTCAAGTCAAGTTTGGGGGTGAACTGTCTGTGAGCTTTCCCATCCAAACAGGAGTCAGGCAGGGGGATGGCCTCTCTTGCATCCTCTTCAACTGTGTTCTTGAGAAAATCGTCAGAGAATGGACTTCCACATTGTCACCAGAAGCAGGACTGAAGCTTGGGTACAAGAAAGACAACCTCAGTATACCCTGTCTAGCCTTGGCTGATGATCTCACCGTATTGGCCAAGAGCATAGAGGAGGCTACTCATCAACTACAGAGCTTCTACAGCATTGCGGCAAAACCTGCTTGAGGGTCAACATACAGAAGACTGAGTTCGTCACCAATATCAAGCAGGCTTCTTCTACAGTCCAACTAGGAAACAATACTATCTGTAAAGTTCCTGCAGTCAGATACTTGGAATAATGGATCTCAGCAAGCGAGAGCGAAACCTTGACCATAGAGGCCAGGTGCACCAAGTTAGAGAGGGCCTATCATTCCTGTAAGAACATCTATACCTCCAAGTACCTATCCAAGAACATAAAACTGAAGCACTACAACTCGGTAGTAAAACCCCTTGCACTCTATGCTTCTGAGTGCCGCTTGGTGAATCGAAAGGGCCCACTCAGTAAACTAGAACTGAAAGAGAGGAAGATCCTGAGGAGAATACCAGGACCCATAAGAGAGGAAGACGGTACCTATATAATCAGGCACAATAACGAGCTCTACGAACATCAGGAAGACATAGTAACATGTATGAGGAAAAGGCGGCGTACCTTCTAGGGCACATGACCCGCCTGAATCACTCCAGGCTCACCACAGTGATAAGTAGGCCCCGGATTTTAATGACAAGTCATATTTTATTCTGAACTATAGGGTGAATTTTAGAATAATTTATACACAAATCTAGGCATTTTAGTGTCGAAAAATGTATTTTGATTGTGCATATAAAGTCATATTTCAACAAATTTTAGTAATAGGTCATATTGCGGCTAACATTTTATACACTCCTGGAAATGGAAAAAAGAACACATTGACACCGGTGTGTCAGACCCACCATACTTGCTCCGGACACTGCGAGACGGCTGCATAAGCAATGATCACACGCACGGCACAGCGGACACACCAGGAACCGCGGTGTTGGCCGTCGAATGGCGCTAGCTGCGCAGCATTTGTGCACCGCCGCCGTCAGTGTCAGCCAGTTTGCCGTGGCATACGGAGCTCCACCGCAGTCTTTAACACTGGTAGCATGCCGCGACAGCGTGGACGTGAACCGTATGTGCAGTTGACGGACTTTGAGCGAGGGCGTATAGTGGGCATGCGGGAGGCCGGGTGGACGTACCGCCGAATTGCTCAACACTTGGGGCGTGAGGTCTCCACAGTACATCGATGTTGTCGCCAGTGTTCGGCGGAAGGTGCACGTGCCCGTCGACCTGGGACCGGACCGCAGCGACGCACGGATGCACGCCAAGACCGTAGGATCCTACGCAGTGCCGTAGGGGACCGCACCGCCACTTCCCAGCAAATTAGGGACACTGTTGCTCCTGGGGTATCGGCGAGGACCATTCGCAACCGTCTCCATGAAGCTGGGCTACGGTCCCGCACACCGTTAGGCCGTCTTCCGCTCACGCCCCAACATCGTGCAGCCCGCCTCCAGTGGTGTCGCGACAGGCGTGAATGGAGGGACGAATGGAGACGTGTCGTCTTCAGCGATGAGAGTCGCTTCTGCCTTGGTGCCAATGATGGTCGTATGCGTGTTTGGCGTCGTGCAGGTGAGCGCCGCAATCAGGACTGCATACGACCGAGGCACACAGGGCCAACACCCGGCATCATGGTGCGGGGAGCGATCTCCTACACTGGCCGTACACCACTGGTGATCGTCGAGGGGACACTGAATAATGCACGGTACATCCAAACCGTCATCGAACCCATCGTTCTACCATTCCTAGACCGGCAAGGGAACTTGCTGTTCCAACAGGACAATGCACGTCCGCATGTATCCCGTGCCACCCAACGTGCTCTAGAAGGTGTAAGTCAACTACCCTGGCCAGCAAGATATCCGGATCTGTCCCCCATTGAGCATGTTTGGGACTGGATGAAGCGTCGTCTCACGCGGTCTGCACGTCCAGCACGAACGCTGGTCCAACTGAGGCGCCAGGTGGAAATGGCATGGCAAGCCGTTCCACAGGACTACATCCAGCATCTCTATGATCGTCTCCATGGGAGAATAGCAGCCTGCATTGCTGCGAAAGGTGGATATACACTGTACTAGTGCCGACATTGTGCATGCTCTGTTGCCTGTGTCTATGTGCCTGTGGTTCTGTCAGTGTGATCATGTGATGTATCTGACCCCAGGAATGTGTCAATAAAGTTTCCCCTTCCTGGGACAATGAATTCACGGTGTTCTTATTTCGATTTCCAGGAGTGTATAATAGGTCATACACTCCTGGAAATTGAAATAAGAACACCGTGAATTCATTGTCCCAGGAAGGGGAAACTTTATTGACACATTCCTGGGGTCAGATACATCACATGATCACACTGACAGAACCACAGGCACATAGACACAGGCAACAGAGCATGCACAATGTCGGCACTAGTACAGTGTATATCCACCTTTCGCAGCAATGCAGGCTGCTATTCTCCCATGGAGACGATCGTAGAGATGCTGGATGTAGTCCTGTGGAACGGCTTGCCATGCCATTTCCACCTGGCGCCTCAGTTGGACCAGCGTTCGTGCTGGACGTGCAGACCGCGTGAGACGACGCTTCATCCAGTCCCAAGCATGCTCAATGGGGGACAGATCCGGAGATCTTGCTGGCCAGGGTAGTTGACTTACACCTTCTAAAGCACGTTGGGTGGCACGGGATACATGCGGACGTGCATTGTCCTGTTGGAACAGCAAGTTCCCTTGCCGGTCTAGGAATGGTAGAACGATGGGTTCGATGACGGTTTGGATGTACCGTGCATTATTCAGTGTCCCCTCGACGATCACCAGTGGTGTACGGCCAGTGTAGGAGATCGCTCCCCACACCATGATGCCGGGTGTTGGCCCTGTGTGCCTCGGTCGTATGCAGTCCTGATTGTGGCGCTCACCTGCACGGCGCCAAACACGCATACGACCATCATTGGCACCAAGGCAGAAGCGACTCTCATCGCTGAAGACGACACGTCTCCATTCGTCCCTCCATTCACGCCTGTCGCGACACCACTGGAGGCGGGCTGCACGATGTTGGGGCGTGAGCGGAAGACGGCCTAACGGTTTGCGGGACCGTAGCCCAGCTTCATGGAGACGGTTGCGAATGGTCCTCGCCGATACCCCAGGAGCAACAGTGTCCCTAATTTGCTGGGAAGTGGCGGTGCAGTCCCCTACGGCACTGCGTAGGATCCTACGGTCTTGGCGTGCATCCGTGCGTCGCTGCGGTCCGGTCCCAGGTCGACGGGCACGTGTACCTTCCGCCGACCACTGGCGACAACATCGATGTACTGTGGAGACCTCACGCCCCACGTGTTGAGCAATTCGGCGGTACGTCCACCCGGCCTCCCGCATGCCCACTATACGCCCTCGCTCAAAGTCCGTCAACTGCACATACGGTTCACGTCCACGCTGTCGCGGCATGCTACCAGTGTTAAAGACTGCGATGGAGCTCCGTATGCCACGGCAAACTGGCTGACACTGACGGCGGCGGTGCACAAATGCTGCGCAGCTAGCGCCATTCGACGGCCAACACCGCGGTTCCTGGTGTGTCCGCTGTGCCGTGCGTGTGATCATTGCTTGTACAGCCCTCTCGCAGTGTCCGGAGCAAGTATGGTAGGTCTGACACACCGGTGTCAATGTGTTCTTTTTTCCATTTCCAGGAGTGTATTTCCGTTAACTTTTGCCAAAAATGCTTATACCGTTTTTCTCGTATCTTGCGGGACACACGAATAAGAAAATGAATATGTTGCTCACAAGACAATATTTAACATGCTATTATGAAAGATAAACAGATAAATTAGTACACAGCTTTATTTCTCAGGACTGTAGCAGAAAATCGGTTATCACAACAGTCGTTTCACGTTTCGCGCAGAGTCGACAATACGCTCTCAGAGCCGAAAAGGCGGCTTCTGCCCTAATAATCATCGCAGTCGCACAGGTGTTCCCAGTAACCAGTTTGAATACAGCCTTTGCCTTGTTCAACATGCCCAAAGCAAAGTGCTCCGACAGCGTGAAATTGCGTGGATATGTTCGAGAATTTGGAGGGAGGTTCTTTAGTACTGATGGGAAAACATTATTTTGTAAACTGTGTGAAGTTAAAGTTAGTGCGGAAAAGCACTTTAATGTGCAACAACACTGTAATACCGCTAAACACAGCAGCTGTGTGAAACGAAGTGCTGAAAACAACGGCAGGCAAACGCTGTTATTTGAACAGATAGGTCAATCGTCAACCGTGCAATCATTCTGCAAGGATTTGTGTGATATGTACTGCAACATCCCATTGGAAAAGCTGAAGAATCCACGCTTCAGACGGTTCTTGGAGAAGTACACAACACATCCAGTTCCAGATGAATCTACACTGAGAAAGAACTATTTATCCGTATGCTACAATGATGTGCTCAACAAAATACGAATTACTATTGCTGAGCAAAAGACCTGGCTGTTAATAGATGAAACTACGGATATTAGTGGGCGATATATTGCAAGTGTTGCTGTTGGTGTTATAAAAGCTGGTGGCCCTGGAGATATGTTCCTACTAACGTGTGAAGCTCTCGATAGAGTAAACAATTCGATGATTGCTATTTTGTTTGACAGCTCTCTGAAGCTACTGTGGCCGGATGGTGTGGAAAGAACCAAATTTTGCTGCTTGTAACACATGGTGCTCCATATATGGCTAAAGCAGCCAAAGGGCTTCAGATTCTCTATCTCAGTATGGTGTACGCCACTTGCCTTGCACGTGCGTTGCACAGAGTTGCCGAAGAGGTGGGATCAAATAACCCTGACGTGGACAAATTGGAAAGTGTTCTCCAACGGAATCCCGGATATTCTACACTGTGCAAAATTGGTGACAGTCTTTCAGGGAATGTCGCAACATTTGAAGATACTGAAAGAAAGCTGAACTCCAGTGACTTGGCTGCCTTCAAATACGCTCCAGTAACGTCTTGTGAAGGGAGAGGAGCTTATCCAGTACAAAACTATCCTCGGCGACAACCGTAGATCTTTGACAATGGAGAACCTGAAAATGCACCTTGTGATCCAGTGCAACTTTACAGATACTGAAGATTGACATACGGTATTAAATAATGTGAAACGCTTCAAATACTATGTAGAAATAAAAACATTGTTTTACTGTTTCGATAGATGATCTTTTCACTGTACTTTGTGTTTAGAAAATAAAACATTCAGACATTCAAAAAACATGTGCAAATTAGCCACAAACCCCACAGAATGAATGAACTATACTTACAATATTTTGAGAAGTGAATTTTGTGTTACTTTATGGTGAATAAAAAATTAAATAAACAAACAAGAATGCTTTAAATAAACTTCTATTAAGTCATATTTTATTTTTAAGGTCATATTTATGTAAGTTTTAGGTCATAAATGCTTGCCTATTTCACTGTTTTTTAGGTAATTAAAATCCGGGCCCTAGTAATAAGCAGGGGAAAGGTGTCTGAAGCCGAGTGGCTCACATCTGTTAAATCAGACTTAGAGGAACTGCAGATCCCATTAAAGACAACCGAGAACCGAACTCAATACCGACAGGCCATCCTGCAGGGAGTCTTCCCACTGTCCCTCACAAGCGAGAAGTGTACAGACACCACCAGATCCAAGTGGACGGATGAGAGGAAGCAGGCTCACAGCCAGAAGATGAAGACAAACTGGGCCAGGAAAAAGCAGAAGACCCTAGCTGAGAGTTAGGACGAGCCCCGTGGTCCCTAGTAGGCCGAAAAGAAATGAAAAAAAAGAGACAATTGTCATTTCAAAATAACAGCCAATTCCGTAAAATGACTTCATTTAAGAAACTTACGATGGGTGTGGATCCATATATAAAAAAGATGATGCTTGAAAAGTAATTTTCTGTATCTGCCATTGCAAGCTTTGTCCAGTGAGGTATGAAGAGAATTTTCCGCAAGGGACTTTCCAATAAATGTGTATTTCTCCCAGTTCCCGAGGCACGATTACCAATATCTGTTGAGCCCAAATGATTTCCGCTGAACATAAGTACTGAAAATAGCTGCAAATGTGTTTCATTGGCAATAATTTTACATTTTAAGTGAGTCAGAGTGACAGGCTTGGTAACTGATTTATAAAGGGGAAGCAAGGGGAGTAATTAAGCACAACACGGTCTCTCCGGAAACGACAAATTACGCGTTGGCATCCATTTGTCGTCCTTTACATCACACCAGGAATTGTTAGTTATCCAACGAGCATCGGATTTCTGTCGGCATATGCGGCGGATTGACGCAGTTCATTAATATTGCAAATCCGATAACGAGCGCTAAACGACCCGTATCAGCAAGCAGAGCAGCAGGGGACAGTTTGCTGCTGTATGAAACACGGCGGGCAGGCGAATAAGTTTACTCTCTCGGCTTTTCGAAGTGCTACAAACACGCACAAACGCGGACGTGAAATGGTCACACCGCCCATCACACATTGGGCGAATAGGGGACGCAGAAAACGCCAGTAAACTCTTAGCAAAGGGGATTAACACTGCTGACAAGGGAATTTTGTTGCACACCATTGCCGGTCCATCATCAAAGTTTTTGTCAGATATAACGCCTGTCAAGTTTGTGACGACGGCTTTTCAAAGGTAACACTGCAGCGACTGATCCGATGGCCCGATGGAGAGACTTTGCTGTAGTAAAATGTTTTACAATTTTAGTTTATCATCTACATGTACAGTACATCTGCATGGCATCACACGTAAGCGCCTAGCAGAGGGTTCATCGAACCACCTTCACACTAATTCTCTATTATTCCACTCACGAACAGCGTGCGGAAAAAATGAGCACCTATATCTTTCAGTGCGAGCTCTGATTTCCCTTATTTTATTATGATGATTTTTTCTTACTATGCAGGTCGGCGACAGCAAAATGTTTTCGTATTCGGAGGGGAAGTTGGTGACTGAAATTTCGTGAGAAGGTTCCTCCGCAACGAAAAACACTTTTGTCTTATTAATTTCCACCCCAAATTCTGTATCATGTCCGTGACACTCTCTCCCCTACTTCTCGATAATACAAGACGTGCTGCCCTTTTCTGAACTTTCTCGGTGTAATCTGTTAATCATATATGGTAAGCAGTCCAAAAGAGGACGGACAAGCGTGTAGCCGGCCGCTGTGGCCGAGGGTTCTAGGCGCTTCAGTCCGGAACTGCGTTGCTGCTACGGTCGCAGGTTCGAATCCTGCCTCGGGCATGGGTGTGTGTGATGTCCTTAGGTTAGTTAGGTTTAAGTAGTTCTAAGTCTAGGGGACTGATGACCTCAGATGTTAAGTCCCATAGTGCTTAAAGCCATTTGAACCATGTGAACAAGAGTGTAGATAGTCTCGTTAGTAGGCCTTGCATCTTCTAAATGTTCTGCCAATAAAACGCAGTCTTTAGTTCGCTTTTCCAACAACATTTTCTGCGTGTTCTTTCTAATTTAAGTTGTTCGTAATTATAATTCCTAGGTATTTCGCTGAGCTTTCGGTCTTTAGATTTGACTGATTTATCGCACAACCGAAGTTTAACGGATTCTTTTTAATACTTACGTGGATGACCTCAAACTTTGCATTATTTAGGGTCAGTTGCTAATTTTCGCATCATATTGTATATCATTATTGGTTTCATTATTTTTCTTGCTGCCAATTTGTCTTGGCTCAACTTTTATTGGTGTAATTCTGTATAGGTTTTGAATTAACGTCCGGGATTTAATTTCCATTATTTCCCACAGATTAATCTTTATCACGCAAAAGAATTTTCAGAATGTATGAATGAAACGAGTGTTGCCAGGTTGTATTCCTTCCTTTTCTTAAATAAACTACTCTTGCAGAAATAAACAGCCGAAACAAGAGAGACATCTTCTAAAACAGAGGATCCCAATGGCTCCTGAACTATTTAATATATCGGGTGTCCCTCTTAAGAATCGTCAGGCGCATTTTCTCTGGTGTTTCGGCAGATACTTGCAATTTCTGTGAAGCTGGAGTCAACCCAAACAAATACTGCTCATTATGTCTTTGATACGACGTACAGTGACGACGGAAAGCGCGGCCCCAAATTAGTCTAGTGGGATATTCGTGTTATCGATATGTGATAACAGCGAGTATAAACACAAAGAATAATGAGTACTCCAGCAGCACCACCCTGGCCGGCTCTGAGCTCTCGTTCAAATGGCTGTGAGCACTATGGGACTTAACTTCTAAGGTCATCCGTCCCCTAGAACTTAGAAGTACTTAAACCTAGCTAACCTGATGAGAATCGCATGAAATCGCATGAAAGACGAGATGAGCAGTATTTGTTTGGTCTGACACCAAATATGCACTGGAAAAACGAAATTTCAAATATCTGCCTAAACACAAGAGAAAATGCGCCTGATGTCTCTTAGGAGACAGGCCTTATGGGCTAAACATTGACGCACTCACAGGCGTGACAAAGTTCACTTAAAAATTCTTTTGATGTGCACAATATAGGTTTAAATACCCATTTTAATTGCAGATGACCAGATTATTTTTATTCAGAAGACAACTTGCGATTAGCAGAGAATAAGCTGCAAAACTTAGACAAATATTTTAACCCGGATATATCTGTTACCAAAACCAAAGCTATCGCCTTCCACAGGTAACATCACTTGAAAACAAAAAGTGTTGTAAATGGCAGAGTTATAGATCAAGTAAACAGTTTCTCTGAATTGAGTACGATTTCTCTTACTGTGACAGGATGGAGTTTACCAATAAAGTAAGCAGATTTCACAGATTGTGTGGTACAGTTAACAGGATATTAGCGGGTCCCAAGCCCGGTTGAGAAAGGAGGAGGGGGAGGAGTAACACCTCGTTAAAAAAGCTTGGTTCACCTCGCCCGGATGGTAGTACCTCGTCAGCGCCAGGGTACGGGGAAGATTTTAATGGCAGTGTAGGTGGAGAGGGCGATCATCGGAAAACTGGGGCTGTGAGGTAAACCAACACTGCTTTTTCAGTGTAGTGTAGGCGCTGCGGGAAGATGGATCTCACTGCAGCAGTGAAGGCGAGGCTGTATCCGATGGTAAAGGCCCCTGGTCCTCCAGACTGAGACTTCCGCTCAGGCTGGCTTCCTGTACGGGTAAAAGAGTGGCTCCTATGTATCTCAAAAAGAAAGAAGAAACCGGTGGGTCTTATGGAAAACGAAAACGACTTCGTAAACTGATGATTCGAACTGGAATTCTGGGACTGAGCAATAAATTCCAAGAGATCATACGAGATGTCAGAGGTTAAGAAACAGCAAGTAGATATTTTGGTTTTAACAAAGAAAGGTACAGGCAGTGAAAAATCTTAAGAAATACCAGCATATACGGAGTGGGATGCGAGCTACAGTTGAGAAATCGATTTTCGTACAGAAAAGAATACAGAACTGGGAGTAAGTTAATAAGAGGTTCTTGTAGTTGGTAAGAAAGTGGTAATAACAGCAGCAAATGCCCCCTGTGATAGCTGATTAAGAGAAACGTTTTGACTCCCTTTGGGACATTATAGAGGCAACGTCCCCATATCAAGAAATGTTTGTTCTGTGGGACTCAAACAGTAGGTTTGTGTCTCGTTTAAACAGTAGTGTGGTTGGGACATTTTATGAAGAAACACTGAATAACAATACGAGTACGTGGAGTACATCACCAGAAGGAATGTCAAATTATGAACGGGTTTTCCCAACATAAGGACATCCATAAGTGCACATGGATTCAACAATATCATTTTAGCACGCTCTTGAGGATATCAACGGACTTTCAGTGACATATACTAACGTAAGAGGGGGAGGGGACAGAGGAAAGAGTTCCACGATAAAACATTTAAGGAGCGGAAAATTCGTTAATTTTTTGCTTACTTTTACTCACAACGTACTTTTTGAATAGATAGTGAAGTGTAAGTGAAAATACTGAATATGACATTCATTGGTGAAAGCAACTTAAATTTTTGGTTACGTTTAACTGGAAAATGTAAAACGCTTATGGGAATTGGTAGAAGAATTCATTAAAGACAACAAATTTGTATATATAAAGCAACTGACTAGATTACAATATTTTCGAAAGGTGGGTACAAAGTACAGCCTCAACCTCCATCCCCTTGGCAGTACACCGAGCGAGGTGGAGCAGTGGTTAGCACACTGGACTCGCATTCGGGAGGACGACGGTTCAATCCCGTCTCCGGCCATCCTGATTTAGGTTTTCCGTGATTTCCCTAAATCGTTTCAGGCAAATGCTGGGATGGTTCCTTTGAAAGGGCACGGCCGATTTCCTTCCCATTCTTTCCCTAACCCGAGCTTGCGCTCCGTCTCTAATGACCTCGTTGTCGACGGGACGTTAAACACTAACCACCACCACCTTGGTAGTACGTCAGCTAAACTGAGGTGCGTCGTTCGCATCTATTTGTGGCTCCTCGTCTTCAAGGTTTTTATGCTCTGTGCTATCAATGTCTACTATTATCGTTCACCAATGTAACGTGATCATCAGATTCATACACATTGAACACGGAAGTCACACTACCTTCATAATATTACGAGGGTCACTCCAAAAGAAATGCATGCTATTTTTGTAAAAATACAGTTTTCATTCTGCATGTGTAAAAGTTTTACAGTGTGTAGATACATCCTTCCCGCTTGTTTTCAAACTTAGTTCAACCTGTTCCCGTGAGTGGCGCCGTCACTGCATCTCTTCAAGATGGCTGCTACACTTGACGTTCGTCAGAAGCAACGTGCTCTCATAGAATTCCTGTGCAGTGAAAACGAGACAGTGGGGAACATCGACAAAAGGTTGAAAAAGGTGTATGGAAATGCTGCTGTCGATCGCAGTACAGTTAATCGGTGGGCAAGCAGGTTACGTGATGAAAGCAGGCACGGCAGTCTTGAGGATTGTCCTCGCAGAGGCAGGCATCGTACTGTACACACTCAGACAGTGTGCAGAGAGTTAACGAATTGGTGACTGCTGACAGACGCATCACAGTGAACGAATTGTCACGCTACGTTGGGATTGGGGAAGGAAGTGTTTGCAGAATACTGAAAGTGTTGGGGTTAAAAAAGGTTTGTGCCAGGTAGGTTCTCAGGATGTTGGCAGTGGCTCACAGAGAAACAAGAAAAACGGTATGCAGCGAACTTTTGGAACAGTATGAGAATGGTGAAGATGAATTTCTTGGAAGAATTGTGACTGGTGATGAAACATGGCTCCATCATTTTTCACCAGAGATGAAGAGGCAATCAGTGGAGTGGCATCATGTAAATTCACCCAAGAAAAAAGAAATTCAAAACCACACCTTATACAGGAAAAGTTATGGCTACGGTGTTTTTCGATTCTGAAGGACTCTTGCTTGTGGACATCATGCCAAGTGGAACCACCATAATTTCTGATGTTTATGTGACGACACTGAAGAAACTTCAAGCTCGACTGAGTCGTGTTCGACCACATGGGCAAAAGCAGGATGTTTTGCTGTTGCACGACAATGCAGGGCCACATGTCAGTCAAAAAGCAATGGAAGCGATCACAAAACTCTGATGGACAACACTGAAACACCCGCCTTACAGTCCTGACCTGGCTCCATGTGACTATCATCTCTTTGGGAAACTGAAAGACTCTCTTCGTGGAACAAGCTTTGAAGATGATGGCTCCCATGCGCACGCTGCCAAGCAGTGGCTCCAACTGGTTGGTCCAGAATTTTACCGTATGGGTATACAGGCGCTGGTTCCAAGATGGCGTACGACAGTTGAGAGGGATGGAAATTATGTGGAGAAATGAAAATATTGTTCTTAAAGGATTTATTTACACATTTTAAAACTTTCAAACATGTGGAATAAAAGATGGATTTTTAAATTAAATAGTGTGCATTTCTTTTGGAGTGACCCTCGTTCATAAATACACTAAGCATACTGGCTTTTTGTTATAGCTGCCAAAAACAGACACTGATCGGAGAGCTATTGCTAACCTATTTAATACAAGATGGAATTTATCTCATTGCTTGAGCAATGCCGATGGCAAACTCATACAAATACTGGCTCCACATCACAGTGGGATGCCAAGGGCGGATTTCGGGTTTGTTTTTGGACCGTCAGATATTAAACGGGAAGTACATAGAATTAACAATGTTTCGTATTGGCTTTGTTGATATTTAAAGGCTAACATCAGTCTACCCGCTGGCAGGGGCTGCTAATGAATTTTTGTTCTGTGATACTGTGTTGTGGACAATCGCAGTGCCGATATTCTGTTAGCTCGCTCGCCAAGCTGTACTGAATAAAGCAGCCCTGATTGTTCTTCATTTGCACACATTTTAAATTCATGCCTGTTTTAGGCGCACAACACCTCGTTGTGTTAGGCATTGTTTGACAAAGTCGAAAATTTAAAATAATAAATTCAGCCGTTAGAGCTCACTTGCGAAAATTTCTTCACACATTTTTACAATGTGCATACACCCTGCACAGCACGAAAACAATTTTAAGCCGAAAAAAGCTTATATATCACTCCTTACAATTCAAAAGGGACTAAGCTGTTTGATCCGGCTCAACAACAGAGGTTTTTTTTATGGGAAACGTATTCTCAGAGCTGATTTTATAAACGAGCTGCTAAATAGTTTGTGTGGTTCGTGGGCTGAAGAGATCGTATTTTGATTTCGCATCTCATTCGTGTAATAACGAACAGTACGTCATCAGCTTTTATGGAACACTCAGAGACACTACTTATTCCCGGAACATCAAAAAGAAACAGCACCGTTCATCTACTGCATATCATCTGAAAATTTTTGAATCGTACATAGCTTGGAAAATATTCTGATGTAACGTAACAAACATTAAAGTTCACCGACGGAGCATTGAAAGAATGAAGAATTTATCTCTACTCGTAATGAATTTAATTTAGCTTCGCGGTCTTTTCGTGATCGTCCATAAGGATATTTCTCCTTCACACAGAGTAGCCGTTCTTTTACATTCGTAAGAGTTTCTTTACATAAAATGGTTCAAGGATGAACGATCCATGGACAGATCTGGAACGTTGTTCGTTAATTGCTTGCAACTGGAAAGCAGTTATAGTTTGAATTAAACAAAAATTCAGTTTTTTTAAAATATACTTTTTTTTGAAAGTGTTTATAAAAATCATCTCACTGTAGCAGAAAAGTTGGTTAAATAATTTAAAGCACTGTACAACTCTGTGAGCGTAGTCATCCTACCTCAGACTTTACATAGTAACTGATCATTTCAATATCCAGCACGGACACGATTCAGTCCGCGTGTGTCGGCATCCTCGTGAGCAGTTAAGGCAATGCTTTATCATAATCTAAATAAGGCTATGTGGGAAGTGGTAATGTTTCTTCTAATGCTATGTTGCAACGTGGTTTGAATACTGTGAAGAATCAGACGAAACTATTTTTATAGAAGCTAACAAATGAAAAGAGTTGCTTGCTCACAGTATTTATGTACATGCGAACATGAAAAGAGAAAGTAAGTGTTGTTCATGAAGAGATTTTTACGAGGTTTTTGAAACGTGGGACTTAGGGAAAGCAGGAAAAGGTGTGGACGGTACCTAATCAATTACCGCTGGTTGCACAGTAAACACATACACTTTATTTAAGGAAATATTTTTTTAAAAACAATCATTTAAAAAAAATGACTGTAACACAAGCTACGCTGACGGCTGAAGGCCTTGTTCAGAAAGAATTCAAAATTATTTGTCTGCTGAAGGCCACAAGCAATTCAGAACAATTAACGGCTGAAAGCCTAAATAGGAATAATTTAAACAAAATATTATTTTTAAACATTTGACACAATCAGACCAAGTAAAAAATGGGGAGTAATCCACAGACAGTGCTCCAAGTATCGATCTGAGCAAAGTCCCTGCAGCTGCGTAAGCGGTGAGACAGGCATCCAAAAGCTATGCTCACGTAACAGGATGTCAACTGAAGCTAGGCACGATTTAAACGCTGACCAACCCTCTTACCAAAGCCACCTAACATCTGATAACCAGGGCAACGATGGAATAATTCAGGCGAGGGCGAAGTGACAGACAGTACTGCGTCTGCAGAATTCGGCTTTTAAAACACCGAAAGGCAGAAGGAACCACTCCACAAATGCAGTACGCAGAAAGCGTTAAAATAACTGCTCATTCAAACACACTAGATACACACGGACCCGCGAAAACAATTCCACCAACAACTCAAACAATACTAAAACCAGTCACTGTGGAACAACAAGCACGAACCACGAGTGGACACAGACGCAGAGGGCCCAGAAACGGTCGGAAGACCAAATACAGGTCGTCCGATGAGACGATCGACCGAACGACCAAGCAACGGTCGCACCTGCTCAAGTCAGGCAAGGAAAGGTGCCAGTATGAGTCGTCGACTAACAGCTTATTGCCTTGAGGCCACTGCCACGGACGGACACACACACAACTGAAGGTTGCACTACTCGAATATAACGATCCATTCAACTTCAACTCGCTGAATCGGGACCTCGACGTGGTCGTGCACTCTCGCGACCACATCCTTCCATCGGACAGTGCATGTATCGCCAGCTGTCCCGGCGAGTACTGGCGCTGTACGGACCTCACTCCTCCTCCGTCCTAAGCGAACTGCCTGACACACGACGACCCGGAAATACTAGTGGTCGCTCCAAAGATAGTACCACAGTACTTGCTATCAAATGGTTCAAATGGCTCTACATCTGAGGTCATCAGTCCCATAGACTTAGAACTACTTAAACCTAACTAAGGACATCACACACACCCATGCCCGAGGCAGGATTCGAACCTGCGACCGCAGCAGCAGCGCGGTTCCGGAGTGAAGCGCCTAGAACCGCTCTGTCACAGCTGCCGATTTACTTGCTATCGATAAGCGCTGCTGCTGCCACTGACGGACAGACAAATCGAGCAAACGTAGTGGCGCCAGTGAACAGATTAAGAAAGCGAGAGGTGACATCCCAATACAACGGCACAAACGAGAGCCGGAGCACGGCTCAGTTTTACGTTTTGTTTCTCATGACAAGTACCGGGTGATCAAAAACTCAGTATAAATTTGAAAACTGAATAAATCACGGAATAATGTAGATAGAGGGGTAAAAATTGACACACATGCTTGGAATGACATGGGATTTTATTAGAACGAAGAAAAACAAAGTTCACAAAATGTCCGACAGATAGCCCTGCACAGCAAAACGTCAGTGACTGCGCATGACAGTCGTGATGCTTGGCCTCCCAGGCCCCCACACCTAAGTCCGTGCGATTATTGGCTTTGGAGTTACCTGAAGGCGCAAGTGTATCGTGATCGACCGACATCTCTAGGGATTCTGAAAGACAACATCCGACGCCAATGCCTCACCATAACTCCGGACATGCTATACAGTGCTGTTCACAACATTATTCCTCGACTACAGCTATTGTTGAGGAATGATGGTGGACATATTGAGCATTCCCTGTAAAGAACATTATCTTTGCTTTGTCTTACTTTGTTATGCTAATTATTGCTATTCTGATCAGATGAAGCGCCATCTGTCGGACATTTATTGTACTTTTGTATTTTTTTTTTTTTTTTTTTTTTTTTTGGTTCTAATAAAACCCCATGTCATTCCAAGCATGTGTGTCAATTTGTACCTCTCTATCTACATTATTCCGTGATTTATTCAATTTTCAAATTTATACTGGCTTTTTGAACACCCAGTAAATTGTATTTATATCGAGTGTCTCTCCTAAGAGTCGTCAGGCGCATTTTCGCTGGGGCTTTCACAAAAATTTGTAGTTTTGTTTTACCAGTGTGTAACAGTAGTCCGCCCAGTCAACTACTGGTGATCACGTCCTTTAGGCGAAGCCTTGTGTCGACGGAAAAGATTACTTTGTTTGCCGTTACAAACAAAATGATTTTTGAACCATAGTTTCCTGTGCTCATTCGACGGAGAGGTTCCAAATTAGCGTAGTGCGGTATTTTTTCGGTTTATATTAACAGGAGCAGTAAAATACGAAGAGAAACAAGTAATCGAGCAGAAACTAAGTAGCGCTGCCACGTGGCGGTAACAGTAAGCGGGCGGTGCTGTCACAGCTGGAACAAAAAAAATGTTCAAATGTGTGTGTGAAATATTATGGGACTTAACTGTTAAGGTCATCAGTCCCTAAGCTTACACACTACATAACCTAAATTATCCTACGGACAAACACACACACCCATGCCCGAGGGAGGACTCGAACCTCCGCCGGGGGCTGGAACACTGGTTGTGTTCGTGTTCTACTGTCCCTATTAATACATATCGTAAAAACAAAGGTCGCACTAGAATAACTTGGGAGCGCTCTACGGGGCACGAAAAATTTCATTTTAAAAATCATTTTGTTTTAACGGGAATTAAACCGACGCTTCGTATTAACACTTGAAGTCGCTGACTCCAGCTACATATCGCAGAAACTAAATTGTAAATATCTGCTGAAACAGAGTAAAAGCGCCTAGCAACTCTTGGGAGGGACATCCAGAATATACGCGAAATAAGATTTTAAAATGCTACTTTACAAAAGAATTATTTTACGTAATTACACGAGCAGCCAACAGACTGCTTCACAGATTTGTCACGTATCGGCTATTTACGATTCATAAAGGCAAGAAAATATTAATTGTGTGTGATGCTTCCGCTCCCGAGAAAAAACAAATGAGAAAATGTACTAATCCATGATAGTTGTTTTACAAGTATTTCTAGAAAAGTGGTAAAATGGTTTTGACATCTTTAGTCAATTTTTTTTTTTCAACTCGTAACTTCAAGGCCAACAAAATACGCTGTATGTGACATAAAAAAATTATATTACCTTAAATGATCTCAAACATTATTCATATCATTTTAATGTCTGTAGTTGCTTTCCAGAAGACTATGTGAATACTTCCTCTATGAACACGCAACTAAAAAGGCAACGTTGTCATAAATTTTTAGAGCACCACAGTGCTTTACTGGGTATGGTTCTGTTAAAGGTGGTATGCTGTTGCCTTACCCTGACCTTTGAACTGACTTACCCTGCCAGTTGGGATGGGAAGGGGGCGGGGGGGAAGCCTATAATTTAACGTGGACCCATAACAACAGTGCAACCTGACATTGACTGGCAATCGAACCAGAGACCTTTAGTTTTAGAGTCTTTCATTTTACTATTCAGTTACTGGACCACACATAATGCAGTTGCCCATGACAATACAGAGGCTAACATGAGAAGAAGATCTTTACAGTTTCATTGCCTGTTAGTTTGTCAACAGGTAAATGACCCCAAGTATACCATCACTGGTATACTGTAATAACAAAACAGTCGTACTTCGAAAGTTGCATTTCTCACCTGTAGTTTGAAAACATAGTCATATTATGTAAAATTAATTTATTGCACAGAACGTGCACCACGGCACTTTGAGTTGCACAACACATTTTTGTTTTTGCAGAAGCATCTCAGAGTCTGACATTTTTGCTAGCAGTTGCATTTGAAGGAGCCCTGGCCGCTTCCCATCGACTGAGGCGTCGCCACTGTCCTCAGGGCAACAGTCTTCTCTGCTGGAACTAACTCCTCTGAGATTATTCTTAGAGGGCAAGTACTGAACTGAGACCTGAAACAACATGTTGTAGTTGTAGCCGCAGTGTCATATCGTGTCGTCCCTTCCATAATTATTTAAAAACAAAAATTTATTACCGTATGTATAGTTGGCTCAGCACACCATCTCTCGTTCCGATTCAGTAGAAGCCATCGGCCGTTGTCTCGAGGACGACACCCAAGATCGACCTAGCATCTCCTCTTCCTTTATCGAAGTCGGGAAATGGAACTGTCATAGTACAGCTCTCTTCCACTGTTGGAAAGCAGCGATCTGAACACCGCCCGCATTCTTTATTCGTGTTCTTCTAAGCACTTGTATGCTTCAGTTCTGTGTTTTGTAATAGCACGATTTGACTCGTCTAAATCAGGCAGTAGTCATTATTGTCAGGAATACTTCCTTTCTCCCCGATCTTAACCTCTGTTCCGGTTGGTATGTTATCCTCTTGCAATGGAGATTTACTGTGATCATTATCCTCCAACGTTTCAGTCCGAGTCTCACTGCTAACACCCACTTGATTAATTATATGTTCCAGGTCATCCTCAGAGTGAACGTTCATCAGTGCTTCAGGATGTAAAATTGTTGAAGACAAACCATGTTTAGGAGGGCAGCCAACATTGCTTCATACGGAGACCTTTTAATTCCAAAATGTACAGCGCCGTTCTTCATTAGCTGCACAATTCTTAATGCACAGCTACACTCTGTGGTGTTGTGGTCCTGCATCCATGTAGTTAACATGTTTTTTTTGTCTTGATTTGCCCACTCTGCACTCTCTTGGCTCTGACTGTGTCTAGATTTACTGTGGACAACCTTAAAATTGGGCCATAGTTCAGTTATATCGTCCTTTCCATGAACCATCTCAAATAAATGGCAAGTGTTCCTACGACAATAAAGTGTAATACAGACAGAAATACTGTTCTAAAATGCAGCAAAGTTATTTTGAGAGAATTACGTGGATATTAGCAGATTCCTCAGACTAAAAAGTCATCAAAGCTACATGAAAACTAAGTCCATTTATAATCACAATAAACAAAATATTCACCAATCGAAAACAGTTCAGAGTTCAACATTATGATTTATGAATTAACACACAATACAAAGAATAGAAACTCACACTCTGTCTCTCCTCAGTTCCGCGATACTGACCCGGAGCACATTCAGATCTCTCGAAATGTAAGGTCCCTTCAAAAGTTAGAGTGTTGTAGCTGACATTCACCATCCAGAATCAATCACCTATATGACTGAATCATGCACATTAGCACAAGCAGGACTGATTCCTTCCGGAACTCACGGAAAAGTTCCCAGAATCATTCCCTTGAGCTCTTCACTCGAAAAAGTCCCAGTCTCCACATGACTCGTGGAATGTTCCGCAACTGACTGCTTTTATGACCCTTCCCAGACTAAACGAATATTCCACAACACTATTCGCGTAAAGAAATGTTATAAACCTTTGCTCACACTCAGACCATTCACAATAAATATAAATAAATAAGCCAGTATTCTTGCACAAGTGCACTCTCAATGAATGACGACAAATCGTCATTAAATATTGTTTAGGCCTGCATATCAGAAGCACCTTTTAGCAGTCACAAAAGGTGATGTCAGCTTCTTAAATTACCAATATTTTTTGTTATCAGTTGTAATTAATATTTAAATAAAGTAACTGGCAAAATAGTAAACTGTCCGTTAAATAAATACACAAGTATGATGTATTCATGCTGTATTCATTTACTGTTTAACTGTGGAGGTTACAACGTTCTGACAAACATCTGCATAACGAAAAGGTTATAAAGAACGTAATAAATCAAGAATTAGAGCATATGCAGATATGTAAGTTTCAGAAATGATAGCTATAGTGTAATGCTACGATATGAGATACTGTATGTTGAAATCGCCTGAAGCGTTTAAAATTTGCTAATTTAGTATTGATTGTCAAAATGTTTGTTCACTGTGAAGTACTAATTTTTTTATTTTAAAGGTATCGAAATATTGCTGTGTCACTGGATGCACCCCATTTTTCTGAGATCGCAAATGTATTCAGATTTGATTTAATATTTGACTGTGATTTATTATAGGTTCTTGAAGAACTGTAAGAAAATGTCTTTCAACTTATTTCATATTTCACCATTTCTTGGAGCACTGTCTCTCTTACTCAAACGCCACGCCAGTAACAGCGTTCCAGATTTCCAGTTTTGTGATTTGCCCATTTCTTGAGACGAGTTCCTAGTCTCCGCATCTGAGCTTGCTTGAGGTGGCCATGCGACGTTGGCGTCCCGTCAACTTGCATCCAACCAAGCAAACAAATTCAACTCTCCTCAATTACATCACTAGGAGGACGGGTAACTCACCTATGCACTTGTAGCATTGCAACGTTTGTTACAGCATGTTTCATTTTCGAATCTTTGGCACTGAAAACTTGAAAGCTGTTGTCTTTATCCTGGTTTATGTCAATTTTCTTTTTCAACTCTGACATTTTTGTGGCCGAAATTGTACTTAAATTTTCCCACAAGTTTTTAAATCTCATTTTCAAATCTGCAAGCTTAGGACTTCTAAATAATGTTCGTACAGCATTGGCACAGCTCTGTTATAAGTGCAATGTCAGCTATCGGATTGTGCTAGAACTAGCCATTGCACCAGAACAGCTCCTACTAAAGAGCTACGTTGTGGAGCCTTTTCGAAAAATAGCCTGTACCAGCAATTTGCGTAATGAAAGAGTGAGCCAAGTTAGTGACTGGCAAAATTGCCTTAAGTGGAAAATATTACAAGATTTGTCCAAAATTTTGTATACTGCAGTGCAGTGAAACATTTTCGACTCTGTTTCCACTATCTTGTGACGTTCTACGTTTGCGGAGTACATAAAGAAAAAAAATCTGTGAAGCCTTAGTAATATATCTTCTGTGACTAGGTCCATTTTTAAAATTATTTTAATTTTACCAGTCAAAGCACAGAGATATTACAGTGAAATTATGGTGTAAGAAATTGTTTCGTGTGCACAGAATGAACATTCACTCTGCAGCAGTGTGTGCGCTAATTTGAAACTTACTGGCAGGTTAAAACTCTATGAAAGACCTGAACTCAAACCTGGAACCAATGCCTTTTGCTAGCAAGTGCTCTACCACTGAGGTATCCAAACACGACTTACGACCCGCCCTCACTGCTGTAGTTCTACAAATACCTGGCACTGGCCGTTGCTAGCCTGTTAGAGCGCGTCGGTAGGCAACTTGTGTGGTTTGATTGGTAACTGCTCCTGAAACAATACTAATATTCATTTTTTATTCTTTACAAAGTCTAGGATACTTCCCAGAATACGACTATTGTTTTATTGTCTCATTAAATAACTGTTGGATAGCATAAGTCACAACGAAATATATCAACATAGATTTAGCACACCATGATATTTAATTGAATAGTTGAATAGTTGACATATTCCGTCAACTTGAGTGTCAGACTGTACGTCAACTGCCTACAAAATAGTGAAAACCTAGAAGCACAGAGAAAACGAAATGAAACTTCGCGGATTGAGAGAGTATGTGACATTGTTTCAGTAATTACGAAATCGAGTCAAATTTATAAAGAGTTTGGGAATATGAGCCCACCTACCGGTACAAATGTTGCACCCACTCTGGCATGCATGCATGCACTGATTCGATACGGAAGGATGTCATAAAGCCGTTATATCCTCTTCTGAGGCAAGCTGGCCCACAAATGTAACTGGTCCTTGATATCCTGGATACGACATTGGAATGGAGTTGACGACTGGAGTGGTCCTGCACCTATTCCTTTGGGGCCAGAGTGGAGGAAATTGCTGGCCAAGGCAGTAGCTGAAGATCACTTGGAAAGTTCAGAAAGGCGTGTGCCATGTGTAGAGGAGCATTGTCCTATTGAAAAATGGCACCATGACACTGTCGCATGAAAGGTAACACATGAGCACATAGAATGTGTGTGACGGACCGTTCTGCCATCCGAGTTCCTTCAGTCACTACAAGCCATGTCCTGAAGCCATACTCCACTGATTCCCACACTATGACGCCAGGAGTAACACCACTGTACCTCTTCAAAATATTGGAAGGGCGTCTCCCCAGGTCGTCACCATTAACCGATGTACACAACTAAACGTGATTCATCAGCTGTCCATGTTTCTCGGTCGTGGCACCACTTAAAATGCAGCCGTTTCTGTTATCACGTTAGCGGCAGCCTACGTATGGGACGGTAATTCCCTTGTCGAGTTGTTGCTAGTTGCTGTGTGGGATGACACAAAATACTGCGCGGAGCCCATTACGTTGGCGCTAGAGAGGCAGAGATGTGAAGGGGATACGATGTGCACGTGCACAATATGGCGGTCCTTCCTTGTGGTGGGAAGACGTCGAACAGAACCTTGGTGATCAGTATGCTTGCTCTCACGTTCCCATGCAGTCCAACGTCGGACCACTGTTATCCCTATGCCCCACAAATCTGGATATTGTACGATTCGACCAGCCAGCTAAATGGAGACCCACGACGGAACACGTTTCAAACTCTGTCAGATGCTGATGACTGTCTCACACTAGTACGCAGGATATACATGTCATCACTCAATATCTGATTATGTTCACGTCCCTTATACACCCTACGAGGCTTGGTAACAACACGAACAACACAAATTCGCACTGGTGGCCGTTCTGCCCTGGCACAAAGAATTGCAACTACTACTTATACTCTACTGGCCATTAAAATTGCTACACCACGAAGATGACGTGCTACAGACGCGAAATTTAGCCGACAGGAAGAAGACGCTGTGATATTCAAATGATTAACTTTTCAGAACATTCACACAAGGTTGGGGCCGGTGGCGACACCTACAATGTGTTGACATGAGCAAAGTTTCCAACCGATTTCTCATACACAAACAGCTGTTGAGCGGACGTTGCCTGGTGAAACGTTGTTGTGATTCCTCGTGTAAGGAGGAGAAATACGTACCATCATGTTTCGGACTTCGATAAAGGTAGGATTGTAGCCTATCGCGATTGCGGTTTATCGCATCGCGACATTGCTGCTCGCGTTGGTCGAGATCCAATGGCTGTTAGCAGAATATGGAATCGGTGGGTTCAGGAGGGCAATACGGAACGCCGTGCTGGATTCCAACGGCCTCGTATCACTAGCAGTCGAGATGACAGGCCTCTTATCCGCGTGGCTGTAACGGATCGTGCAGCCACATCTCGATCACTGAGTCAACATATGGGGACGTTTGCAAGACAACAACCATCTGCACGAACAGTTCGACGACGTTTGCAGCAGCATGGACTATCATCTCGGAGACCATGGCTGCGGTTACCCTTGACGCTGCATAACAGACAGGAGCGCCTGCGATGGTGTACTCAATGACGGACGTGGGTGTACGAATGGCAAAACGTCATTTTTTCGGGTGAATCCAGGTTTTGTTTACAGCATCATGATGGTCGCATCCGTGTTTGGCGATATCGTGGTGAACGCACATTGGAAGTGTATATTCGTCATCGCCATACTGGCGTGTCACTCGGCGTGATGGTATGGGGTGCCATTGGTTACACGTCTCGGTCACCTCTTGTTCGCATTGACGGCACTTTGAACAGTGGATGTTACATTTCAGATGTGTTACGACCCGTGGGTCTACCCTTCATTCGATCCCTGCGAAACCGTACATTTCAGCAGGATAATGCACGACCGCATGTTGCAGGTCCTGCACGGGCCTTTCTGGATACAGAAAATGTCCGACAGCACATTCTCCCGATCTCTCACCAACTGAAATCGTCTGGTCAATGGTGGCCTAGCAACTGGCTCGTCACAATACTCCAGTCACTACTCTTGATGAACTGTGGTATCGTGTTGAAGCTGCATGGGCAGCTGTACCTGTACACGCCATCCAAGCTCTGGTTGTCTCAATGCCCAGGCGTGTCAAGGCCGTTATTACGGCCAGAGGTGGTTGTTCTGGGAACTGATTTCTCAGGATCTATGCACCCAAATTGCGTGAAAATGTAATAACATGTCCGTTCTAGTATAATATATTTGTCCAATGAATATCCGTTTATCATCTGCATTTCTTCTTGGTGTATCAATTTTAATGGCCAGTAGTGTATACCCGTCGATGACGTGTAAGCATACAAAGCTACATTGACAGCCGAGCCATGTGTTCTGAGTGCTTCAGTATTCTTATCAGGTACTGTATATCAGTGAAATCACATATCAGTGTACAAACCCATCAGTTTTGACTGCCAAAATGACTAATCTATACTTTATGCTTCCGTTTCCAGTTTGAAATATGTACTTTTCCTTTCAGATGAGCTTGCCTAGTGGTGGCTCCTGCCGCCCGAAACTGCACTTCTCTGCCTCCCAGAAAACTGGCCAGTTAGAAGGTATCATTTCCTTCACTAAGCTATGTCTCTGCCATTATATCGTTGATTGTTACGATTTACGTTACTGAATAAAGTTACCTGCGGTAAGTTCCTTGTTCAACACGTGAGACCTGCGCTCTATGGTCTCGACATCTAGACCAGTACTTCGCAAGACACGTTTCGGTGTGTGGCGGAGGGTACTTTGTGTACCACTGTCACTTCCCCTTTTCCGATTGCAGCCGCGAATGGTTCTTGGGATGAACGATTGTTTGTTACCCTCCGCGTGTGCTCGAATCTGTGTAATTGTACGTTCATACGTCTTTTCTCGAGATATGCATAAGAGGAAGCAGTGTTCTAGGAACGTACGCGCCCGACTAAACCACGCCGTGATGCAGAGTGCCTCTCTTGCAACGCCTAGCACAGGCGTTAGTTGAGGATCTCAGTGACGCTTTCGCGCTTACTAAATGAACCTGTAAAGAAACGCACTGCTCTTCTTTGAATCTTCCCTCGCTCCTCTGCCAGTCTTAGCAGGTACAGGTCCCAGATTGACCAGCAATATTTAAGTATTGATCGGAGAGGTTTTTCTAAGCAATGGGTACTTCCTTTAGTGGGGGTGGGGGCCAAACTTGCTAAGAATTTTTCCAATCAATTTCAGTCTGGCATATATGATATACATGATTAATTTATTTTGTTGTTGCACTTTGAATCGCTCCGTACGCTTACTTCTAGCTGTTTTATGGTTGTAACTGCTTTCGGTGACTGTTCTGTAATCTTACAATAATTAGTGTTCCTGCTTGTTTGAGAGCAATACGTTACATTTGTTCACGTTGAGGGTGAACTGCTAGTCCCTGCTCCAAGCGTCGATCCTCCGCAGCTCTTCCAGCAATTCGCTACAATTTTCTAGCGTCACAATTTCTTTGTTTACAACAGCAACATCCGCGAAAAGCCCGTTGGAACTTCCTACATTATAGACTACACTACATATGTTGTGGAAAGGACGGACCTATAACACTCCCTGGGGGTACGCCCGAGTTTACTTCGCGTCTGAAGATTCCTCTCCATTAGGAATGTCATACCGCGATCTGCTTGCTAGTAACTCCTCAGTCCAATCACACAGCTCATCTGATATTCCGTAAGTTCGTATTTTGTTTATTGGATGGCTGTGCCAATCTGTTTAGGACACTTTCTTATAACGTAACTGCTCTCAAAAGCTATCGCGCTACATGAATGATTAAAGAAGGTTTCAATCAATGGGAATTACTCTAGATTACTTTATCAAGGAACTGTTTGAAATTTAAGTTCAGTAATCGTTTCAGAGAAAGTATTCAAACATGAATCGGCTGTACGATCACGCTCATGATTCATGACAAATACAGCTAATTGAAATTGTAAAAATTACATTGAATGTGCATGATATTCTTAGGGGATTTACTGTAGCCGCCTACCGAATTTAATTGACACAGGAATTACAAAATTCTGTCTCAGTTGAGTTACCGCCACGATTTTGAAATTAAATTGAAATTCAAGCACTCAAAATTCAAGCACAATTCGTCACACAATGATGCTTGCATGGCCAAGCTATAATGATTCTGATATTCAGTGAACTAATATTGCGTCCTGAATCTCTGTACAGTGCACAAAGCGTATGTAGCCACACATGGCATACCACGTAGTCCCACCACCCATCACAAAGAAAACACGAAAAATAATCATCATTAATCAATAAAAATACGTTCGCTGGGCTGCTATTTTCCCTGGAAATGAATCAACGTGTAAGTAGACTGTTTAGGTTTTTATATTGGTAACGCCACGTAGCGCTCTGTATGAAAATCACTGGCTGTGCTGTGTGCAGGCTGTGGCTAGTTTGCATAGTTGTCTGCCATTGTAGTGTTGGGCAGTGGCAGCTGGATGTGAACAGCGCGTAGCGTTGCGCAGTTGGAGGTGAGCCGCCAGCAGTGGTGGATGTGGGGAGAGAAATGGCGGAATTTTGAAATTTGTAAGACTGGATGTCATGAACTGCTATATATATTATGACTTTTGATGACTATTAAGGTAAATACAATGTTTGTTCTCTATAAAAATCTTTCACTTGCTAACAATGCCTATCAGTAGTTAGTGCCTTCCGTAGTTTGAATTTTTTATTTAGCTAGCAGTAGTGGCGCTCGCTGTATTGTAGTAGTTCGAGTAACCAAGATTTTTGTGAGGTAAGTGTTTTGTGAAAGGTATAGGTTAATGTTAGTCAGGGCCATTCTTTTGTAGGAATTTTTGAAAGTCAGATTGCGTTGCGCTAAAAATATTGTGTGTCAGTTTAAGCACAGTCATGTATATTGTTCAAAGGGGACGTTTCATATGTCGACCCTTACCCTAGGATACCTCACTGGAATCTTCTGATTTTTTTTCTTCTAGTTTGTGCAATTAGTGCAGCCTTTGTTTATTGCTAGCGCGTAATTGTAGAGAGAATTTCCTTTGTAGTTGTAGTTTTTCATTCTTGTACAGTAAAACAGTTGTGGCATGCATGTAGATTTGCACCAAGTATTTCGCAGCTGCGCTTGCAATTAACGAGATATTATTTTCAATGCTATGTTAATGTGTTTTCTTATTTTGCTCTTCAAATTGTGCTTTTCTGTGTTGTCGTGTGAAATATTGTGACAATAATGGCGTGTGAAAAACGTAATACTAGGCTCCAAAGTAAACTGAGAAATGACAGTGAAGACGAAAGCAGTGTGTTAGCGCCACCGTGTAATGAATTATCTAATGTTCAAAGTAGTAATTTGGTAATTGTGCATAGGGAAATGGAGTGGGCTGCAAATAATGGTGTAGGCAGTGAAACAATTAGTGAACAGGGAAGCATTATCGATCGATCGGTCGGCAACAGCTTGCCTCAGGAATCCGAAATGACAGGACACAATCCTGCAAATACTGTAGATTCAGGTTTTGCGTCCTCGCCGATTTCTCAGATAAGTCAAGACACATTTCCTGGTTTTCAAAATGCGAATATTGCTGGTTCAAATGCATTGCCGAGTAGCACTGAGGAACATGTTTCAGACACCAGTGCATTGTTATTACAATTAATGCAACAAATGGGACAAAAGCTTCAAAAGTTAGACACAATGGAACAAAATCTTCACAAGTTAGACACAATGGAACAACACCAGAGACAAACACAGCAACAGTTAGACACAATGGAACAAAACCTTCAAAAGTTAGACACAATGGAACAAAATCTTCGGAAGTTAGACACCACGCTTGAACAAACACGTGAAGATTTAACTACTGAGTTACATAACGTTGAATCGAAGTGTCAAAAAGTCTGTAATGACGTAAAAACACAAATTTGTGAGCATTTTCAACCTATTTTTTCGCGGCATGAAAATGCATTACAGAATCACGAAGCAGCCATAAAAGAACTGCGAACTATTGTTCATGAAAATCATGAGACCTTGCAAGCTAAAATTGATTCAGTTGCATCTACCGATTCGGTTACGCAACTTGCAAAAACACAGGAAGACGTAAAGGACACAGTAGATACTCTGAAAATTGGTTCAGAAAGACACATGGAGGAAATTAGTTCATTATCAGAGAAAGTAGTTCAACTTTCGGATCAGCTAAATAATTTATCTACGAAGGTAGGTGATAATCTGAATGACACAAAACCGGTAGTCTTTAATGACACAGAAGAGTGCGAACAAATTAGGAAATCCAAACAAAATCAGAATGAAATTAATACGCAACACCAAAGAGAAATCCGGGAAGTACAAGACCAGCTGACACAGGTAATACAAGAATTACGTAATGCAGAGGACACTCGCGCCCCAATACGGGAAGAGGGACATAGAAACACGGAACAGCCACAAAATAATAACACAGTGCATTTCGGAAATTATGAAAGAAACTGGCAAGGTGCACCGAATTTTGAAATGGAACCGCCGAAACGACGTAACAATGACCGATATGCGACTCGCCGACATGATGATTTTGACTATAAGCTGTTCGTTACTACACGTAAATTTAAAACATTTAAGAATTCTGGCAACGACATTCATCCACAAGCGTGGCTCCATCAATTCTCTCATTGTTTTCCTCCCAACTGGTCATTAGAGCACAGATTAGAATTTATGTGTGGCTATTTAGAGAATGAACCAGCTGTAAGAATGCGATCGGTCATTCACGATTGTCATAGTGAAGGAGAATTTTACCACGCCTTCCTCTTAGCATATTGGTCTCAAGCTACACAAGACCTAGTAAAACATAGCATCATAATGAAGAAACATTTCGAACAATCTGAATTTTCCAGTCTTGTGAAATATTTTGAAGACATGTTGCACAATAATCAGTACCTGTCGAAGCAATACAGCCCCTCAGAATTCATCCGCATTTGCTTAATCAAATTACCTGAACATTTACGACATATTATTTTGGCAGGACGTTGCAAAGATGACATTGAAGCTTTTCAGGGACTGTTACAAGAACTGGAAATTGACACTGACACTCGCGGAACGCGAAAACAGGAGCACAACAATTACAGGTCACATCTGTCACAAATCCCCGATGACAGAAATAATACACGACAAGGCTATTCTTACAACGTAAATCGTGACCAAAACAGACACCACCTGTATGACAACCGTTGGCAGAGTAGTAATAATTACAGGGAAAGATCACCTCTCCGCGGTAATGACTATCACAGAGACAATCAGAAAAACAGACAATATGGGAACCAAAATAATTATTATCAAGGGAGACAAAATAACTTTAGACGTAACGGTCCAGCACGCAGTTACGATTCCGGGAGAAATTCCCCACCACGTGACCGACGAGAAAGAAACTATGGAAACTACCGACATGACGACAGACGATATGATCGTAACGACAGAACTGAATTGCATCAGAACTGGCGGGATTCAAACAGAGCAGGGCCCTCTCGACAAGGTGAATTTGTAGAAGTTAGGTCTCCAAACCCCAATAACGACGCGCGCCGACAAAGAGACAATAGGCAATGACTCACACCGCTGGCAGCCACAAAACGTTCTTATGCAACTAACGACGCAGCTGCCGTAGCTAGTAATTAGGTAAAAATGGAAGACATTAGGGACATCTTACTCCAAGAACACGACGTAAAACATAAAAACATTACATATCCTGTGATTCACATTACAGTAAATGACGTAAAATTTACGGCAGTACTTGACTCTGGCAGTCCCATTTCAGTAATTAGTGAAACAGCCTTTAGCAAATGCAACAAATCGAACGATTGCCCCACACTTCCGTTACGTAAGATTAAATTACAATGTACAATCTTTGGAAAAAGTGTAGATGTACGCCAACAAACTAACTTAGAATTCTTTTGTCAAAGCCACAGCTTCTCTATGAATTTTCTTATTGTTCCATTATTGTCGACGGAAATTACACTGAGAGTAGACTTTTTGAATGAATACAAAGCAATCTTAAACTTTCACGATGATGAAATAAGTTTAGAGAAAGAAGGTAAGTCAATAGCTTTGAAATTTGAAGATTGGCTCTCAAACAATGACGAGGAAATTAATCGGCTTTACCTTCTGTTGGACAACAGTTCGGAATTTTCTACGGACCTAGACACTAACAATCACTCTGCAAGTACTGACAGGGATGATATCGACGGCATATTTGAAACTAATGAGTTAATTCAGAATAAAATTCAAACAATTGAGAATTGTAATGACACTGATAGGCAGGACCTTTTTGAGATTTTACAAGCACATTCCACAGTTTTTGCTCACATAACAGGAACAATCAAGGGATTTCAATACCAATTTCGTGTTCGTGAGCATACTAACTTTTATGTTAGACCATACGTAATTCCAGCACATTATAGGGACCGTGTTAGAACAGAAATACAATCTATGCTTGACGAGGGCATTATTGAGATTGCAGTAAGCTCATACAACAATCCATTACATGTTGTTGAGAAGAAAAATGGATCGACCGGGCTTGTCTTAGATTCGAGACAAATCAATAGTATTATCATTCCTGAAACTGACAGGCTGCAAACGTTGGAAGAACTTCTTTAAAATTTTAATGGTGTAAAAGTGTTGTCTTCCATTGATCTTAGATCCAGCTTTTATCAGATCGAACTTCATCCAGAATGTAGAAAATACACAGCTTTCCTTTGTTTCGGCGTTTGTTATCAGTTTCGGAAACTTCCTTTTGGTCTGAACATTTCTTCGGCAGCATTCATTCGCGGGCTAAATTCCATATTACCTGAGTTCTTAAAACGTCACATCACCTTGTATGTGGACGATATTCTAATAGCAGAAGCTTCATGGGAACAACACAATCGCATCCTCAACAGTTTGTTACGTATTTTTGCAGAATCTGGAATTACAGTTAACTTGGAAAAGTCTGAATTCGGTAGGTCAAAGGTGAGGTTTTTGGGACATATTATTTCTTCTGAAGGCATTCAGCCGGATCCTGAAAAGTTAGAAGCAATCAGAGCCATTCCAGTTCCATCCACAAAAAAACAAGTCCCCAGTTTTCTAGGTCTCGTAAATTTTTACCGTCGTTTTCTGAATATACAAATTCTAGTTACACCAAAACTTTGTTCTCTCACTGGAAAAAATACTATTTGGAACTGGGACGAACAAGCACAGTTGGAATTCAATTCTTTGAAAGAATCGCTACTTAACGCGCCAATACTACCTCATCCAGATCTGTCACAAGATTTCTGCCTTAGCACGGATTCTTCTAAAGTCGGTCTTGGTGCCCATTTATTTCAAGAAGCCACAGAAAATGACACTACTCTTCAGAAAACCATTGCTTTTGCTAGCCGAGTGCTAATAAAATCTGAAAAAAATTATTCCGTTACTGAATTAGAAGCTTTAGCTATCGTTTGGGCATTTAACAAATTCCGTTCCTTTCTTTCTGGTAAGCAAGTTAGAGTATACAGTGATCATCGTGCATTACAATTTCTTAGGTCTTCAAAATTAAATCATGACAGGTTAAAACGTTGGGCATTGTTTCTGCAAGAATTCCACTTCACAATAGTCTACATTCCCGGCAAGGAGAACATTGTTGCGGAAGCACTATCAAGCACACCGAATGGGCTTGAGAAAAGTAACACAGAAGGCAACCTCGAGAAAAATTTCAGTATTCTTTACATTCAGAAAGTCGCCTTTGAAAACTTCATCACCACATCTTTAAAGGACATTGCTCATGAACAAGATAAAGATCCGATTTGGAAAGACATCAAAAGTAAATGGCATGAAAAGACACACACTCAGATTGGGCATTATTATCTGGTCAGAAACAACATACTCTTCAAACACTGCACTGTTGATGACAAGCTATGGGTACTTTGCATTCCAGACGATTTTGTTAATAAGCTCATTTGGTACATTCATTTCAGCTACGCACATTTTGGTCCACGAAAATGTTATCATCTTCTTCGAACAACTTGTTATTTTAACAATATGGAAAAGAGAATTCGAAGAGTCTTGTCTATTTGTAAACTCTGTCATAAGGCGAAACCATCTACTATCTCACATCATGCCCCGTTGTTTCCTATTATTCCTTCTAAATTAAAAGAATTTGGTGCTGTTGATTTCTTGGGAACCCCTTGTCAGAACATCGAATGGATTTTCGTACGTTCTAGTTGCTGTTGAATTTACTTCAAACTTTGTTTCTTTCACTCCATTACGCAAAGCCACTGGACGGTCTGTATCCAACGCCTTTATTAAGAATTTCTTACGTGAAGTTGGCCATGTTGCTAAAGTCATTTCAGATAACGGACCGCAATTCAGATCTGCTGTTTGGTCACGCATGTTTCGGAATCATAAAATCAAACCTGTTTTCATTTCATTGTATTCACCACATTGTAACCCGTCTGAACGGATTATGAAAGAAATCAATAAGCTTTGCTGACTTTATTGTCACAGAAAGCATCAGCATTGGGACTGATATTTACACTTATTTAAAAACGTGCTGAATGAAATGCCTCACGACTCCACTGCTTTACCACCTACTCTTGTACTGAAGAATGAAGAACCACCGAACAGAATCAGAGAGCTTGTACCTTTCCTGAATACACGTAAACTTCGACACAAAGACATAATTGACTTGGCTCTTAAAAATACAAAACCTGCAGCAAACAAAAGGAGAAAACTACACGGTAAATCAAATGCAAAGAAATTATATATTGGTCAGAAAGTTCTGATTAAAACTCATTCATTGTCACATAATAAGAAACACTTGAGTCACAAATTCTTTCTGGTTTACAATGGACGTTACAGAATCCGACGTATACCACATGATAATTGCGTCGAAGTTGAAACTCTGCGTACTAGGAAGAGTAAAGGTTTACACCACATTTCACGTGTAAAACCGTTTATTGAAAGATAATCTGCTTTTTAACTTTGTCTTTGCCATATAACTTTTCACTTTACATTACTAGTATGCTTTGTCAACCTTAGAATCTGTTAACATGTAACAATGTTTGAAGTTAAATATCCAGTCAAGAACTAAGAGAACTTATTTAAACAGAAATTACGAATGCATTGTTATAGTGAACAGACGTCACAGTGTTATTGTGTGTGTACATTCTTGCTTGTTAGTTGCACGATTACGTAACGACTATAAGGCTTACATACTTAGAACATATACTGGTACTGCTAATGACATTTTAATGCAACATTTTGGTTTACTTGAAAATACGTTCTGGATTTAAAGTACTTTCAGTGAGATACCAGATGACACAGTGGTTAGTTTATGTGACAGCTACACGATTTTATCACGATGCTACTAATGAGTGACAATTTACAATGTTGCTTTTGCGGTGTTTCTGTTTTACATCTGCACAGTTTTTCTGAATTATTCTGGAAAGTAAAACATGTTTTAGTAGTAACTTTTGTGGTATAGCAACAATGAGACAGCCTTTTCTGTAGCACAACAACACGTTACAGCACAGTACTTTCTTCATCACGGTAATAAGCGTAATAACTAAGATATCTATACGCAAAGCATTTCACTTTTGTTTATCATGAGGTAAGTACATTGGCTTCTGCAGAAATTAGCTTTCGGAGGACAATAACTACGACACTGCCACAGAGATTATCTTACAGCAAGACGAACATTTAGCGCTACAGGACACGCATTTGAGTGATTAATTTTGTACTTAAACCACTTATTTTTCAAGATTTTTGATTTGCAAAGAAAGTTTTCCGTAATACATTTCATTCCATTGCTGTGAGGAAATAATTACCTTTATCCTCAGGGGGGTACACGGTTACTTTGTGTACCATGTGTTTGGCAAGCTCAAGGAGCCCTAGCTAATATGGTATTTGCTTATACAACTTTACACATCCGTACCATATTTCTCTAACACATAAATTACATAGCTATCTGATCATTTAACTGAGAGACAAACATTTTTTTTACTACATCAGTGACACATGTTTGCGCAATTACACAGTTGGGTAACTTCACACTTATGAAATTGTATTTTGTCTGTACTTTGTGAAATGTTCTTATTATTTCGCAACCATTGCGCTACTATGAGAGCTTTGAATGATGTATTTGGTATGGGATCATGATTTTTAAAGTACGTTTGAGGCAGTTGACACTTTTGACATGAGCAGAGAATTTTTTTTAGGTTTTGAAATTATTGGAGGAAGCTATGACGATTTTGAGAGTTGACTGAGGTGTTATGATGTTATTATTACGATGACTATGTTTATTATGCTGTTGCAGTATGTTTATGATCAATATGCTGATGCTATATGAGTTATTTGAGTATGCTACGTATATGTTATGATGAAATATTGAAGAAGTGTCGACGAATAAGGTAAGGAATAATGAGTAGTGGTTAGGGACTCTGGTTTATGAAAAAGGTTGTTGGAAACCAAGAATGGTACTTTAAGAGTTATGAAATGTATGTAAATGCGTGAATGTATCACAATGCCGACGAAAATTTTTTGGACACTGTTATGTCAATAGGATTTTGTTTCTACAGATTTGTAACGCAAATTCTTGACCTGTGAAATACTTTTATATGAGACTGTCACTGTAGCGGAAACTGCTGACGTAAATATTTTGGTAAGAAGTGACCACCTTCACGTAATGCGTCGTGGGCAACCAGCTGCGCGACGGACGCCTGGAAAAAAGCCATTAGTGTGTGCCTTTCAGAGTCACAGGTGGAGAAGAAAAAAAAAAAGAGGCCATTATCCTCGCTATTGACATTCCTTTGTAGAAAGCATCATAAATACGACACCCTCAAACTTGAAAACATGATTACACTGTAGAGTTCTTAATTTATAATATTTACTGAAATGAAATGATGAGAAACATTTCATGTCTATTGTCTTGCTAGTTGGAAGAGTGTTTACTGCATTATGAAATGCCTCATGGCTAGCGAATGACGTTTCATGCCTTGCTTTGCCTATTTTGTTTAATATCTAGTTTCTAGCTGCACTGCAGCATTGATTAAAATAATATTTAATAGATGTACTAAAATAGTTATTTTATGCCTACAGATCCAGAAAAAAATGATCTACTTCCAAGAAAATGAGGGAACATAAATAGACATTTCCCTTCACAGGGTCTGCATAAATAATATTTTTTACAATTTGGTAACTTGTCTGCTAGAGTAAGTTCTCGTGATGCATCACCCTAGTGTTAAGATGTGACATAGGTATTAAACATGACCATTTTTACTGTAATATTTTTTCTGCTTGAGCTTTCTCATGTTTAGATATAAGTTATTGCATTTGCTGCTGCTGTTTGCCAGGCATAATGTTACTGAATTTGACTTTGTATTACGCTGTTAAGCCAGTTTTACTACGGATTTATGTTTCTTGTTTGCTGCACAGTGCCTTATATTAGTTGTAATATTGCAATTGCTTTGCCAATTTGAATTTTTTGTCATTGCTGTTTGTGTTAATTGTTTTGTGCTGCTGCATTGCCTCGTCCCTTAGTTTAGCATCTGAGCTCAGTAGATTTAAGTTAGCTTACGAGGGATTAGACTATATAAGAAAATGAGTTGCAATGAATTTGAAGAAATGCACTGAGAGGTTATACGAGAAAAGTACAGAAAGTAGGTATAGATAGGACTTTTTGGAAATAATGAAGAATGAAGGGAGATCTCTGAGAAGTAAGAAAGTTTTGTTTTCAAAATACTGCAGTAAAACAAACCCTGTCCTTTCCTTGTGTTATCCCACTATGTGTTTGTGTACCCTTGTGTATTTATGTTCTTCCTTTCTTTATATGTTTATCTGATGAGAGTTACATTGTAGAATTTTTCTGATAATATGTTATTTTCTTTGTAAAGATGTTTAGACATTATTTATTCTGTTCTGTTTTAATGCTCATGGGTGAAGTTGATGTTTTGAAAGTTACTCTGATCTTTAATGTATATACTCATGTCATAATTCCTGTAACACTGATGTATATGTTATTTCGATTCTTTTGTAAAGCCAGTACTACAAATGTTATCTGTATTGTTATGTTCTTTAATGATGTATTTTGTACCTTTGTAATTGTATTCTTACGTTATAAAATTGTAATTGACACCAGTTCATCACATTATTAACTTGTAAGTTCCATTTCACTGCAGACGTTTCTGTTGGTCATAGTATATGGACAGTATGTGAGAAGTAGGGACTGATAGTTTTTGCACGTGTGTTAATAATTCAGCAAGGGACTGGTTAACAGCATTGCTGGTTCTAAGGACTCAACAAAAAGTTTGTGAGTGCTCAAGTGATGGTTTATGGACTTGCTATATTCTCCGCAAGACTCTTCGATGGTGATTGTGCACCTGCACAGTCGCAACAGATGGCTGCTGGCCGTCTCTACAAGGACTGCACTGGGTCTGCGCCTGTGGTGGCCCACCAATACCGTAATCTCTACCAGGCCTACAGTGGGTCTACTCTGTGATGACCTACCTACCAATATTCTTCAAAACTTCGACTGACTCTGCGGTGGGTTTGCTCTGTTGTGGCCCATTACCTGTCTGCATGTCAAGAGTCAGCACTGTCTTTCCGTTGGAATGACAACACTACTTGTTCAAGACTGCATGGAAATCCACTACTTCCGTGTGCAGTTACTTTTACTGCTCAGACATTGAGAAAAACACTGCTATTTTACTGTGATGAACGATCAGGACTGTGTTTCTGGACTGTGAGAAAATTTTAGCTTTTGACCAACATTGTATCAATAAGTGTGTGCATTTGATATCTTTGTTATTGTAATCATGAAAAATTTTATCAAATCATTATTGGCCACTGGCCAAAACAATTTGTAAATTTTTTTGTGCGGAGCATGGGGGCTATGTAAGTAGACTATTTAGGTTTTTTTATTGGTAACGCCACGTAGCGCTCTGTATGAAAATCACTGGCTGTGCTGTGTGCAGGCTGTGGCTAGTTTGCATTGTTGTCTGCCATTGTAGTGTTGGGCAGTGGCAGCTGGATGTGAACAGCGCGTAGCGTTGCGCAGTTGGAGGTGAGCCGCCAGCAGTGGTGGATGTGGGGAGAAAATGGCGGAATTTTGAAATTTGTAAGACTGGATGTCATGAACTGCTACATATATATTGACTTTTGATGACTATTAAGGTAAATGCAATGTTTGTTCTCTATAAAAATCTTTCACTTGCTAACTGTGCCTATCAGTAGTTAGTGCCTTCCGTAGTTTGAATCTTTTATTTAGCTAGCAGTAGTGGCGCTCGCTGTACTGCAGTAGTTCGAGTAACCAAGATTTTTGTGAGGTAAGTGATTTGTGAAAGGTATAGGTTAATGTCAGTCAGGGCCATTCTTTTGTAGGGACTTTTGAAAGTCAGATTGCGTTGCGCTAAAAATATTGTGTGTCAGTTTAAGCACAGTCATGTATAATTGTTCAAAGGGGACGTTTCAAACGTTAGCAAAGAACACACCCTAATGATTGCTGACGACTGTGAACTGGCTCCCCAACTTGGCGCAAAACACGCGGGTGGAAAGGAAGTACAATGAAAACGATCCTAAATTCGGAAAATTATACCTGCAAATTATCTTAAGTCGGTCTATATCCCATCCAGTATAACTATTCCAGCAAATTCTCTTACATAATTACAACGATTCCTCATAGATAGTCTCCGTTACCAAGAGAGTTGTGAACCATTATTAATCTCGGAGTCACAAAGAAAAACCAAGAAATTTTAAGACTGATTCCGTTAAACTATTGTGATTAACCGCTTACCACAGCACATCAAGTTCGTTAGAAGACAGAAAGTAAAATCCAGTCATGGATATTGCAAGACACGCCAACTCCTGCATGACCAATGGACTGCTCCAACTCCTCGAAAGATATCCGCAGGCGTGTGGTACAAGTCGTCTTTTACAAGGTTACGCAATTGCTGTAATTACGGGCCTGCAGTTTTCGGCTGCAGAGATGGTGGCCGGCAGAATCCCAGATGCTCCCCATCGCGCTCAAATAAGACGACTTTGGTGACCAAGATACACTACTATATGATCAAAAGTATCCGGACACCTGTCTGAAAATTACTTACAAACAGTTATCCGCAGATGGTAACAGCCCCCAAAAATTTAAAATTTTACAGGTTAAGGCTCGTTTTGTGTCCTGCGCGAAGTGCACTCAGCAGTATCACACAAAGAAAAGATCAAAACCAACTAAAATTTATAAACCTGTAAATAGAAATGAATCCTTTTATCCACTCTCTTAACTGAAGAACTTTTAACTACTGATTTCCCAACACAAAGGTACCATGCTGAGAGCCAGCACCTCACACTAACTTTCGTAGCTACACTATTACTATCAGCTAAATTGCCAGAAACAAGAAAACTGCCACGTCTTCGAGCATTTCCCTATCTGTGCTGACTCTAACTGATACGTTTCTAGCATGATCTACGATAACATAGCTTGTTTTTCACCTAGTTCTCTTACCACACCAGGCACTGAGCGAGGTGGCGCAGTGGTTAGCACACTGATCTCGCATTCGGGAGGACGACGGTTCAATCCCGCGTCCGGCCATCCTGATTTAGGTTTCCCGTGATTTCCCTAAATCGCTCCAGGCAAATGCCGGGATGGTTGCTTTGAAATGGAACGGCCTAAAATGGAGCACCCTGGGGCCTATGTCTTCCAGTTTGAACCACTGAAGGGGAGGGGGTGGAGGGAGGAGGGGGGGAAGAGTAGTCTCCCGTTGTCAGAGGTACCGACGCCCTCTAAACTAGCGATACGTTGGAAAATCCCTGCAAACTTCTTTGCCCACAGATTTATCTTCGCAAAACCACCATCCTCTGCTCATCTGTGGTTAGTTCTATGTTTTCTACAACCCAAACAACCATACTTTCATTCACTCATTTTCATGGGAAGGTGAAGAGAGCACTGAGGAAGTGTGACTAGTAAAATGAAATACTGTTTAGATGCACTTTCAGATCCAAATGGCCATTGTGTGAGTGAATAATTTCGCGTAGCTTTTTGTTGGGGTATCACAAACACCGATCTCAATATAACAATCTTTTATATAACCAGCCCGAAGAGCTTAAATGGAGTCTAAAAACAGTACTGATTCAGCTGATTCTCTGCTCAGCGCTGAGTTGTAAAGTTCTTGCCTGTTGGTGGCCAGGACATCTAATATGCTTCCCTCACGAGCAAATTCTGTGATAAGCTAATCAAGGTAATTTCCAGATAAGGCAGTTAGAACAGCTTCATATTACTCCCTGTTCCTACCAACCACTTTAATTACTTGAATCTCCCAGGCCATAGCTGGTAAGTTGAGATCTCCACCTAATACTACAACATGACCAGGAAATTTACGCCGAAAGTTTCCTCTCAAATGTTCCGCCGTTACTGTTCCTGTAGCAGGGGGTCTATAAAAGCATCCGATGGCCATGTTTGACCTACCTTTAGCGCTAATGCTCACCGAAATTGTTTCACATTCTTAATCTGTAATATACTCACAAGATATTGTCTTATTTTTACAGATACAAAGACGCCTTCACCAATGACCTTTGTGATATACATTCCAGTCGGAATATAGAATTCTATTGCCATTAATATCTCGTTTCAGGCAGTTTTCTGACCCTAACTGTGTGGGCATTATTACCGTTTACAAGTGAAACTTCTTCCGGGAACTTTCCTTAGATACTCTTGCAGTGAATAAATACTATATTAAAATTTTCTTTTGCCGGTATATGATAACGAATGCTACTTTTTTTAATAAATGAGGAGAGTATTCTTCCCTGTCTGAAGTCTGAATGAATCTTGTCAGGTCTATGGAGGGATGCCTGTATCCTAATAAACCCACATGTCCACGTCGCACGTGTTCCGCTACCATAACAGTCGCTTCCTGTATGCAGTTGACGTCTAACGTAAGAAGGAGGCTCCATTGTCCGTCTGATAGCGGAGGTCGGGGTATCCGCATCCAAGATAGCCTTAGAATCGTCTGAGCCTCCTGCTTCATCCTACCACTCGCTTCCAAACCAGAGGACCGCTATCAGTTCTGCGAAAGATGCTACAATAGACAGCTCTGCTTCCACCCCACGAGTGAGGATAGCTGTCTTTACCAGAGTTATCATCTACCTGTAGGAACTGGGCATTGTCTCTGAAGCCACGCGGCAGGCGTCATTCACGCTACATTAGCCATGATATGCCATCAGTGATTTCAGTCGCTGCCAGCAGAGCCACCTCCAAAATTCGAACGTGACCCCCGGGAAAGGATATGGACAATGGCCTTCTATCCCGGTCTCAATGCTATTTCCCTGATGGGCTCCATTGCCCGCCTAACATATGTAACGTCCCCTTAGAAAAATTAGGAAAGACTGTGCTGGTAAACTTCTACGTTATTTGATACAAAGACAGCTGAGTAAGCCTGAACGTACTCAATTTTCTCTTTACATCTTCCGATCATCACGAAACTGACACACAATATTTTTAGCGCAAAGCAATCTGACTTTCAATAATCCATACAAAAGAATGGCCCTGACTAACAGTAATCTATGCCTTTCATGAATCACTTACCTCACAAAAATCTTCGTTACTCGAACTACAGCAATACAGCGAGCGCCAATACTGCCAGATAAATAAAATATTCTAACTACTGAAGGCACTAACTACTGATAGGCATAGTTAGCAAATGAAAGATTTTGATAGAGAACACACAATGTATTTACCTTAATAATGTTCAAAAGTCATCACATATATCTATCAATTAACGACAGCCATCTTTACAAACTTCCTTTTTCTGACTGACACTCGCCAAATCGTCCGCTTATAGTAACCTCTCAAAACTCTGGCATCTCTCTCTCCACATCCACCACTGCTGGCGGCTCACCTCCACACTACACAAGCGAATATTCCAACAATGAGTTCAACCAACCACAGACTGCACACAGCACAGTCAGTGATTTTCATACAGAGCGCTACGTGGTGTTACCAACATAAAAACCTAAATACCTTACTTACGCCACTTTTGCCCTCTGCTTGTATATAAGCGACCCTGCCAATGTTTACCATTCACTGTTTCAAATCATCTATCTGGTGGGCAGGTGTGTGGGTACCTATAAAGAACTGCTGCGTCTCAATATCTCTGAAACACAGAATCATCCCTTCAGTGACACTATACTGGAAATTATATGCAACGGATTTTAAATGCGAATGACAAGAAATGTGATCCAGTGAAGTGAAACTGGAGACAACAAATTGTATTTTTACTCGAGGACTATTCCTAATATTTCCCACATAGGTAACTAAAATCAATATGGGTAAACAAGGTGTCTTGTCTGCTTGAATAATTCAGTATCATGACAGATTTATTTCTAAAAGGCATGGATGAAATGGAATATAGGTCAACATCACACGTCGATTACAGTCATCCTCATGTTCATGAAGTGAAGCGTTTTGTTAGACAATGGACAAAGTTGAACAGAGGATAGTGACTGGATAAAGCGATCTGACTGATTAATCTGAATGCCAGTGCTTGTGATTTGTACTCTGAAACAAATCATCACTATGTGCTTAAATCGGACAGTAACTGCTGTTGCTGTGAGCGTCCGATGAAGTAAGAGAAATTTAGTCTGAAGATTCTTAGTGTCAGAGCTGTGAAATACTCACCATGTCGCATGTAGAAATCTCGAGACGCAGTGCCCAGTGCACCTCCATGTCGGGTCGAATGGTGGACATCCACCTCTTCCTCTCATCCTGATCCACCTTTCCACCCAGGCTATGAGTCCAAAACCAAACCCTTTCTCCAAGACCGAATCGACTACTCTTCTCTGTTGTTCATCGTATAATTAAATTACACCCAAGTCTTCCAAAATCTCCATGTGAAGTTTGGGCCAAAAAGCTAAAATCACCAACTGAAAGCTGTAAACCACTCCTGCACCAGTCGTATATCACTTCACGTACCTTACAGCCTCCCTATACAGGAGAAACTATTGCTCCAATTTTAAAATACATCAAGGCATCGAACAGGTGGCCGCTGTTATATTTTTTGATGTCACGGTCTACGTCCCAGTCAATACACTGTTAATTCTGCAATCACAAGAAACAGAGTGGCTTGTGCGTTTATGTGATAAAAAAAAAAGAAAAACACCAGCTGTATCGGCCACCAAGTGTCTGGTCTCCTGCAGTGTCGCCCCATTTCGGCCGTTGTGGTGAAATATTTCTGCCGGCCTAGCTAATACCAATGTTACAGAAGGCTTCCCAGAATACAGCACGATGACCTCTGTCGACATGGCGGAATACGCTTCGCCTCAGCCAGGAACAATGTCTACTTCTCCAGTCCGCGCAGCTCGACGAAAGCAATTATAAAACGTTTTGCCTGTGGCCGCAGGAACAATACGCTGTGCGCCCCTCCTGGCTCTCTGCTTCCTATGGTCAGTGAGTCCCCATTGCTTAGGCCGAGTCCTTTGCAGTGGCTTCCACTGTGCTCGAGTTTCTCTTTGCTCTTTCTGTGCGTGCTACTTGCCATATTCTCAGAACTGGCACCATTAAACCTCACCTGCGACAGCTGTGGCCTTGGACAAAACAAGTACTCGGCTCCTCAACCTCTAATGAGTTCATACATCTAGCTAGCTACCACTGAATTCAGCATCACAGCCACTGGCAACCCTCATTGACCCTAGAGCCCGTAACTCTCTGTTCGACCAAATAAACAATGTAGTGAAAAGCGCCAGGTGAACATCGACCGGCGATTTCACTAATCACGACTTTACTTTTGGTGATAGCCTCTTCCTCATAGAAAGGCTAGCCAGCTCATTTACAAATATCACTTCCTTCACCTGGGTGTCCTGGCATGACTACAGCAAGCTTCATCCTCGCCATGGCATTGTTACAAATATGAAAGTAACTGGCTTTTTCACCTCTCTTCCTCACCTGACGGTTCTCGCTTCCTCTATGAAAGTCCCAGAATGCCTTCTCCAACACGACTGAAAAAAAAATCTCCAGTGCCCTGAATGAATTTTTCCCAGTTACATCCAAACCCCCGATTAAGATGGTTAACTGCTTTGAAGAGTATCCGCACATATTGTGGCTATTTTTGAAATAATCTCCTACACTTCGGACATTTTCACATAAGCAGTCGGATATCACGAAAAATCTGGTGCAAAAATGTTCAGGTACGGACAGTTTCTGGGAACCCATGGATGTGCTTAATTCTAAGGTATTTCTAAGGCTGCAGACAAAGTAGAAATAAAGAGTAGCTCTCTCGTGGAAAAAAATTGCAACACCCTGTGCTGAAAGTCGCTTTGAAGATTGTAGTAGTGAGGGGTGTCATACTGCTACTCGTGTCTTCGAACATGTGAATAAATTTCTGTTTGCGAAGACGTAGTTGACGAAAACATCCTCGAGTGGTTAAGTATCCATGCTTCTGAACCGGGGTTCGAGCAGTTAGGTGAACAAAATATGTTCGGTAGAGAAGAGAGCGAAGACGAGATGATCGAAAATCCCGTTACCATGCACACCGAGGAGCTGACACGCTTTGATCCTTTTTTATGTGCACAACAAAATTCATTTGACTGTACCGGAGTTTTGCCTCTCTGTGAAATGAGAACCGACATCAGGAAAAAAAATAGAAACAAGGAAAATGAACTGAAAGCGATACGAAATGCACAGTGCTTTAACCATAGTTTCGCAAATAAGTTGTCAGCTTCCAGCGAGTAACGCACAAATAACGCAGTGGGCTTTCCAATGTGGGCTGTAGCATGTTTTGTAAGTTTGGGAAATAGTAGTTTTCGGTAAAAAGCGTGTACCTTCTTTTATCCGTACTGCTTGGTTATCTGTGCAGTCTCGGGTCCGCATTAACGCAGATAATTGGCGATTTTCGGAGTATAGACGTCACAGTGGAAGATTCTGTGACAAGTAGATACCCCAATAGCTCTGTTGGAAAACATTCAATGAGCGCACAGCTAAACCAAGTCGGAAAAACGATAACAATGGTGCACTACGCGATCTCAGTGACAATTAAATACGCACCATGGTTTCTCGTCAAACTACGTAAGTTGAAGCTAGTAGAACTGACGCGAATGGGAGAGAAGACGCGCTTTTCGTTTTCATACTTGTCAGTATGTGGTAGCATCACTTTGTTAGTACCAAGTTAATAGTTGCAGAACAAGTGCGCTCATACAATAGTTTGAAAAGAGGGTGGTAGACCTGGGGATATGATGTATTTTTATATTTTGAAAGACGAATGGTAACTTGTAAGTAGCCATGAAAAGTTCATATCAGACCCCTATTTAAAACCTGTGTAATACCGGCTGTTAAATAACTTTCTTGAAAGAAAAACATTTTATTACACTACATATTTTCCTTCCACTGAGAGCTAAGGGGGCGGGGGCTGGTAGGTCGGAGGCCCCCCTTTGCCCATACTGTAGTGAACAGGCGTGCTGCAAATTCTGCAGAAACTGTGAGCATATTCGCATGTTTTAGGAAGGAATTTTCTCATCGCCTGTTCGAGCTAAGTGTCTGAAATTTCACGAACATGAGTATTGTTGTTATTTGATAGACATGCAAAGGAATTAACGAAAAACCGAATAGTGCAAGTTATAGATAGGTTAATTATAAGGCCTTTGGAGTGTGTAATGTTAGACATCTTTACATCAGAAAGACAAGGTGCGTCTTCTTCAGTACCGCTTTAGGACAGTTGACACATGAAAGTAGTAGGAGAGAGGTCGCAAACTTTAAACGGGTATCAATTTATTGTGCTGCAATTTAATGCTTATAATGTAGTATAGTTTGCCCAAATCAAGTGAGTTGTGCTTGCAGGTTAAATACATCCTACCGAATACCTATAATCGGATAACGAATCGAGCTTCTTGGGGTGAAAATGGTTTGAGAAATGCGGCCAGCGCTGTAATAATTCAGATGAATTCAATGAATATGTATGTGTAGAATGTCTGGAACTTTACTTTGAAACTCGATCTAAAGCTGACTGGTTAAATGTGTAGTGTGTAAATGATGGTTGCACGATGAATATTCAATTTACAATATCCGTGACATTCGTGGAAGAAAAGAAAACAAAAAGCAGTAAAAATTACAGTTATACAAAAGTAGACTAATAGTTCGTATCTTGTAATTGCTATGTTTGTTTAGTTTCCTATTATGAACAATTTCATTGAGTTTTAACGTTCGTGTCAGTTACCACAGGCATATAGTTAAATGTTTTTCTGACTGAGTCATTGTTTTTATTGGCTCTGAAATAGCAATAAAAGTTCTTGAGGCAATTGCAAACCAATAAGCCAGACTTATCTTTATAATTAAACTAACCAGTTCCAAAGTACAGGCCGGCCAGAGTGGCCGAGCGGCTCTAGGCTACGGTCGCAGGTTCAAATCCTGCCTCGGACATGGATTGTGTGATGTCCTTAGGTTAGTTAGGTTTAAGTAGTTCTAAATTCTAGGGGTCTGATGACCTCAGAAGTTAAGTCCCATAGTGCTCAGAGCCATTTGAACCATTTTGAGCCAAAGTACAGTAATGAGACATCCCTCCTTCCCATGGTGGGCCATGTTACATGATTTAAACTTGCAGTTTCATTGATATACACCCTAAGGAGAAAAAAACCGACGCACCACGAAGAAATTATTCGAATGTGACAGATGTCGGTAGATGTGATGGATGTGTACAGGCAAACAACTGATTACCATTCCAGAAAAATTGGATGAATTTTTTTCAAGAGAAGGAGCTTCACAAATTGGGCAAGTCAAAAACGCATTGGTCCACATCTGGCGCTTATGCCAAGCAGTTGACTTGGTACTGCTCGGCACAGTTGTTGGAAGTACTCCTGAGGGGCACAGTGTCAAATTCTGTTAAACTGGCTCGTCAGATCGTCGAATTGCCGAGATGGTTGGAGGACCCTAGCCTTAATGTTCCAAACATTCTCTTCTAGGGAGACATCGGCGACCTTGCTCGCGAAGACAGGACCTGGGAAGCACGAAGGCAAGCACTAGAAACTGCCACCGTGAGTGGGTGGACATTATCTCGTTGAAAGGTGAGCCCAGGCTTTCCATGAAGAGCAACGAAACGAGGCGTACAACATCGTCAACGTATTGCTGTACTGTAAGGTTGCCGTAGACGACAGCAAAAGGGTGCTGCTTTGAGAAGAACTGGCACGCCAGATAACCACTCCTGGTGGTCGGGGAGTGTTGCGGGCTACAGTCAGGTTGGTATCCCACCGCTGTCTGGGTCGTCTGCAGACTCGTCTTCGCTGGTCATCGGGGCTCAGTTCGATGCGGGGCTCATCACTGAAGCCAGTTTTACTCCACTCCATGGGATTTCACGCCTAGGACGTGTCTGGAAACGCCCCAAACAACTGACTGTAGCCCGCCACACTCCCCGACAACCAGGAGTGGTGATCTGGGCTGCTATTTCTTTCCATAGCAGCACACCTTTGGTTGTCATACACGACATACTTACAGCACAGCGGTATGTCGACGATATTCTACACACCGTTTTGTTGCCTTTCATGGAAAGCCACCATGGGCTTATGTTTCAGCAAGATAATGCCTGCTCGCTCACGGCGAGAGTTTCTACTGCATATCTTCGTGCTTGTCGAACACTACCTTGACGAGCAAGGGTCCGCAGCTCGTGGTCGTGCGGTAGCGTCGGGTTCCCGATGGGGCGGAAATTCCACCTGGGCTGACCGAAGGGACCATAACCGTCATCCCTAAGAAGAGAGCCGCCCGCCGCATTGAAAAGTTTCGTCCGATTACGCTCCTCAACGCCGACTATAAAATAATAGCGAAATGCATCGCAAACAACCTGAAATCGGCGATGAGGAAAATCATCAGTCCGTGGCAAACATGTGCGGTACCAGGGAAAAGTATATTTGACGCCACATGCACCTACAGGGACATAATAGCACAGGCAGCCACCACCAGAAGCGCAGGTGCCATAATATCGGTGGACTTCAACAAAGCCTTCGACAGAAGCGACCACAAATATCTCGTAGAGACACTAAACAGACTCGGGTTTGGGCAAAAATTCATCACAATCATCCAGAAGATACTAAGTACTGCGAGATCGACAGTAATAATCAATAGTTGGAAAACAAAACTGATAAAACTGGACAGATCCGTGAGGCAAGGCTGTCCATTGTCAATGGCTCTATTCGCTATAGCACTGGACCCGCTGCTGCGGAAACTCACAAATGACATCAGAGGATTCTCCGTAGGAGACAAAGCAATGGCGTGTATAGCCTACGGTGACGACCTAGGCATCTTTATTGAAGACCAGGAAGATATTGGGAGAGTAGAAACCATCATGAACACATTCCAAATAGCGTCAGGCGCCCAAACCAACCCCAGAAAAACAGTGCTACTGCCGATAGGGAATCAACGACTCAAACCAGACAGCCAGTGGTATAAAATAGCAGAAAGCCATAAAGTACTTGGAATATATATACAGTCTTGTCCACTTAGAATGACCGCGTACAACTGGAGGGACGTGCTACACACCATAAGAGGTCTCTCCAGACAGCACGCGAACCGGAAGCTAACAATCCACCAGAAAACAGAACTGATAAAAACGACGATCCTGTCGAAAGCATGGTACCTGGCGCAAATCTTAAGCATCCAGACAGAAATTGCGAGAGCACTAACGAGCGCAGAGTACTACCTGTACTACCTGTTGTGGCGTCGAAATATATTCAAAGTGGCGCAAGCAACGTGCTCGGTGCCAAAGAAAGAAGAGGGACTAGGTCTAGTTGATATAAAGACCAAATGTGCAGCCCTTCTACTGAAACGAACGCTCACCATCCAGGACAAAAACCCTGACAGCGTCACAGCCACGATAATTGGAAGATACAAGCCCGCATCACAAGAAGCGCCGGTCGACACGAGGCACATTCCCTTCAGAATGCGACACGTCAGGCTGCCATACGCCAACAAAAGTTACGTTCTGGACACCGTGGCGAACCCCAGCCACAGAACAGCCAATAGAATATACTAGGCCCTCAGGGGGAAGCTGGCAAAAAACAAAATTGAACACAAATTCCCGCAATACAATTGGAAACAAATATGGGGGAACGTCTTGGAAAAAGTGCTGCCTAAACATGCGAAGGAGACATGGTACAAAATAATTAACAGAACGGTACCAACCAACCAAAAACTGGAGGAGATAAAACTCGTCGCAAGTGACAAGTGTGACGTATGTGGCATGATCGACACCCTCGAGCACCGATTCACCTGCGGGAATGCCATCAACATCTGGGAAGCGTGCCAGCAGATGGTGGTCCACATCAACAGAACGGCGCCGGGAAGCATCACAGTGGAAGCAATCACCGCCCCAGACTGCAACCCATTTCCACGGCCCAAGCGACTGGCGACTCTCTGGATCCTCGCCATGTCGGCACACGCCATCGTAGCGCGGAGGCAGACCGACCAGCTGGCCTTCCTGATGGAGCTCTGGGAGGAGAACAAGACGGCCCAGCAGCACAGGCGCTACCACGAGCACTTCAAAAACTTCCTGCAGATTCCACTGCAGACAGCAATCGCCAGAGTCCTTCCCAGCCTGTGACCCTCAGCACCGCCACCAGCCAGCTCACCACACTCACCACAAGAATAACGTGTGCAGTGATAGTGATAAGTGCAACACAAAAGATAAAGTGCTTTCTCCCCTCGCATCAAATAGTGAAGTATAGTAGTATAAATTGTTTCTTCTTAGTGAAATCAGTGATACAATGAGCTTCTCACCAAACATCTGTCATGCTCGCAGCCAAAACAGTGTCAAAAGTATGTACAGTAGTACTACCAGTTTTTTTTAATTAACTCTTTTTCCATTATTTGTACTATACTGACTAGGAAACAAGCATTACTTAGTGGAAAGTGCCAACTACTCATTATTATTATTATTATTATTTCTAATGATTTCCTTTACTTTGTGTCTATAAATTTCTATTGTTTACTCACACTCTCCTTTCTGCTTCTCTTATGTAATATGACAAAATTTTCTCTCTTCTTCAATTTAGGTATATTCTGTAGTATATGTAAAAAAGATTCTTCCACTTCTGCTCCATCTATCATGGTGACGTTTCCCTCATACTGTCCCACTTAACAGTGTAAACTAGAGGAAGAGATCAAACCAGAATACACAATGTGCCTGTGGCATCACAAGTGCATCACATACAGAAACATGAACTCAAAATCAATGCATCGATGCCAAATATAAACTGTTATGCCTGTCCTGCATTGTCTACCCCCCCCCCCCCCCCAAAAAAAAAAAGAAAAAAGACGACAAATGGCCATGTAAAAGGGTTTAAGGAACAACAATAAGAGAAATACGAAAAAGAAAAATATAAAAACGAAAAATGTAAAATGACAGTAATATTAACCAACACTAGGAATATAATAGGTTAATAGAATGAAACGTCTTTTCTTAAATGTATCGTTGTTAATTTATTTAAATAAATATATATGGTTACAAAAAAAAAGGTTCGATTCCCGGGGGGGGAGGGGGGTCAGGGATTTTCTCTGCCTCGTGATGACTGGGTGTTGTGTGCTGTCCTTAGGTTAGTTAGGTTTAAGTAGCTCTAGGGGACTGATGACCATGTTAAGTCCCATAGTGCTCAGAGCCATTTGAACCATTTTGACGAGCAAGGTCGCCGGATATACATCCCCAATTGTGAACGTTTGAAGCATTAAGGGTAGAGCCCTCCAACCATCTCGGTATTTCGACGATCTAACGCTCCAATTGAACAGAATGTGGCACGATATCCGTCAGGGAGACATCCAAGAACTGTACAAGTCAACGCCAAGCCGAATAATTGTTTGCATAAGGGCCAGAGGTGGACCAACGCGTTATTGACTAGCTCAATTTGTGAAGCTCATTTTCTTGAATAAATCATATAATATTTCTGACAATGTAATCCATTGCTTTTTCTGTACATGTACATCGCACTACCGATTTCCGTTCCATTCGGAAATTGCTTCGTCGTATGCTTTTTTGTGTATTTTCAAAAGCGATCTCCCTCTCAAAGACCGAGAAATGTGTGCCAAACTTTTTGGAAGGGTTTATGCTTTAAAATATAAACTTTTACAAGATTTAGACAATGTATTCGGAGCAGGTATTAAAATCCATGGAGAAGAAATAAAAACTTTAAGGTTCGCCAATGACATTGTAATTCTGTCAGAGACAGCAAAGGACTTGGAAGAGCAGTTGAACGGATTGGACACTGTCTTGAAAGGAGGATATAAGATGAACATCAACAAAAGCAAAACGAAGATAATGGAATGTAGTCGAGTTAACTCAGGTGATGCTGACGGAATTAGGGAATGAGACACTTAAAGTAGTAAATGAGTTTTGCTATTTGGGGAGCAAAATAACTGATGATGATCGAAGTAGAGAGGATATAAAATGTAGACTGGCAATGGCAAGGAAAGCGTGTCTGAAGAAGAGAAATTTGCTAACATCGATTATAGGTATAAGTGTCAGGAAGTCGTTTATGAGAGTATTTGTATGGAGTGTAGCCATGTATGGAAGTGAAACACGGACGATAAATAGTTCGGACAAGAAGAAAATAGAAGCTTTCGAAATGTGGTGCTACAGAAGAATGCTGAAGATTAGATGGGTAGATCACATAACTAATGAGGTGGTATTGAATAGGATGGGAGAGAAGAGAGGTTTGTGGCAGAACTTGACTAGAAGAAGGGATCGGCTGGTAGGACATGTTCTGAGGCATCAAGGGATCACAAATTTGGTATTGGAGGGCAGCGTGGAGGATAAAAATCGAAGCGGGAGACTAAGAGATGAATACACTAAGCAGATTCAGAAGGATGTATGGTGCAGTACGTACTGGGAGATGAAGCAGCTTGCACAGGATGGAGTAGCATCGAGAGCTGCATCAAACCAGTCTCAGGACTGAAGACCACAAGAACAACATTCGAAATATGCGTCATCTCTTCTCGCTTTACCCTATGAAGTCAAGTTCGGATAATGTACTGCACAAACATATCGCCACCGGCTCACAAATGATACTCGGTGCAGCTCACCAGCGGTCCAGAGGTCTCACCTGCCTCGGCGGATGCCGCTTTTGAGGCACGCCTCACGTGGGGAACTGTTAGCACTGATTAACATTTCTGCCGCGCAGCACCAGTCTCCACGGTGCCGTCTCGCCGCTGCGCGCGTTTGGCGCCCGATGCCGCAGTGGGCCAGGTTGCAAGGGACGCCGTTCTCATTAAAGTCCCAGCACAGCATCCGTGCCCCCCCCCCCCTCCACCTTCAACCCCCCACCGCGTGGCGCCTGGAGCTGCTAAGACTCGGCAAACACGGCGTCCCCCGTGGGCTCGCCGTAATCCAATGAACGCGATGCGATTTAGACTTTTAAACGCGTCCGCATACACCGCAGGATGTAGAACAGCGCTGCTCCCTCGCGCTAGCGGTAATCTAATGGCAGTAATCCCGCCAGATCGGCAGTCGCGTACGTCTCGTCCCAGGGGGGCGTCGCCCCTGCGTGATCGATGCGCCAGTCATTATCGGCAAGTGGGCTGGGCTAGGGGAGGACGGCCATCCTAATGTAACCCACATACCAAATAAAGCAGAAAGCCGGGGGGCCGGCTCGAGCTGGGACGTCAGAGCGTATTAAAATGTACTTTTCACCCGAAATACACAGTGCACGCGGTCCAAAGACGGCAGCAACATTACTGAAGCAGCAAGCGGTTTACATATACGTTACCCGGTGTTCATAACAACTTATTCCTTTAAAAGGGCGCGAGTAAAATTAACCAGTAGTCGGAAGATAGTAGTTACTTTATTCGGTATGAACAACTATTATTTCATCAGGTTACCCTCCATTCAGAGGCTGTTGCACGCAGCGACCTTTATTTTGATTTGTAAATAATAGATTTCAGCTATTAGTCGTCCTTTGGAATTTTTATTGGCAGATCTAGATTTCAGCTAGCAACTAGCCATTCTCAGTGCACTATCCTTCTTTGGTCTATGCATGTAATGCCTGTTGGTCTGGCTTTGTACACAGTTCATTGAATTATTATTTATTTATTTAGTTGAAACTATGAGTTCTTCCACAAATTTGATACATCTTTTATTTCTATCCTCCGTGGTACTATTCGGGCGACTGTACCAGCTTTACTTCACTTGGGACTGCCAATGTGGCCGAGCGGTTCTAGGCGCACGTTCGAGTCCTGCCTCGGTCATGGATGTTTGTGATGTCCTTAGGTTAGTTAGGTTTAAGTAGTTCTACGTCTAGGGGACTGATGACCTCAGATGTTAAGTCCCATAGTGCTCAGAGCCATTTTTTACTCCACTTGCTGGCCGATCGAAATGGGAAAATGGCTACAAAATGAAATGACCGTGAAACTTCCTGGCAGATTTAAACCAGGGCGTCGTTGAGTCTTACTTGGATAGCTCAAACGGTAGAGCACTTATATGCGAAAGCCAAACGTCCTAGGTTCGAGTCAGTGTCTGGCGTACAGTTTCAATCTGTCAGGAAGTTTCAAATCAGTACACACTCCACTGCAAAGTGAAAATTTTCTGCGCTATCATCACAACATCAGGTATTTGAGTACTGAAATGAAATGATCGTACCTAGACCGCTTCTGGCGTTAGTGGAGACCGAAGCTTCGTCTTGATTAATGTCATTGATTTGATGGGAAGGGCACTAACACGTCCGCTGCCCTTCTTGCTAAATTGCGATATTCAGGTTCGAGACACAGTTTGGCACAGTTTTGATCTACTAGGAAGTTTCACATCCCTGCAAACTGAAAATTCATCCTGACCATCATCACGACATCAAGTATCTAAGTACCGAAATGAAAATAATGATCGTGTGGAGACCCATCCTGGGATGGTTCGGCCGCCTTGTCAAACCTGTTTTAATTGACGCCACTTCTGCTACTTGCGGATCGATCACAACGAAATAATGGCGAGGTCAACACGAGACGCTGCCCCGACCAGGTGAAATCCCATCTGGCGGGCAGTCGAACCTGGGGCTTCATGATCTAGAGAATGGTTTCTCAAACTTATCGGTCGCACGTCCCCCTCCCCCCCTTTTGATACATAAATTATTTTAACCACCGCCCCTATATTGCTGGTACTTGCCACAAAAACGATCAACAATATGTATTTGCTTCTGTCTAGTGATGGCAACTATCAATTACAACAACAACAACAACAACAACAACGGTAATAATAACAATTAGAAAGTGTGATTCGAGCATATCAGAGGTAAACTTTCTTTTAAAAATTATCATACATTTGCATTATTCGAAGTAGAGCAAGATGACAAGTACTACTAACTCACAAAAAAACCACGACTGTGAATGCAGTTATTGGAATTGAGCAGATACATGAACTTCACTACGTATTTTCTTAAAAATTAATTAAAAAATTCGATATTTAAAGTTTAGCTGTTCCGCCTGTAATGTTTTTAATTCATTTATAATGTTTTAATATTTGACCATAATGACTTGCAAATAACAGTAGAACAATATTCAACATCTAAATGCCAATTCAAAAGTTGTTGTATGCAAACTGATCATCAAAAAAAAAAAAAAAAAAAAAAAAAAAGAGTAAAAATGCACGTGTTTCAAAATTCGGGAATTATTTGTCATTTGGACATTTAATGTACTGTGATTGCTTCTTCATAAGAAGTTAGCAGATCAAGTCTTGGATCAGCAAGTCACAGATTTCCTTCCAGTTGCAGTCGACCCCAATTTTTGTCTTTATTAATGCCAGCGAGTTGATGCGAGGGGTAGCAATACTTCCGCTGCCCTTCTTGCTAAATTGCGATATTCATTCCGAGTCTGCACCAAAAAATTTTCAGGAGACTTCGATTTAAATTCATTTTAAAATGTTCTACCACTTGAGAGTTCTATGAGATGCCTACTGTTCTACTGTCGATTAGTGATCTCTTATGACCATATGGAACGGATGGTGGATGCAGTCACATTCAGATGAAATTTATACTCGAATTGCTACCGAAGGTTTTCAAGTTTTACTACGCCAGTTCTATTACTTTGTTGTTGCTCATGGCGCTTAAAAATTTCGATGGGTGCTTAGTCTGCAGGTGTCTAGTCTTCAGGCTATCGTTAGCTGAAGTCTCCAAACAAGGAACACATTGTAATCGTTTCTCGTTATTCGAAAGAATGCTGGTAAAGCCGTATGTCAGATAATGAACTTGATGTTTATGCACTTTGATTGTGCATTTAGAACAATCGTTGCTCATAGGAACAGAGGAAGATACGAAAGAAGAATGTACTTTGATTGAGTTCAAATCTTTTTCGTTATTAGAACTACATACTTTCGAAGGGGGAGAGAGACTTGGTGAATCACTTTCGTGGGATCTCTTGTTATCACTGCGAGTCAGCCATTTATCCATGGGAACGGCTGAATTTGTACAACTTTTTTATTTTTAATCCGGTTAATTACTTCTGCTGAACACGTATCAGAATTCATCTTTTATCACACTAGCTTTGAGCTGGCTTCGGAAGCCTGTCTGAAATCAGGTGGTCGCGTGGGGTAGACGAGCGCTCTGGGCGCCTTGCACGGTCCTCGCGGCTCCCGCCGTCGGAGGTTCGAATCGTCCGTCGGGCATGAATGTATGTGTCGTCCTTAGCGTAAGTTAGATTGAAGTAGTGTATAAGATTGGGGACTGATGACCTTAGCAGTTTGGTGCCATATAACTTACGAAAAATTTCCAAAAAATCAGGTGGACAGTCAAAATGGCTGTGAATAACAATGTATTATTGTAGTCAGCGTTATAAGGAAGTGGCGGTCACACTGTCATTAGTGGTTGTTAAATGTCTGACAACTAACTAACACAGCAGGTGACCCATGACATGGGCTGTGTGATGAAACATGACTCATTGTTTTTCTAGCCATTCCTGCTGACAGCCTCTACTGGCAGTTCTTGTGAAATAAGACAGTAAATTAACGATGGGCCAGCTTCCTAACTTTGTTCATGGAAATGAGAATCTGACGTTAGCAATAATTGTTCGCCGCAAATCTTTTTCTCACATGTCATGATACATAAATACTTCACTGCAAGCCGGGGTTTCTCTGCGGCCCCCACTTTGAGAAGACTGATCTAGAGGCAGCAACGCTGACCACTTAACCACGAACTTGAGAGCATTTTAAGTAATTTCAGCCGTTGTGATTTTAATATTTTGATTTTATCCATTAGAAATGAATGGTAACGGTATTTGCGTCCCTCCTATTTATCATGTCAGCTGTAAGTCCTCTGCCTGTACAGCTATACTCCGTAAGCTACCTTATGGTGTGTGGCGGAGGGTACTTCGTGTACCTCTGCCACTTCCTCTCTTTCTGCGGCAGTCGCGAATAGAATATATGCTCATGGAATTCTAACCGTAAATCGCATCTTAACGCGCTACAGATCACTTGTAAAGTCAGCCACTGGAGTCGGGTGGCCGTCACCGTGACGCTTTTGCGTTTGCTGAACGAAAACTTTAGAGAACTGTTGCTACTGAGTCTCTTCTGTCACTACAAAAAAATGGCTCTGAGCACTATGGGACTCAACATCTTAGGTCATAAGTCCCCTAGAACTTAGAACTACTTAAACCTAACTAACCTAAGGACATCACACACACCCATGCCCGAGGCAGGATTCGAACCTGCGACCGTAGCAGTCCCGCGGTTCCGGACTGCAGCGCCAGAACCGCTATACCACCGCGGCCGGCTTCTGTCACTCAATGTACATATGTAGAAACACGCAAAGACTTATAAAGACGTCACAGACAGTAGACAACACAGTTTAATGTTCAGTTACTATTCACTTATTCACAGAAGCACGTGAGAAAAGACTACACTGTGTGGGTTACAGTGTAAGTAGATTGTTTAGTTTTTTTATTGGTAACGCCACGTGGCGCTCTTTATGAAAATCACTGGCTGTGCTGTGCGCAGTCTGTGGCTGGTTTGCATTGTTGTAATATTCGCCATTGTAGTGTTGGGCAGTTGGCTGTGAACAGCGCATAGCGTTGCGCAGTTGGAGGTGAGCCGCCAGCAGTGGTGGATGTGGGGAGAGAAATGGCGGAGTTCTGAAATTTGTAAGACTGGATGTCATGAACTGCCATATATATTATGACTTTTGATGACTATTAAGGTAAATACATTGTTTGTTCTCTATTAAAATCTTTCATTTGCTAACTATGCCTATCAGTAGTTAGTGCCTTCCGTAGTTTGAATCTTTTATTTAGCTGGCAGTAGTGGCGCTCGCTGTATTGCAGTAGTTGGAGTAACGAAGATTTTTGTGAGGTAAGTGATTTGTGAAAGGTATAGGTCAATGTTAGTCAGGGCCATTCTTTTGTAGGGATTTCTGAAAGTCAGATTGCGTTGCGCTAAAAAAAAAATTGTGTGTCAGCTCAAACACAGTCATGTATAATTTTTCTGAGGGGACGTTTCATATGTCGACCCTTAGCCGAGGATACCTCACTGGAATCTTCTGTTTTTTTCTTGTTTTTGTGTAATTAGTGTAGCCTTTGTTTATTGATAGCGCATAATCATAGAGAGAATTTTCTTTGTAATTGTAGTTTTTCATTGTTGTACAGTAAAACAGTTGTGGCATACATGTAGATTTGCAGCAAGTATTTCGCAGCTGGGCTTGCAATTAAGTAGACCATATTTCCACTGCTATGTTAATGTATTATCTTATTTTGCTCTTCAAATTGTGCTTTTCTGTGTTATCGTGTGAAATATTGTGACAATTATGGCGTGTGAAAAACGTAATACTAGGCTCCAAAGTAAACTGAGAAATGACAGTGAAGACAAAAGCAGTGTGTTAGCGCCACCGTGTAATGAATTAACTAATGTTCAACATAGTAATTTGGTAATTGTGCATAGGGAAATTGAGCGGGCGGCAAACAATGGCGTAGGCAGTGAAACAATTAGTGAACAGGGAAGCATTATCGATCGATCGGTCGGCAACAGCTCGCCTCAGGAATCCGAAATGACAGGACACAATTTTGCAAATACTGTAGATTCAGGTTTTGCGTCCTCACCGTTTTCTCAAACTAGTTAAGACACATTTTCTGCTTGCCAAAATGTGAATGTTGCCGGTGCAAATGCAATGCCAAAAAGCGTAGAGGAACTGATTCCAGACACTAATGCATTGTTATTACAGCTAATGCAACAAATGGAACAAAATCAGAGACAAACACAGCAAAAGCTTCAAAAGTTGGACACAATGGAACAAAATCTTCAAAAGTTAGACACAATGGAACAACACCAGAGACAAACACAGCAACAGTTAGACACAATGGAACAAAATCATTGACATACACAGCAAAAGCTTCAAAAGTTAGACACCACACTTGAACAAACACGTGAAGATTTAACTACTGAGTTACATAACATTGAATCGAAATGTCAAAAAGTCTGTAATGAAGTAAAAACACAAATTTGTGAGCATTTTCAACCTATTTTTTCGCGGCATGAAAATGCGTTACAGAATCACGAAGCAGCCATAAAAGAACTGCAAACCATTCTTCATGAAAATCACGACACCTTGCAAGCTAAAATTGACTCAGTTGCATCTACCGATTCGGTTACGCAACTTACAAACACTCAGGAAAACTTAAAGGACACAGTAGATACTCTGAAACTTGGTTCACAAAAACACACTGAGGAAATAAGTACACTATCGGAGAAAGTAGCCGAACTTTCGGACCGGTTCACTAACTTATCTACAAAGGTAGATGATGATTGATGATCTGAATGAGACAAGACCTGTAGCCATCACTGACACAGAAGAGTATGAACAAATTAAGAAATTCAAACAAAATCAGAATCAAATTAATACGCAACACAAAAGAGAAATCCGGGAAGTATAAGATCAGTTGGCACAAGTAATACAAAAATTACATATTTCAGAGGACACTCGCGCTCCAACACGGGAAGAGGGACTTAGAAATACGGAACAACCACAAAATAATAACACAGGACACTTCGGAAATTATGAAAGAAATTGGCAAGGCACACCGAATTTTGAGATGGAACCGCCGAAACGACGTAACAATGACCGTCATGCGACTCGCCGACATGATGATTTTGACTATAAGCTGTTCATTACTACACGTAAATTCAAAACATTTAAGAATTCTGGCAACGACATTCATCCAGAAGCATGCCTCCATCAATTCTTTCATTGTTTTCCTCCCAACTGGTCGTTAGAACACAGATTAGAATTTATGTGTGGCTACTTAGAGAATGAACCAGCTGTAAGAATGTGATCGGTCATTCACGATTGTCACAGTGAAGGAGAATTTTATCATGCCTTCCTCTCAGCATATTGGTCTCAAGCTACACAAGACCGAGTAAAACATAGCATCATAATGATGAAACATTTCGAACAATCTGAATTTTCTAGTCTTGTGAAATATTTTGAAGACATGTTGCATAAGAATCAGTATCTGTCATACAGCCCCTCAGAACTCATCCGCATTTACTTAATCAAATTGCTTGAACATTTACGACATAGTATTTTGGCAGGACGTTGCAAAGACGACATTGAACCTTTTCAGGTACTGTTGCAAGAATTAGAAATTGACACTGACAATCGCGGGACGCGAAAAGAGGAACACAACAATTACAGGTCACATCCGTCACAATTCTGCGATGATAGAAATGATAACTGGACACGACAAGGCTATTCTTACAAAGCAAATCGTGACCAAAACAGACACCATCCGTATGACAACCGTTGCCAGAATAATAGTTACAGAGAAAGATCGCATTTCCGTAGTAATGAATATGACAGAGATAACCATAGAAACAAACAATATGGGAACCAAAACAATTATTATCAAGGGAGACAGAATAACTTCAGACGCAACAGTTCAGCGCGCAGTTACGATTAAGGGAGAAATGCTTCACCACGTGACCGACAAGAAAGAAATTACAGAAACCACCGACATGACGACAGACAATATAATCTTAACGACAGACCTGAATTTCATCAGAACTGGATTCAAACAGGGCAGTGCCCTCACGACAAGGTGAATTTGTAGAAGTTAGGTCTCCAAACCCCAATAACGACGCGCGCCAACAAAGTGACAATAGGCAATGACTCATACCGCTGGCAGCCACAAAACGTAGGTATGAAACTAACGACGCAGCTGCCGTAGCTAGTAATTACGTAAAAATGGAAGACGTTAGGGGCATCTTACTCCAAGAACGCGACGTAAAACATAACAACATTGCATATCCTGTGGTTCACATTACAGTAAATGACGTAAAATTTACGGCAGTACTTGACTCTGGCAGTCCCATTTCAGTAATTAGTGAAACAGCCTTCAGCAAATGCAACAAATCGAACGATTGCCCCACACTTCCGTTACGTAAGATTAAATTACAAGGTGCAATCTTTGGAAAAAGTGTATATGTACGCCAACAAACCAACTTAGAATTCTTTTGTCAAAGCCACAGCTTCTCTATGAACTTTCTTATTGTTCCATTATTGTCGACGGAAATTATACTGGGAGTAGACTTTTTGAATGAATACAAAGCAATCTTAAACTTTCACGATGATGAAATAAGTTTAGAAAAAGAAGGTAAGTCAGTAGCTTTGAAGTTTGAAGATTGAGTCTCTAACCATGACGAAGAAATTAATCGGCTTTACCTTCTGTTAGACAACAGTTCGGAATTTTCGGCGGAACTTGACACTAACAATCACTCTGCAAGTACTGACAGGGATGATATCGATGGCGCATTTGATACTAAGCAGTTAATTCAGAATAAAATTCAAACAATTGAGAACTGTAATGACACTTATAGGCAGGACCTTTTTGAGATTTTACAAGCACATTCCACAGTTTTTACTCACAAAACGAACGATCAAGGGATTTCGATACCAATTTCGTGTTCGTGAGCATACTAAATTTTGTGTTAGACCATACGTAATTCCGGCGCATTATAGGGATCGTGTTAGAACAGAAGTACAATCTATGCTTGACGAGGGCAGTATTGAGCCTGCAGTAAGCTCATACAACAATCCATTACATGTTGTTGAGAAGAAAAATGGATCGACCGGGCTTGTCTTAGATTCGAGACAAAACAATAGTATTATCATTCCTGAAACAGACAGGCCGCAAATGTTGGAAGAACTTCTTCAAAATTTTAATGGTGTATAAGTGTTGTCTTCCATTGATCTCAGCTCCAGCTTTTATCAGATCGAACTTCATCCAGAATGTAGAAAATACACAGCTTTCCTTTGTTTCGGCGTTTGTTATCAGTTTCGGAAACTTCCTTTTGGTTTGAACATTTCTTCGGCAGCATTCATTCGCGGGCTAAATTCCATATTGCCTGAGTTCTTAAAACGTCACAGCACCTTATATGTGGACGATATTCTAATAGCAGAAGCTTCATGGGAACAACATAATCGCATCCTCAACAGTTTGTTACGTATTTTTGCAGAATCTGGAATTACAGTTAACTTGGAAAAGTCTGAATTCGGTAGGTCAAAGGTGAGGTTTTTGGGACATATTATTTCTTCTGAAGGCATTCAGCCGGATTCTGAAAAGTTAGAAGCAATCAGAGCCATTCCAGTTCCATCCACAAAAAGACCATCCGCAGTTTTCTAGGTCTCGTAAATTTTTACTGTCGTTTTCTGAATATGCAAATTCTACTTACACCAAAACTTCGTTCTCCCACTGGAAAAAATACTATTTGGAACTGGGATGAACAAGCACAGTTGGAATTCAATTCTTTGAAAGAAGCGATACTTAATGCGCCAATACTAGCTCATCCAGATCTGTCACAAGATTTCTGCCTTAGCACGGATTCTTCTAAAGTCGGTCTTGGTGCCCATTTATTTCAAGAAGCCACAGAAAATGACACTACTGTTCAGAAAACCATTGCTTTTGCTAGCCGAGTGCTAACAAAATCTGAAAAAAATTATTCCGTTACTGAATTAGAAGCTTTAGCTATTGTTTGGGCATTTAACAAATTCCGTTTCTTTCTTTCTGGTAAGAACGTAAAAGTATACAGTGATCATCGTGCATTACAATTTCTTATGTCTTCAATATTAAATCATGACAGGTTAAAACGTTGGGCATTGTTTCTGCAAGAATTCCACTTCACAATGGTCTACATCCCCGGCAAGGAGAACATTGTTGCGGACGCACTGTCACACGCCCCGGCTGGGCTTGAGAAAAGTAACACAGAAGGCAACCTCGAGAAAAATTTCAGTATTCTTTACATTCAGAAAGTCGCCTTTGAAAACTTCATCACCACATCTTTAAAGGACATTGTTCATGAACAAGATAAAGATCCGATTTGGAAAGACATCAAAAGTAAATGGCATGAAAAGACACACACTCAGATTGGGCATTATTATCTGGTTAGAAACAACATACTCTTCAGACGCTGCACTGTTGGTGACAAGCTATGGGTACTTTGCATTCCTGACGATTTTGTTAATAAGCTCATTTGGTACATTCATTTCAGCTATGCACATTTTGGTCCACGAAAATGTTATCATATTCTTCGGACGACTTGTTATTTTAACAATATGGAAAAGAGAATTCGAAGAGTCTTGTCTATCTGTAAACTTTGTCAAAAGGCGAAACCATCTACTATCTCACATCGTGCTCCGTTGTTTCCTATTATTCCTTCTAAATTAAAAGAATTTGCTGCTGTTTATCTCTTGGGACCCCTTGTCAGAACATCGAATGGATTTTCGTACGTTCTAGTCGCTGTTGAACTTACTTCAAAATTTGTTTCTTTCACTCCATTACGTAAAGCCACTGGACGGTCTGTATCCAACGCCTTTATTAAGAATTTCTTACGTGAGGTTGGCCACGTTGCTAAAGTCATTTCAGATAACGGACCGCAATTCAGATCTGCTGTTTGGTCACGCATGCTTCGGAATCATAAAATCAAACCTGTTTTTATTTCATTGTACTCACCACATTATAACCCGTCTGAAAGGATTATGAAAGAAATCAATAAGCTTTGCAGACTTTATTGTCACAGAAAGCATCAGCATTGGGACAGATATTTACACTTATTTCAAAATGTGCTGAATGAAATGCCTCATGAGTCCACTGCTTTACCACCTACTATTGTACTGAAGAATGAAGAACCACCAAACAGAATCAGAGAGCTTGTACCTTTCCGGAATACACGTAAACTTCGACACAAGGACATAATTGTTTGGCTATTAAAAATATAAAATCTGCAGCAAACAAAAGGAGAAAACTACACGGTAAAGCAAATGCAAAGAAATTATACATTGGTCAGAAAGTTCTCATTAAAGCTCATTCATTATCACATAAGAAGAAACACTTGAGTCACAATTTCTTTCTAGTTTACAATGGACCTTACAGAATCCGACGTATACCACATGATAATTGCGCTGAAGCTGAAACTCTGCATACTAGGAAGAGTAAAGGATTGCACCACATTTCACATGTAAAACCGTTTATTGAAAGATAATCTACTTTTTAACTTTGTTTTTGCCATATAACTTTTCACTTTACATTACTAGTATGCTTGTCAGACTTAGAATCTGTTAACATGCAACAATGTTTGAAGTTAAATATCCAGTCAAGAACCAAGAGAACTTATTGAAACAGAAATTACGAATGCATTGTTATAGTGAACAGACGTCACAGTGCTATTGTGTGTGTACATTGTTGCTGGTTAGTTGCACAATTACGTAACGACTATAAGGCTTACATACTTAGAACGTATATTGGTGCTGCTAATGAGATTTTAATGCAACATTTTGGTTTACTTGAACTTGAACTGTGAGATACCAGACGACACAGTGGTTAGTTTATGTGACAACTACACGGCTTTATCACGACGCTACTAATGAGTGACAATTTACAATGTTGCTTTTGAGGTGTTTCTGTTTTATATTTGCACAGTTTTTCTGCATTATTCTGGAAAGTAAAACATGTTTTAGCAGTAACTTTTGTGGTATAGCAACAATGAGACAGCCTTTCTCGTGGCACAACAATACGTTACTGTACAGTACTTTCTTCATCATGCCAATAAACATAATAACTACGATATCTATACGCAAAACATTTCACTTTTGTTTATCATGAGGTAAATACATTGACTTCTGCAGAACTTAGCTTTCGGAGGACGATAACTACGACACTTCCACAGAGATTATGTAGCAACAAGACGCACAGTTTCGGGCTACAGTACACATATTTGAGTGTTTAATTTTATACTTAAAACATTTATTTTTAAAGATTTTTGAATTACAAAGAAAGTTTTCCGTGATACATTTCATTCCATTGCTGTAATCTGTAACACCTGAGGGTATAATTACATTAATCCTCAGGGGGGGTACACGCTTACTTTGTGTACCATGTGTGTGGCAAGCACAAGGAGCCCTAGCTAATATGGTATTTGCTTATACAACTTTACACATCAGTACCATATTTCTCCAACACAGAATTACACAGCTATCTGATTATTTAACAGAGAAACAAAAATTTTTTTGCCAGTGACACATGTTTACGCAATTACACAGTTGGATAGTTTCACACTTATGAAATTGTGTTTTGTCTGTACTTTGTGAACTGTTCATATTTTTTCGGAACCATTGTGATACTATGAGAGCTTTGAATGATGTATTTGGTATGGGATCATGACTTTTAAAGTACGAGAAATATTTTATGTCTATACATCTGATTATGACTACTGTCTTTCTAGTTGAGAGGTTTGTTTACTGCCTTATGAAATGCCATATGGCTAATGAAATGTGCAGATAATTTTTTTTAGGTTTAGACATTATTACAGAAAGCTACGACGTTTTTGAGATTTGACTGAGGTGTTATGATGTTATTTTTTATGACGACGATGTGTATTATGCTGTTGAGGTATGTTTATGATCAATAAGCTGATGCTATATGAGGAATTTGATTATGCTACGTATCGGTTATGATGAAATATTGTAGAAGTGTCGACGATATGTATATGTATAATAAGGTAAGGAATAATGAGTAGTGGTTAGCGACTCTGATTTGTGGAAAAGGTTGTTGGAAACCAAGAATCGTACTTTAAGAGTTATGAAATGTATGTAAATGCCTGAATGTATCACAATGCCGACGAAAGTTTCTTGGACACTGTTATATCAATAGGATTTTGTTTCTACACATTTGTAATGCAAATTCTCAACCTTTGAATTTTTTTTTATATGAGACTGCCCCTGTAGCGGAAACTGCTGTCGTAAATATTTCACTAAGAAAGGTAAGTGACCTTGACGTAATGCGTTTTGGGCGCCCAGCTGAGAGGTAGTCGTCTGATAAAAGAAAGCCAGTAGGTGCAAAAAAAAAAAAAAAAGAGGCCATTATCCTCGCTATTGACATTTCTTTGTCGAAAGCATCGCAAATACGACACGCACAAACTTGAAAACATATGATAACACTGTGGCACTCTTAATTTATTATATTTACTGAAATGTCTAATGAAATGACAAGAAATATTTTATGTCTATACACCTGATTGTGACTACTGTCTTTCTAGTTGAGAGATTTTTTTTACTACCTTATGAAATGCCATATGGCTAATGAATGATGTTTCATGCCTTCCTTTGTACATATTTCCTCATTTTCTTTAATATCTAGTTTCTAGCTGCACTGCAGCATTGGTTATTATAAAATTTAATAGATGTACTAATACCACTATTTTCTGTCTAAAGACCCAGTAAAGAATACGTTTCTCATATACTTTCTTAGAAAAGAGAGCACAAATAGACATTTCCCTTCACAAGAATAGCATAAATAATTTTTTTAATGACTTGGTAACTTTCTTGCAGAGTAAGTATTTGTGATGCATCACTCTAGTGTTAAGATGTGACATAGGTATTAGACATGGCCATTTTTAGTGTAATAATTTTTCTGCTTGAGCTATGTCATGTTTAGATATAAGTTATTGCATTTGCTGCTGCTGTTTGCCAGGCATGGTGCTACTAAATTTCACTTTACATTACTCTGTTAAGCCAGTTTTACTGCGAATTTATTTTTCTTGTTTGCTGTGCATTGCCTTATATTAGTTGTAATATTGCATTTGCTTTGCTAATTTATGCTGCTTGCTTTGCCAATTGTATTTTTTATCATTGCTGTTTGTGTTAATTGTTTTGTGCTGCTGCATTGCCTCGTTCCTTAGTTTAGCATATGAGTTCAGTAGATTTAAGTTAGCTTAAGATGGGGTAGGCTATATGAGAGAACGAGTTGTGATGAATTGGAAGAAATGCATTGAGAAGCTATAAGAAAATGGTTTGGCCATAAAAGTATTTTGAAAGAGGATATGAGCAAAAAATTAGGGTTTAGGGACAACAGGTTTAGGTAGGATTTTCTTGGAAATAAATGATGAGGTAAGATAATGGAAAATAAATAATGAGGTAAGAAATATGTGAACATAAAAATACAGAAAGCATGTTTGGATAGGATTTTTTTGGTGGAAACAAATGTTGAAATAAGACGAAAGATCTATGGAATGAAGTTTTTAGGTTGAACTGCAGTACCAAATGTTACACTGAAAACAAACCCTGCCCTTTCCTCTTGTGTTATTCTGCTATGTGTTTGTGTACTCTTGTATATTTGTGTTTTTTCTGTCTTTATGTGTTTAGCTGATATGAGTTATGTTGTGGAATTTTTGTAATAATATGTTATTTTCTTTATAAAGATGTTTAGACATTATTTATTCTGTTTTGTTTTAATGCTCATGTGTGAAGTTGATGTTTCAAAAGTTATTCTGATATTTTTTGTATTTACTTATGTCATAATTCCTGTAACAGTGATGTATATGTTTATTTCTATTCTTTTGTAAAGTCTGTGTTACTACAAATGTTATCTGTATTGTTATGTTCTTTAATGATGTATTTTGTATCTTTGTTATTGTAGTCTTATGTTATAAAATTGTAATTGACACCAGTTCATCAAATTAAGTAACTTGTAAGTTCCATTTCACTGCACACGTTTCTGTTGGTCATAGTACACGGACAATATGTGAGAAGTAGGGACTGATAGTGTTTGCACGTGTGTTAATAAGGGACTGGATAACAGCATTGCTCGTTCTAAGGACATTTCAAACAAATTTTTTGTGAGTGGATATGTGGTGGTTTATGGACTTGCTATATTCTCCGCAAGTCTCTTCGATGGTGATTGTGCACCTGCACAGTCGCAAAAGATGGCTGCTGGCCGTCTCTACGAGGACTACAGTGGGTCTGTATCTTTGATGGCCCACCAGTACCATAATTTCTACAAGGACTACAGTGGGTCTGCACGTTTGATGGCCCACCAATACCGTAATCTCTACCAGGACTACAGTGGGTCTACTCTGTGATGACCTACCTACCAGTATTCTTCAAAACTTCGACTGACTCTGCGACGGGTTTGCTCTGTTGTGGCCCATTACCCGTCTGCATGTCGAGAGTCAGCACTGTCTTTCCGTTGGAAGGACAACACTACTTCTTCAAGAGTGCATGGAAATCCACTACTTCCGTGTGCATTTTCTTTTACTGCTCAGACTTTGAGAAAAACACTGCTATTTTACTGTGATGAATGATCAGGACTGTCTTTATGGACTGTGGGAAAATTTTAGCTTTTGACCAACATTCTATCAATGAGTGTGTGCATTTGATTTATTTGTTATTGTGATGATGAAATTTTTTTTCAAATCTGTATTGGCCACTGCCCAAAACAATTTGTAAAATTTTTTGTGGGGAGCATTGGGGCTATGTAAGTAGACTGTTTACTTTTTTTATTGGTAACGCCACGTGGCGCTCTTTGTGAAAATCACTGGCTGTGCTGTGTGCAGTCTGTGGCTGGTTTGCATTCTTGTAATATTCGCCATTGTAGTGTTGGCCAGTTGACTGTGAACAGCGCATAGCGTTGCGCAGTTGGAGGTGAGCCGCCAGCAGTAGTGGATGTGGGGAGAGAAATGGCGGAGTTTTGAAATTTGTAAGACTGGATGTCATGAACTGCTATATATATTATGACTTTTGATGACTATTAAGGTAAATACATTGTTTGTTCTCTATTAAAATCTTTCATTTGCTAACTATGCCTATCAGTAGTTAGTGCCGTCCGTAGTTTGAATCTTTTATTTAGCTGGCAGTAGTGGCGCTCGCTGTATTGCAGTAGTTGGAGTAACGAAGATTTTTGTGGGGTAAGTGATTTGTGAAAGGTATAGGTTAATGTTAGTCAGGGCCATTCTTTTGTAGGGATTTCTGAAAGTCAGATTGCGTTGCGCTAAAAAATATATTGTGTGTCAGTTTAAACAGTCATGTATAATTTTTCTAAGGGGACGTTTCATAACAGGCACTACTTCTGCTGCTGTCGGTGCGCTTGAGTCCGCGGCTAGAGCTTTACTCTGTACTGTCTAACCTGTACTCTCGTCAGTGGCAGCACTTGTTGTGCTGGGCAGTGATTCCAACAATATGATACTTGATATAAGAGAAGAAGAACATGGAGAAGAAGAGCGAGAAATGATGGGTTAACGTTAGCAGGCGAGATTGAAGATATAAGACAAACATACACAGGGATGAGGAAAGCAGTGTGACAGAGATATTGATTTTTTGTTGAAGGAGAGGAGCAGGAATATGCCAGTAAGGAAACTATGTCGATGGTAAGAGATTTAGTTTTAATCTCCCCTTCATACTGCGTGGGTCTGGATTAGACACGTTACCGAGTTACAGACTCGTATTGCTATACTGGAGAATGAGGTGGAGGAATATTTAGTGTTATGCTTAGGTATAGCCAGGAAGCAGGAAGTATACTATAGTGTATTGTGGATACGTAGTTATCACACGAGAGAAAAGATATTGGAGAAGGAGGTAGAGGAATATTTAGTCTCATGCTTAAGTATAGCCGCGGCGCAGAAAGTATCCGAGCTTGTATTGTGATGATGATACAAGGGAAACGATATTGAGGACAATATTGTAGAAAAGGAAGAGTTTCAGATGAATATCAGATTGCAGTGAAAGGCCTAAATTTAAACAAACACCTACACAACATTCTCTTAAAGTTATTGAGTTCGTTGAGGAGAACCAGCCATGACGAAATTATAGTATGCCCACGAACTTCAAGAAGATTGTAATAATTCCAGTTCCAAAGAACGCAGGTGTTGACAGGTGTGAATATTACCGAACCATGACTAGTGTTTCCTACTTCTGGCAGTGGCATGAATTATTTACTGAAGAATGGAAAAATCTGTTAGAAGACGACCTCGGGGCAGTTCTGGAGAAATGTAAGAACACGGGAAGCAATACTGATCTCAAGGCTTATATAAGAAGGTAATTTCGGATTGCCAACTGGAATACACGTTTTGAAATTCTGAAAGTATTTGGGATAAAAAGCAGGATGTGTGAGATTATGTACAAATTGTACAGAAAGTCGACTGCAATTCAACAGTTGAAGGACATCAAAGGGAACAGTAATTGAGAAGGAAGCGAGACAAAGTTGTAACCCACAGCGGATGATGCACAATCTGTACTTTGAGCAAGCCGTGGAGGAAAACAAGGAGAAAATAAGAGAGGGAATTGAGTCAAGGAGAAAAAAATAATAACTTTGAGGTTTTCCGATCACATTTTAATTTTGTAAAAGACAGTAAAGGGCTTGTAAGGTGAGTCGCAGAGAATGAAAGGAGTCTTGAAAAGAGATTGTAAGATGAACGTGCCCAAAAAATAAGGGTGATGGAATGTATCCGAATTAAATTAGGTGACGCTGAGATAAATGAGTTAAGAGATGAGACAATAAAAGTAATCGATAAGATTTACGTTTCGGGAGCAAAATCAGTGACTTTTGTCGAAGTGAAGAGGATATTAAATGCATTCTGGCAATAACAAGAAGAGCATTTGTGAAAAGGTGAAGTTTGTTAACATCAATCACAATTTTAAGAATTCTTTTCTTATTGTGCTTCGATGTATGAAAGTTAAAGGTGGGCAATGAAGACTTCAGTGGTGCTGCAGGAGAATGGCGAAGATTTGACGGATAGATAAGATGACTGATAAGAAGCGATAGAATACAGATGTGGAAAAACTATATTTGTGGTACAACTTGACTGACAGAGAGGACTGAGTGGTAGGATACATTCTGATTACGTTTGCCATACGTCCGGGATTAGCCCAGACAGTACTGGTTTTTTGTGCTGTCTGCTGTCTGCGGCTGCAAAAATATACTAGGTTTGTGGCTTTTATGACTAACGACAATCTTTTAAAATTTTAAACCAATATGTTCGACACTGCATTTTTAAACGTTCTCTTGCGGCAAGCGCTAACGTCGATGGGGAGATGTGGCTACCGTTTCTGTCACAATTTTTTACTCAATCATTTGTCAACGCATCAGGGGCCATGTGTCTGTCTTATTTTTGTGTGTTAAGTAACTTGCGTTTATGTTTTTGATCGTTTTATCTCTATTCAGTTTTTGTCTCATCGTTCAGCAATGCCCAGAAGAATGTTAGTGTTTGATGTTAATCTTCAACAGGAATACACATTTCTGAAATCATGTAATGACAGTGATACTGAACGTGTTTACTGCGTACTGGAGAATTTTCTGTTGCGCTACATTTTCATCCCCGACTGCTGAACACGAATTCTGTTTCAAAACGTCAGACTGCACATCTAAATTGGTTATAAGGCCCAAAATTTTCATCTGGTAGAAGAAAAACCGGGGCAGTTGCTGTTAACGTTATTTCGCCATTTGCATTTGGTCATATCTTGCGTTCCTTGCAAAATATTAATTATGTAACAGTAACAGTAATGATGGGTAGGTCAAACAGAAGTGAAGTAAAACTGATTCCGATTGTTGTAAGGAATTTCAGTATGCAGGAGGGAATTGAAGTTAAACTTTTAAATGTCGATGAAGTCTGAGGCAAAACTGCTCAAATGTTTACAGTGTGTGACAAAAATATAAACACGGGGGAAAGTAGTTTTGTTATGCTGTTGACTGCACTAACAGTAGATTTGTGGGTGTGAAGAGAAAGGGGAATGCAAGGGTGTTCAGACAAGTTCACAGTGATTCAGATAGTGATAATTAGTTGTTCAGCCCGCGTTGTACGCAAACCACTTGTGAAGAAAGACATTTCAAGTGAAAAATAGAACTGAATGAATGAAGTTTAACGTTTCAATGAACTGTTAAGACTTTTAAATAATTAAAAAAAAGAGTGCCTGGGTAGGACCTAAAAAGTGTTATTGTTGTTGTGGTCTTCAGTCCTGAGACTTGTTTGATGCAGCTCTCCATGCTACTCTATCCTGTGCAAGCTTATTCATCTCCCAGTACTTACTGCAACCTACATCCTTCTGGATCTGCTTAGTGTATTCATCTCTTGGTCTCCCTCTACAATTTCTACCCTCCACGCTGCCCTCCAATACAGAATTGGTGATCCCTTGATGCTTCAGAACATGTCCTACCAACGGCTCCCTTCTTCTAGTCAAGTTGTGCCAAAAACTCCTCTTCTCCCCAATTCTATTCAATACCTCCTCATTAGTTATGTGATCCACCCATCTAATCTTTAGCATTCTTCTGTAGCACCAAATTTCGAAAGCTTCTATTCTCTTCTTGTCCAAACTATTTATCGTCCAAGTTTCACTTCCATACATGGCTACACTCCATACAAATACTTTCAGAAACGACTTCCTGACACTTAAGTCTATACTCGATGTTAAGAAATTTCTCTTCTTCAGAAACACTTTCCTTGCGATAGCCAGTCTACATTTTATATCCTCTTTACTTCGACCATCATCAGTTACTTTGCTCCCCAAATAGCAAAATTCCTTTACTACTTTAAGTGTCTCATTTCCTAATCTAATTCCCTCAGCATCACCCGACTTAATTCGACTACATTCCATTATCCTCGTTTTGCTTTTGTTGATGATCTTCTTATATCCTCCTTTCAAGACACTGTCCATTCCATTCAACTGCTCTTCTAAGTCCTTTGCTGCCTCTGACAGAATTACAATGTCATCGGCGAACCTCAAAGTTTTTATGTCTTCTCCATGGATTTTAATACCCACTCCGAATTTTCCTTTTGTTTCCTTTACTTAAAAAGTATGGTACGCCTAATTCTAATAAATCAAAGGATCGTCAGTTTGGTAATGGAGAGAAGTGTGGAGGATAAAAAATTGTATCCTAGACTGCCGTGAGCAGGTTACATGGATGAAGATTGTGAAACTTAAGCATAGATGAACAAGCTTGCAAAGGGATGACTAACACGGAGAGCTGCATCAACCAGTTTTCGAACTGAAGACCACAACAGTGACGATGGGCAGCTGATACGCGAGAGGTGTTGAGGACACCAGTGATTAACAAATCGGTGAAGATAACTGCGTGTGTGAAAATCACATTGCCTACCCAGTCTGAGCGTAGCAAGATTTGACACCGCTTTCCCGGCAGCATCCTGCCGCACAGGTAAAGCCTGTGCGTGCTGCAGCTGCGGTGCCGCAGCGCACGGTGTTCCGGCCGCGACTGTACCGGGCCAGCGCACGTGACTCATCCCACCGCAGCACCCACCCTCCCGAGCCGATCCCAGCCGGGCGTCGCTCTCTCTCTCAGCAGCACGGGCCATTCATTTTGCTCAGCTGTCCCCAAACGTGCAAAACCGTTCCAGAAACAGCTCGCACCGAAACGCTTCTGTTTGTGGTAGGGTTGTATCCACGAACCTGTCTCTCACTATAGACCTTACTCAGCCGAGCAGCGCAGGGCTTGCGATACACGTTTATCCCTGGCAGCGACGTCTTCCGCAAAAAATCCAATCCTGTACTACATTTACAAATTATTCTTTGATTCCAGTACGGTTTTGGGCCCGTCTGTCCTGATCTTCATTTCTGTGTATCTACACTATACAGGAAATGGATTATTATGTTCTAAAATTGCGTCGGCGAACAAAACAATATGTTCCGTCAACTGGCGCAAATGCCGAGATATGAATGTATTGTGGATGTGACTGAACCTTGTATGATGTGATGGGGCGCTCTTCTGAAGTACGCCTACGTAAACACTAAACAAATTTTTGTCCCATCTGCTTAACGCCCACTTGAACTCCTCTGTCAATGTGAGCTGCTACTGTATGCAGTAACGTAATGGACGACCTGCAATGAATAACAAAACAGAATTAACCGGAACGTTCGTTATGTCTTGGTACTCTGAGCTGACAGGTGAATCCATCACATTTACCTAGCGACACGTAGCAATCAGCATAAGAAATAGACACAACATGCACTGTTTTCGGGAAAGAATTAGTGTTGTGCATACTATTTCAAAAAATATCATCGGAGAGCGATCAGTAAGATACGATCTCTAAAAGGGCAGAAACAAAAACGCAGCAACAAATTACGATAAACTTTCCACTGTGAATCACAGTCTCTGAAACACGTCTGGTAGCTTACAGGAAAAGTTGATTACATTTAAAGTCTGACTCTAACTCACACTCCATCACACTGCTATATACTTTTGTCTCTTATCCACTCATCATGGCTCCCCTACCCCTCCCCCCCCTCCCACCCCAAAAAAAGAAAACAACAACTCCATCGCTATTCCTTCTCTACTCTTACACCGTACATAAATACACAGAAACATACTTAAATAGCATTATACACTTACAATAATCTAAATTAAAAGAGAATATTTGTAGGTCAAAGAAAAAGTAGTGGGAAGGTTATGTTGGCAACACTACAAAACACAAACAGCAACACATATCTGAAGTGCAAAACAAACAAAATACAGTGGTGTGCATAAAAGTGTGTTGTGAGAAATGCATAGTGCTGCAGAATATCTAAAAGGTAGACGAAAATTATTAGTGTCTAACACAGAAAAACAACGATGTCCTAACAGACTGAATTTCCCGATGTAAGCGAGAAATCAGCCGAAAAATCACAGTAAGTACAAACAAACCTATTCTTAATGATTTTTCGATACTAAAAGCAAATCAAAATGTAAATAAACTTAATTACAGACCACTGATCATGTTTTACCTCAATAAAGCGAAACACATCTGGTGAAAAAATCATGCATTTGTAGTTACGAAGACGGATCAATAAATACCCTCATGAATTATAAAGCAACTACGAACACTATGGCCACACAAATGAAGAAATTGGGATCGACTTCACGAGATCCATAATTTATTGAGATCTATCTGGAGGGAGCTGTAGACGGCAAGAACTGTAGAGTACGACAGAGTGTACAATACATCAAGAAAATAATTGAGGACGTAGGTTGCAAGAGCTACTCGAGATGAAGAGGTTACGACAGGAGACGAATTCGTGGCGGGCCGCATGAAACGAGCCAGAAGACTGATGACTCAAAAAAAAAATCTGGATATTAATACCCTTTTTTTATTAGACAAGACCTCCTCTCAGATAACAATGGCATGTGCCAGACGTATAACAGTGGAGCTAAGACTGTCCGTTGCGCTGGTGATATTAAGACAGTGTCCGAGCCGTTTTTCCCTGCAAGACACTTGACATTTCTCCTGTCTGTAGATTCCACCCAGGAAAAGTGCTGGATTGTTCTTGCCAAGATGTTCTTAATTAAGAGAGATAGCCAATACGAATATGGTTTCTCTAGCAGGCACTAGCTATCATGACATAGAGAAAGCCGCTTGGATTGTGGTAGGCTATTTTGTTTGGACGTAGAATATACTTTAGTGCTATGTTACAGTTTCATTTCAATTGCATAGTCCCTTTTTATTCCATTTTATGTACAAGCATTGCCTATGGTGTTTCTTATACCCGAGTGAGACATACTCATTTTCTCAAAAAGAGTGAGAATTGCTCCTACCCGCCAGGTTAGCCGAGCGCGCTAACGTGCTCCTTCCTGGACTCGGGTAGGCGCGCTGGCCCCGGATCGAATCCGCCCGGCGGATTAACGACGAGGCCCGGTGTGCCGGCCACCCTGGATGTGGTTTTAGGCGGTTTTCCACATCCCCTAGGTGAATACCCGGCTGGTCCCCACGTCCCGCCTCAGTTACACGGCTCGCAGACATCTGAACACTTTCGCACTGTTCCATGGATTACTCTAGTCGCAGACAGTTGGGGTACACTAATTCCTTCCCGTGGGGTACGGGGTAGCGGCAGGAAGGGCATCCGGCCACCCCTTCAACTAACATTGCCACATCCGATTAACCATGCTGACCCTGCGTATCCGCAGGAAAAAGGGCACAAGCGAAAGAAAGAAAAGAAAGTGAGAATTGCTCCTCAATTTGAAACTTTCCCATGAAAGTGTTGGGCAAAGAGCTTGCCTGCTATTTTTCTTTGTAATATGCATTTCAATTGCTCTGATAATGTCTCCTAACAAGAAGTAACTTCAAATGAGAATGTTATCTTATTTTATTGTTTTATTTCGTATTTTTTAGGATTTAACACCCGGAATACTTTGAAATCACAAGCCTGAGGACCAGTGCGGGTTTGAAGACGGCGTAGGAAGAACATTTAATTGTAGTCTTGAAGTAAATGCTTTAGTTTTAGCTAAAGTGATTCGAGAAAACCTAGGCAAATACAACGTGGCCTTGTTCGATCAGGATCTGATCAATTTCTCGCGAGTACAAGACCAAGGTGTTATAAATGTGTAGCTGGCTAGTTAATAGCAGTCTTAGATGACATCTGAGGGACGTGATTGTGAGGTCTGAAATTGTCCAGGCTTACTCGGGTTAGTTCCTCGTTGATCATGGTTATCTTCGGATTCTTGCAAGCGAGAACGACGGCTTAGTTTACCCTCAAGACAATCTCATTTCAGGCGAGTACGTCACTGGATGTGACTTCATTACAGGTACACAATCAGTGTGTGTTTTGAAGGGGGAATAACGTTCAGCCAAAACAGTTGTACCAAAACGTCACTTTCTTTGGGTGGTGCTGGTGCCTGGTCAGTTAATGGACAGAGAGAGAGAGAGAGACAGAGACAGAGACAGAGATAAGATAGACTTCTATAAATATCTGCGTGTCATACATCCTTAGCGAAAGTGACTGTATACTGCCGCCATGTGCAAGAAGACTTCGGCTTGCCTCTAATCCCCTCAAAAAGGTTTGGAACGTACTTCTACGGGAAGTGAAACGTGAACTCGTGTAGTCACTCGTTCTGCCGAGGTTATGCTTTTGTAATGTAATTCAATACGGCACGATTGATGGAAAAACTAGACGATTAGAATTATCCACGAATGATTGTGTGCGTTACATCTGCAGCATCTGTCTGTTTGACCACGTCGGTACTTCGTACGCCCAATGAGGCCGGTTGCAACCATACACTGTGTACTTCATCGGCTCCTCGACGAGCAAGCGCAGCAGTATCTCGCATCGGAAATTAAGTACGTTTCATCTCGTCACAGTCGAAACACAAGGTCCCACTTACCACTTACCTAGTATCCTAGTTGTGCCCACTCACAAAACATTCGCAAACTTCTTCGCTGTTGCTGCCAGCCTGTGGAACGAGTTATCCTGCACTCTGCGAGCAATTGAACGCTCTGTTTCGTTTGACAAGACGCTGGAGCCCTTCCTTCTGTCAGCCTCAAAAAGGCATATGACCAATTCTTCCCTGTATCTTGCCTCAGTTATGCGTGCTTCTCCTTTCCTCTCTCTATCAGTGACGACTCTTTCTTTTCCCCTACATTCATTAACTATGTGATATCACGTTTCTCTTCCCCTGCCTTTTGCATCTCTCTCTCTCTCATGCCCGCTGCTTCTAACGCTCATAATTAAAAGCTGTCTTCCCGTAGTTTCAAATTATTGTTGTACCTATCGTGACTAGTATAATCTGTTTGTGTGCTTTTTTATCTGTATTACAGTAATTTTAATTTCTGGATGTGGTATACGTAAAGTAAAATACACTGACGGAAAAAAATCGCAGCAACAAGAAATAATTAATGTAGAGTAATGAAACTTCCCTAATACATTTGTGTAGGTAACATATTTAAGTACCGATCGAGGTGGCGCAGTGGTTAGACACTGGACTCGCATTCGGGAGTACGACGGTTCAATCCCGCGTCCGGCCATCCTGATTTAGGTTTTCCGTGATTTCCCTAAATCGCTCCAGGCAAATGCCGGGATGGTTCCTCTCAAAGGGCACGGCCGCCTTCCTTCCCCGTCCTTCCCTAATCCGATGAGACCGATGACCTCGCTGTCTGGTCTCCTTCCCCAAAACAACCAACCCACCATATTTAAGTGATTAACACAGCAGGGTCGCAGGTTAATGTAAACGCGAGATAAGCCATTGGAAATGTGAAATACTGGTACATTAATAATGGAAGTAACCGCAAGAATGTTGGATGCAAGCGTGGAAAAGTGTATGCATTGTGCTGTACAGGTGCCGGACGTCAGTTTGTGGGATGGAGTTCCAAGCTGTTGCACTCGGTCGGTCAATACGGGGATGGTTAATGCTGGTTGTGGAAGTCGCTGGGGTTGTCGTCCGATGATGACCCTCATGTGCTCGATTGGAGACGGATCTGGTGGTCGAGCAGTCCCAGGCAACATGTCGATTCTCTGTAGACCACGTTGAGTTACATCTTCGATATGCGGGGGGAGCGTTAGCCTTCTGGAAAACACCCCCTGGAATGCTGTTCATGAATGGCAGCACAATAGGTCGAAACACCAGACTGATGTACAAATTTGCAGTCAGAGTGCGTGGGATAGCCACAAGGGTGCTCCTGCTGTCACACAAAATATCACCACAGATCGTAACTTCAAATGTAGGTTCAGTGTGTCTAGGCTGCAGACAGGTTCGTTTCAGGCCCTCAACTTGCCTTCTTCTAATCAACACTGAGGCATCACTGTCACACAGGCAGTACCGGCTTTCATCAGAAATCATAACAGATCTCCATCCTGGAAGAAGCTGCAGGTTAGTTATAATTAAACTTTTGCTACTTGAGTCGGACTCCATGAAAAACGTGTAATCGTAAGACAATGAAACGTTGTGAAAACTTTTGTAAGCACATTCTGCAGAGAAATACCGAATAAACCACTGAAAAAAAAAAACACTTTTTAACCTCCACATAGGAGAGTAACATTTATTAATTTGCGCACCATGTTAACTTTCCAGGGTACAAAATTTGCCCCGTGTGACGACGGTTTGCATCCACAACAGCCTGGAGCAACATTAGGAACAGCAATTCATAACTGTTGGCAGCACTTTTCGAACGGTGGACCACGGAATGTTCAGCTGTCGTGACACAGCTAGAGCACTGCTTGAAGATCGCAAATTGCGTTCAGCCTTCTCAGCCGTAGCAGCAGTAACTTCTTCAACAATCTGTGGCGGAACTGCCGGCCACTGTGGCCGAGCGGTTCTAGGCGCTTCAGTCCGGAACCGCGCTGCTGTTACGGTCGCAGGTTCGAATCCTGCCTCGGGCATGGATGTGTGTGATGTCCTTAGGTTACTTAGGTTTAAGTAGTTCTAAGTTCTAGGGGACTGATGATCTCAGATGTTAAGTCCCATAGTGCTCAGAGCCATTTGAAGCATTTTGTGGTGGAACAGACCGTCAGCCTCTCCCAGGAGTAATTACCAAATCGCCAGTGAACTCCAACTCCCGAATCATGTTTTTCAATCTCGGTGTGGAAAGAGACATCTTCGTATTCCCTTAATACAGGAGTGTCCACCCGGGTTCCGCGGGGTGCAAGTGGCTCAAGGCAAGTGTCAGTGCGAGCCAAGTTGTAAGAGGTCCATGACTAAGGAATTTGTCGCTAGCGCACTCGAGCAGATGTAATTTCGATGGATTGCTCACGCGCTACCTGCGATATGTAAGCTATAAGAGAATCTCAGACCAGAGAGCAGTGTTGGCAGCAGTAGGAACTGTGTGGCAGTAGGAGTAAGACGTAGCTAGCAGTCTGGTGTAGCGAGTTGGCTGGGCCGGTCGTGGGGAGCGATGGCGGTGCCTGAGCGATGTAGTATAAGGTAAAAGCAGCCTCGCGCATATGTACTACTGTTATATCAAGTCCCATGTAAATGTTTTTTTAAAAAATCTCTTAATAATAATCTTTCTTAAAAATTAACTTTTGACAATCATTCATCTCAATTTAAAGATTTTACTAATTTCTCCAATCCATGGTCATCCCGATTATTGTAAAGACAAATCAGTTGTTTCTTTTTATACATGACAATCTATCGGCCAGCATTGCCCTGAGCTGTGCCAGAAAAATTTCTTATAGGAGCAGATATATATGCGTTATCCGGCGACTTTATTGAGGTAAGAATTTTCAATTTATTCAGTATGATCTTTCAGGGCCATGGCGCAGCACTGCTGACTTCCAAAATTTACCAGTTTAAATTCACAGTCAATTATTGAAAGGTTATAAGTGAGTCACATTTTTTATTGGGAGGTTAGTCACATTGTATTATGGGTAGGGTACGGAATTTGTCTGTTGGTAGGTTATACCAAATGTGAATGTTATACTTATTTTTTTACTGTTGAAAAGTTATATATATATATATATATATATATATATATATATATATATATATATATATATATATATATATATTGTGGGGAGGTTAAGCTGAATGTGAATGATATCCATAATTATTTTTTTCTGTGGGGAGGTTACAAAGTAGTGACATATTTTCGATTTGAAACTCCCGCCACACGATGCAATTCTCTCACTGGTCTATCCCGTTTTAAATTCAAGTCATGTACCTCCGACCGCCTCTCGCCCTCCACCTTTTTTTCAGCTGCTTATTGTTATTGTTAAGTACAGGGTGATTCAAAAAGAATACCACAACTTTAAAAATGTGTATTTAATGAAAGAAACATAATATAACCTTCTGTTATACATCATTACAAAGAGTATTTAAAAAGGTTTTTTTTCACTCAAAAACAAGTTCAGAGATGTTCAATATGGCCCCCTCCAGACACTCGAGCAATATCAACCCGATACTCCAACTCGTTCCACACTCTCTGTAGCATATCAGGCGTAACAGTTTGGATAGCTGCTGTTATTTCTCGTTTCAAATCATCAATGGTGGCTGGTAGAGGTGGCCGAAACACCATATCCTTAACATACCCCCATAAGAAAAAATCGCAGGGGGTAAGGTCAGGGCTTCTTGGAGGCCAGTGATGAAGTGCTCTGTCACGGGCTGCCTGTCGGCCGATCAATCGCCTCGGGAAGTTGACGTTCAGGTAGTTACGGAGAGATAAGTGCCAATGTGGTGGCGCTCCATCCTGCTGAAATATGAATTATTGTGCTTCTTGTTCGAGCTGAGGGAACAGCCAATTCTCTAACATCTCCAGATACTGTAGTCCAGTTACAGTAGCACCTTCGAAGAAAAAGGGACCAAAAACTTTATTGGCTGAAATGGCACAGAAAACGTTCACCTTAGGCGAGTCACGTTCATACTGAGTTGTTTCCCGTGGATTCTTAGTGCCCCATATACAGACATTGTGACGGTTGACTTTCCCGTTAGTGTGGAAAGTTGCTTCATCACTAAACACAATCTTTGAAACGAAAGATTCATCTGTTTCCATTTGAGCAAGGATAAAATCACAGAAATCGATTCTTTTAATCTTATCAGCTGCAGACGGTGCTTGAACCAATTTCAGACGATAAGGTTTCATAACTAACCTTTTTCGTAGGACTCTCCATACAGTTGATTGTGGAATTTGCAGCTCTCTGCTAGCTCTGCGAGTCGATTTTCCTGGGCTGCGAAGAAATGCTTGCTGGATGCGTGCTACATTTTCATCACTCGTTCTCGGCCGTCCAGAACTTTTCCCTTTGCACAAACACCTATTCTCTGTAAACTGTTTATACCAACGTTTAATACACCACCTATCAGGAGGTTTAACACCATACTTCGTTCGAAATACACGCTGAACAACTGTCGTCGATTCACTTCTGCCGTACTCAATAACACAAAAAGCTTTCTGTTGAGCGGTCGCCATCTTAGCATCAACTGACGCTGACGCCTAGTCAACAGCGCCTCAGGCGAACAAATGTACAACTAAATGAAACTTTATAGCTCCCTTAATTCGCCGACAGATAGTGCTTAGCTCTGCCTTTTGTCGTTGCAGAGTTTTAAATTCCTAAAGTTGTGGTATTCTTTTTGAATCACCCTGTATATTATGCGCGGCCCAAAAATGCTCGTCTTACTCCATGTGGCCCATGTAAGCTAAAAGGTTGGATACCCCTGCTTTAATGCGTCGATACTCGCACTCTATTGCTGCTGTTTGGGCGAAACAGTTTTACAAGTAAAGCTCTGCTGACCTTATGCAGACCCTTGTTAACTGTCTGCAACTGTTATTTACACTGATGGTTGTGTTTGAACCCTAAGTCGCCGTGCCAGTACAGGAGCCTAAAGCCAACTCAGGACACTAATATTACTATTGTAGCAACGCAAATACTGCAGGCAGCGCACAGTTCAAATGGTTCAGATGGCTCTGAGTACTATGCGACTTAACTTCTGAGGTCATCAGTCGCCTAGAACTTAGAGCTAATTAAACCTAACTACCCTAAGGACATCACACACATCCATGCCCGAGGCAGGAATCGAACCTGCGGCCGTAGCGTCGCTCGCTTCCAGACTGTAGCGCCTAGAACAGCACGGCCACTCCGGCCGGCCCAGCGCACAGTCTGAACATCATTGCTGTATCGTTTGGTACCCATGCGGTAAATAGTTATCCGTCTACACTGGATCAAGTTGAGAAAGTTTCATTATAACTAGTCCTGAGTTCAGCAGGATGTATTTAGTACTTCCCGGCTTCTCTTCACGTGATTGTGATTGCTTTGGAAGTACTAACTAGTTCTTCAACACATTTAAATCACTTTTTAAAGGCGGACATGTCTGCTTTGTGGGCGTAATATCTGTTTGAAGTCAGAGCCAGAACACCTGAAAGCAATTCGCTTTGAAGTTTTAAAATGCACTCGCTTTTGCGAAGGGCGACACTGTTCGAAGGACTGCAGGCATCTGTTATTAATTTCCGTATCTTTCCGAGAGGGTACAAAGATTTTTACGAGAGATCCGGCACTTGAAGAGTCGGCTCGGTATAAATAATGCATGTCGGTCGCCCTTCATTAGGCACGCGGACACGGCGCTAGGGCCGAGACTGTCGCGTGTACAAAGCGCGTCGTTATACAGCAGGGGGGCGGCGGCGGCTGCCGGCTGCCGGCCACGTGTTGCTTTATGGCTCTCGCACCCCCTGCTCCCAGATGAAGGCGAAGCGCTTCTGTCGATCCTGGGTAGCGGAAACAGCGCCAGGCAGGGCTGCTCCCGTATGCAGTCGCGCCAGGTACAGACGAAGTACGCAGTGCCGCCTTAACCTCAACATTCGACAACTATAGTCCGATTAAAATTACTTGACAGTTGACGTGTATCACTCGCCGCTACAGTGTTGCCACATAGGCTGCCGCTCGACTACAAGTGACACCCAGACACTGCTGGTCACTTCACAGATGCTTTTAATGAGTAACGCAGAGCATTGTTGAGAAGTGGATGCAGCAAGATATGTCGCAGATGCGAGATGCTCTGTCGACAGCTGATTTTAAGCGATCAATGACTGAACTACAGCAGACGACGCGTTATGCGGCCCTGAATTTAAACTCGTGTCCTAAGCTAATCTCAATCTCATGATGTACAATGTATTCGAGAAAACGGTGATCAAGAATCTGCAGCAGAACTAAAATCACACTCGCTTTATTCACAGCTATTGAAGCTATCGTCTACGAGCAGTCTGAGGACAGAAAACATTCGGTTTCGTCGCAAAAAGCGCTATCATTAGTTACCTCAAACTATGCTACACTGATTTTTGAGAACTTTTCTCTCAGAGAACTGCTGTTTTTTTATTACTTAAATGGGAAATGAACAGTCACAACCACAAGAAACTTCTTTTTTTATGAGGTTACCAGTTTCTCCCTGTTTTAGACCATCTTCAGACCTCTCACCAAGTTGGTAGACGGTGGCTGTGAACGGATCAGGCGCAACGACTCCAAAAAAGCTAACTGCTCATTTTTATGCCACACTAGCTGCCGCGCTACCAACCGATGAGCAGTCCACGTTGTCTCCTGGTTGCAGACTATAGGTGACACAGGCAGATTCCAGACGGAAAAAGGATGACAGGAAGAAAAGGAATAGCAAATAAAAAATCAATAGGATGATGAAAATCACGCGGGAAAGTATTAGAAATAAAAAACTTACATTTAATACAATTAATTGAATAAAAACAATAATCAAACCCTTTTGACTAGATTTAGAAATAAAAAATTTCGCAAAATTTGTTGTGATTCGAACCTATAACTTTCTACACATAAGATTTCTACACTAAGCACTGCGCTGTACCACTACAATGCCTTACGTTTTTATATTTATGACTCGGGTGCTCCAGTCGCAACATAAGACAGTGACGTGCGAAGTTATCTAACGTAAGCCGTGT